>NC_060074.1:56416785-57051428 GCF_922984935.1 Meles meles | reverse complement strand
ATCATACTACATGTTGATGGCTTTTGTTTCTTTCATTCTAATCATTATACCTTTGACATCATGAACTAGCTAACAGTACCAGGATAATGGATATAATGATAACAGCCAACCTCTGATTCCTCTTTGCAAAGGAAAGCTTTCATTATTAAGTGTGATCACTGTAGGTTTTGGGAGATAAACTTTATTAGCTCTTCTGTCCCTTCTAGTTTGTAAGAGGTTTTGTTTTGTTTTTATCATGAAGATTCTCTTCATGTTATGATTCTCTTGAAATAATCATATGATTTTTCTTTTATTCTATTAGGGTGGTAAATTATATTGATTTCTCAAATGTTAAGCCAGCCTTGCTTTGTTGGAATAAACACAGCTTAAAAAGGATTTGACTGTTTTTGTGCATTGCGATAGAGAAGCCTGATTCTAACTGTTGTTTTTCTCTGGATGTAACTTGTATTTTTTTCACTGGCTACTCCATAGAACTTTCTCTTTGTGGTTTTTTTTGTACTTACTTTGTATTGAGATTTGGATATCTTTTTACTGAGTTTGCTTTGAAGTTCACTGAGCTTGTTAAATATATAGAATGAAAATTCAAAATTCAAATCTCTTCAAATATTGCCTCTATCCTTTCTCTCCTCTAAATCTGGGACTCCAACTAATTGCAAAATATACTTTCTTACTATAAACTTTATATCTTTTCTCTTCTCTTCTGTATTTTCATTCTCCTAGTTCTTTGGCTTTATTCTGAGTGGTTTCCCCTTTGCTGATGCTCTCCTTAGCATTATCTGATATGTTAAACTGGTCCATTGATGAATCCTTAATTTGGGTTATTTTATTTTTTGATCCTGGAATTTGTATTTGGCTATTTTTTCAGGTCCACTGTGTTACTTTTTATAATTTCTAGTTCTCTGTTAAAAATCTTAACATTGGCTTTTATTTTTCAAAACTTTGTTCTGTAAAGCAATTGGTTTGGTACACAGTAGCATGATTCAATTACTTTGTATTCTCTTTATATACTTTGGTATATTTTCTCCTTGCTGCCATTGGTTTTCTCACCATTGCCTTTGATATCACTGGCCACACATTCGTGGCTCTTCATAAGCAACTTTTGTTCCAGCCAAGATATTTAGACTCCTAACAATCATTTAAAATATTCTGGACTAAGCTTGATTGTTTTTTTTCCCATATGTTCCAATCCTTGCCAAATAATAAGACAAAAAATTAGTTATGTTGCCATTATTTTAGATATGAGTCTTTTATCTCAAAAGATGAAGATGGTTCATCATCAAAAACCAAGTATATTAAAAAACCAAGTATATTAAAAAAAAAAAAAAAGTATAGTAACTCTCTTTTGACCTAGAATTGAAGTCAGTGAAAGTTTAAAGAAAGTTAGATTTCCTTCTGTTGTTTTGGGGGATATATTGTGCATTTCACTCTTAAGAGTTTAAGTGACAAAATGATAATATTGAAATTCAGCAAGTATTTATGACTGTCTTATGTGCCCAAGTCTCTGCCAGTTGCATTACAGCAGGAAGTAAAAGACAGTGTGCCCTTGGAGATGTTTTAATTCTGTATCCTGATGTTCACTGGAATTTCTGACATGCCTTTGCTTTCTAAATCTTAAAAGAAGTGTTAGGTGAAACTCAGTAGAGTTTTTGTGTTATGAAAACTATTTGTTATTTTAAAATGCTATTTTATAGCATTATAATTCCTTATTAGCTTGTTTATCTGTCAATTGTAATTAACATTTTATGTTAACTAAAATGTACCTTTTTCAGTCATTGTGGATAAGTGGAATTTTGCATTATTACTTACCTTTTGGTATATGGTATCACTGTAGGTCACATATATTTTTTCTGAATAGTCTTAATTCATTTGGATAAATATTTAGGCAAGTTGAATGGGTTGGAAATGTAAGATGGTGAAATATAAACATTTAGTTTTTTAGGGAAATTGGGAGATATGTTTAAATCCCACTTCATGAGTAGGTAAAGAACAGGTTCATTGGTCAATGATAGATTCCATTTGTGACTAAAGGTATTGGTGAGGTGGAATGGATACATATGCTAAAGAGGGAGAGAATGGGAAAAAGTGAGTAGGATAAAAGATACTTGAATACAAGGGGCTACATAGGAAAAATGAATTGACAACAGAATGGGATTATACATCAGGTGTGCTAAGGAAGTTGTATGGGGCATAGATATAGGGTGACCATGTAAAAGGCATCATGGAATTTATGCTGATATGGGAGGATTGGAAAAAAACCGAAGGGGGATTCCAAGAGGCAGGAAATTCTTGAGTCGATTAAAATGTATGATAAATATAAAGAGGAGTAAGGAGAATTCAGACAGGAAAATAGATGGTAGAGATGATAGAGACCTAGGATGTTATAACTTTGTATAGATTTAGGAAAATGATTGAAACTTTCAAAGCAATTCTAATATGCATTGCATAGCTACAGGAGATGCCTGCTAAAGGTGAAGTACAGAAATGGAACCATGATTTAGGTCAGTGGTTCTCATATGTTTTGGTCTTAGGATTCTTTGAAGTTCTAGTTGGAAGTTATTGAGGACCTCAAGGAGCTTTTGCCTATGAGTTATATATATATTGCTATTTACTGAAAATAAAATTGAGATAATTCTAAAATATTTTTAATTCATTGAAAAAAAATTCAATGCGTGGCAACATTTTTCCTTAGGGAAAATAAAAAAATAGAAGAGCGGATTTTTTTTTTTGTTTTTTGTTTTTTTAAAGATTTTATTTATTTATTTGACAGAGAGAGATACAAGTAGGCAGAGAGGCAGGCAGAGAGAGTGAGAGGGAGGCAGGCTCCCTGCCGAGCAGAGAGCTCGATGCGGGACTCGATCCCAGGACCCTGAGATCATGACCTGAGCCGAAGGCAGCGGCTTAAACCACTGAGCCACCTAGGCGCCCCGGATTGTTTTATTTTTAAAAATCTCTTCATTATCTGGGCTAGCAAAACTTAGATGGGTTCTCATATCTGCTTCACATGTTCCATTAGCTCTCAGAGCTATGATGGCATCACATACAGGATGGAGCAAAATATGCAGGAAATTCTTCCTTCTGTCTTTCTCTGCATCTCTCCTCTAATAACCTCCCTCTAGCCTCTTGGCAGAATTTGCCTTTTGTTCCACCCTACTTCTCTTGATCAACCAGATAAAACGAACATTAATATATATCGGCTTCTATTCAGGCAGGAAAGATGAGTCTTCATAATTCAAATAGGACTGCTTCTTTCCATAAATTCTCAGTTTTAGTAGTTAGGATTTCTTGGAAACCAGTTTTAAAATGCACATTGTTAGAGTTTTAAGAGTTTGATAAATAACATCCTCTTTTCTTCTTCTTGAGTCAAAAACCAGTACGAGAGAAATAGAAGACAGACTGGGTAACATGACGGTAGATCTGCAGCTGAGCTGCTCACCTGCTCTCGGGCAGCTCGGACCACTGCAGACTCCTCTGCAGGGGCAGATCAGATAAAGCAACATATAGAAGGGCCTGGGCCACATGACCTAGCATCTTCCCCCAACCTTTGTAGTAATTTGTCATTCTTTTTTCTGCTAACCAGGAGAGGGAGAAGAGAGGCCAGAAACCTTAGTCCAGAAAGGATGGGAAGTGTCCCCTCTTGTCCCAATAAGAAGTCTATTTATATTTTATCTATTTCATAAACGTGAAGGATAGAGTTTTACTGTCATGAACTTGGAGTGGCTTTACAAACAACCTTCTCTTGCTCAGTAATGACTAGCATGAAAAACTCAAGAACACTTTTCCAAATCTCAAATCGTTTTTCCCCCCATCTCTTTACAACATTGTTCATAATCCTGTGGAACAGATCAGTTCATTTAGTAGCCTAAAAGTACATGATGCTGTTTATCATGGAGGGTTATTAGATATCTCATTGCTTGAAATTAGATGTCTTATGAAAGCTTTAGTGAAATTTGAATAGCTGTGCCACCTGCTTTATACGTTCTTAGGCTAAAACTGTCAGGGTATGTCCCCATTATGAATCACTTTTAATTTTAATACATTCATGGGGGATGATGATCTAGGAAGTGTAAAGTCCAAAAACTTGTGTTTTAGGATCACGTAGAACTGAGTTTTCATCCCAGCCCTTCCCCTTCCTAGCTGTGTGACCTTGAGCAAATTCTAATTCCACATCTTATCTCAGCTTCACTTCTCTGATTTATAAAATGGGGAAAATAATAATACTTTCCTAATAAGATTGTTTTGAAGCTTAAATAAGAAAATGCAGTCAAAGCACTTATTATTGGGAGGCATAATAATTATTCAATGTGTGATTATTAAATGTTATATAATTTTTTATGTAATCTGGAAAATTGGACATTTTCTGATTTCTGCTTTTTCTGAGTTTTAGCCATTGACCTATCCTAAGGGGGCATTATAAAACAGCTGTTTGAAATTTACCATGATCATTCAGAAAGAGTTGTTGAGGACTTTGTGTTGTAGCTTCCTCTATATAAAGCCCTTGGGGGTAATAGTTCTTTCAGGTCTCAGTCTGAGGAATTGATGTCTCTTTTCCAAACTTTGGGGTTTGTGTTTCTATCTTATATGGTGTTAACAGATCATGTTTTCTTTTCTGAATTGCTGTTGAAGAAGCTCAGAACCAGAATTGCAGCCCTCCTGTAGCAGGGTGGACTGGATTTTATGATGTGTGTTCTGGACAATGCATTTTTTTTTAAGATTTTATTTATTTGAGAGAGAGTGAGTGAGTGCGAATGGCCGGGGTGGAGTGGGTGGAAATAAGAGAAAGGTACAGGCAGACTCTCACTGAGTGTGGAGCCCGATCCCATGAACCCTAAGACCGTGACCTGAGCTAACATCAAGAGTCTGACCTGTAACCAACTGAGCCTCCCTAGGCACCCCAAGACACTAAATTTTAACCTTCATTTCTCATGCCCACCTCGTCTTTGTATTGTCTTCCTCTCTAGTCTCTTCATGTAATTTTTACCTTGTTTTTGCTACATCTTTGTAAGAGGTTGCAAATACTTTCTGAATGAGAGGAAACATAGGTAAATACATTTAAAATAAAAACACTTAAGTGCAAAATAAATCTTTAAACCTTAAGAATACACTTGCCCTAAAGAAATGTTGGTAATTTCATTTGATTAGCCTCTTCTCTTTTTTTTAAAATACTTTATTTATTTTCTTGACAGAGAGACACAGCAAGAAAGGGAGCACAAGCAGGGGGAATGGAAGAGGAAGAGAAGCAGGGTCCCCACTGAGCAGAGAGCCCGATGTTGCGCTGTATCCCAGGACTCTGGGATCTGAGCTGAGGGCAGACCCTTAACAACTGAGTCACGCAGACAACCCTGATTAGCTTTTTGGCTATTGTATAAAGCTAGTTTAGACCAAAATGCTTTAGGTATTTCATGGGTGGCTGCCCAATGTTACTGTAATGTCATGGATTGCCTATGAGTCTATGGTTATATGCTCTTCCATATCAGCTACATAACATAAGTGTTGTTGCTCTCCCCCAGTATCCATGTAGATGTAATTGACATACTTACAGTCTTAAATGAGCAGAGTTGAGGTTTTGGAGTGCCACAGAACTGAAGAAATGGAGTATCAAAAGGCGTGTATACTAATGCCTCCTTTATAAGGAAATGTGGTGTTAGAGTGACAGGGCAGACTGTGGTGGAATGTGGGTACTGAAAAGTTGGGGTAAGATTTACCTAAAGTAGGCTGGAAATGTGTAACCAAACAGTTGGACTTCTTGTGTGGTGTTGGTTCAGGTTCAATTTAGGAAACATTTTGAAGTTTTAAATTGTTTGAGTGGTTTCATAGTATTTTATTTTGTGTGTGTTTACAGTGACTCTGTTATTCTTCTAATCTTTCAAACTCCAATCTCAAATATTAAAAACTATTATTTTTCTCAAAGCCTAATTTCTTTCCCCCAAATCTAATCCGTTATCAAATCCTATTGTATCTTTTCTTTGAATCCCATGACCAAATTAGAGACTATAGGAGGTAAGTTGACAAAGTTTTTTATCTCCTAGAGTTCACAGGTCTTTGTTTATGATTTCCAGTCTTCTTGCCTGGATTCATTAGACTTTTAGGAATTCTTCATGTTTGGTCTTTTGTTTCTCAGATTCATTTTTATACCTCCACAGCGAGTGGCCCTGTTCCATTGCCATCAGAGCTGGCTCTCTGTTGCCTACCAGACTGTCCAAATCTCTTGGGTGCTTTGTTTTTTTGTGTTTTGTTTTGTTTTGTTTTGTTTTGTTTTGTTCTAGTTTGTTTTTGGCCTTATTGCTTGCTGTTCCCATAGTGGACCTTGCTTATTGCCCTAATTTCTGTCTTCGCAGTATACGGTGCTCGTAAAGATTACTAATGATGATCCAGCTCTTCAAGTGTTATAGTATTAGGATGAGTTAAGGTTTTGATTTTTACATCATTAAAAGAAATCATGTAGAGTTCATATCAAATTTAGAATTATAAGGTTCAAAAAAAGGAGTCACAAGATGTGTGTCACACACACACGGGTGTGTGTGTGTAGAGAGAGATTAATAATTAAGCTATGGGCATATCATTGATAAAGAACAGTGCTGTCTGAAACCAAACCCAAGGAACAAGTACTGTTGACCCTTGAACAACATAGGTTTGAACTGCATGGCCTTACTTATATGCAGATTTTTTGATACAGTACAGTATTTTTTCTTAAGATTTTAAGATTTTCTCTAGCTTTATTGTAAATAGACATAGCAAATATATATAACGTACAAAATACGTGTTAATTGATTGCTCATTATTGGTAAGGCTTCCACTCAACAGGAGGCTTAGTAGTAGTCAGGTTTTCCGGGAGTCAGAAGTTATACATGGATTTTCAACTACATGGGGAAGGGGCTCAATGCCCTAAATCCTTGCATTGTTCGAGGATCAACTATAATTGCTTTCCCTTGTAGTGGGTGTTCCCTTTGAGTTATTAACCTGATATGGGATTGTGTCTTATTTATACATCATAAATACTTACTCTCTTTATGGCTAGATGGTATAAATAGCATATGTGACTGCTTACTGAAGTTTGTAATTTTCATATAAATTTCATATATGGCATGTAGTTTTTTGAATAAAAGGTCATACATAGGAACAAGAAGAGGCTGCATTCTAAATGTTTGCACAACAGGGGCACCTGGGTGGCTCAGTCAGTTAAGTGTCGGCCTTCAGCTCTGGTCATGATCTCAGGGTCATGGGATCAAGCCCCCCATCTCATTGGACTCCCTACTCAGTGGGGAGTCTGCTTCACCTGCTGCCCCCCCAACTTATGCACATGCATTCTCTCTCTCAAATAAATAAAATCTCTTAAAAATAAATGTTTATGGGGCACCCGGGTGGCTCAGTGGGTTAAGCCTCTGCTCGGTTCAGGTCATGATCTCAGGGTCCTGGGATTGAGCCCCGCATTTCTTCTCAGCAGGGAGCCTGCTTTCCTCTCTCTCTCTCTCTGCCTGCTTCTCTGCCTACTTGTGATCTCTGTCTGTCAAATAAATAAATAAAATCTTTTTAAAAAGTTTGCATATCAATATTTCAGCCTTTCTAAAAAAGTCACTTAAATGGTTTAAAAATACTAATTAATAAATGCCGTACTTTGTTTTTATAGAACTTCTCACCCATAATTTCCTTTCTCTTTTAAAGATCAGTGGATAAGTCTGTCATAATATATGATACTGTAAGTATTTCAAAATCTTTCGTGTGTGTGATTTGTGTAAAATATGTTTATTAGGCTACTGAATTAAAAATTTAGTTAGGCAAGATAAACAAAATGTATCCTTTTTTCGAGTGCCTAAGAGTATACATTTTAAGAAATGCTAAGATAGTTATAGTTAGATACAGGTTCTGGGACAAGCCTTAAATATTTCAATAATGATTTTAAGATGGACAGATGTGGGGCACCTGGGTGGCTCAGTGCGTTAAGTCTCTGCCTTCGGCTCAGGTCATGATCTCAGGGTCTTGGGATCGAACCCCGCATCGGGCTCTCTGCTCAGCAGGGAGCCTGCTTCCCTTCCTCTCTCTCTGCCTACCTGTGATCTCTGTCTGTCAAATACATAAATAAAATCTTTAAAAAAAAAAAAAAGATGGACAGATGTTTAATCTGATCAAAGAAAATTTATAGATTTATAGAGCACCTATATCCAAAAAAAAAAAAAATCACTTCAAATTGATTATTCTTAAATTTTTATACCAGGTTTCCATAATAGCAAAGGATAAATGTTTACCCCGGGTTGCGAAAGTACACTAAGCTGAAAGTGGCCTACTACCGGCAGAGTTCTGGCTAGATTTAGAGTATAAGGAAGAGTAGGATTTAATGGACCTGGGAAAATGCGAGGTTTTGGTAGACCCATCTGAATAAAGACCAGAGTTGCACAAGTAAGAAGAAAAATGCATGTTTTATATTATAAGTGAAGATATGGTTGATGAAAATATTCTCCAAGAGAGAATGGAGAATGTTGAATGGAGCCTTATAATGATGAGTTCAGGCTGCAGCTATGCCAGCAAATGAAACAGATGTAAATCATCCAAGTGTAGTGGGTCAAGCAAGGAATCTATGCTAGTCCTCCACATGAAAGTTCAAGTCACTGAGTGCTCTGGCAGGAGATGGGCAAGAATCCTCAAACTGAGTGAAGTAGATCCTGAATGTTTCTCAAGAAATTGTCATGAGATTTTACAAGAATAGCTATACATTAAATTTTCTCCATTAAATATGTATGAGTCTCAGTTAAATACAACTAATTGTACACCTGAAACGCATGTAATACTCTATGTTAATTATACTTCACTTTTTAAAAATTAATGAAATAAATATGACTAGATGCTAGACGGCCAGCTAAGTATACTCAGAATCTAAGTGACTAATTTCTACTCACTGGTTCTGCAGTGGATGCCAGTCAAATGTCATAGCGAAAATACAGGTCATTTCCTGTAACAGATGTTTCAGGTTACTATGAGTAAATGCAAGTAAGTCAGCAAAAGCCGAGAGTGTTTTACACTAAAATTTCTAGGGAGATGGTCAGCAGACAACAGTGCTAACTACTGAGAAAGAGGGAAGTAAGTACTTGATAATATTATTAGTTATAGATGCTATCCTCTTTCTATTGGGTAAAGTGTTAGCTTGCATTTGTGACTAATAGTAATATTAAAACACAGCATATAAACCATTTATGTCAGTAACTCTGCTCTTGCTCAAGTAAATATAGAGCTGTTTTTACTGTTTTTCAGAATACTGAGAGTATACTTCACACGTTGACTCAGCACACCAGGTCTGAACTTAACCTCATTTTGCATTAATATAATTAAAAATTTAGTCTGAGGATGTATAATAGTTGTTTGTGTTAACCAGGTATGTCACAAGTTGTGCCTTTGCACCCAGTACTCCTTTACTTGCTACTGGTTCAATGGACAAAACAGTGAACATCTGGCAGTTTGATCTGGAGACACCTTGCCAAGGTTAGTAAGGGCATCATATTTAACCCATTTCAACCTACTCACCACTAAAATTTTAAATTCCATGATTTTTTTGGCAAATTATTCTTTTTCTCAGTATAAAGTATATACCCAAATTTAATACAATTTAAAATGATTTTAGAGAAGCCGGTATTTAAAGTAGTTGGCCTGTGTTAAAACTGTTGGTAAGTGCTTTTTGGTGTACATTCATGGATATCATACCTCCCATAGTTTTGTAAACTATTCATTTGTGCTGCATACTGTTTTTTCAGAAAAATACAGCCTGGGAACAAAATAGAAATCACAGTTTTAAACTTGCTCATTTTATTTTTGGCCTCATCAAATAATGTTGATATATAATTTAGGAGTTTTATTTTTATCCCTGCCAGAATTTACAAAATAGTGGTGCTGATATTCAGATGATAGAGCACATCGAGTACTCTTGCTGATAGGAGGTTTTTGGTATTTGTTTTGTTTTGTTTAAAGTAGGCTCTGCATGCACCATGGAGCCTGATACGGGCTTGAACTCATGACCTGAGGTCAAGACCTGAGCCAGCCCTTAAATGACGGAGCCATCCCAGCACCCAGATATGAGTTTTATATAATAAAAAAGAATTATTTTTCTGGAGTGAAAAGAAAAAGTTTCAAAAGAATAGTATTTAATATAGTATTAAATAATGCTATAATTATACATAGTATTATTTGATTTTTTTTGAAATTTCTTAAAAGAATGTTAAAGTAGCAAAACACAGATTTAAGGAAATTTCATTTACTTTTTAATTCTTGGGATATTTATGAAGAAAGTACTTTTCCTTATTGTTATTTTACCTGCCTTTTTGTTTGTCGATCTGTTTTTAAAAGCAAGGAGCATGGAAGATCAAGTGAAGTTTACTGAAGATTGGTCAGAGGAAGATGTCTCAGTGTGGCTTTGTGCACAAGGTTTAAGTGACCTTGTTGGTATTTTCAAAATGAATAACATTGATGGAAGAGAACTGTTGAATCTCACCAAAGAAAGTCTGGCTGATGATTTGAAAATTGGTAAGATTAGTGGAAGATAGGCAGTCTTTTTTCTTTTTCCCAAGAACTTATTTATTTACTTGACAGAGAGAGCACAAAAATAGGCAGAGAGGCAGGCAGAGGGAGAGGGAGAAGCAGGCTCCCCACTGAGCAGAGAGCCTGATGTGGGGCTAAATTCCAGGACCCTGGGATCATGACCTGAGCAGAAGGCAGATACTTAATCAAGTGAGCCACCTAGATGCCCCAAGATAGGCGGTCTTAAAAGTGACTTTTAATAATTTACTCTGAGATTGGTTTTAATTGTATTAATAGTCCTCTTAATATTCTGGTATAGTAATTATTCCAGTATGTGTCTTTGTAGGGAAGGACAGTGTATTTTTATTAGATTATGGAAAAGAAATGTTACGTAGTGTTTCATTAAAGCCACCATGTAACTAATTTAAAAATGTATATATTTTAAAACGAGATAAAATTCACATGATAAAACTCATTCTTTTGTAAGTGTACAGTGGAGTGACTTTTAGTATATCCACAGAGTTGTACAGCCATCGCCACTAATTCCACAACATTTTACTATATTCAGAAAGAAACCTCGTGGCCATGAGCAGTCACTCCTCTTTCCCTTTCTCTCTAGCCCCTGGCAGCCATGAACCTGCATTCTGTCTCGAAGGATTTGCCTCCTCTTGACATTTCATAGAGTGGATCATACAATATGTGGCCTTGTCTGACCTCCTGCTTAGCATGTTTTCAAGGTTCATCCATGCCGTAGCATATAGTTAATACTTCATATCTTTTTATGACTGTTTTAACTCTATGAATTTATCACTTTTTGCATATCCATTTATCAGTTGATTGAATTTAGAATGCTTCCGATTTAGCCATATGAAAAATGCTGCTCTGAACGTTTGTGTACAAGTTTTAGTGTGGCAATATTTCCAGTTTTCTTGGGTGTATAATTAGGAATGGAACTGGTGGGTCATGTAGTAACTCGGTGCTGACATTTGAGGGACTGCTGGGCTCTTTCCAAAGCTGGCTGTTTTCCATTCTTACCAGCTATAGGAAGATCTCAGTTTCTCTGTGTCCTCCTCAACACCTGTTTTAATTACAGCCTTCCTAGTGGTTTCTTATTCTGGTTTCAACGTACCTTTCCTGGTGACTGGTGATGTTGAACATGTTTTCATGTGCTTGTTAGCCATTTGTAGATCTTTGTAGAAATGTCTATCAGGATCCTTTGGCCATTTTAAGAACTGGATTTTCTTTTTTACTGTTTATATAAATTTGGATATAAGACTTAACAGACATATGATTTGTAAATATTTCCTCCTGGACACTTAATTGACAGAGCCACCTAGGCACCCCAACACTGTCTTAATTACTGTGGCTTTGTAGTAGGTTTTGTTTTAAGATTTTATTTATTTATTTGAGAGGAAAGAGTGAGAGCGAGCACAAGCTGGGGAAGGCACAGGGGGAGAGGGAGGAACAGACTCCCCCCTCACCAGGGAGCCTGAAATGGGACTTGATCCCAGGACCCCGGGATAGTGACCTGAGCTGAAGGCAGATGCTAACTGACTGAGCCACCGAGGTGCCCTGTAGTAGGTATTAAAATTGAAAAGTGTGTGTCCTCCATCTTTTTTTTTTCTCTCCAAGATTGATTTTGCTACTCTGGGTTCCTTGCATTTCCATATGAATTTTAGAATCAACTTGTCAGTTTCTGTTTAAAAAAAAAAAAAGGCCACCTGACTTTTGAAATATTTTAATTTTTTTAAGGGTTTTTTTTTTAAGATTTTATTTATTTATTTGACAGAGATCACAAGTAGGCAGAGAGGCAGGCAGAGAGAGAGAGAAGCAGGCTCCCCACTGAGCAGAGAGCCCTATGTGGGGCTTGATCTCAGAACCCTGGGATCATGACCTGAGCCAAAGCCAGAGGCTTTAACTCACTGAGCCACCCAGGCGCCCCATAATTTTTTTTTAAGTTTTAATTTAAATTCCAGTTAGCATGCAGTGTAATATTAGTTTAAGGTGTACAATGTAGTGATCCAGCACTTCCCATACAATACTTGGTGCTCATCACAAGTGTCCTCCTTAAAAAGCCACCTATTTTAGTATGGATTATATTGACTCTTGTGAGTTAATTTGGTGATTATTGTCATCTTAATATTAAGTCTTGGAATCCATAAGCACAGGACCTTTTTTTTTTAAGAGAGAGAGCACGTGTGACAGGAGGGGAGGGGCAGAGAAAGAGGAAGAGAGAATTTTTTTTTTTTTTTTAAGATTTTATTTATTTATTTGACAGACAGAGATCACAAGTAGGCAGAGGCAGGCAGAGAGGAGGAAGCAGGCTCCCTGCTGAGCAGAGAGCCCAATGCGGGGCTCGATTCCAGGACCCTGGGATCATGACCTGAGCCGAAGGCAGAGGCTTTAACCCACTGAGCCACCCAGGCGCCCCGAGAATTTTTTTTTAAGATTTTTTTTTTTATTTATCAGAGAGAGAGCTTGAGCAGGGGGACTGGCAGAGGGAGAAGCAGACTCCCTGCTGAGCAGAGAGCCATCTAATTTCAGAACACTTTTTTTAAAGATTTTATTTGTTTATTTGACAGAGATCACAAGTAGGCAAAGAGGCAGGCACAGAGAGAGGGGGAAGCAGGCTTCCCACGGAGCAGAGAGCCTGATGCGGGGCTCGATCCCAGGTCCCTAGGATCATGACTTGAGCCAAAGGCAGAGGCTTAACCCACTGAGCCACTGAGGTGCCCCCAGAACATTTTTATCCCCTCAAAAGAACCTCATTCTCAGGGCACTTGAGTGGCTCAGTGGGCTAAGTGGCTGCCTTCAGCTCGGGTCCTGATCCCAGGATCCTGGGATTGAGTCCCATATCAGGCTCCTTGCTTGGTGGGGAGCCTGCTTCTCTCTCTCCCTCTGCCTTCTGCTCCCTTCCTTGTGCTCTCCCTCTCTCTGTCAAATAAATAAAATTTTTTAAAAAAAGAACCCCATTGTCTTTATCTAGCCCTGAAAACCCCTAATCTACTTTGTCTTTATGGGTTAGTCTGTTTTGGACATTTCTTTTAAGTGGAACCTTTAGTAGGTGCCCTTTGTATGTGGCTTCTTTTATGTAACGTAATGCTTTCAAGGTTCATCCATGTTTTGTATGTGTAAATACTTCAGTGTGTGAGGTTTCCAGTTTCTTCACCTCTTTCTCAACACATGTTATTACGTGTTATCTTGATTATAGACAACATGTGAAGTGGTACTAGATCGTGGTTTGGATATGTACTTATCTAATGATATAGAGCATCTTTTCAAGTGCCGATTGGCCGTTTATAGATCTTCTTTGCAGAAATATCTGTTTAGATGCTTTGCTCTTTTTAAATTGATTTATTTGTCTTTTTATTGTTGAGTTGTAGAAGTTGTTGATATATTCTGGTTACTAGATCTTATCAAAAATAGTTTGAAGTCTTAGTGTCATGCTCTAATAAAAATAATACCACAAACTACTATTAACATACTGTAATAAAATCTTAATGGGAAAGCTTGGGAAATAGGATACCCATAGTGAGATTCATTGTTAATGAGGAGTTAAATAACAACAAAAAAATTAAAACTGTTTTAAAGTACAGTATTATCTTTCCTTACATGGTAAATTTAGCATGTGAATGTATTTAAATATCTTGAAATCTTATGGCTTTTTAAGAAAGTTAACAGGATGATGGTTTGTCAGATAGTTGTGTTCTCAGGCCATACTGTGAAAGCCATTTTTGTATCTCTAATAACTTATTTCCTATATAATTTACTCTTTCCTCCTTAAAGTAGGTGATAGAGTATAAGGTTTTTTGGGGGGTTTTTTTTGTGTGTGTGTTTTTAAGGTCTGCTGGATTTAGCATCTTCACTGGTTGATTTCTCGTTCCTCTCTCATAATAAATCTTTACCTTATGCAGAAGCACTTGAGAGTGTAAAGGGGTAATTTTGGATTTCAACAGAGGGTCTTTGAACATAAAAGCAGCATAGTAAAAACAATTAATAGGAATAGAATTATATTCTGATAAAGAATAAGAAATTTGTGGATTTAATTAATGGCTTGAAATAGTTTTTGAAGGATGAGTCTTAGGGTTAGTAGTTAGAATCATTTTAAACTTCAGTGAAATAAGTTTCAGAACTGTCAGCCCAAGCCAAAATTGAAATGTAATTTAATTTCTGTGGTAGTTTAATAGAATTAGGAAAATCGTTATTATGAATGGAGACACAAATGTAAACATTCTATAGTAAATTAAGGAATTTGTTTCATGTTTAAGATTTAGAAAGTTAGTAAATTGAACAAACAGAATAAATTATTAAATAAATAGACTAGGGCATTTATTTTTTCCACATCATTCTGAAATATTTTAAAGTTCTAGGACACCTGGGTGGTTCAGTTGGTTAAGTGTCTGATTCTTCATTTTAGCTCAGGTTATGATCTCAGGGTCATGGAATTGAGGCCCATGTTGGACTCCATACTGGGTGTGGAGCCTGCTTAAGATTCTCTATTTCCCTCTTCCTCTGCCCCTACCCCCCATGTGTGCTCACGTTCTCTCTCTTTTTTTCTCAAAGTAAGTGGATATTTAAATAAAAGTGTAAACAGCTAATAACATTAAACCCCCTAAAATTATACTAAACTTCCTGGAATTAAAAATTAAAATAATTTTTAAAACTTGATAAAAGTAAAAATACAAATGAGTGAAACTTGTGTGTATAGTCTTCGACAAACATATAAGCTTTATTTATGATTGTGTTTCATAATGAGATCAGCAAATATATCTAGTTTCAAAAAGTTTTTCAAGATAAGATGAAATTTTTACATTATTAAATTAAAGATCTTCAAAAATTACTATTGGGAAATTTTTTGTTTAAACAAAGTAACCAATAATAACGAAACTTTTCTGATGTTATATAGTTTATTAGTATTCAGCCGTCTGAAATTCTCCAGTCTTCGGAATAAAGTTATGTAGAATAAACTCTCCATTGCTTGCTAATTTATTCTAGCTACACGGTATTTTGTACTACAAAGATTAAAGATTTTATAAAGAAAACAGTTCTGTGTGGTAAAACAGTATGTCTGAAGATTTTTGGTTGTAATAGGTAAGATCTGTTTGCTGGAGACTTGTGTAGAAGTTACCAGTGCTTCTCCTACCCTAACAGAATCTTTTCCCCCCCCGCCCCCAGAATCTCTAGGGCTGCGGAGTAAAGTTCTAAGGAAAATTGAAGAGCTCAGGACAAAGGTGAAAACCCTTTCTTCTGGAATTCCTGATGAGTTTCTCTGTCCAATAACTAGGGAGCTTATGAAAGATCCTGTCATTGCATCAGGTATGTGTGATGCTTTTCTATGTTTCAGGGCATATGTGCAAATGAAAAAATAATGTAGGTATTTCACAGGAGTATGTTTAAATATGGAAAATTTTAAAAATCTGTCTTACAGCTCACAAGCAGTTTTTTTTTAACTCCTTTGATCCAAGGTAAACTAGTGAACATTATATATTAATAAAATTAGATGGAGTAGGTTTGGATAGGATTAGAAATAAAGGGGTAAGTTTAACAAGCTTTACTTGAACTTGTGAAAGGTGTTTTTGGTTACAAGAATGCAAGGTAAAAAAAAAAAAAGAATGCAAGGTAAAATATTGTTTTTGAGATAGACTGTTGAGATCTCTTATGTTTATTTTGTCTATCATGAATTTTAACAACCTTATAGGAATAAGATTTAAAGATTATAAATTGTATCTTTCCACATTAATTTCTAACCTTTGTCAATAGGCACAGACATATGTACTTTACATAGTTGTAATCAGTGAATCCATACTATGTTTTTAAAAATTTTTCTGTAAAACAGTATACGTTTCTAAATACCGATTTAGTCTACATAATTTTCCGTTTTTATTCCACTGTGGCTCTATGCTACATTTTGACTCTTGCAAACACATACGTGTACCAGATAGTGGAAATCTTTATATTGTAAATAGCATTGCAATGATATCTTGGTATTTCTTTTTTTCTGTTACCCATTGCTTAGGGGTTATTTTTATGGCATTTGTGCCCCAAAGCAGAATTAACCAATCAGAATATTTTGTGAACATGAATAAGAGCGGTTTTGATCGTTTTCATTAGAATATCCAGTGGACATTTGGAAAGTGTGGTCTTTCCCCATTGTGTAGTCTCGGCACCCTTGTTGAAGAGCATTTCACCACATACGTGAGGGTGTATTTCTGGGTTATTGTGTCCCATTGGTCTGAATGTTTGTCTTTACGCCATGCTTTTTTGATTACATGCTTTTTTGATTACTCTAGCTGTGTAATATGTTTTGAAATCAGGAAGTATAAGGCTTCCAGCTTTATTTGTTATTTCTCAGGATTGTTTTAGCTCTTTAGGATACTTTGGAATTTGCTTATGACTTTCAGTATGGGTTTTCCTGTTCCTGTAAAAAGTGGCATTGGGATTTTGATGGAGATTGTATTGAAACTGTAGATGACTTTAGTTAAGTACGGACAGTTTAACAATATTAACTCTTCCAATCCATGAATAGGATGCCTTTCCATTTATTTGTATCTTCTTTTACTTCTTTCCAGTGTTTTGTAGTTTTCAGTATAAAAGAATTTTCATCAGAATGGTGTTTATAATCTATTGATAATTCAGAACGGACAGCTCCAGCTCATGAATATCACACAGCTTTCCCTTTTCTTTTTTAGGTCTTGTTTACATTCTGTTAGGAGTGCTTTGTATTTCAGTGTATAGGTTTTGCACAAAATTTGCTAATACTGCCCTTAGGTATTTAGTATTTTTAGAAAAAAGATTTCAATTCCTAATTCTTCATTGTTTGATATTTCACAGTTGATTCTGTAGATTGACTTTGTATTCTGTGACGTTGCTTTAGTTTATTAGTAATTATACCTCTTTTATAGATCCTTTTACTTGATTTTCTTCATACATGATCATGTCATCTGCAAGTAGATATTTGTATTTCAAATCTTTGTGCCTCCCGCCACCCCTACCCCTTGTCCTGTTGGCCAGGATTTGCAATACAGTGTTGAAAAGAAGTGGTGGGAATTCCTTTATCTGCTTTTTTTTTTTTTTAAGATTTTATTTATTTATTTGACAGAGGGAGACAGATCATAAGTAGGCAGAGAGGCAGGCCAGGGAGAGAGGGAAGCAGGCTCCCCACTGAGCAGGGAGCCTGATGTGGGACTCGATCCCAGGACCCTGGGATCATGACCTGATCTGAACACTTAACTGACTGAGCCACCCAGGCGCCCCTTAATCTGCTTTTAAGGGGGAAGTAATGCAGTTCAATTCAGTCTTTCACCATTAAGTATGACATAAGCTGCCTTCTATCAAGTTAAAGAAGTTCTCTTCTATCTCCTGGTTGATAATATATAAAATGCTTATCCACTGAAATCAGATGGTTTTTCTCTTTTATCCCGTAGTATGATAGATTACTATATTAGTTCCCTGTTGCTATCATACATAACAAATGACCACAAAATGAGTAGTGCAACATTTCTGTAGGTCAGAGGTCCAGTACATTCTCACAGGCAAAAGGCAAGGTGTTGGTAGATTCTGTTCCTTGCTGGAGGCTCTAGGGAAGAATCCATTTCTTGCTCATTTAGGTCGTTGGTAGAGGCCACCCTTGTGATTTTAGGACTGAGGCCCCTCTTTTTTTGCCGGCTACAAACTGAGGGCTGTTCTCACCTGTGATAGGCAGAATGATGGCTCCCTGAGGATGTCTGTGTCCTAGAGCCTCAGAGCCTATCAGTGTTACATGGCCAAAAGGGTTTTGCAGACGGGATTAAGGATCTTGAGATGGAAGGGTCCCCTGTATTATCGGGTAGACCCAGTATAATCAGGAGGATCTTTGTAAGTGAAACAAAGGAAGCAGGAGAGTCGGTCTGTCATAGGAGAGGTGACAATAGAAGATGTTGAAGTGATAAGGACCCTGAGCTAGAGAATTCAGGCAGCCTCTAGAAGCTAATAAAGACCAGGAAACAGATTCTCCCTTTGAGCCTTCAGAAAGAATGCCATCCTGCTGACACCTTGATTTTTAACCCAATGAAACTGATGTCATATTTCTGATCTTAAGAACTTTAAGATAATAAGTTGTGTTAAGTCACTAAGTTTGCAGTAATTTGTTACAGAGGCAATAGGAAACTAATACAGTGACTCCTTTATCCAGCTTCAAACCTAATATCTCCTTGTATCACATTGCACCTCTTTGACCCACTTTCCTACCTTCCTCTTCTGCTTTCAAGAACTATGCTAAGATACTTTCCTGTCTTAAAATCAGCTGATTAGTGACCTCAGTTCCTTGGCAAGCTTAATTCTCTTTTGCCATGTTAACATAGTCAAAGATTCCAGGATTAGGAAGTAGATGTTTGTGGGTCATTATTCTGCCTAACAAAATTACATTCATTGATTTTTTTATTGTGGTAATATACAAATATATAAAATCATTTAAACAGTTTTTGAGTATATAGTTTTTTTTTTTTGTTTTTTGTTTTTTTTTAATTTAATTTTATTTTTTTGACAGATAGAGATCACAAGTAGGGAGAGAGGTAGGCAGAGAGAGAGAGAGGAGGAAGCAGGCTCCCCGCCAAGCAGAGAGCCCGATGCGGGGCTCGATCCCAGGACCCTGGGATCATGACCTGAGCGAAAGGCAGAGGCTTTAACCCACTGAGCCACCCAGGCGCCCCTGAGTATATAGTTTAATGGTATTGAATTTATTCTGGATAGCTCATATAAGGAGAATCATGCAATATTTGTCCTTTTCTGTTGACTTACTTAGCATAATGTCTTCAGGATTCATCCACATTGTATCATGTGTCACAATTGCTTTCCTTTTTAAGGCCGAAAATATTCCATTGTATGTATATACCATACTTGGTATATACATCCAACCATGGACATGTGTTTTTTTGTTTTGTTTCTACCACCTTTTGGCTATAGTGAATAATGCCACTGTGGATATGGGTATACAAATATCTGCTCAAGTCCCTGCCTTCAGTTCTCTTGGGGTATATACCCAGAAGTTGAATCGTTTGGTCATATAGTAATTGTGTATTTACTTTCTTGAGGAACCACTCTACGACCTCCACAGTGGCTGCACATTTTACATTCCCACCAGCAGTTCACAGGGGTTCCACTTTTTCTACATCCTTGCCCATACTTACTGCTTTTTAGTTTTTGTTTTATAATAGTCATCCCGATGGGTATAGGTGGTGTCTCATTTGGGTTTTGATTTGCATTCCCCTAGTGACTGGGATGTTGAGTGTCTTAGGTACTTATTGGCCATTTTCTTTATCTTCTTTGGAGAAATATCTATTTAAGTCCTTTACCATTTTTTTAATCTGTTTTTTGTTGTTATTGTTGTTGAGATATAGGAGTTTTTTTATATATTCTGGATATTCCTTATCAGATATGATTTACAAGTATTTCTCCCATTCCACAAGTTGCCTTTTCACTCTGCTATAGGGCCTTTTGATACACAAAAGTTAATTTTGATGAAGTCCAGTTTTTTTTTTTAATTGCATGTGCTTTTGGGATCCTATTCATAGGATATCCTTAGCAAATCCAATGTCATGAAGCATTCCCCCTATGTTTTAAGTGTTTTATTGTTTTAGTTTCTACATTTGGGTTTTTGTTCCATTTTGAGTTAATTTTTGTATTTCATGTACTTATCCTTTTGTATGCAGATATCCACTTTTCCAGCACCATTTGTTAAAGAGACTGTTTTTCTGCCATTGAATGGTCTTGGCACCCTTGTTGAAAACACTAGGCTATATATATTGGGGGGTTAACTCTGTATTCTCTTGGGCTGCATAGCTACCTTTATGCTATACCATAGCTTTCGTTACTGTGGTTTCGTACATAGTAACTTTTGAAATCAGGAAATGGGAGTCTTCCAACTTTTTCTTTGAGATTGCTTTGGTTCTTCAGGATCTCTTGCAATTCCATATGAATTGTAGGATGGATTTTTCTATTCCTTCAAAAAAATGTCTTTCACATTTTGAGAGGAATTGTGATGGGGATCACAGTTCCCATGGACTCTTTAATTGCTTTGGGTAGTATGGGAATTTTAACCATTGTTTTCCAGTTCATGACCACAGAATTTCCTTCCTTTGTGTCTTTAATTTCTTTATAGTGATGTTCTGTAGTTTTCGACATACAAGTCTTCTATCTCCTTGCTTATGAGTAAGTCTTTAATTCTTTTTGATGCTGTTTGTAAATGGAATTTTCCTAATTTCCTTTTTGGATTCTTCATTGTCAGTGTATAGAACCACAGCTGATTTCTGTATGTTGATTTTGTATCTTGCCACTTTGTTGAATTGATTTTAGAACTTTTTTTGTGGACTCTGTAGGGTTTGGCTTCTTCACTTACTGCTGGATTTGATATGCTAATATTTTCAGTATTTTTATATCTGTGTTCATAAGAGATATTGGATTTTTCTTTGTAGGAGAGTTTCCTAGTAGGAGATTTGAATTACGAATTCAAATATAGCTTTTAATAGGTTACTTCATCAAATTAGATTTCTGAGTATTCTCTCGGAGGTTTGCATTTTCTGTTACTTTTAAGATATTCTTGTTGGCATCATTTTAGTGTATTTTGTGTTGAATTGTATCATTTGTTTTAATCTTGATTCTCTTGTTTTTTGTTTATAATTACATGGTATTTTTCTTTCAGTCTACTTTATTTTTTTCAAGATTTTATTTATCCATTTGACAGAGATCACAAGTAGGCAGAGAGGCAGGCAGAGAGAGGAGGAAGCAGGCTCCCTGCCGAGCAGAGAGCCCGATGCGGGGCTCAATCCCAGGACCCTGGGATCATGACCCGAGCCAAAGGCAGAAGCTTTAACCCACTGAGCCACCCAGGCACCCCTCTTTCAGTCTACTTTTAAAACAAACAGTATACGTCTTGAATTTTCACATAATCTTTCACCAAGGGTAACGCATTTCCTAACTTTTTTAACATTATAGATGGATAAAAATGCTCTTCTGATTAAGTTTATCTAAATTGAATCATAAACTATTTCTTTTGGGGGTCTTGCTTCTTGCCTTCAGCACAGTTTATGTGATTTATCCATGCTGTTTATCCAGCACAGTAATTTATTAATCTTTCTGTGTAAATATACTACAAATGATCCATTCTGTCATTATTGCCTGCTGTGAACTTTTATTCCTCTTCTTTGGTGAATACACATGTGCATTGTTATTGGGTGTATTCCAGAGATTAGATCTGTACAGCCTATTACCCAGAGCTGTTTACCCAGAGTGGCTGAAACAGCTTATACCCGCTCCTGGAGTATGTAAGAATTCTAGTTGCTCCCTAGGCTTATGTTTAGTACTGCCTGTGTCTTTCAAGATTCACATGCAATTCTAAAAAAATAATGGATCCTGTACACTTTGCCCAGTTGTTCTGCTGCCAGCATTTGCAAAATGATCTGATACCACAAAAGGATATGGACACTGATTATTTCCCCAGTTCCATGCATGTGTTGTTAGGTTCTGTAAGTTTGTCCCCTTTGGAGGGTTGAGCACCAACCACCAATCAAGACAGAACAGTTCCAAACCTACAGACCTTCATATCTGTCATCTGCCTGTTCTTTTCACACCTCCAGGCCTCATCTGTCCTCCATTTCTAAAAGTTGTCATTTCAAGGGTATTATATGAATGGAATCATACAGTAAATAATATTCTGAGATTAGCTTTTTCCACATAGTATAATCCAGGGAGAGTTGCCATCTTTTCATTTGTGGATTTCCTGTATTACTTTTAGAGGCATTCCCTGTGGAAAACATGCATATAGTTGAAATTGAATTTTTAAAAAAAATCTGTCCTCAGGATGCCTGGCTGACTCAGTTGGTAGAGCATTCTAGTCTTGATCTCAGAGTTGTGAGTTTGAACCCACCTTGAGTGTAAAGAGTAAATAAAGCTAAAAACTTTTTTTTTTAATGATTTAATAGATTTGAACTGATTTCTGCATATTGTGATCGATCTATCTGGGCTAATTCCTTCCTGCATGTTTCCATTTGATTTTGCTTTCTTCTAGCTCCTGTTTTCTCCTTTGCTGAATTTTTCTGATTTGATTACATGTCCTTTTTGGCTTTTTCTCCCCCTGATGTTTCAGAAGACCTCTGTACCTTTTATCTGTTAAACTACTGCCTTCGAAGCATTCTTACACAGTATTTGTATTCATTTATCCTTTAAAAAAAAAAGCAGCATGTGCTCAGTGAGAAACAGCCAATAGGGAAACACGGATTTTGAAAATGTGGAGGCTGGTTCTTATTCTGATATATCCTTCCAGATATTTTTCTAATTATAATGTTATCCTATGACAAAAAGATATGATACAAACTAAAAATCTAATTTACTTAACATATCATGTAGTTTTTGTTAGTATGCTCCGAACTACTGCAGTCACAACTACAGAACAGTATTTCATGGTATGAACATGCCATAAATTAACTCACACTTAATAATATTGATGGACATCTTTTTCCAAGTAATGCTGCAGAAGAAAATCCTTAGTCATGTAGTGTATACACAGGTACACTTACTTAGATATTCCAGTTGGGTAAAATGTTAATGCTGGTTGGTACTGGCCGATTTTTAAATTTTTAGTTTGAATTATGCTCATCTTTTTAAAAGTCAGCTTGCCCACTTTTTGCCCATTCAGACCGCTAGATAAATTTTAGGATCTTGTTATGCTACAAAAGAAAATGTAGTTGATATTTTGATTAGAATTACAGAAAACCAAAAAACGAACTTACTTTGGAGTTGGAGTGAGGAGTGGAAGTGAAAACTTTACATTAGTCAGGTGTTCCATCTATTTTATGGCTTTCAAGTCTGTTCTGAACATCTAAGTATGTTAATTTGTTTAGGTAGCTTTGTTAAAAAAAATCAGAGTTCACACTTATAATTCATCATTTCAGAAGTAAAAAAAAAAACGAATAAACCCTACCTGACCATCTTGCTTTTTCTCTAAAGTCTTTACGGTGTTTTGCCTCAATTATATAGAGAGAACATACTCTGGCATCTGTTGTCGAAGTATCATGTCAGTTTAAATCCGATTTTTTTTGTTGCAAAGAGTTTTTCCTTTGATAGTATTTTTAATTCTTGTCCGGGATGCATAGCACTTCTTGAATGGAATTCTGTGCCTTTTATCAATTTTGGAAACTTTCAGCCATTCTCATTCTATATACCTTATCTATCTCTTCAGCCCTTCTAGGTAATTTTCTCAGACCTACCTCCCAGTCCTCTGTTCTGCATTGTCTCAACCCTGTTTCACCTTTTTGTTAAACATTGCTTCAAAATTTGACTGTCAGTAGTTTTTCATTTCTGGAAATCTGATTTAGCCTGTAGGTTAAAGGCACAGATTCTGGACCAGCTTGCTTGGGTTTCAATCCCAGCTCGGTCATTCCAAGGTCACATGAGATAGGGAGTTATTCAGGCCATCCATCAGTTTCTTCGTAAGATTGTTGTGCAGGTTAAATGAATTAATATAGGTAACAGTGCTTTGGAACAGTAATTATAAATTCATTCTCATTTTAGAAATATTCAGAGGTTGTATCAGTGTTCATTTTCCGGGGTTTGTGCAGTCCTGCATCTGTTCTTTGTTGTCTGAGTATTCACCTCCAGTCAGGTTTTTTGTTTGTTTTTTAAGATTTTATTTATTTATTTGACAGAGATCACAAGTAGGTGGAGAGGCAGGCAGAGAGAGAGAGGAGGAAGCAGGCTCCCTGCTGAGCAGAGAGCCTGATGCAGGGCTCCATCCCAGGACCGGGGGATCATGACCTGAGCCGAAGGCAGAGGCTTTAACCCACTGAGCCACCCAGGCACTCCAAGTTTGTTTGTTTGTTTGTTTTTAAAGATTTATTTATTTGACGGAGGAGCAGAGAGCCCCACGTGGGACTCAGTCCTAGGACCCTGGGATCATGACCTGAGCTGAAGGCAGAGGCTTAACCCACTGAGCCACCCAGGTGCCCCCCTCCCTCAGTCAAGTAGAACCTGTGGAACGTCCTTACCTATGCAGGAAGAGGGCATATAGCTCCAGGGAGGTGCTGGGTGGGCTTGGTTTGCCCATTTTCCAGGACAACAGGGGGACTGAGCAAGTCTTTTTCTTGAACAAAGATAAAAAAATTCAGAGCCCAGGCCATTGAGCTTATATTTTTCCACCTGAACCTTTCATAAGGGTGAAACCACTTGAACCTGGAAGTCAGATATACATATAAAAAGATGTTTCTTTTAGTCACATATCTAAGTATAATATAGCAAGAAATTTGGGGGTTTAATTGGCTTGATTACCAGAAATAGAAGTCTAAGAAATCTTACAATAGGTATCATTTCTTTGGTGTTTTACCAAAGAAACGAACCTGTGCACCAGAGTATATTAAATTGTTAAATACTGTTTACTTCCTAGAACTACCTGCTGGTACAGTTCTTGATTTATGCACTCGGTATCTTGGGTTATGGCAAAAGTCAAATGGTACTGTTTGGATAAAAAAATTTTATGGAAGGATTTAAAATCAAGTCAATTTTAAAAAGTAGTAAGAACAAGCAAACTTGTAAAAAATTGTCATTTTTCTCCCTTAGCCACACCTTTGATTTAAATAAGCTAACTCTAGTTGTAGTAAATTTCATGCTTGAATTTTTCAAGGAGCCAGGAGTGTCATTTTTAGTTATAATAATGCTTCGTGCCCCTTCATTTATACATGGAAGACTGTGTATGTGGAGATGGGGAAGCGTCTTTACTTTGGAGCTCTGATAATCCCTCTTACTGCTCTGAAAGGAGATTTAGTAGAACAGTATGAAACCGTATATATCATTAGTAATGCTGTAGATCCAATCCAAATTCCTGCTTTTCCTGTTTATCAAATATTTGTTACCAGCAGAAAATTGGTTAAAGAATCACTATTTTATAATATAATACCATGAAAAGCTGATATTGAAGTATATGTAAAATATGGCCAGTGTAACTGACTTTGGTATAGTAGGAAACCTGCCATTTTATTCACTACCACCACCCAAGAAACCAACAATCTGCAAGCAGGGAAGAAAAAATTATTCACTTGTGGGAATTCAGTTAAAGATGATAAGATGCTCTAATATGGTAATAGGGAGAGTAGAGAATATGAAAAGCCTATTTGAAGTTTGAGTATTTTCTTGGTGTCCTTTTTAAAAGATTTTACTTATTTGAGACAGTGAGTACAAGAGGGACAAGCAGACTCCCCACTGAGCAGGGAGCCCAGAGTGGGGCTCAGTCTCAGGACTCTGGGATTACGACCTGTGCTGGAGGCAGACAACCAGCTGAGCCACCCAGGTGCCGTTCTTGGTCTCTTTTTAGAAGATACTAGGATAAAGGTAATCAGCAGATCAAAAATACCTCTCGGGGCGCCTGGGTGGCTCAGTGGGTTAAAGCCTCTGCCTTCAGCTCAGGTCATGATCCCAGTGTCCGGGATCGAGCCCCGCATCGGGCTCTCTGCTTGGCGGGGAGCCTGCTTCCTCCTCTCTCTCTCTCTCTGCCTGCCTCTCTCCCTACTTGTGATCTCTATCTGTCAAATAAATAAATTTAAAAAAAAAAAAAAATACCTCTCTAAGCATTAAAATTGATGAAACCAGCTCCTATAGTGAAAATTTATTTATGTGACATATAAAAAAGAATGACAAATATTACCAGTTTATCGTTCCATAATTCTGTAGTTTGGTTTTAACTCCTCTATAAAGAGAAAAAAGATTTGAGATTAGCTAACAAAGCACAATACAATCTAAAGGATTCAGGAAGGCTAGAAATAAAAGGATAGGCAAAAATGACACAATTGCAAATAAAAATGAAGAAGGGGATTACATACATGTCTGTAAAAATAGAATTCAGACCAAAAAAAATTTTTTTTTAAGACACAGGAAAATACTATGTAACACTGAAGACCACAGTTTTCAGTGAAGGTGGCTATTACTAGCTGTGCAGTCTCAGACACTTCAAAAGCACAGTAATAGGCTTGGTCATATCTCTCAGTCTAAAATAGATCTATGTACCAAGCCCTGAACATTCAAAATAGAAAGTACATGTTTTTTAACAGATATGGGGCATTCATAAATATTAACCATATTTAAGCAACAGACACTACCAGAACTAACACAAAAACTGGGCCCCTTTCACCTGGAAGGTAAAACGCATTCTATTATCAGATTTATCTAGCCTGGTGGCAAATGAATTAACTGTTACTGAATTCTTAATATCCCACATAGTAATAATATTAACATGGACATTATCATTAATGGGCAAGTGTCATGGTAATATAAGATTAAGGTTCATTATACTCAACTTTTTATGAAATAAAAATTGAGTATATTTTCCTACTCGCTATTCTTACAATTCAACAGTAAGAGCAATTAAAAAATAGACCTTTCTCCATAAGAAATATACAAATGCCCAATAAGCACTAGAAAAGATGTACAGTATCATCACGGAAATTAAAATCAAAACCACATTGAGATACCACTTGATACCTACTAGGAAGACTATAATCTAACATGTGTTAGAAGGATT
The DNA here is from genome assembly GCF_922984935.1 of Meles meles. Taxonomy (NCBI): domain Eukaryota; kingdom Metazoa; phylum Chordata; class Mammalia; order Carnivora; family Mustelidae; genus Meles; species Meles meles. The sequence goes on along the minus strand of NC_060074.1, from coordinate 57,024,394 downwards.
TGCAGAAATATTGCGAGTGGAAATGTAAAATGGTACAGCTGCTGTTGAAAATAGTTACCATGTGGTGTAGCAATTGTACTCTTAGATATATATCCAAAAGAATTGAAAACATTCATCCAAAAAGTTGTACATCAATGCTCAAAGTAGTCTTATTGCTAAGAGCCAGAAAGTGGAAATAACCCAAATGTCCCACCACTGAATGAATAAAATGTGGTATATCCATACAATGGAATGTTAATCAGCTATAAGAAGGAACAAATACTTGCACATGCTATGTGGATGAACCTTGGAAATGTTTTGCTAAGTGCAAGAAGCCAGACACCAAAGACCACATAGTGTATGATTCTATTTACAGGAAGTGTCCAGAACAGATGTAGAAAGAAAGTAGATTTGTGGTTGCCAGGAGAGGGGAGAGTGAATGCTCTGGGGTATAGGGTTTCTTTATGGAGTAATAAAAATGTCTCAAAATTGGTATAATTCAGAGTTGTACAACCATCACCATTAAGAATCTGAATTGTAGGGGAGACTGGGTGGCTCAGTGGGTTAAAGCCTCTGCCTTCGGCTTAGGTCATGATCCCAGGGTCCTGGGATGGAGCCCCGCATCAGGCTCTCTGCTCAGCGGGGAGCCTGCTTCCTCCTCTCTCTGCCTGCCTTTCTGCCTACTTGTCATCTCTATCAAATAAATAATTTTTAAAAATCCTAAAAAAAAAAATCTGAATTGTATGGGGCGCCTGGGTGGCTCAGTGGGTTAAAGCCTCTGCCTTCAGCTCAGGTCATGGTCTCAGGGACCTGGGATCGAGCCCCGCATCAGGCTCTCTGCTCGGCGAGGAGCCTGCTTCCTTGTTATCTCTGTCTATCAAATACATAAATAAAATCTTTAAAAAAAATAATCTGAATTATATACTAAAAAGGGTAGATTTTATGTCAATTGTATCTCAAAAGAGAAAGGCACTAACTGTATCTGCAGAAATCATCTACCATCTCTAGGACTCCAGGGAACAAAAGGAAGTTGAGGTTATCAGAACCTCCCATGAACCAGAATTTAGGTCTTTAAGAAGGGGTAGCTTCCAGCTGGTCTTTCTAAAGGGGGGAAGGATAAGACAAATTTGGGCAGTACCTACAAGGAAGCAAAGCAAAAAATCTGCAGAGTATAACCAGCCTCCCCTGCCAGATGAAGGGCCATGGCTAGGCACAACACTGGTCTTCACTGTTTTTTCCTTCTTCTAGAGGAATCCAATTGCAAGATCTAACAAGGAGCCAGCTGGTAAAGCAGAAAAGTGGTTTGCATTATCCTGGCTCCAGCATGTGGAGTTCCATCCACCATCATGCATGAACTTAGAGCTGAGAGACAATAGCTTAATAAGTCCAATCAGCATTTAGCAAGTCAAATCAAAGAGGAATCAATAGCCCTCATGTGTAAGTGTGTACGTAAACAAAAGCAATTAAAAGTATAACACTGCCACAATATGGGACTGAGGGTATTATGCTAAGACAGAGAAGGACAAGTGCCATATGATTTCACTTAATATGTGGAATAAAAAAAAGTGAACAAGAAGGAGAACAGACCCACAAATATAGAGAATAAACTGATGGTTGCCAAAAGGGAAGGGGGCTAAGGGAATGAGCAAAATGGGTAGAGCGGGGGGACATGGGCTTCTACTTGTGGAATAAGTAAGGGGGACAAAAAGTAATACAGCATAGGAAATATAGTCAAGGATACTGTAATAGCTTTGTATGGTGACAGATGGTAGCTACAAACTTGTGAGCATAGCATAATACACAGATTTACCAAATCACTGTGTTGCACACCTAAAACTAACATTGTGTGCCAACTTCAATTTAAAAAAGGATGTACAAGGGCACCTAGGTGGCTCAGTCATTAAACTTCTGCCTTTGGCTTAGGTCATGATCTCAGGGTCCGGAATCGAGCCCCACATAGGGCTCCTGGTTCAGTGGGGAGCCTGCTTCTCCCTTCCGCACTTCCCCTGCTTCTGTTCCCTCGCTCTCTGTCAAATAAATCTTTAAAAAAAAAAAATGTACAACAGAGGACTTAATGTATGAAGTAGTTATGAAGAAAACTATATAACATCCCTGCAAAGTAAATTTAGAACAAATGGAGAACATACCATGATGACAGGAAGATACAATGTCAACAAGATGTCACTCTTTCCTAGTGATCTAGAAGATGATGATTAGCTTCCACTGGAAAGGCCACACAACAAATAACCTTAGAAAATAGGGGTGCCTGGGTGGCTCAGTGGGTTAAGCCACTGCCTTCGGCTCAGGTCATGATCTCAGGGTCCTGGGATCGAGTCCCACATCGGGCTCTCTGCTCAGCAGGAAGCCTGCTTCCCTCTCTCTCTCTCGCTCTCTCTGCCTGCCTCTCTGCCAACTTGTGATCTCTCTCTGCCAAATAAATAAATAAAATCTTTAAAAAAAAAAAAAAGAAAAAAGAAAAAAAAATAGGGGTGCCTGGGTGGTTCAGGTGTTAAGCGTCTGCCTTTGGCTCAGATCATGATGCCACAGTCCTGGGATCAAGCCCCACATTGGGCTCCGTGATCACCAGGAAGCCTGCTTCTCCCTCTCCTACTCCCCCTGCTTGTGTTCCCTCTCTTGCTGTGTCTCTGTCAAATAAATAAATATTTTAAAAAGAGGAGTGTCACAAACCTTATCAGATGATAGAACATGTTTTAAGCCTTTATAAATAACACAGAATGACACATGAATAGACAGAACAATGGAAAAAAAATTATTTTAACCCAGAAATTGATCCAAGTGCATTTGGAAATTTAGTGAATGGTAAAAATGGCATATGTTAAGTCAGTGGTAACAATAAATATTTAAAAAGCGGTATTCTCACAACTAAATAGCCATATGGGAAAGGGTAACACTGGCTTCATCTCTTATACTGCACATCTAACTTTCAAATGGATTAGAGATATAAACATTAAAAAAAAATTCCCAGAAGAAAATGTAGATAAATTCCTTGATAATATGGAAATGGGGATACTTCCTAACCTGGACTCAAAATCCAAGGGAAAGGTGTGAAAAACTAATGAAGTATTTATATTCCAAAGATATTAAAAATATTCAAGGAATACCAATCCTCAAACGTACGAAAACTAGAAGAGGGAGTACTTCCAAACTCATTTTACGAAATCAGCATTACCCTGGTAGTAAAACCATATAAGAGCACTATAAGAAAATTATGGACCGGTATCCCTAATGAACACAGATGTAAAATTCCTCAGCTTTAGCAAACCGAAATCAATACATTAAAAGGATTACACACAGGTTCAACCTCTGTAAATCAATATGATACACCACATTAACAAAAGGAAGGATAAAAATCCTATCTCAATTGATGCACAAAAAAACCACTGACAAAATTCAACATCTATTTATGATAAAAGCGCTCACAAAATGGGTATAGAGGTAATGTACCTCAACATAATAAAGGCCATATATGACAAGCTCGTAGCTAACATCAATGTCAGCAGTGAGAAGCTGACGTCTTTTCCAGTAAGATCAGGAACAAGCAAGAGGGCCTACTTTCCTCACTTTTGCTTAACATAGTATTGGAAATTCTAGCCTGAGAAGTTAGGCAAAATAAAATAAAATGCACCCAACTTGGAAAGGAAGTGGTAAAACTATATTTGTAGATGACATATTTTTATATATGGAAAACTGTAGACTCCACAAAAAACCTGTTAGAAATAATCAACAAATTCAGCAAAGTTGCAAGATATAAAGTTAATACACAGGAATTTGTTGTAGTTCTGTATACTAGTAACAAGCTCTCAGAGAAATTAATACTCCCATTTACAAATGCATCACAAAGAATAAAATACCTAAGAATAAACTTAATCAAGGAGGTTAAAAAAAAAACAAACCTGTACACTGAAAACTGGAATATATTAAGAAACTGAAGAATATACAAAGAAATGGAAAGACATGGATTGAAAGAATGTTCAAATATCCATTCTACCCAAAGCAATCTACAGATTCAGTAAAATCCCTGTCAAAATCCCAATGGCATTTTTCACAAAAAAATAGAGCAGATTTGTATGGAATCACAGAAGATCTGAATAGCCAAAGCAATCTTAACCAAAAAAGCTGGAGACTTCACAATTCCTGATTTCAAACTATATTACAGAGCTATAGTATTAAAAGAGTATGGTATGGGCATAAAAACAAACAGAATAGAGTGCCCGGAAATACATCCACACATATATGATGGATCTATAACAAAGGAACCAGGAATATACAATAGGGAAAGTCCTCGTCAGTAAATGATGCTGGGAAAACAGCAACCATGTGCAAAACAATGAAATGGGGCCACTATTTTACACCATCTGCAAAAATTAACTCAGAATGGATTAGAGACATGTAGGACACAAAACCAAAAAACTCCTATGAGAGGGGCACCTGGGTGGCTCAGTCGGTTAAGTATCTGCCTCTGGCTCAGGTCATGATCTCAGGGTCCTGGGATCAAGCCGCACCTTTGACTACCTGTTCAGCGGGGAGTCTGCTTCTCTCTTTGACCTTCCCCCTTCTCATGCTCTGTCTCTCTCTCTCTAATAGATAAATGCAATCCTTAAATTATAAAAAGCAAAACAAAACAAAAAAACTCCTAGGAGAAAACATAGTTGGTAAGCCCCTTGATATCTGTCTTGGCAATGATTTGATGTAACGCCAAAAGCAAAAGCAAAAATAAGTGGGACTACATCACACTAGAGAGCTTATGCACAGCAAAAGAAACCACCAGCAAAGTGAAAAGGCAGCTTATGAAATGGGAGAGTATTTGCAAATCACATATCTGATAAGGGTTAATGTCCAAATTATATAAAGAACTCCAACTCAATAGAAAAAAAGAAAAAAGATGGGCAGAGGATGTGAATGTACATTTTTCCAAAGATGACATACAGATGGTCAACAATCATCAGGGGACTACCAAACCACAATGAGCTGTCACCTTGTAACTGTTAGAAATGGTTATTTTATATATATATATATATATAAGTGTTGGGAACCCTTATGTGCTGTTTGGGAGGAATGTAAAATGGTGCAACCACTATGGCAAACAATATGGAGTTTCCTCAAATTAAAAATAGAACTACCTTGTGATCCAGCAATTCCACTTCTGGGTATTTTTTCAGAGTAAGCAAAATCACTAACTTGGAAAGATATCTGTAACCCCACATTCATTGCCAGTATTTACAATAGCCAAAACACAGTAACCACCCTGTCCGCGAGTGGATGAGTGCAGAAAGAGAATGTATATATGCGCAATGGAATATAATTGAGCTTAAAAAAGGAAATCCTGACATTTGTGCCATCGTGGCTAGACCTTGAGGACACTGTGCTACGTAAAATAAGTCAGAAAGAGAGAAATACCCTATGATCTCATTCACATGTGGAATCTAAGACAAAACACAGAATTCATTGATACAGAGAACAGATGGGTGGTTGCCAGAGGCAGGGATGGGGGAATGGTCAAAGTGTGCAGGTAGTCAATAAAAACTTCCAGTTACAAAATTAGTCCAATTGATACAATGTTCAGCATGGTAACTATAGCAATAACATATATTAGAAAGTTGCTAAGGGATTTAATTGAAATCTAGTTGACCCAATTAGTTTGAGGCATACACACAGTGATTCAGCAAGTCTATACACGATGCCCCACTCACCGCAAGCATCACCAGCCTCCGTCTCCGTGCGATGCCACTACAAGCCACGGACTGTATTCCCACTGCTGTGCCTTTCATCTCCATGACTTACTCATTGCATACGTGGAAGCCTGTACCTCCCTCTCCCCCTTTCCCTCTTAAATCTTACAAGGCTCCCATCACAAGAAAAAGGAAAAATTTGTAATTATGTGTGGTGATGCATGTTTATGAGAGCTATTGTGATTTCACAGTATAGCGAAGAATTATGTTGTGCATCTGAAACCGGTATATTACATCTCAGTGTTTAAAAAGGAAAAAAAAAAACCTAAGTAAAGCCTAATAGAAAAAATGGCCCCAAAATAGTTAACACTTCGCAGGAAAAGAAAAGCAATTGGCTCTTAAGCGCATAAAAGAAATGTTCTATCTTCCTCAAAATAAAGCTACCTGATATACTGTAGCATTGTTCATGAGAGACTGGTAAAAATCCAGTTTGACAACATATTCTCGTGGTGAAGCTCTTTGGGAAAAAAGCACTTATCAATATAAGTAGCAGGAATAAAAATGGTAGAATTCCTATGGAAGTATTGGCATATCTAGCAAAATTATATACTTTTTTAAAAAAGATTTTATTTATTTACTTGACAGAGATCACAAGTAGGCAGAGAGGCAGGCAGAGCTGAGAGCCCAGGAAGAGAGAGAGAAAGAGAGAGGAGGAAGCAGGCTCCCCGCAGAGCAGAGAGCCTGATGTGGGGCTCGATCCCAGGACCCTGGGATCATGACCTGAGCTGAAGGCAGAGGCTTTAACCCACTGAGCCACCCAGGCACTCCAAAATTATTTACTCTTTAGTGCAGCAATCCTGCTTCTGGAATCTTTCCCCAAATAAGACTGTCCATTGCAACATCATTTGTAAAAGGCAAAGACGGGAAACCGAGATGTCCATCAGTACATCTGTACAGTGGACCACCGTGGGGGAATAAAAAGGCAAAGGGTATAGTTAAAGCAGGTGCAAGACAGTGTACCATATGCTTGGTCTCATGTAAGAATGTGTATGCATTGTGTTTACACATACATGCTTGTATTTCCAAGAAGAAACAAAAGGATAAAAATATACATGGTTACCTGTTTGGGATGAGAACAGACTCCTCTGAATGTACCTGTTTTACAGTTTTTACTTTGCAGTCACTTAATGTTTTACAGAATTAAATCATGCAAAACCAACCAACCTAAAAATTGAGAGGATAAAAAAGGGAAGCAAATTAACACATTATATGTCAAGTTGGTAACATAACCACATGGAAGAATTTTTTTTTCCAAGTGATTTTCATCAAACACAGTATTTCAGTTAGAAAACCCTAGTGGATCTATTCTCATTGACACAAAGAGCCAGAAAGAAATCTTAAGTTTCTTTCGCAGTTTATATTAGTCATATATTGACACTGTTAGTTTGAAACTGTTGTATGCTTGTAAATTAAAGCAAATAAATGTGCAAATGTGACCAGGAACTAAGATTTTTCAGTTTAAAGAGAAAGAGCAAAAAAATAAAGTAAAGCAAAAACTCGTCTTTACATGTGCAGAGGCAAAGATTTTTGCACAAACGTGTATAACAAACCTCAGCCCTTGGCATTTTTAAAAAATCATAAATCCCTTTATTATCAAGTCCTTAGGGGGATAAGTTCTATAATCTCTTGGTATCCATTTCCCTAGTTTTCAGTATGTCAGAAAGTTTGGCTGAGGTATTCCTAAGGCTCTTCTCGTTAGCGATCTTACTTTTCACACACAGCTGACAGCTCTAATAAGGCAGTTCGTCTTCACAACCGCTCCCCTCTACCTGGCTCTTTTCCTTTCTTCTTTTCTGCTACACCTAAATTAATTTCGGACACAGAACTTTGCTGTAGTTTTTCCAAATTATCTGTAAAATACTGACACTGTTGCAGGTAATTTGTGCAATCTCGATGCACCTTCTAGGGCAGAATTTAAGGTGTGGTGGCAGAAGTATTTTAGGAGTGGTGATTCAAGATTACCGCTTAAATCACAACAGCGGCCTTGGCAGTTGAAGTTGGTATATTCAGTTCTTTTTTGCTAATCCGAACCTCCCTTTCCTACACTGCAAATAATTTGTGTGTGGGTTTTTTTTTTCTTAGATGGCTATTCATATGAAAAGGAAGCAATGGAAAATTGGATCAGCAAAAAGAAACGTACAAGTCCCATGACGAATCTTGTTCTTCCTTCAGTGGTACTGACACCAAACAGGACTTTGAAAATGGCCATCAGCCGATGGCTAGAGACACATCAAAAATAAAATTATTTATACTGTTTATATTCTTCAGTGATCTCGTTTGAATGATTGAAAGGTAAATACTAATCAGATATTATTAAAAGCAAAACAGGAAGAAAGTGAATTTAGTTACCTATAAAAACTTTTTCTTTAAATTGTATGGAGTAAGTAACATATCTGACTTCTATTTTTACTATAAAAGCCTTTTTGTATTAGTGAAAGAAATCTTAACCTGTAGGAAAATAAAGTTTCACTCTGACTTAAAATTGCAGTGCTCAAATTTATTCTTGCTAGATATAGGTCATGTTCTCATTACAACTACAGATCAGAATAATCTAGAACACAACATTGAAATCCTAGTTAATAGCCATTAATCTGATAACTCTTTGGAATCCTTTTAAAGAGAATTTGTAGCAAAAACAGTTGCAGTTTTATGACTAAATTGAGAAAAACATTTTGAAATGTTTAATGAGCAGTTCCATTGGATTCTAAATTTGCAAGGTGGTAATGATTTTCCCCCACAGTCCAAACCTGTGTAGAAGTTAGATGGAGTAAATTATCATGAATATGTCATGCCTTGTTGCAATACAGTAGCAAACCAGCCTCCTTTTAGAGTTCAGAATTCAAGTTACATTGGAACATTATAAACTAGGGTAACGATACACTTTTACATTAGAGACTGGTGTTTAACACAACACCCTGATTAGAGTTCCCTCAGCAGAAAACATCAAGTTCACAAAGTTGAGATGGTAGTGACTTTCCCTACCTGTCCTAAACTGTGTCCCAGAATGGAAGGCACATTAGAACCCAGCCATAAGAGCAGGCAGGGCCCAAGACTCTGTGCTTACCCCCCAAAACCCTCTTTTTAGCTGGTCAAAAATTCAAACACTCAGAAATGAGAGAGGAAAAGTGATGTAACTATGTATATAGTTAGTCTTTTTCTATATTTTACAAATGTACATCTAATATGCTCTGTGTTCACAGAATTGTGGAAAGCCTAGCTACCACAAAAATCTGCAAATAGCTTATCTTTGTAACTGCTGCTTTGTAAAACTTCCATCCTCCTAATGGATTACTAAATTTTATTTCCTTTGTGTCCTAGCTGGGATTTTCAGTCTGATTCCACAAAAGGATTTTCTTTTTCATGCCACCCATGCTTCTTGCATTCAAGTGAGAACCGGAAAAAAAAAAAAAAAAAAAAAAAAGTTGGGAACAGGTTTTAGGTGTTTTTCTATTGTATTCTTTAGAAGAAGTATGTTAACATAATTTTAACAAAAGATTTTTTTTTTTAAGTGACAGCCCACCATTGGGCCAAATATCTTTTGTTTTGATTGACAAACTTAGTTTCTGAAGGAGGCGGACTGGTTTTTTACATAAAAATTACTAAAAATCATTGACATCATTGATAGAAAACAAAAATAAAAGACTGGTTATCTTTTAAATGTGTTAAAGAAGGCGATTTTCTCTTCTACATTTCACCATCATAGCTTCTTATTAAATAAAATGGTTGAAAACTAAGATGCCAATAATTTTACTAAAGTGAAGTGCTTCTGTTCATGAATGCAAATAAATCCATAGCCAGACAGGATTTATTCTTCAGCCTTGCTAACAATAGCCATACCCAGACAGGAACCTGAAGGAGTCGTAGGGGACACTCTGGCTTAAGACTCCACATCAGGGTTTTATCACAATACAACCCAGTTTGCTGTTCACTTTCATTCCCACTGCTTGGAGACAGAACTGTGTGGGTATAAAGACAAATGCATCCTTTTAACTGAAAGATTATATCATCAACACAGTGTTCGGTGTATTGCCAAAGTGAGAGTTACAGTATTAAAGGGCTCCTGTTGCCAGTAAAAACAGACACCAAGATTTCTGGAACATGAAGTACAGAACGCTCTTCCTCCTACTGGAGGCAAAAGGACTGATGTTAACCATGAACATTCTGGGATGTCTTGAAGCTTCACTTTTTCTGAAATTATTATTCAATAAAATTAAATATGCATCTGATAGTATTACTATAAAAATAGACTTTTCACTATTTCCTTCAAGGCAATAAGATCACCCAGGATTAAACCAAAGTAGATTGTTGTTCTCACAGCAGTCTCTACTTACCCACTGTATCATTTACTACAAAACAGATTCTATTAATATTCTTTATTCCATATGGAAAAGTACAGTAGTTGTGCAGAAACAAAACTACAAAGAAAGAGTAAGACTTTCACAAATATTAAAGAAAACAATGAACAATAAATAAGCCATAGTAATTATAGCAGAACTCACGGAAAGCCTATAAAAACGAGAGAGCTGTACAAAGTACGCATACACACTCAGGAACAAATGTTGAAGAATGACACAGAAGACCTCCTATTCATACAAAACCATAATGATGCTCACGAGAACTTCAAGACAGCTATTCATTTTTAAAACATTCTGTAAATATAGAACTTCCTTCTCCCCAATTCTAGAAAATAAATTTCACATCCCAACATATAAAACAACCATACTCCCACCTCTTTCAATTTAGCATTTTCACATCCTCCAATAGCACACCATTTTTGTATAAAAATACCTTTAAACCAAGGTTCATTCCTGTACCTTATCTTTACAAAGGAATAATACATCAGTTCGGACTTAGTAGCACCTCAGAGGTGTTCATATCAATGAGATAAAGTGCTGTTACTGGTATACTGTTAACATGCCATAATAAACATTGTTCAGTGCAATAACCAGCATGAAGGAAGCTTACCAAGAACATGCAAATATATGAGCTTTTTCATGATTAACTACTTGAAATAGTTATATTTACAAGTCTGAATACAACTTGCCTATCTAATATGTACAACATGTGACTATAAAGTCATGATTGTGTAATGAAACAAAAGCAATGACCAACCATATCTTAAGTATCCAAATTCAACACTGTCCTTAAAGGACGTGGGAACACCTGTTCCAGGAGTGCTATCATTGTCAAAAGCAGTCTGGGAACCAGCTGAGAGCGAATTTATGTTATAAACAGTGCTGTCTCCTTGGTATTTTAGCCTAAATCCAACGTTAGCCTAAAACCACCAATCATGATTCTAAATGGCTTACGCTATTTCCAAATGTTAAAAACACCTTGAAGTGGGAATATAGTTCCAAAAAAGGTGCTATAAAAATATTTTCAATGAGAACCATGGAACTAAATGTTTAATCCTCTTAAGGGAACTATTACTCAGGGAACAATACTCGGATGTTCTCATATTTTGCTTAGAAAAACAGAGAAAAAAACCCAGCTGTATAACATTTATAGTCACATTTATGTCCAGCTAGAAATTTTTATATATTTATATATAAAAAATTGGGATTTGACTCAATGGAACTGAAACTTGAAAATTCCATCTTTTCCAGAATACATCACCTGGACATTGTGCCATGAGTTAGACCTATCACTAGTCATTGACATTCTCTAAGAAATATTACAATTTTCCCACATAGCAAAGGCTAAGAGAAACGTGATAGAAACCAAATCATTTCATAGAGAGAAGCGTAAGTTAATGTCTTCTTGGCGTTCTTAAATGTTTAACTGAATATGCATAACTAGTTATAGTTTTTAATTCTGGTTAACATTTTTATTTATGGTGACTCCTAGCTATTTATCAAAGAAATTTTATCCCACATTTTGAATGTATCAGTGGCACCTGATCTGCCCCCAAGGAAAAAAGAAAAAAAAAAACCATAGCTGACAGGTAATTTTTCTCATGAAAAACCTTTTAATTACCACCAGGAGCTGGCACACTGTTTTCCCAATCCCACATGTGGTTCTCTCTTAAGGCTCACACATTTGACTCTATGAACGATCGCTTTGGTTTGGCTGAAGGGAGGTGACTCCTGTGGGCTTCGTTACTGACGTGAGGCTGCTGTTTAGAGCTACTCTCCGGATACAGATGAGAAACAGTCTTAGCGATCCTGTTATCTTGACAGTGGACTGCCGTTTGGCATTTCTTCTCTTCTAGCTCCTTCCCCTGGGCCCCATTGTGGACACTGCCACCCAGGGTAGAAACAGAACAGGTTTTGGCTTGGCTAGCGTATCCTCCCACTTGTTTGAGAGAGGGCTTCTCCGAGTTCAAGGACTGCAGGCCGGCTGCAGAGGTGGCGTTCGTCAGGAGCCCCTCCGGCAGCTGACAGTGCCAGGTGCGGCTGGGAGGGTTGCTCTGCTGCTGGAACCTTGCAGTCTTATCCATGATGCCCATGAACGGAGTGTTGCGCGGCCTGTGCTCCGCTGTCCCGCTCTGCACCGGGTTAGCAGCCTTATCTTTAATGCGAACGTCCGGTCCTTGGCCCTTGAAGCCGTCTGAAAAACTGCTGCTTGACGTCAGACTGCTGGTTGAGCTTGACATCTTTATGCTGCCGGACGGAGAGCCAGAAGAGCCCGAGCTGAGGGAAGCGGGATGCCGCACGTCGCTGCGGCTCACCAGCCCGCCCTGGTTTAAAGGAGCCACATCCACAGCAATGGGGGCATGAGACTGAAGCCTCTCCGCAGTCTTTATCTTGCTGGGTAAAGGATAGGCGGCACCCCCCTCGCCGAGAGGCAGCTGGACACCGTGGCTGGGGCCCAGCCGCTCTCCGAAATGGCCGGAACCGGCTCCCACGGTCAAAGTACCTGTGCCCTCCAGACGCTGATTTCTGCCACCGGCAGGAGCGGCCACCATCCCACCTGGCAGAGGGCTCAGGGAAGGAGTCTGAGCGGAGACCTGCATTTTGGTGCTGCCGCTTCGCATGCCCGCCTGCCCGGGCCCCAGACGCTGGCTGGTCTTCACTATCTGCGCCTGCCGAGTGGGCTGCACCACCAGCCCCGGCGGAGCCACGGCCTCCCTCGGCGCCTTCCCGACTCCCGACCTGTTCTGCGGGGACACCGGCCTGACTCTGGACTGCAAGCCTTCCTGAAGGTTTCGGATGTACGGGGAGGGGACACACGATGATGGCTGAGGCCTGGGGGTCGGGGAAACGCACTCTTCCTGGGAGGAAGTTTCTTCTTCTCCGGCCTCCTCGAGATGGAAGTGGTCGTTCAAGCCAGGGGTCGGGGTGTCCTCTTCGTTATCGGAGTCGTTGGGTGGCGCTGGTGGTGGGCACTGCTGTTTCTGCTGTTGGCTCCTCTGGACTTGCTTGCATTCCTCCTCCACACGGGCCAGGAGCCTCTTGATTTCCTGATTGGTGGGACACAGTTTCACAGCTTCCCGTAGGTCAGCCAGGGCCGCCGCAAACTGCCTTTATGGCAAAACAGAAGACAGAGTTACAAGCCGTGCAGGAACATGCTCTGAAGGTCGCTGTTCATAACAGAGCTCTGCTAACAAGAACGAGAGTCTGGAACACCGACCATGGTGGACAGGAGCCGTTCTGCACTAGCTTAGAGCTACTCAGCTACGTGGGAGTGAATTCTGACCCACACCTGCGCCTTGCCAGGGGCCCGCTGTCTCTGTGAACACCACTGGGCTGGGAGCGGGAACAGGCATAAACCAGTGGGGGTCGGAATCTTTCTTCACCACCGCCTCTCACGCCGTCCATCTCTAACCTAAAACTCCTACAGGCATCTCCTCCCTTCCCCCACCTACCTGCTCTCGTGTCTCTCGCCGGCAGGTTCCCTGTGACACACAGTAATCTAAAGATTCTGTGTTGCAGTGAGTGTCAGCTGGGGTGCAGGGGAGGAACAGTTACTGGGATGTCAGGAGAAAACACACGTCTACCCATTGCTAATACCCACTGTGGCGCCCCTTGGAAGCTACCAATTTAATATCAAAAGGGATGAGAGGCCTTTGAGTAATGCCTGTGAATGAGCAACTCCCAAGTCAACCAGCAGCGTCGGTACCAGAAAGCCCCGAGAAGGCGTCTCTAGTCGCAGATCACACCCCGGACAGTACCTGCTATTTCTCTTCGCTCTTGCCCTGGCATAAAAGGCTTCGTAGGACTTTGGTTTCAATTCGAGAGCCTTGGAAGCAAATTCTTCTGCCATGCCAAAGTCCTAGTGTCAACATTCAAATACAGGAGTCAGAAGAAGCCCTGAGACAGGATTACGGGCAGCTTTTTAATAGGAGTCTTGCTCTACAGGTTAACAGAGAATTGGGATAGCTGGGAAGGTAAAGGCCAAGGGAAGTTTTATTTCTCTTGTTTTAAAGTAGGGAGATAATTAAAGCTTATTAATATCTTAAGAGAAGCATTCAGTAGAGAAACAAAAATTAATGATTCAAGGTGGAGAGAACAGCAGTAGAAGCCGTGCACTGGCAGGCGAGAGTGGACGGGAGCTGCACACTCAGGGGCAGACTCAGAGAGGGGCAGAGATGCCCCCACTGGCACAGCGAGGCACCTGATACGCGGGCACAGAAACGGGCAGGTGAACGGATTTGGTGGTAAGAAGTTAAAAAAAAAATGTAGGAGAAAGAAGTACTGAAACAAGTCCACTAGTTAACTAGTTACAAATTAACTATGAAGTAACTACTACTAATTACAAGTTAACCAGTTACTGGTATAGCCTCTGGGCAAACACAATAGCCACTAGACAGATCCTTCCCTTCTGCGTGGGGAGAGCGCAGCCCGTGACCACGTTGGCTGCACCCTGCCGGGAACGGGCGGGGCGGCAGTCTGGTGGCCTCTCATTGCTGAGGCAGAGGACAGTGCCCTCCAGTGCATTCTCTCCGCACCTTGAGAGGAGGGCCCGAACAAATCCCACAGGACACCCATGCCTTGGCCTGTGCCACACTCTCACCATGAGCCAACACTTCTAGTACTAAAAGAACAGACTTAGGGCCCACAGCTTACATTTGTTTTTCTCCGGCAGCGAGACAAATTGAGATAGAGAGAAACTCTTAATTCATTGAATGGCCTCATGTCTTCTCCAAATCCTTCCCGGGGAAACTTCCGTAAGGCATACTGGTACCTCTGGGCTGCCTCTTTCATCTTCCCTTTCTAAGAATCAAAAAGCACAGAAATGGATCCTTTTTCAGATGCTCCAAGACGAATAGGCTCCCACAACCTGCAGACCCTGGCAAGGTTCTCCCCCCATCACAGAAACCATCAGAACACATGGGAGGGTCCCGCTGAGGGTGCTGCGACCCGGCGGGCATGAACCGGCTTCCTGTTCACACAGGCTCCGGCAGCTTCTGGCCTTGTGCAGGAAAACACAAGCTGGTTTTCTATGAAGCAGACTGTACATTGCCAAATTGAGAACTATCAATCTTAATAGATCAGGTTATCCTGTTATATATATTTTTATTATTATTTTTAGAGAGAGAGAGAGAGAGGACATGCACATACATGGGGGTGGGGGGGAGGGCAAGAAAATCTTAAGCAGGCTCCATGCCCAGCTCAGCCGGGCTGGATCTCATGGACCCCAAGATCATGACCTGAGCCAAAATCAGGAGTCGGAGGCTTCCTGGACTGAGACACCCAGGTGCCCTTCTGTTATACATTTTTGAAAACCATCTCAGAAATTATCCTCGTCTAGAGACGTTTTAATGCTAAGTGTAATAGAAATCAGATGAAGAAATGATGCAGTTCTCAAGGCAAGTACAGTCTTGTGGAAAAGCTCAGAGCTTGCTGCAGAATCATAATTTTTCTTTGAAGAGGAACTAAACTGCGGGCTTTAAAAATCGAACAGCGCCGCACGTCATTTTCAAGGCTAAAGAAATCCATTTGCTCAGTCAGTTCCACAGCGCAGCAGGTATGAAGTCTGTTGAAAATGGCTTGATAGTTCTAACATAATTGCCTACCAAAATTCATATTAAAACCACTTCAAAGCCACAACAACACACACTCTGAACTCAATTTCAAAAGGATTCCAAGGCAGGAACCCTGCTGGGTTGTGCTAGAAGCCTACTTATTTGTTATTATTAAAAAAGAAAAGGGAAAAACTAAACGTAGCCCGTGCAGCAGCCTCATGATAAAAGGATTAAAATGCTCATAATGCCATTTTTTGGTTTGTTTTCAAAACATTTAATTTTGTCTAATCACAGACCTGGAAAGAGCAGTGCTCCACGCAAATGGCCTAGAGCATCCACGTAAATGGCCTACAGCATCTATCTAAGCCAAGGACAGGCCAGCTACAGTTCCTGGGCCAAATCTGGCCTGCCACCCACATTTACAAACACAGTCCGACTGGGCCACGGCCGCGCCCATTCGCTCATGCGTCACCTGTGGCTGCTTTCCTGCCACACCAGCGAAACCGGAGAGCAGTGACAGAGACCACACAGCAGAGCCTAACACAGTTACTGTGGCCCTGTCTGGCCCTTTACAGGAAAAGTCCACTGGCCTCCCATCTAAGCTGATGTCTTACTTTGGAAATTTTACTTTAAATTTTATTTGAAATTTTTACTTTTAAATTGTAAGTCTTTATATTTCCATTTCCAAGGGAAAATGGGGGAAAAAATGAAGTCTCCTTGTTACTCGGTCTCCTGAGTAACAGAGTATTATATGCTCCTTGACTATCTTAAGTGAAAACATCTCCAGAAACCATTTCAAATGGCAGAAGCTTATGGATATTAAAACTAAAGTAATAGAGTCTTAGGAGATTTAATGATCCTTTCTTTCTGAAGATGTCTCCTGAGTGTCCCTTTCTCACATGTGTCCCCATGCAGTGTGCTGGGAGCCACTGTGCCTTCACGCCAAGGCTTCAAGCCCTAAGTCACAGCCGCAGGACTCCTTCCGAGGGAACGGTTCTCACACAGAGAGGGGCCTTCTTCCTGGAAGGTCCTGCTGTTAAGGCACAAAAGCCTGGGCCCCGGGGCCTCGCAAGTGGCTCCTGAAGCCAGGCTGTGGCTTCTGAACCGGTGTGGTGTGCAGGCTAAGAGACCACTCGCGGGCCATCACATCCTAGAAAAGGCCAGTACCACTTACTTTGTACATCATGTTTCCTTCCTCCATCAACTTCTGTAAAAGTATAATCAAAATATCAGGCTTGGAAGTAGCCATTGCCCAGGCAGCATTTCCTGCAAAACAAAGACACATTTAGACACATGTCAGTGCTCTGGGAGGAAAGGAGGTCATGGCTTCTGAGGCAGCGCCACAGTGAAGGTCATGGACAGCAGCATGGTGTGTCCGCAGCCTCCAGGCAACGGTAAAATGAAGGGGACACGGGCTGGCCCCGGGGAGTGGGTCTCCCTTCGGATCTGCCTCACGCTGAAGGAAGCACCGGGAGGGAGGCTGTTACCCTGATGAAAACGGAGTGCCGGGAAACGGGGACATCAGAGCAGCTGTGCCCATCTCCCCCACCCTGTTCCCGCGGGGATTTTGGGGAGGATCAATTAAACTCGGCTTCTGATTAATCTCTGCTTCCTGCAGGGCTCACACTGGCTGGCGAGTGTGGGCGTGTGCTCTCAGCAGCTTGCGCACTGCGGCGGCCCGGCAGGCCTGCTCTGGCCAGGCTCGCGCCTCTGTGACTGACAGCCCCGCTCCCGCACAGCCCCGCTCCTCAGCACAGGCAGGCAATGTGGCTTACGGAGGAGCCGGGTCAGGAGCCACAGTGCTCGGCTGCGAACACAGGCTCTGCCAGGAACGACCTCAGGGAAGCTATTTGCCCCCGCTGTGCCTCGGTTTCCTCCTCTGTAACATGAGGGTGTTATCACTTAGAGGGCAGGTGAGATGAAAGAAGCTGAAACTAGAAACAGCTCAGAATAATTCCCAAGACAGTGAACCGCTTAGTAATATCCGCTGACCTTCTCCTCTTCACCAGAGTCCCCTCGTCATGACCGCCGCTGGGCAAAGGTCTGGCACACTGAACTACAAGAGCCCTGTTCCGGTCGCCCCGTACCCACACATTCTGGGTGGTGGGTCACGTTCCGGGCAACCACACAGAGGGGGCTCTCCCTACGGAGACCCCTCTGTTCCATTAGTGTCCTCAAGTGACCCCCTCCATCCTGTTCCCAGTAAATTCTGTGACTTTTCCTTCACAGAAACTGCTGGGGCTGCCCCTGCCCTACCAGACAGACTAGGATGACTCTAGACGGCGATTCTCAAACTCAGCAGCTCAGCAGAGGCACCTGTGAGCTTTCCTAATCACGATACCCGGCATCCCCCCCAGAGACGAACGGAACCGCTCCCCACCACAGCCCCTGGGCATCCCCAGCACCCTCAGTTCTAGACGCTCTTCAACACTGCCTGCTGCTCTCTGCCCACACTACAGTGATGATGTTATGAGCTATTTAAGCATTTTGGATAACTGTGATTAAATGAGCCTTATAGTAAAGGAAGAAAAAAGAAAGTCTCTAAGCACCTGACATCTTACTTCTTAATCTAGGAGCAGGTTAAGTCTTTATGGTCCCTGACATACGCTAGGATCTGGAGCACACCTCCCTCTCCTGCTGCTGAAACGAGGGGTTTACTGACCTAATTTGGCTCCTTTTCTCAGCAGTGTAACCACTACGGATGTGTTTCGACAACCAATGGCTCTGTCCAGGGGGCGCATGCCGCTGTGGTCCACGTGCTCGATCACGGCTCCCTTCTCAACCAGATACAGCACCTGCGGTGGGAAAGACAGAGCCCTGAGCGGTGGCCAGTGCCACTTGCTGGTGTCAAGAGGGCCGCACCCACCCACCTCTGCCTCCTGGGGAGGGGCTGGC
Source organism: Meles meles (assembly GCF_922984935.1). Taxonomy (NCBI): domain Eukaryota; kingdom Metazoa; phylum Chordata; class Mammalia; order Carnivora; family Mustelidae; genus Meles; species Meles meles. Next base: position 57,005,863 of record NC_060074.1, on the reverse strand, counting down.
AGTCTGAGCTTTACTGTGACTTCCCTACCTCTGTCCATTAAGGACCCTAACGGAAACAAAGCAGACAGGAAACAGGAGCTACAATCCAGGGCTAAACCCAGCCTGCCGTCGGCAAGGAGGAAGGTGGGAGAACACTCCTAAGGAGGGACACGTTATGTACATGCACCCGCACTCCGCAGAGAAGTACACGCACGTTCACTTCCTGGCCACAGAGATGGCCACAATCCTCCTTTCATCTCCACTTACTTAGGAGGCAGACGTCAGCAAAGCTCCCATGGGCTGATAGCCCAAGGCAGTGGTATCTCAGAAACAAGCGACCCACACTGCCTGTGGACAGCAAGCTTCAGCTCGAGATATAAGCTCGAGATAGGATAAACTCAATTACAATTACAATTACAGCTCACTTTAAGGCTTAGGAAAAAGACTCAAATATCGGGAATGTAAAGGGGCAAGTTTTGAGACCATGCTACATAGACAGATTTGATGTGGTATGACAGCAGTCACCTGGACATAGATCACAGAGGTAAAAACCATTCTGGCTTCTCAAATTGTTCTAGTCAGTAGAAAAGAAGTCTGTAGCCAACTTAACTTGTCATATGAATCTGATAGTCCATCAGCTGCTCAAAATGACACTGGATTAATTTCCATAATATATAAAGAGCTTCTACAACTCAACAACAAAAAACCCAAATAACCCAATTTTTCAAAAAGGACAAAGGACATGACTAGACACTTCTCTAAAGGTGAGATACAAATGGCCACCAAGCATATGAGAAGATACTCAGCATCACTGATCATTAGGGAAATGCAGATGAAAACCACAAGATTATCACCTCACACCATTAGGATGGCTGCTAACAAAAAGAAAGAAAACAAAATTGTAAGTGTTGGAGAGGATGTGAAGAAACAGGAACACTTGTGCACTGCTGGTGGGAATGTAAACTGGTGTGATCCCTCTAGAAACAGTTCGGAATTTCCTCAAAAAATTAAAAACAGAACTATCACTGGATCAAGCCATCCCACTTCTGGGTATATATCCCAAAGAATACAGTTAGATCTGGAAGAATTTACAGGATCTGGAGGAGATATCTGCAAGCCCATGTTCACAAGTACACACACTATTCATAACAGCCAAGAGCTGGAAGCAATACAAGCATTCATGGACAGATGAACTGATTAATACAATGTGACAGAGCCACATGACGGGATGTTAGTCAGCCTTAGAAAGGAAGGAAATCCTGTTACAGGCTGCAACATGGATGAACCTTGAAGACACAATGCTTTGTGAAGGCAGCCGGTCACTGAGGGACAACTACTCTAGGACTCCACATAGATGAGGTAGGACAGGAGCCCATTCACAGAAACAAAGCAGAACGGTGGCTGCCTGCGGCTGCAGGAGAGAACCAACGCCTTGCTGAGTGGGTACAGGGTTTTAGGGTTACGGGGTAAAGTGTGGATGTTGGCTGCACAGGAATGTGAAGGGTACATACACTACTGAACTCTTTGCTTAGAAATGGCTTAAGATGGTAAATTTTATGTTGTGAGTTTTTTAATCACAATGGAAAAAAAATTACACTAGAATGCTAAGCGCTTCATGCTCCCCTAATACCAATAAACTAGGATTTGGTAAGTGATAAAAGCTGAAACATTCGGCTCGGGTCATGATCTCGGGGTCCTGGGATTGAGTCCCGCATGGGGCTCTCTGCTCTGCAGGGAGCCTGCTTCCCTCTCTCTCTCTCTCTCTCTCTCTGCCTGCCTCTCTGCCTACTTGTGATCTCTCTGTCAGATAAATAAATAAAATCTTAAAAAAAAAAAAAGTGTGGATGTGGGAGATTTAGTTACACAACAGTTTTTGAAAATCGACATTAAGTACAATTTACACTGTCCAGGAATTTGAGACCCATTGAACACCAACATCACTGCCTCCTAAAAGCATGAAGGCACAGACACGCAGGGTGAGGACAGCTTCTGCTCCAAGCTCCACTGCTTCCAGCGACCCAGGATCTCTCTGGCTACTGTGCACATGAGAACATGAGACATACTTAATGCTTCAGAAGTGGTAACTCTCAAGGAGCCAAACATTCCTTTAACACCTGCTCAGTGACTGGGACGTGGAACCTGACAAAGACATGGTTTTCTGCCCTGAGAGACATTTTGCAGTTCTTAGCTTATGAACGTTTTGTCCTTTCTTATCTCCATTAGACTTAGACACCTGGCAAATAGATAAAGATAGTGCCCTAAGCATTTACTATTATTTCTAGACAATGGCACATCCATTTAAAAACAAACCAGATAACTATGTGATTAGTAATTTCTCATATAAATAAAAAAGCGATTTTGAAATGCTCTGTATAGGAATTCTATTTATATGCGTTACTGAAAGAAAATAAAACTACATGCGCACATGTGTATACATACTCAATTGTGCGTCTGCTGGAGACGCGGTGTGTAATTGAGTATTTTGAAAATTTTAAGAGTCTATTAAAATCTTTACTAACGTTCTGGAACAGACTGCCTGTCACAGAATAAGAGAAAAATGAAAGCAACCCCACAGCACGCCCTCACACGCTGACCACAAGCAGACACGGCCTCACACACACGCGGGGAACGGCTCGACTCTGAGAATGGTTTCTGTGTGCGGCTGGACAGCAGACCACTTGCCAGTACCTACCGTCTCCGCGTCGCCGTAGAAGGCGGCCAGGTCCAAGGGAGTGCGGCCGTTCTTGTCCGTCTGGTCTATCTCGGCTCCTTCCTCAACCAGGAACTGGACCACTGCTCTGTGACCTTTCAGACAAGCCCAGCTTAAGGCCGACAGCCCCTCTTTGTCCAGAGAAGACAGTGCGGCACCTGCAGGAACAGCGCATTCACAGAACATGAACTCGTGACACAAAGCCCAGAAGCAAACAGACTCACACCTGCAAACACCTGACTGATGGGCGGCAATCAGGCCTCTGAAATCTGAAGCCGGCATAATGATCGGCATAATGATCGCCGCTGTGGAAGCTGAGTAATGGGTACGACATCCACTGCCCACTCTTTCTACTTAGGTGCAGATAAAAAATGTCCGTAACAAAAAGACTTTGCAAACTTGAATCAGGAAGTACGGTCAGTGGATCTACCAAAGCTCTTTGTTTTGTCCTTCTGGAAGAAACCTCGGCAGGGGCTCCCGCGCTGCTACCTTTTGAAAGGAGAAATTCCACGGTGCTCAAGTGTCCTTCACAAGCTGCCACCATGAGGGGCGTCCGGCCCTGCTTGTCACTTAGGCTCACATCACAGCCGCGGTCCAAAAGCAGTCTAACAATCTGAAAGAAACACTTGGAATTATAATCTCCCTGCTCCATGCTCTCGACCCAGGCAGATTTTTCTACACTTAAAAGTAGCAAAGGATTCTCTTCTTCAAATGCCTCTCAAAGTTGTGTGATTTGTAGGGCCTGTGCAATCTTTCCATTGTATTCCTTTGAATAGAATCTTCTTGAAAACATATACTCCTTTTTTGACATGTCCAATTCATTACTATGCCTACAGGACACGTACATACAAGGCATAAACAGTAACAGGGAGAAGGGGAGATACTGATCACAATCAAGCTATGACCAGATAGCCACCACAGGGCATATGGGAGACTGGAGAACTGAAGGAGAGGGCAAAGGTCATTCCCACCAGCTACACTCTGGTAGCAGACACAGGCTCTCAGGAAAGCAGTCACCCACCATACCCCCAAGCAATCTGCTTTTCTAAGCCTCAGAGGCTTAGTGGATGGCTTGACCTTCACAGCAGGCAATTTTTAGCAAAGCTTCCTGAAGACATTCCCAGCCTCAGAACTGTGCAATCAGTGCATGGTGATAAGACTGGGGAACAAAAACAAAAAACCAGAGGCTTCTCATGCAACTACCATCCCAGTGGGAGGGGCCTTATGGAGGGGGTGGGCCAGAGTGCCCCTCCCCCTGGCACAGTATCTGTTACACGAAGGCAGCAACAAAAGGCGGCATATTCCCCGTGCTTCCCTGTTCCTCATTCACTGACCTGTGCTTTCCAAACTTCCCCATGATTTAGGAAGTCTGAGACCCAGAGACAGGATGAGCTAGGGCAGCACAGAGAAGTTGTGAGGATGACAGGGAGAAGATGGTACAGACCAAACTCTTGGAAATGGAACTGAAAAGCCAAAATCTTGGTGGGGAGTACTTGTAGCTCCTAACAATGGGACGAACAAGGAGTGACATGATTCCATGATGCAAAACTGGATCTAGAAAATTCTTCCTATAATGGATATGGTAGGATCCATTTGCTTGCAGCTTGTGTGGAACCTGATGCCAGGCATGCGGTAGGTCCATGGCCACTGCTTACAAAATGAATAAATGACCGAAATGCTGTTCTCAATGATCCCTGCTCCCTTGAATTAAGGCAACAACAAGTCACTCCTAGTCAAAGAAACCAGCCTGATGGGGCGTCTGGGTGGTGCAGTTGGTTAAACACCCAACTCTTGGTTTCCACTTAGGTCATGAGCTCATGGGGATCCAGCTCATGGGGCTTCCAGCCACATATCAGGCTCTGTGCTCAGCAGGAAGTCTGCTTGAGATTCTCTCCCTCTCCCTGCCCCTCATGCTTGTGTTCTCTCTCTCTAATAAATAAGGAAATCTTGAAAAAAGAAAGAGAAGAGACGAGACGAGGCGAGATGAAACGAGCCTGAATCACAGTGCTGGACCAGTGAGCAAATGCTTCCTTTTCTAAAGAGCACAAGAGAACCACTCTTCTTCCAAGTATGCTAGATGACTGGGTCACACAATCAGGACAACAGCTGTCGTGGCTAGTCCTCTGTTATGGTGACAGGGTGCACCCATTCCACTCTCCCTCGCAGGGTGAAAGGAAGCAGCTGCGGGTCTCCCCCAGCCCCGGCCTAGCTCCTGGTTCCCAGCCTACGATGGCGGACTGTGCTTGCCTGTCAAACGTTTACGGTTATCGAGACCTGACAGCACAAGCAGAAGCCAAGTACGTGAAAAACACAGGGCTCAGGGGAGCCGGGCCACAGTGAACTCTATCCCACCCGCTGCTTGCGCAGCCTTCACGGGCCCACCAGGTACCTGCCAGTGCCCCTGGCGTGCCGCACAGAACAGAGGTGGGACCCCTCTCCGGTTGGTCCGGGACACAGCAGCTCCGCGCTCCAGCAGCAGCTCGCACACCTCCAGCTTGCCTCTTCCGGCAGCGGCGGTCAGGGCTAGAGGAAGGTCACAGGAGAGGGGAGTCTGTTAGTGTGCGGTGGCTGAAGCGGCCCCAAGTTCTCCCGTCATCCTCCCACCGACAGGAAGACGGCTGTGCATCCTCCCCCACCCCTCAGAACCTGGCTGGGCTCTGTGACAACAGAACACAGAAGAAACGACAGCATGCCAGCGTCTGAGCCACGTCCTGAGACCGGCAATGTCCACTTCTCCTCCGAACACTCATTCTCGGAACCCAGCTGCCATGGTGGGAGGAAGCCCGAGTGCCCTGCGGTGCCACTCACAGGGAGAGGAACCTAGGCCTGTGTGTGCCTGACAGTCCCAGGTGAGCTCTGAGCAGGCAGCGAGCAACCACCCGGCAAGCATGTGTGCGCGCCGTCCTGGCAACGGATCCCCAGAGTCTAGCTCCTCCAGGTAAAACAGGTGAGCAGAGGGGAACCTTCCCTGCCAAGCCCAGACCACGCTGCGGATTCAAGGGTCACTATGCTTTTGTTTTACTGTTCTACTTTGTTTTTTAGGATTTTTGTCTGTTTTCTCCCCATAGCAAGAGAGAACCAGAATATAGTGCATCACACACACACACACACAGATCAGTCTGTTATCCAGTCCAGTCTCTTCCCTTAGAGACATACATTTCAGTCAACAAGAACTAGTAATGACTGAGGGAGTCAAGGGCATATCAAATCATCCTTGTCTTTATGGAGTTGAAAAGCTCTGTAACTAGTCAAGATTCTGGATTAAGACTGTCAAGAAAGCAAGAGAAGAGGGTCGGATTGTAGGTTTTCTTGAGTGCTCGGGTGACCAGCCCAGGGAGATTCTGAGTGAGTGGCCTGCTGGCAGCACGTGTGTTCTGGGGAGGTCAGCCAAGGATAAAACAAGAACAATATGGAAGGAAAGAGAAAACATGAGTGACTGTGCCCCATGACCCCCCAGGTCATGATTCCTGATGGGGTGTGGTAAAAAGAGGGGTTTCATTAAGGAGGGTCCACTGCTATGTCTCATGAATCATCATCTAGAGGAGAGGACACTGGTCGATTTGGAGGACAATCCCAAGCCAGGAGGACAAGGGTCAGTGAGTAAAGGACAGGAAGGGACTGTGGTGGGACGGTGAGGCCGCAGGAGGGAGCGCCTACAAGAGGAAGGAGAGGCTCTCTTCTTGCTGCCGGCCTGTGACAACATTGTTTTTAATTTTTTTTTTTTTTCTTTTTTACAGAGAGAGAGAGAGAGAGAGATTACAAGTAGGCAGAGCAGCAGCCAGAGAGGGGAGGAAGCAGGCTCCCTGCCAAGCAGAGAGCCCGATACGGGGCTCGATCCCAGGACCCTGAGATCATGACCTGAGCTGAAGGCAGAGGCTTAACCCACTGAGCCACCCAGGCGCCCCGACAACTTTGTTTTTAAATACAGCCTCACACTGACACATTTCCAGGCATGTTCCTACAAATCAGTAAGACATGTCAGGATGAAAATCAGGAAACACAGGACTAGGCCGTTCACAAAAGATAAGGTCCAAATGCCAATGAACTCATGACCAGTACCCAGCCTCGTGAGCCATCCAGCTAACTGAGGAACGGGACACACTCTCAGACCGCTGGCTGAAGACCTACCTAGTCCATCCCACAGCAGCCCCGCCGGGAGACGCGTGCCTGGGAACGCCCTGCCGCGCACTGAGGGACGTCCTCCCAGCAGCCCCAAACCGGAAGCAACCACGTGGCCGTCAGGAGTGGGATGCATCGACAGAGGATGGTCCCGTCCACCAGGGGAACGCCACACAGCAATGACAAAGGATATGCAGCTGAAGGCCACACACGGGCCAGTCTGACCAGCATGTCAGCAGTTCAAGGAAATACCACACCACAGAACCCCAGGGTGAGGGGGCCTACGGCTGCAGCAACAGAGCCCCACCCTGGCTGTGCTCCTCCTCTCACAGGGCGGCCTGGCTCAGCCGCCCACCCAGGGTCTGTGCCCTGCTCTCCTGGGCACCCATAGGAGTGAAGCCTAGGGGAGCAATGTGCTCACAGGTCCTTTCTTCCACACACATATCTCTGTCCCTGTCCTCAGACCCCTCTGAGTACCTAATCCAGCCCCAGTGAGCCTGGCCACAGCTAAGGGCCCAGGGGCCACACACACCCAGGGATGGAAACCTGACATCTGGGCCTAATCTCCCGGTGACAAAGAGCAGTTCCTGTGAGAAACAAAGACGTCCCCTCAGGCCGTCTCCAGGGACACAGGTGCAGTGGGCCAGCAACTTCGCCTCTTCACGCAGAGGTGCCATGTCCGCCAGGCAGAAACCTGAGCTCCGCGCCATCCCAGGGACCTCATGCGCCAGCAAAGTGAGGAAGGTGGCAGGACCTGTGAGCAGATGTGCCAGGCTGTCCTACCCCCGGGGCCCTGAGGATGTGAAGGTCAGGCTGAGGAAGCCGGTGGGGAGAGCAAGCCCTCTCTCTCCTTCCAAAAGGGAGTGAGCACTCACCTCGATCCCCGCCCAAGTGCCCCAGGCAGGGGATGTGTCCCCAGAGCAGCCTGTCACTGGGCATCTCAATAATGCTCTCCTGTCATTAGCCAGAGCATTTCTGACAACTACAAAAAAGAGCTATGTTTAACGACACTTGCCCTCTGCATTGCCGACTTTCTCAGGATGGAGAGGAGGGGGAAGGTACTGCGGGGGCTTGAAGGCTGGTGCCTTTCCTATGTGTGTTACACAAAGAGGCTCACAGCCACTCATCATACACTGAAACATGTAAGCAAATTATAGATAAGATACCATAAACAAAACAGTATTTAAATCAGTTTTAGACACCAATGCACTGGGTTTGAAAACCAGTGGTGAAGGTGATCCTGTCTATATCACACAATCTAAACCTGCACGTCCCGCAGTCCCTTCCTGCAGGGGCGTCAGTGTTAACTCCTGAAGAACAGGAGCCTTGGGGCACGTTCATGTGCGCTTTCGGGATGGATGGGAGCATGACCAGGGAGTGGCTGGCGAGGTGGGAGATCCGGACAGCGAGCCACCCCCTGGACCTGCTGCCCCTCTGCAACCCTCCTCCAGGCAGGGGTCTCCTCTTCGCCCCCCTCTGGCTGCAGTGACCACAGCAAGGACAGGAGGAACAAAGGAATCCACATGCATGCCTGAGGCAGGGTCATGGCCAGCAGATACACAGGACGCCCTGGGAAGGAGCATACTCGGGCCCTGGCGCTGGAGGAGGTCCGAAGCAGCTCACTCGCTCGCCTTCCGTTATCTCGTGTCTGGTAAACAAGCCCCATCCCTGTTGTAAACGGGGCCTTAAGTCGGGACGTCTGGTGCAGCTGCTACTGAATCTGCCACAGCAGCACATCAGAAAGCACAGCCCGGCCTAAAAATAGGGCCACAAGCTTCACGGAGGGGCCAGAGAAGCCTGAAGCCAGAGCAGCTGAGGAGACGAGAGCGCCCCCCGCAGGCCTGGCGACGGGCTGGACTCCAGTCTGTTCCTCTCCAGTCAGGCCCCCTGTGTCTTTGTGGGAGACTTCTTCTGAGGAGAAAGCACCAGTGAGCACAGGCTGGAAGGCCGCGTCCACTGAACCCGCTCAGGCCTGACACGGCCCATGTTCTGCACACACAGTCCTAATGAGGGGCTCGCATCTTCCAGTGACACAGACCAGCCGGACCTGCGTGTCCGTTTTTCTACTCAGAGTGAAGTTTTGGCCTCATCACTCAAAACCCCTGAGGCTAGAGGGCACCTTAAGCTCTAGCAGCCTTCGAGGGAAGGACACCGTCTTCCGAGACAATCGAGACTGAAGAATGGTCAACTAGTCAACTACAGGCTTACACAAACAAGGTCAGGCAGGACTCTGCCCAGAAATGCCAACGACGCTGCTGGAAAGGCTGACCTCCGAGCCGGCCCCAGCTGCGAAGAGGGTCAGCGCACTCGGGCTGTCCAGAGAGAAGCGGCGAGGGGAGGAGGGCAGGAGCAGCGGACGCCCTGGCAGAGGAAAGCTGCCTGTCTTCTGGCCAATGGAGTTCAGAGACAAAGGTGAAAAGAGACCTTAAAACTCAATGTAAACACATGGCACTTTCTCGGACTCAAACCAAACACAAATTCATTTACTCGCAAATTCCTTAACAAGATGGCATTTTTCTTTTTTTTTATATATATTTTATTTATTTGACAGAGAGAAATCATAACTAGGCAGAGAGGCAGACAGAGAGGAGGAAGCAGGCCCCCTGCAGAGCAGAGAGCCCAATGCGGGGCTCGATCCCAGGACCCTGAGATCATGACCTGAGCTGAAGGCAGAGGCTTTAACCCACTGAGCCAGCCAGGCGTCCCAAGATGGCATTTTTCTAATGAAATTCCCACGAAAGCAAATTTCCTCTGACGATCCTGAATAATTGCACCTCGGCAACACTGTCCTGTCTGCGGAGCGTGAGGTTTGTCACCGCAGATGTTCATTTTAAGAAAACCCCATTTACTCCCAGTAACACCAACTTACTGAAGACGTCAGATATGGTTCTCTGGAAACCAGATCCTTTGCAGGAATCCTTGACACATTAAAGTTCTCTGGGCAGACGCGTGCTTTACAAAAACTCCACTTTCAACTTGCCAGAACGCAGTCATTCTGTGCCCGGGGCTGTTCGTAACATTTTACGGCAGCTCTGTCCCTCAAGTACACAGGCGCAGGATGGCCGGCTCTAGGGCCTGAACAATGGATAATCATTCCCTCGCCCCCTCGGATGCTTCTGTCCCTAATTTAGAAACTTTGAGAGAAGGGTGACAGGTCCGTGCACAGAAAGGTGGCTCCCACTTCCAGAAAGCTACCTTTTCATACATTCGTCCCACATTGAGCATCCACACGGCCCTCCCAGGCCCAAGGTGGGCACGTGAGAAGAGTCTACACCTGCGGAGGGGCAGTCCCGCTGGCCGAGAGGGCTGCGAGTGTGACAGGGACAAAGTGGCTCTGCATTGCTTCCACACTGACCTTTGCTGGTGCACTATTTCCTAATACACTGGCTTTTCCACCTTTTATAAAAACGAGTGGAAGGTTAAAAAGAGCAAAGTTAGTAATGAGCAGGATTCTCATAAATGCTCTCTAGCTGCAACCAAGATGGAAACCACTAGATGTGCCAAAGGCAGCCTGAGCCTCAGCTAGACGCCTGCTGGGCTAACCGCACTCAGCAGTAAAGGAGAAGGAAGTAATGAGCACACACGCAATCCCGGAAGAGCCTCAGCTATTTTATCTAAAAGGTAAAGTGTAATTGGGGATTTTATGATTTTTTAAAAACTTTCTGGGCATGGCAGCCCCTCTTTCTTGATTTCCGATAACAGACAGGTTAAGTGGTTAGGAGGGAGGCCCCAGCCCCCTGCTGTGTTTGGCTTTGCTGTCTTTGAGTCTGGGCGGACTGACAGGCTGGCCCCAAAGTCCTGGGCCTGAATGAAAGCAGCACTAAGCCCCAAACAAAAGCTAGGCAACGCTCCCTGTTCCACCTTCTAGGAACGGAGCAAGATTCATAAAAGCCAAATCTCCTGGTCTTGCTTTGTTAGGCGTTTGCTTCCATCACTGAGGGGAAGGGAGGGCTTCTGTTCAAGAGAACAACTTGCCGACAGCTATAAATTCTTCATCTCCACAGAGGCCGGGCAGCTATTTGATCTAATCCTTAACAAGGTGAAGAGTAAAATGAAACACGAGAAAGATTATATTCTTACTGAAAAATACCACTGCACTGGGAGGTGAATCCCTGAGAAGCCTCCAGCTCTGCCAGCCTTGAACAAAGCCCTGCTGCGCGAGCTCCACACCCTTAGGAGCGGGCAGCCAGGCCTGCCCAAATGCCCCATGAGTCTCTAACTCATTCTTCCCTGCGTCGTGTTCTCCTTTTGGCACAAGTCCCCCAGGAGGGCCTGGGGCAGCCAGGATGGAGGGGAGGGCATCTGTGTAATCAGGGGACAGGGGGCAACTGAGCATCACATAGAACGCAGATTCCCCTCCACATGGTCCCAGCTCCCAGTGAGCTGGAGGTTAGAACAAGGCAGGAACCAAATCTGAGTAGCCAGGACACTCCGGACACGTTACAAGTTCTGTAGAAACACACTGTCCGTCTCCGTGGGAGGATTAAACATGAACCTCAAATGGCCAAGGAATTCAATGAGGAAATAAAATGTACAATTGCCACTAAGCAGGACTCTACATGTAACCAAAATATGTAACCAAAATCCATTTCCATCCCTCGAACCTGCAAAATAATCCCAAAGTGAACTAAAATTTTATCACTTAATCATCTGCTTCAATAACCTATTAAGACCAAATAAATGTCTAAGTAAGTAACGTTAATATTAATCAATTTATCCCAACCCTGGAAGCCTGCTGCAGCTGTTGAACACTTACAACAGCCAAGCTCTGGGTCAAACACTGTGGGTGAACTTTTATTCAATCTTGACAAGAATCCTTTGAACGAGATGATTGTTCTGTCCATTTTATTGAGGTGAAAGAATTGTTACATGATTTGCCCTGAACCCAGTTCCCATTAGTATCACTCGGGAGTTAAACCAAACAGCTGAATGAAGCTGGATCTATGCTCTCAACAGAAATAGGAAGATCCTGACATATTTTATTATTCTACTATGACACCTATAAAATTCTTCCTACATTGACACTTCATGGCCCTTTAAAGTCATAAATTCATTTAATACACAACCAACTTCTATGAGGCAAGTATCACTCAGCTCGAATTACAGATGAGGAAAATAAGGCCCAGAGAGGTTAAGCAACTTGCCTGAGGTCACACAGCTAGTGGGAGACAGGAGATAGGATGTGAAGTCCAAGATCCTAAGTCCTCCGCTGTTGCCTCCAGGAAGTTTTCTTTAAAAATAGCCAACTAATAAAGCCGACTATAAATGCTGTTTTAGACCAAGAGTGCCAGAAAACACTTTTCTTTTGAAGAACCCTTAAGCTTTCTCCCACAGACAATAAGAATAATCTGCAATGACTATGTTCCCTTCGAACTCTGTCACACAGCATCCTAAAGCCAAAACCAGAGCAGGAATACCATGCTGCGCCCTCTGTCCTGGTCTTGACTTTCGTTTTTTTCCCATTCCTTCATACATTATTTCAAATAAGCCTCTTCACATCCTTTGAGGAATAATGTGTACTATAAATAACATAAACTCAACTTAAGAACAAATTCCTAAAACGTGGACAACATAAATCACATTTCATGCAGACTTTGTTCTGAAGATCTATCAGAAGGACACAGCTTCTAACAGCTGTCACTTCTGAAGTGTGCTGAGAATGCTCACATTTTTTGATAGATCCTCTTACACACCAAATATTTAAAGCATGTATAATGTGTGGTTTTGCTTTCCTTAAAGGTCTGGGCATGCAGTGAGGACAGTTATGTGCAGAACTCCGTACAAGGAGTCAAGGTTAAAGAGGGCATTTCCACAGAACCATTCTTGCTTTTTTTTTTTTAATAAGATTTTATTTATTTAAGAGAGAGAGAGAGACCATGAGTGGGGGGAAGGGAAGAGGGAGAGAGAGAAGCAGACTCCCTGTTGAGTGGGGAGTCCCAGGCGGGGCTCAATACTAGAACCCTGAGATCATGACCTGATCCAAAACCAAGAGTTGGATACTTAACTGAATGAGCAGCCCAGGTGCCCCTCCACAGAGCCATTCTATGCAAGTTTGTGTTTAGCCTAGAAGGAAGGAAGCAAGGAAGAAAGGAGCCACACACCCCAGTAAGAATTTGAAAGAAACAATTGGGATTTTTCTGTGGAAGTGCAGACGACCACGCACAGTCCTCCTAGGACTGAAAGAACGAGCAGCAGTGGAGGTACAGATGCTCTAGGCACCGAAATGTAGATCTTCTAATGCTGAAAAGTTTCAGCTGAAACTTTGGAAGCCAAGTTTCTAATGCTGAAAGCAGACCTTTGTTGTGGTTTTTTAATGAACAGTAAGGAACTACTCACAGGAAGGATGGACTCCATGCACAGCAAAAGCAACATTTTACACGTGGTGGACAGAATCCCAGTACATGGTCAGGCTACCAGCTCATTTGCACCTGAGGTGCACTGTGTGGGTTTTCAGCACACCCCACTTCCTGCCCCCATCCCCCCACAGGCACACACAGGTCAGCTGGTTTCTGCTGTCCTGCAATGGCTCTCCACAGCGTACTCACGCCAGGGGCAAACCCCAGGGGTCTGCTAAAGCAGGAAGAAGGCAGGGTACAGACAAACCCAGCCCCTTTTGTTCTTACCCCCAATCTCTCTCTACTCTAGGGTGACCTTCATGCCCATTTCCTTCCCTCCAGAGCCTGGGTTAGCCCCTCCTCCAGGGTCCTACATTACAGGGCTTTGTCCTCCCCCTTATAGGGTCCTAGGTTAACCCATCCCGCCCCACTCCCTGGAGGATCCTAAGTTATTCTCTCTTCCACACCCTCCAGGATCCTGGACTACTACCCTCATCCTGGCTTATCCCCTCCCCCCCCCCCCACCCTCCAGGGTCCTGGGTTACCCCTCTATCATGCTTTTAGGCCAAAACCAATAAAGAACATCTACCTTTGTTTGGACTGACAAAATCTGAATTTCCACTAATCTTATGTACTCTCAAACACTAGCAGAGGAAGGAATGTCTTGACAAGGATTTTCTCAAACAACAGCATGGTGAGATTCTGAGGACCTCCAAAAATGGAGTATCCTAGGTGTGCAGCAGCAAGTCACTTCGCTTGTCTCAGGAGGATACATTTAGAGAAGTCCTTACCACAAATTCTCCACATGCCCCAGTAAGCAATGGACAAACGCTTTTTCTTCCAGTCTGTCACCTGAAAATTTGCTCTGAGATGTCCATACATACGTGAATGCCCAACTCAATGCCGTAAGTTTTAAATGTACTCTAAATAGTTACCAAGTGACAGCCCTCCCCTCTTTAAAAAATGTCAAGTAAAATCTGAATGAACAAAGGGTTGTTTTTTTAAATTAAGGTTTCATTTGTTATTAATTTGTCAGAGAGAGTGAGAGCACAAGCAGGGGGAGTGGCAGAAGGAAAAGCAGGCTCCTCCCTGAGCAGGGAGCCTGACGTGAGACTCAATCCTGGGGCCCTGGGATCATGACCTGAGCTGAATGATGGCAGACGCTCAATGACTGAGCCACACAGACATCCCAAAAAGGGTAATTTTTTTAAATTAACATATAATGTATTATTAGCCCCAGGGGTACAGGTCTGTGAATCTCCAGGTTTACACACTTTGCAGAACTCACCATAGCACATACCCTCCCCAGTGTCCATAACCCCACCACCCTCTCCCTAACTCCCCTTCCCCCCAGCAACCCTCAGTTTGTTTTGTGAGATTAAGAGTCTCTTACGGTTTGTCTCCCTCCCAATCCCATCTTTTTTTTTTTTTTTTTTTTTTTTTTTTAAAGATTTTATTTATTTATTTGACAGAGAGAGATCACAAGTAGGCAGAGAGGCAGGCAGAGAGAGAATGAGAGGGAAGCAGGCTCCTCGTGGAGCAGAGAGCCCGACGCGGGACTCGATCCCAGGACCCTGAGATCCCATCTTATTTCATTAATTCTTTTCCTACCCCCCAAACCCCCCACATTGCATCTCCACTTCCTCATATCAGGGAGATCATATAATAAGTTGTCTTTCTCCGATTGACTTATTTCGCTAAGCATAATACCCTCTAGTTCCATCCACTTCCTCACAAATGGCAAGATTTCATTTCTTTTGATGGCTGCATGGTATTCCATTGTGTATATATACCACACCTTCTTTATCCATTCATCTGTTGATGGACATCTAGGTTCTTTCCATAGTTTAGCTATCCACAAAGGGCCGTTTTTAAGCCAACAGTAAGGCATCCTGTTTCCTGGGGTGTGTGCATCTTAGTGTAATAAGCTCAGCCATCCATGGCCTGGGTCCACCTGCGATTCAGAGTTGGAGGTTACGCCTCCCCTGGGAGGGAGGGCGGGCAGAGCCACAAAGTGGGAAATTAAAGGAGTTTCAGGGAGACAAGATGGCAACTTGGAAAACATCAAGGATGCAGTACAACTCATTACTCAGCTTCATGGTCCAGCACGGAAACAGGTGTAACCCCCCGCGCCCAACACCAGTTGACAGGGCTAGACCTCAGATTCAAGTTCCAGAGGCAGCCAGGTCCCACCCAGTATTCCGTCCAAAATAAAGAGAACAGTGAGCTGTCGCATGTTGCACCAACCTGCCTCAACCCGCCAGGAAAGGGAGGGCCCTGGAGCTGAACAAGCTACCTAATGGACAGCGGAGGAGAGTCAGCTCTTTGAGAGGCAAATCAGGTGTTAACAGCTTTGGCATTAAAAAAACCACAGTATTTAGGGGGACCTGGATGGCTCAGCCAGTTAAGTGTCTGCCTTCGGCTCAGGTCATGATCCCAGGGTCCTGGGACTGAGCCCCGCATCGGGCTCCCTGCTCAGTGAGGAGCCTGCTTCTCCCTCCACTTTGTGTGCACACGCATTCCTGCTCTCTCCCTGACAAATAAAATCGTATAAAGAAAAAACCCATAGTACTTACAATACTTAAACTTCTTTAGAAAGTGTTTACCAACCAAACTATTTTACCAACTGAAACAGCCTGAGCAATGTAAGAGAACATTTGACAGGAAGGATTTCAGTCAGACTTCTGACTTCCCCTGATAGGGCAGCCCATTGCAGAAATCAAGGAAGGGGAGCCCTGGGAGCTGTCTCCAATGGTCACGAAGCCCAGGGCCTCAGGCCTGTTGACAGACCAGCTAGAGAGCGGTGGGAAGGGTTTCTGAGGGAATGACAGTGAGGGCACAGCACATGTGGGTGAGCAATGGAGCTGGCGGTGGAGGGAGGGAGGCATGCGGACATGAAGGACACAAGGAGGGGCTGGCACGGGTCCTGGGTGCTCTCCACCACACCCACACCCCATCTGGTCGCTAACAGCTGTGTTCCTGCATTTGCGAGCCAGCACCCTGCTCCACCTTCCACACACGTGTGGCGCGGCTGACTCGGACGAGAGTCTCTGAGTCAGCCCAGAATCCAGCGGGACACAACCTGTGCGATGACAGACACGAAGAAACTGCAAGATTGGGGCCTCAGGAGCAAGAGGATCCTTACCTCTCCCTCTCCAGCAACAAAATTTCTCCCAAATTATTCTGCAAGGTTAATGTCACCTACCCTATAAACTATACGGTTTTGATTTCTATAAACCCACTTGTTCACTCAGCCAGCACCCAAGTGACAAGCACCAGCCGAGGCCAGTGGCTCGCAGCCACCAGGCTGGAGAGCATAGAGTGCATTTCCAACATCACAGAAAGTTCTGCTGGACAACACCAGAATCAAGAGTCACCGTTCACACAGGTGAGCACAAGAGACCAGGAAACGTCTGCCCTCTTAAAGCCCACAGTTTGGGGAAAACAGCCTTTGATAAATAAACAGCATCAACAACTAAATATATAAATGACTGACTTGCAAAATGTCCCAACGGAGTGGGGGTGGGGGAAGGCTCTGCTTCAAGACAGGCACATTTGCACATAAAATGACAAAGGCTGAAAGAGAAGGGTCTCTGTCTCCCTACAGAGCAAGAGGAAATTTGACCCAACACCCAGGGAGCAGGCTCACAGGCTTGAGAGCAGCCTGCAGCTTGGAACCACAGCTCCTTGGACAACTCGCCATGGCATGCCATCACCAGTTAGGCATCTCCCATCATTTCAGTCTGGGCTCATTCACAACAAACACAGATACGGAAACAGTAACTCGGTTGGGCTAGGACTTTGCCGGAGCCAGCAATTACTTATCATAAATGAGGAACGCCTGAAACAGATAACACAAGCATCTGACAGGTTGGTGTCCTGTTCCAGGCTGCCTGGAGAGCATGGGCCTGAGACTGTCTGGTAGCGTCTATGAACAACCCTCATGGAGCAGAGGCTCAGAGGGGCTGTGGGTAGAGGCCCGCACCAGCCTCTCCCTTCTTGGTGCTCCGTGTGTTCCAGTGGGTCCCACCACTTCTCCACCTGAGGGCAGGTGTGCAAGAGCTACCAGACTCCAGAGCGGGACTCTAAATGTCAACCAAACGTGAAAAGCAAATGGGCCCAGGTGTTGGTGAAAGGGAGACTTACATAAATTAAGCTCTCTGTTCTTAAAGGCAGTAGACACGTCCTGTAAGTTTTGTAAAAGCTGCAGGTTTATGGCAATAAACTCTCAAATTAAACCCTGTTATTATTTTAGATGAATGTCTTTAAAATCTGTTATACTTTCAACCTCAGATAGGAACCATCCCCTTTTGTGATGACATTTAGTGACTCCAGGTCTTCAGCAGGGAGATGCTCGGGGTACAGAAGGCACATGACTGTCCCTACTCCCACCAACCCCGCCGCGACTGGCCAGAGTGACCAGAGACCTCCAACGGGACTGCTGTTCCCTGCACTCAGCTGTCATCACGAATGACCTGTGGCTTCTAATCAGCAACAGGCACGAAAACAACACTTTTGCAACATAAAGGAGATACACAAGGTGCTCAGGGGTCTCTCCCGGCAGCAAAGTGGGGAAGGATTTTGTGCACAGATGTAGCTGCCCCACTTTTGGAACATGGCTGTGAGAGCAGGGAGGGGCAGGTAGCTGCCATCAGCAAACAGGACAGCGCTGCTGCACTGAGGAAGGATGGGAAGGCAAGCTAAACACGGACCAAGGAGACCCTGCCTGGTGACCCCATCGCTGGGCATCCTAAAGCCAAGCTGGCCATCGCTGACTGTCTACTGAGCAGACCCGTATTAACTTCCACAGAGGTTCAAAAAGAAATGCCGAACTGCTTTATCCATATGCTTCCAGTTACTCCTGTCACCCTCCCACGTCCCCGACAGGACCACTCGTGGGATGCTACCCTTGGGCTGTGGCTGGAGTCCCACAAGCTCCAATTCAGAGTGCTTGAGACACAAAGCACCATGGACTACACTCGGGAATGATGAGCAAACACAGCCGGGAAATGAAACAACTTCTTTTACTTCCAAGGGTCGTCAGAGAACAGAAACGGGTCCCGCAGTGGGGCAGTCCGCATAGGGATTCCGACCTTTGGCTCAGCACAAAGCCAAGTCGTGTGCTGTGACCTGGCGGGCGCCACACTGCTACCCGCCACACAGTATGAAAGTGGATGGATGCTTCTCTTTTGCCAAATTACAGAGCAGCCTGTGCTACTTGAATGGGCGGAGGAAAAGCTCCACGGAATCCAGGGCACTAGTTAAACCTATGCGCGTTCAGCCCAAGTGTAATCAAACCCCATCTGGGGTCCTGCCTTCTCCTTCCGAGGTACCACAGTGAGCTTCCTAAGCCACGCACATGGCAGCAGACCCAGAGAGAGGGTGCCAGGAGGATTGGGAGCACAGGCGCGTACTCCCTGCTGGGCACTGGGCATGCTTCCCAAGTGTGAGTTAGCCAAGCAGCTCTACGCACTAGCGTTCGGCTTGCTAGGAAACAACTGGGAAGCATTTGGAAATACTGCGCAGGTACAGACTGAAGGCAGACACGGGCATACCTTGTTTTATCGCACTTTACTGCACGTCACAGACACTGTGTTTTTTTATAAACTGAAAGTCTGTGGTAACCTTGCCACCGAGAAAGGGTTGTTTTCCAATCGCAGTTGCTTTACTCCGTGTCTTAGGGTCACATTTTATAATTCCTACAATACTTAAACTTTCCCATTATTTTATTCGTTTGGTGATCTGTGATCAGTGATTATGACTCACTCAAAGCCTAGAGGATAGCTTTTTTGGGCAAAGATTATTTTTTAATCGAGCTGTGTACATTTTTAAAGACATAATGCTACTACACACTTAGCAGGCTACAGTACAATGTGAACATTTACATGGACTAGAAACCCCCAAAATTCATTTGACTCGCTTCATTGTGTTATTTGCTTTATTGTGGTGCCTGGAGCTGAACCTGCAGTATCTCCAAGGTATGTATGCCACAAGCCACAGCCTGGAAATGCATTTTTTTTTTTTTAAGATTTTATTTATTTATTTGACAGACAGAGAGATCACAAGTAAGCAGAGAGGCAGGCAAAGAGAGAGGAGGAAGCAGGCTCCCCGCGGAGCAGAGAGCCCGATGCAGGGCTCGATCCCAGGACCCTGAGATCATGACCTGAGCCGAAGGCAGCGGCTTAATCCACTGAGCCACCCAGGCTCCCCGGAAATGCATTTTAACACTCTTGGTTACACCGATTCAGTAACAACTCATCACTTGGAGTCTTATCTTTTGAATCCCAACTCAGTCAAATGGAAAATTTCAAAGCGGCATTATCTGCACTAATCTGACAAGTAAGTGACTCAAATCTTCCTCAGGATGTACTCACCTCAGGCTTCCCTCCTGCACTGCAGTTAAACACCCATACCCCACACACCGATGAAAAGGGATTTAGTATCTTGTAGTCAGGACTTTAAGTAGTTCCTCCCCCCAACCCCAACCCCTCACCCCGGGGTTGCAGTCCTGCTCTCATTCTGCAAGGCTGGCTGCAGCCTTCCTTGCCCGGCACCTTCGATTCATCGGAATACCAGGCTGGAAGTGCCTGCCCTGCTCAGGCTGCATCATTCACAGGAAGACCAGGCTGGTTTGGATATGGAAGACTCCATCACGCAGAAACTACCATTGTATTTCGGTATTTCTAGCTGAGATTATTTAGATGTTGCAGGAACTGCTAGTCTAATTCAAATGATTTTACTGGCTTCGAGAAAAGTTTTTACTACTCATTTGGGAAGTTTTAAAAGCTCTACACTTCAAATGTCTCGTGATAAAATAACAATAGGACTACATGCATCCCAAGTCATTTTTAAGACAATTCAGGCCAAAACGGGGGCTAACCCATCAAGAAAGCTGGCCCAGACCACAAGCCCGGGAACCATAATTACCTGTTTCTCCCCACAGCGCGTCAGTGCCATTGACGTCTATTTCGTGCTCCTTCTCCAGCCCCAGCAAGCACTGGACCACCTGTCAGAAGTGGCAAGGTGACTTAATGAGTTCTCAGAGCCATATGTGCTTATTATATCTCATGTATCAAAGGAGAGAGGGTGTTGTTTTTGTAACCATGATTATCTCATGCTGCACAAGGAGACAAAATATAATGAAAACTGTTTTCAAGCATAATTCATATGCTATTCACATTTTCACTTTTAGAAGAATAACAAAAAACCTCAGTGAATTTCAGCAACATCGTTCAGGATTACTAGGCACTCAGAATTCTAATGAATTCCAACATGACCCAAATATGCCAGCCTAATCAACAAAGGACATGGCAGATGGTACAAAGTGCAGTTTCTGCATAAATCGCAATAAGACAGTGAATCCATTTTTTCTCAAAGACAGAAAACAAAGCAAGATACACCTTTTTAATAAAATAAAATAAATAGTACCATCCAGATGATTTTTCTACTGATAACATTCTTCTTCTTTTCCCTAGTTCTTTTCCTTTCTCCCTTAGCAAACAGAGCTCTGGATCCCAAGTGTGCAGGTAGGAGTGCTGGCTCGTGGGGAAATGGCAGCACGTGAGCCCCAAGCCAGCGTTCACCCTGTGCAACAGTGCCAAGAGGAGATCGTCACAAGGCCCTTTTCCATTCTCCTGAGCCACAGCCTTTGTGGCAGGCTGCATCATGGTCCCAATATGTCTACATCCTCTGCCTGGAAACCTGTGAATGTTACCTTCTAGAACAAGAGGGAATCCGCAGATGTGATTATGAACCTTGACACGAGATGAATATCCTGAATTATCAGGTGTACATCTCACAGAGACCTGACATAATCACTCAAAAGAGCGAAAGGAGGAACCAATGTCAGAGCAAGGAGATGGGATGAGAGAAGCATAGGTTAAAGTAACACACTTTGAATACAGAGGAAGGGGCCACTACCTAAGGAATACAAGGCTTGTAGAAGCTCTGAAAAGGCAAGGAAATGTTCTCCTCTGGATCCCCAGAAGGAACACTGGCTTTCTGACACCTGAATTTCAGCCTTCAGACCTGTAGAACTGTAAGAGAATAGGTGTGTGTTATTTGAAGGCACGGGAGTTGGTGGTCACCTGTTTCAACAGCATTAGCAAAGGAATACACCCTTCAAGTCTTCTGGTGAAGGAGCCTTGCCCTCTTCCAGGAGACTATTCTGGGCCCCACAAAGGCTGCTTCTGCACAGCCTTCCTCCCAGCCAGCTTTGAAACAAGTTGAGTATGACAGGAGTTAAGACAACGGTCACATCTATACACGGCATTCATTGTCCTCCTTATGATGATTTTTCCACACTCTGTGTTCCCACACAGATTCAGGGAGCACTTTAAAAAGGGAAAATATCTCCATTTGCAGATGTGTGCACTTAACACGCTCTCAATGCATCTACATATATGGCTATTTAAAAAACACATTTATAGTTTTATTTTAAAGGAATAACTATATACCCATTACACAATAACATTTAACATATTGCTACAAAATACGTATTTTTGAAATGAAATTACTACTTTTTTCCAAAAATAAAATACATAGGTAAGTTGGCTGGCATTGTTTCATATTTTTGTAAATGTTTTTTACATGTCTTAAGAGAAGACAGTTGCGTTCTCTTGTATTTCTGCACTTGATATGATATATTGTGCTGGCTTAAGTACACTACCTACGTGTACTTTTAATGTTTTAAACGCCACAATTAAGCCAGCTTTCAGTCCATACACATGCGTGCATGGGTGCACATGGGTGTGTGTGACATGACTGTGTGTCTGCCCTTGTGTCTTAAATGCCAGAAAGTCAGCCAGCTGGCTGCTTTGCGCCCAAATTTACTATAAATCATTGTGGGTTAGGATCTTACCAAATACTGGTAACTCTAATTGCTTGAAAGTAATAAAGAGTGAGAAAGAGGTAGAAGAGAACAGGTAAAATGTTATTAAGTCCCAGACCCACGGGTCTGGAGATGACAATTAAATCCTCAAAGGGAGAAATACCGAGAAATACCGGCACCTACCAAAAATAAGTGCTCTATATAACTACTCCACGAAGCTTTCCTTCAGTGCAGGGTCTATGGATGACAAACATTCTCACATGCTAGCAGAACTTTCAAGTCCTATTTTTAAAAATGCTTCAAATACTCACCAACAATTTTAGAATTAGCATTCCACGTGATTATTTTTAAAACATCACAAGGACAAAAGAATGAATCAAAGGGAAAAAGTGGGAGACAGCAGGGCTGGTGAGTAAACGTACAACAGCGGAGGAACTGGGACACTGCCAAGGAGCAGAGAAAGAGTATCACGAGCGCCCCCTCCTCGCCAACCCTGGTGCAGAGCACGCATTGCGCACCCAGACCCTGGACACCAGCCCAAGGTCTGAACACGCGGTCAAACCAACTGCCATTTCTTGAAATCCTCATTTCCTTTCATTCCTTATGTGCATCACAGGCTAGCAACTAAGATGACCGGAAAAAGCACCTGACCCACACTGGGCTGCGACTTCCAGTTTCCCATGAGGGACCCCGTGGTGCCGACTCACCGAGCTGTGGCCCATGCTGGCGGCCGCCGTCAGCGCCTGCTGCAGGGCTTGGCTCTTCCGCAGCGCGCCCGGCTGGGGAGGGCCCGCCGACCACTCACAGGTCAGCAGGTACCGGAGAATGTCGCCGTGGCCCCTCAGTGCGCTGTGCACCAGCGCGCACTGGCCTTTCTTATCCAAGTGGTCCACCTGGGGGGAAGGAGAAGGGCACGGTTTAGTATCACCTCCCCTCGAAGATCACGGGTGCACCCTAAATGAAGTGCACAAACCACATCCCACGGCAGGTGCTTGTGGGGTTCCCATTCCAAGGCAACTTTCTCTAGAGCACTGAATCTCCAATTGAATGACTTTCTTGTAGTGAATGGACCCCGGGCCACTGGGACCCTTTGTAGATCTAGCAATCACTTCCTGGCTCTCCAGCAAATGACTTAGAGCTCCAAGTTCTCTGGGAGACCTGGGTGAGGACACAGACCAAAACCTCAGCCAAAGCCCTGGGCTTCCCAATGCTGGTTGCATGAGTGGAACACTCTAAGTGTGCTTTGACAAGCTAGGATTTGGGGAAATAAAGCAGTTGAGTCACTGAACCAGGAGAGCAGCAAAAGGCAGGGATCTGGAAAAACCCAGTTATGAACAGGGAAGAGCAGCAAGGGACCCTGAGGGTTATGTAACGGGGGAAGGAGGTCATGTACAGTCAGGTGAGCTAGGACGAGTTAGTAGGTAAAGTAGGGGCTCAAAGCCAGGAAGGCCAGCTCGCCACAGGTTAGTGTCTCAGTGTGGCTTACCTCCCAAGAGTCCAAGAGATGTGTCATTCCCTATCTAATCCCAGAAATACTGCACTTGAAAGGAGCTCAGGGTCTGCCCTCACCCCCTTGCAGATTCTGGGGACACTCTGAACCCCCACCCGAAAGCTCTGCAGGAGCCCCCTGAATGCCACCCAGTCTCCTCCTGCAGGGTTGTCAGCTGTGCTGGGAAGGGTCAGCCAGCCTCGGAATAAAGATGCCACAGCTTAGATGCAAAAATGAAGGAACCCACTGCTTCACTGCAGCACTCTCATTCTTCTGGGAGCTAAAGTTCATTTGTCCCAAATGTTGTATTTTTGAGGGAAAAATAAAAAGGCTCCCACAGTGACTGTAAGTCTAATAAATATATTTTTGTTGAAACTTAAATATCCTAATTCACCATAAAGACAAATACCAGTGATTTATTTCTATTGCACATCCCCTCTCTCCCCACAAAATGTTTATAGTAAACCTAAATAGAGTTTACTATGAGCTTGGCACTGTTCTCATTTAATCTCTTCACATTAATGACCCTAGAGTAACTTACTTAATAACATGGTTACATTTACTTAATGCTCACACAGCGGCCCTGGGGTAGATCCTGTTGTCATACTCATTATACAGATGGGAAGCCTGAGGCACATAGGCTCCACAGGGTGTCCAGTATCCTCTCTGGCAGGTGGAGAAATGGGGATTCCGGCTGTCCAGCTCCCATGCCATGTGCTCAAGCATGTGGCTTCTAAGACCCACGGGGCTCATTTGATTGTTCAAAAAAAGAGACATGAGGGACACCTGGATAGCTCAGTCAGTGAAGCATCTGCCTTCAGCTCAGGTCATAATCCCAGGATTCTGGGTTTGAGCCTGGTGCATTGGGCTCCCTACTCAGTGGGGAGCCTGGATCTCTCTCTCCCTCTGCCCCTCCCCCTGGCTCATGTTCACTAGCTGTCTGACAAGTAAAATCTTTAAAAAAAGAGAGAGAGAGAGAGACATGCAATGAAATGGGATAGGCAGAAGAGAGGAAAAAAAAATCAAACATCTAAAATCTTTTCAATCCATCCAGCGCTGTGTTACAATGTGTGACTGAGCTCTAGGTCACCATCTCCAGGCTTTTGGAAGGATGACCCCCCCCCCCATCCTGCGGCCAGTGGCCAGGGGTGTTCTTGGTATCTGCCTTGTCTTGGGCAGTATGAAGCAGAGTTCAGAGCTTATGAGCAAAACACAGGACTCTCTCTCCCTGCCAAGGCTGCGCCCCTGAGCACTACCCTCAGGCTCTGCCCGACACAGGCTGCTCACCCTTTCTGTTTGTGTGGCAATTTCTATCTATTGCAATTCGACAAAACAAAGAGGCTGGCCCAGCTGATGATAATTCTAACAAGGCTCTGAAGACATTGCCCCCGCCCCCACCCACTGGGGAATGCCACCGGCTTACCCTTGCGCCTTTCTTGGCCAGCAGACACACCAGCTTCATATGGCCGGCAGCTGCGGCATAGCAGAGGGCAGTCATGCCATTCTCCGACATTCCCTCCAGGCAGGCACCAAATTCCAGGAGCAGAGTGACCACCTCCTCATGGCCGAGGTGGGACTGGACGCACAGGATTGGGGCATTATTTAACACTTCTGTCCTGTAGTTCACGTTGGCCCCTCCCAAAATCAGGAGACGGCTCACCTGTTGATTGATGTCCCCCAACAAGATTAATTTCTCACATAAATGTCAGTCACAACAGCATTTGCGGAGAGGGGCAGCGTCTGCACTTTAATCTGGGCCCTCAAGCTAAAGTGTGCAACAATATGACCCGGGAACGCACGGACCATGTCCTTCCTTGGTGGTGGAAATCTAAAATGGTAGCTGCTATGTAAAACCGTGCGGACCTTCCTCTAGAAGCAATCCCACTTCTGGGACTATATCCAGTGGAAAGGAAATCAGATCTCAAAGACATATCTTCACCCCCGGGGATCACTGCAGCACTCTTCACAGTAGCCAAGAGATGGAAGCTAACTAAAATGTCTGTGGACTCATGAATGGAGAAACAGAAGTGGTGCCTACATACAATGGAGTATTATCCAGCCTGTAAAAGGAAGGCAATCCAGGGGTGCCTGGGTGGCTCAGTTGGTCAAGCAGCTGCCTTCGGCTCAGGTTGTGATCCCAGGGTCCTGGGATCGAGACCTATATCAGGCTCCATGCTCAACAGAGCCTGCTTCTCCCTCTCCTTCTGCGTGCTCTCTTTCTCAAATAAATAAATAAATAAATAAAATCTTTAAAAAAAGAAAAAGGGAAGGCAATCCTGTCACATTCTGTACCATGGATGAACCTTGAGGACATGAGACCAAGTAAAAAAAAAAAAAAAAAAAAACGAAAACAAGAAAGTTGGTCACAACAAGACAAAGACTCTATGTCCCCTTACATGGGCTGCCTAGAGAAGTGAAATCCAGAGAGACAGAAGTAGAATGGTGGTTACCAGGGGGTGAGGAGAGGGGAAAATGAGTTGTTTAATGAGCGCAGTGTTTTAGTTTTGTGATGAAAAAGTTCAGGAGATCTATTGTACAATAACAGGAGTACACTTAACACTACCGAATTCTGCACTTAAAAACAGTTAAGACGGTAAATTTCATGGTTTTTTTTTTAAACTGAAGTAAAAAAAAAAAACCCACAAAAACCTTTTATTTAAAAAGTATACTTAAAATGCACCTCCTCAGGTCCCACCCCCAGATTTCTGACTCAGTAGGTCTGCAAGAGGGCCTGAGACTGTGCATTTTTAATGAGTTCCCAGATGATATGGATGCTGTTGGTCAGCAGACCACTCTTTGAAAAATCTCTGCTTTATCTAAATAAAAACAGAAAATTCATTTTTCTGACAAGTCAACAATCATCACAGGATTAAATAATTAACAGTGAGCTAGTAAAGCTGAAAGTAATGGCAAACACTCTTTTCTTTACAAAAAAGCATCCCTAAAAGAGAAAGTACAATACGTTAAAGTGTTCATGGGCCTCTGGGACTGTCAGCCGCACAAGACTCCCAGAAAATCACCAGCTTTTTCTACTAATTACTACATCCACCACACACTAAACTTGCTGTGAGACTTTCGGAAAATTACTCAATCTCTCTGTGCTTCAGGGGTCTCCTAAGAAAACAACAGTATGCCATCCCATCCTACCCCATAGGGACTCTGCTAACAGTGTTGTACATCTAGTACGTCCTTGCTGGATTCCTTACAAGACTTTATCTGGAAGGTATGCACTTAGAGGCAGACTTCTCCTAAAGATATCTGTCACCAACTCACACTTCATCTACTTCTTGGGAAAAACATTTCCTTTGCTGGTGTGATGATGCTACTGGTATTTTTACCACTTAACCCCCAATCGGTCTGCGGCTCTTTCCCTAGCCCACAGTTCCTAACCTCGCTGCACACGGAAAGCCCCTGGGAGCTTCAAAGTTTCCAATGCTGGAGGCTCACCCTTGGAGATTCTGACTTGGCCACGGTACCAAGAGCTCCCAAGGGATTCTAGTTGGCAGCCGGGGCTGTAAACACATCAGGTGATAAATGCAGCTGCAAAGCACAGGCCTGCTCGGAGCCAGGCACGCTTCCAGCTCTGAGATTTGGGACACGCTACCAATTGCCTCCAGCCTCCACATCCTCTTTGGAAAAATGGACATAAGAGTTTCACTTCTCTGACTTGTTGCGAAGATTAAAAATGAACATGCCTCACACACATACAGCTCTTGGCACAGCCCTAGCATCCTGTAAGTGCTAAATAAATATTAATTGCTATTGTCAGTCACCTTCCACAGACTCTTCAGAAGGGAAAAGACCCCAGGTGCCTGGCATCCCAGAGGTCCACCTAACCGCCCCTGCCCCGTCACTAGCACAGAGCAGCAGGGAGACCTCCTGCTTACTTGAGGGGAGATGTAGCACCTCCTGTAACAGGCACTGGGAAGGGACATCCAGAAGTTCTCAGGGGCCTACAGCAGAGTCTCAGTTCCCTGAGAGTAGGCAAAACCTAACAAAAAGAACTCACTTAACCATCGTTAAAAAGAAAACTACCAGTCCAAAATGGATGGTGTTACTTGGGCCAGCCCAAGTCTCCAAACTGGGGCTTAATACCTAACCTGGGTGCAGTTTCAACTTCCTCCAGAAACTAAGTCTTTTTGTTTTTTTTTTAAAGATTTTATTTATTTATTTGACAGACAGAGATCACATGTAGGCAGAGAGGCAGGCAGGGAGAGAGGGAGAAGCAGGCTCCCTGCCAAGCAAAGAGCCGGATGCAGGACTCGATCCCAGGACCCTGGGATCATGACCTGAGCCGAAGGCAGAGGCTTTAACCCATTGAGCCACCCAGGCGCCCCAGAAACTAAGTCTTAACCTGTGAATCTGGAATTTTCTGATCAGCATTAGTGAGGTCATCTGTCACAGGAGCCTTCTCTACCCACCATAAGAAGATGGAAGATGAGATATCTGCAAACAAGACCCCCCTGCCCCCCAAGAGTTTGCCTTCAGCTCAGGGCTCAGGTCATGCATGATCCCAGGGTCCTGGGACTGAGTCAGCAGGGAGTCTCTCTACTTCTGGGGAGCCTGCTTCTCCCTCTCCCTGCCGCTTCCCCTACTGTGCAGTCTCTCGCTGTCAAATAAAAAAAAAAAAAAAAAAAAAGACCCCCTGCCCTTTCCCCTAAGAGAAAGTGACCTTGCCTAGAACAATCTTTTCTTTACCTTTGCTTTTAACTTTCCTCCCCCACTCTCCTTCCTCTGAAAACCTGCCATTTTGTACAACTCCTCCATGTGCCCCTCTGCTCGCTAGGTGGGATGCTGACCCATTCATGAATCCCTTAATAAAGCCAACTAGATCTTCATATTTCCTTTGGTTAAATTTTGTTTTTTAATATCACACAAGAGATGCCAGATGTTCTTCCAAAAGTGGTAACATCTTGATGAGGTTTCGGATCAGTATAAGACAGGTTCTTTGGTTACCTCCTATTTGACAGGTGAGAAAACAGAGGCTCCGAGGGGAAAGGCACAGATCAGCTCTGGGCACAAAGCTCATTACTGTTGTGGTCCAGTGGCCGCTGTGGCAGCTCTAGCTAAGATTACTCCGCATTCAAGGAAGGGACTTAATGGTTCATCCTATACACTAATTCCTAACCCCATGGAAATTTCCTGATCCTCCCTACCACATAAGTTCTCCTTGCCTAACATTTGGAAATGGCAATATTATCTATAAGCATCTGGTTTAATGAATGGAAGAAAATAAAAAAGGGTTTTAAAGGAGGAAGGCCAACCAATGAGATCATGAAAAACCAGAAGCGGCATCGAAGTCCCAGTTTTCCCAGTATCCCACAGGTTCAGACCAACAGAACTGCTTTAAATGAGTATTGCCTACTGTCATGCAGAATATGACCAGATCCTTCGCTCAGGGCAAGTCCGGTCAAAGTCCAAGTCTAATTCCCGTCTCCTCCCCTGCCTCTGCCTTCAGCCAGAAGAATCACAGCCTCAATTCTCCCAGTTCATAGACCTGGAAAGCCCACGGCTGGCTGCCACTCTGATGGGACACGTGAGGAAAACAACCCGCTGGGTGGGTGCCTAGAAGCCCTGGCAGCCAGGACCCCATTGGGCCGGCATGACCCCGGCCTGCAAGGGGAGACTACGCTGTTAGAAATCACTGGCATGCCAGTAAAATTAAAATTCATCTACCAAGCAATCATTCTGGAGCAAGTCACTTTAATTTACCAAAGTGGCAAACTGCAATTATTGCTCAAAATGACATTCATTCCTGTATGACAACATTTAATACTCTCTAAAAAAAGTTCCTTAATTGCATGCATAATTTTAAATTACTGTAATTTGTTCAAGATTCTGTGAAAACCCTTTTTTTCCCCTTGAAACATAAAAGAAACAGAAGGATAATGGAAAGCCTTAAAATTCTATAACCAAGTCATAGAATTCTGGGCATCACGTAGATGTAGGTGAGCTGGAGTTCGGTCAAACAAAGACAACTCTGAAAATGGCGAGTATGTTGAAAAGGGAAGTCTATGATCTCAGGAGGGTCAAGCTCATTACATTCTCACGCTGTACCTTTTAATTTACTGTCTTAAAAACTCATACTCGACAGGGTATGACATGTCCCATTTACTTTTCTCCACATTAAAAGAGTAACTTCTGCGCCCATAATTCATTCAAGTAATGAAACAGATATGGCCGTTTTTATTCTTTTTCTTCCTCATCATTACAGAATTTTACTAATTATGGAGAAGCCAAAAGATATGCTTTTAGCTGAAAGAGGAAACCATGTTACCACAGTAACCTCGACTCTCATTTCTATAATATCTAAGTAAAGTTATCACAGTAACCTCGACTCTCATTTCTGTAAAATCTAAGTAAAACAAAAATTCTTAATAGGACTTCTTCAGTATGTGAACTCTAAACTCAGCCGTAGTCTCCATCTTTCTTCTATAGTAACTCCATCCAGAAGGGAAGAGCTCCCTGTGAGCAGGAGCTCTATCTCCTTCCCTACGAACATCCACATCTCCATCCACCTGCCTCATACGGCGTTCCTGTGGGTTCAGCCCGCACGCAGCAATCACACCTGTCTGTCAGGTGAGGGAGCAGGGCAGAGCACACCATCCTTGTGAGTGGCCGTCCGTGGTGCTCTGCTATCAGGGGCCCAGCCAAGAGGGGAGGCAGGCTGAAATCCAAGGTGTCCTGGGCTCCTCAAGCCTGGAGTCCTAACAGGGGGCTGAGGCTGCCCGAACAAGGCAGCACTCCTCTTTGCAAAGCTCCACTGTGCATCCATCCAGGTGCAGCGGCCCTTCTCTACCTAACCCCGGGGTACTGCCCGGGCCATCAGGGCCCAGGGGGAGCTGCCCCAGATTCAGAGCACTGCCACATCCTTCCTGACACGTGGGCTCTTCCCCTTGGTCTGCTCATTCTAGCTTCTCCCAAGCACCAGGAAGGCAGAGGAGGGAGCACAGGGGCAGAACTCTATCTACCAAGGAAGCGGTCTACAAGGTTCATTCTTGCAGACACACAGCTAAAGCGCAGGCACTGAGGGTGGGGTGTGCAGATGGCAGGGGAGGAGAGGTGCAGGAGCCCCCAGGAGTGTCCCCAGGGCACCCTTCCCAGATGGGCCTGATGAACTGGAGGAAGGAAAGGGAAGGGAGATGCCCAGAAACCTCCAGGGCTTCGCTCATCCTTCCCCACATGACCACTTACTTACACTTGCCCTTCATGTTACTGAGCAGGGAAGAAGCAGGACTGTGTTCATGGAGGTGCTGGAAGGGGAGGACCTGGCTCCTTGAGAAATGGTCTCGGAGGTTCTGTACGCAGCAGGGCATGTCAGCGCCCGGGGCTGAAAGGCCTGGAGTCTCTCTGACATGTCCCGTGGAAGACATTTGTGATCTTTTTGCCTTGCACCCGAAAGGAGGGTTGTAAGCGGCTGTATGTAAACCAGTCATTCCCACACTCTTTCTCGAGTCAGCCCTTCTCTGCTGCCATAACAGACACGTGGCCCTCATGTGTTTTAGATTCCCAAACTGGGTTAAATGAGGAAGGAAAATCTACTCTAGAAGCACAGAAGAAGACCGTGACATGACAGTCAGTGATCAAGAGTGCGGACGCTCCTGGGCCCAGCCGTGGGCCGAACCCTGCCTGCTATGCTTTCCATGATCACAAACACACACATACGTGCAACTTCTAGAACAGTGCGTCTCTGTGTACCCATTGCTTTACTGTCGCTCATCAATGCTTAATTTCCTATGAACCGTAAAGAGATGGTCCACATTAGAAACCCAGGACACTTTAAAAATCCATTTCCCCTGGAAATCTCCCTTCGACCTTTGCTCTCCTTTGTGAATTGCTTCCTCATCACATCCGCTCTGTAACTGTCACCACGTGCTCACACGGCAGCACCCATTCTCCAGCCCAAGCAAAAGCTAAACTCCTAGGAGAGAACCAGTCATAGGGCATTCAAGCCCGTGGGATTTATATCAGTGAAAAAAGCATCATTAGCAGCTCGGCCAGCTCCTCTGGTCACTCCCCAGGGCAGGGGAAGGCAGGAGAGCTGGAGGAACAGGGGTGGGGGCTGGGGCTCTCCATGCAGAGGGTCACTCACCTTCACGTTGGGGGTGTAGAGGTTCCTGAGGGAGGCGAGGGCAGCAGAGAGCCCCTCGGTGCTATAACCGATCCACAGGGCTTGGAGGTGACTCGAAGAGATTCCTGTCTTCTTACTGAGGCCCTGGAAGCAATCAGAGACAAATGGGCATCCATGTCTCCGTTCCCAGGGGTGTCTGGCTGCAATGGGGGTACACCTGGGAGGGGGCAGCTGGGCACTAAGGCAGGGCATATGCTGTGGCACAAAGAATGGCAGGACCTGGGAGCCCGACATCCCTCCCTAAAAGCGAGAGTCGTGGAACGCGCCTGCCCTTGCTACATACACTACAGCAGAGGAGAAAGTTTCTTTTCCTAGAAGTTCTCCAATGATTTCATATAGGAAGAATAAAAACTGGGAGTACCACCATTCTGCAACCTTCCATGAAGAGGCCAGGCAGACATCGGTAGTTACTGGTAACAGCCACTAAGAGAAGCAAGCACAAATTCTATCCCTCCGGATGCCAGAAAGCCCCAACAGACTTAGAAGTTTAAACTTGAAAGTCACTGTGACTTTCTGCCCACCCCCAAGAAAGCAACAATCAAACCTGAACCTGATTAAGCCTCTAGATGTAACTACCAAATGACAGGAAATCCAGAGGAAAGAGACCCCGAGAAACGGGGACGCAGAAAATCCAGGGAGTACGAAACCCCGCAGGTCATGTAGCTCAGGCTCTTCAACATCTACACACCCAAGAAACAACAGGGAATGAATGAAGTGGAATCTTCAGATGGAAACGAAGTTCTAAAAGAGACTCAGGGGGAAAGACAAATGGGGCTCATGGAAAGCTCTCAAGGGTTAATAAAGCTGGTGAAGATAACCCAAACCAAAATCCATCAAAATGGTGACGAAACTCTTCCTGGCAGGGATGTGTCTCACCTTGAAAATGTGTGCCTTCAGTATGTGGTGGCCAAGCTCCATGGTCTGCTGGCGGTTCAGCTTGCCCTCTTGTCGAGAGAACATGAAGGCCAGGAGAGCATGCCCATTCCTAGAAGAAGAAACACAAGGGCTGGGAACAAAGACCCCATTCCACGAACGGAAGGCTCTCAGCTGTGAACATGTCCACACGACTCTGCGCTGTTCTCCTGGTGCCTCAGGATCGCCATATAAAATAGAAGAAAATTTGCCTCTTTACAAAGATGGCCCATGCTGTTTATTCTTCCCATCATTTTAGGGCTTTCTCTGGATTCCCCTATCTCTGTGGAGTGACCTAGAAAAAGGTCCTAGGACAGGACAGGTCTTAATCTTTGGAACCATCCCATCTCTGTCCCTCATCCATCACTCCTCACTTTACTTACTTAGGTCCCTCACAAAAATGT
Organism: Meles meles; assembly: GCF_922984935.1. Classification (NCBI taxonomy): domain Eukaryota; kingdom Metazoa; phylum Chordata; class Mammalia; order Carnivora; family Mustelidae; genus Meles; species Meles meles. The sequence continues at coordinate 56,972,954 of NC_060074.1, read as the reverse complement.
AAATTCCATGAGATGAAGGTCTTGCCTAAGGCACACTGACAGTCACATGGCCGAGCAAATGCCCACCCCTCAGCAACCAGTCAAGTATATGTTTCTTGGATGGAGGGATGGGCAGATAAAGCAGAACAATCACTGGACCAGAAATCAGGCCTCCCCTCAGCATAATCACCACTGGGAGGAGACCTGGCCAAAGGAGAAGACCTGACCATGAGAAGGAAAGAAAAATCAAGCCAGGCAATGCAACAGCTCATGACAGAAACACCTAGAATTCTAGGCAGTTCCTTGTCGGGGGGAGAAAGTTAAGATGCACAAGTGAACTTGCTCGGTCTGGGCATATGGTGGACATTCAACTAACACCACCAACTCATCCCCCACCAACCCTTTCATGAAGGAGCCATCCCACCCAGGATGCTCTCCACACCCGCAAGCCGCATTCTGCCCCCTGTGGGCTCCAGGCCTCTGTCTGAGCCCGTCTGTCTGGGAAAGACACTAAGGGTTGCTTACTCCAACAGCACTGACTTCTGTACAGGGTGAATTATTTTCATTTCTGGCTCTCCATGCAGAGGGTCTCATGGACACCCTGAAACTCAGGTGCTGGGTTTTTTTTTTGAGGGGGCAGGGGAGATGAGCAGGTAATTGCAGAGAAAAGGATAAAGGCTAAGAAAAAAAAAAAAACTGCATTCTCTAACTAGATGATTAAAAGGCATTACTTAAATACTGTTTAGCTATTCACCTGCAAGCCTGTTTTACAAATAGGTTACAAGCCATGTTGGATATGAGGAGACCCAAGAGATTGCTTTTTATACTATAGGGGAAGGCATGACTTACAACCATGCTGACCCCGAGTGTCCTGTCTGACGTCTTGTAAGAGACTAGAACTCTTCCACGAGCGCACATCCACCTCCCAGACCTCAAGCGTGGGTTTGCCCTCTCAGATGAGATCCTCCCATGTTCCCGCCCCTCCTGCTCTCTGCCGCCTTTCAGTGCTCCCTAGCCATGGGCAGGTCCCAGGCTTCATCCCGGCCCACATTCCCCAGCCACGGGCTAAGCTGTTTTCAGTCTCCCAGTCTGCCGAGCTCAGTGGCGATGCCAACCGTGTCCACCACAAAGACACGAGAGGCTAAGCAGCGTGGCTGCCCCTTATGGGGAGATAAACATCACTCTTCAGTGGTGAGAGCAACAGCTTCTAGTCACCTCAGCTTAACACACAGCTTCTTGCCCGAGGAGACAACTCACCATGTAATCACTAGACACCCACATTCCTCTATATCCCATTTACCTTTGCGTCCCTCCCTCCTGGGCTCCAGATCACATGCCCCTCTGAGTCTACCCGCACTCGTCTGTTCTCCAAAGCTTCTCTATATCAAGCTTTCACTATATGCCGGATGCAGAAACTGAATTCTTTCATTAATCTGCACAACCCTGTGAACCACCAAGTATCATAATCCCCGTTTGTTTACATGAGGAAACACAGGCCGTACAGGTTAAGGGACGTGCTCCAAAGACCAAACAGCTGAGAAACAACAGGCTGGGAATCTGAACCACCGTCTGCCCAGTGCGAGGGCCTATGTTCTTCATCAGCACACAGTGATTTCTCATTCATACATAACACCACCTCCTAGCTAGCACCATGTTGGACACAGGATTCCCTGGGGAACGAGGTGAGGCACTTCCCTGGAGACACTCTTGGCAACCGGAGGAGACACGTGGTAAACATGCTTTGGTAGAAACGTGCCATGAAGGGCCTCAGCGGGGTCATAGAGGAGGCAAGCGGCCTGTACCCCTGCCCCCATCCCCCTGCATGTCCAACGTCTCCTTCTTCATGGATTAGGTTTCCCCACATTATCTCAACACCGTTTCCAACAACGTCTGTGTCTCCTGTGTCAAAAACAAAACCCTCCCCCACCCCACCCCACACACAGTTCTCAGCAAGTATGATCCTCAGCAGCTCTGAGAGACACTGCAACACTGTGTGTCCATGGCCCCCTCCACCCTTCCCCTTCCCATCCCAGGACGTGGGCTCTCCCCTCCAGCACCCCTCACGGCCGGATGGAAGGAATCTCTGAGGAGGGAGGACCCTCCTCTCACACTAGGAAGAGAATGGCTCCCTCTTGGTCTTCATCTTCCTTCAGCTCTCAGCAGCTCCTGAACCCCAGCCTCCTTCCTGGAATCCTGCACCAGGCCCCAGAAGTCAGGAGCTCCCTTTCCGGGTAAGGACTTGCTCCCCAGGCACTTCCACCACTTCTCCCACCAAGGATGCCACGTCGTCGACTTCCCCAGGCTACAGATCCCTCTTTCACTTCCCCACAGGAACCTGCCCACTGGTGGCATGGGGCGGCATGGGGGCTTCTGCTCACCCCACAGGCTCAAGCTGCATGAAGCCAAACCTGCTCCTGCTTCTCTTAGCCTTCCGAAACCTGACGCCACTCCTGGTTTCCGAGGCTTGATACCTCGACATCGTCTACAGCACCTCCTCCTCCGCGACTCTGTTCAGAAGGCCACGCTGTGCGCAGCCATCTCACGTCAGCAGGGCCTGCCTCCACCCTGCTGCGCCCCCAAGCCAGGTCCCCGAGTCCCCGCTGCCTGTAACAAAGGTCCCCAGGCTCCACACCCTCCACACTCCTGCCCACGCAGGCAACCTGCGTCCTGAACCTGCTCAACCGTGGGTTCTCCGCAGACGACTGATTCAGGTCCACTTTCCCTAGCACATGCTTCTGTTCACTCCTCCAGTCCCTGACAAAAACTCTAGCCAAACCAGACTTCTTGTTGCCAGAGCACACCCTGCTTATTCTGACCTGACGCCTCGGACAGCTGCTCCTGTCTGCGGTAGCCACATGCCACCCCGAAATCCCGCCTGGTCATTCCTCAAGTCCCTGACGTGTAGAAAAGAGGACAGACAGAAGCTGTTCAAGACTTTAAAACTCCTCATGCAACCCTAATGAACAGACAGATCTGGGAAAGGATCATCAGCGGCCCTAAGGCGTTGTGGGAATGCTGACGGAAGCAGACTTACCACCGGTTAAGGATCCTTGCAAAAAATACTTTAAGACAAAATCTGATCAAGTCTCTAGATTTAAATACCAATTTCAGGAAAGAGAGGTGACAAGTGCATTAAATACCATGAGGATGCAATCAGCAAAATTCAGATTATGGGAAACGATACAGAACAAATTACTCCATCATTTTATTTTATTTTGAGGAGGGGGGTGGGGAAGGAAGCAGAGGGAGAGAGAGAATCTTAAGTAAACTCCATGCCCAGTGCGGAGCCCGACACAGGGCTCAGGGCTTGGATCTCATAATCCTGAGGTCACGACCTGAGCCTAAATCAAGAGTCCTGTGCTTAACCAAATGCACCACCCAGGAGCCCCTCCATCATTCTCTTAAAGAAATGTTAAGGACAAAGCAAAAAGAGGAGGATGAGAGAATCTAGAGATTAAAAGAGACACCATAAAACACAATTTCATAGATCTCATCTGGATCATGATTCAAATATACTAGAAAAATATGAAGGAAGTGGAGAAATTTGAGCACAACTAAATGTGTGAAAATACTGATGAATTAGTATTAATATTTCAGGTGTGGTGATGGTATTGTGGTTAAGGATGAAAATGTCTTTCTGGACACCTGGGTGACTCAGTCAGGTAAGTGTCTGCTTTTGGCTCAGGTCATGATCCCAGGGTCCTGGATGGAGTCCTGCCTCGGGCTCCCCACTCAGTGGGGGGCTGCTTCTCTCTCCCCTTGCTCCTCTCCCCTGCTCATGGTCTGTGTGTGTCAAACAAATAAATAAAATATTTTTAAAAAATTGGGCGCCTGGGTGGCTCAGTGGGTTAAGCCGCTGCCTTCGGCTCAGGTCATGATCTCAGGGTCCTGGGATCAAGTCCCACATCGGGCTCTCTGCTTGGCAGGGAGCCTGCTTCCCTCTCTTTCTCTCTGCCTGCCTCTCTGCCTACTTGTGATCTCTCTCTCTTGCTATCAAATAAATAAATAAATAAAATCTTTAAAAATATATATTTAAAAAAAAAGTCTTTTGGAGGTCCATAATCCATTACTTAGGAGTAAAATGTCATGGTGTCTACAACTTGTATCAGCAAAAAACGACAGACATAATGAAATGTGAAGGATGCTTAAGCCTAGGTGATGTGACTGTAGACTCCAAGCAACTTACTCTTTATCCTTTTAATTCTTCTCCTGTAATTCTGACCTAAGGAATAATCAAGTCTGGGAGGAAAGTTCTATTGCTTTCCTGCAAAGTGCCAAGATATTTGCAATAGGTTTCTTTATTTATAAGTAACCCAGAAACAACTGCCAAGCCCCACAATAAGGGTACAGTAAAGTACTTTATCATTCAGCTACTAGGAGATTTACACAGCCCTCAAAAATGATACTTTGCTAACATTTCCAAACCGCTCACTGAGCTGTCCATGATGTGTCAATTTAAAAAAGCAGTTTGGGAATTTTATAGAAAAATTGCTCTGGAGAATGTTTAAAATGAACAGAAAGAGGCAGAAATAAAAAGTAAAATGTCTGGGGCACCTGGGGGGCTCAGTGGGTTAAGACTCTGCCTTGGCTCAAGTCATGATTTCAGGGTCCTGGGATCAAGCCCTGCATCAGGCTCTCTGCTCAGCGGGAAGCCTACTCCCCCCCCACCCCCCTGCCTCTCTGCCTACTTGTGATCTCTCTCTCTGTCAAATAAATATATAAAATCTTTTAAAAAGAGTAAAATGTCATTGTCTCTGGGTAAGGGGTTCTTCTTTGCTGCTTCTCCATAATTGGGGCAAAGTTACAACCAATTGAGTGGGAAGAGAAATGCTACCCATCCTTCAAGATCCAACCCAAATGTCCTCAGGCATGTGAAACATCTTCCAAAAATGGTCTCCCCTAGCTGGAAACTTCTCTTCCCTTTTCCTTACACATGGTCACCTCTCCTCCTGTCATCCCTGCCCCTCCTGTGTGGGAAGTCCCCAAGAGCCAGGCCCTTGTCCCAGAGAATTTGTGTATTTGCCACAGTACCCTGCAGGGGATGGGTCTGCAAAAACTTTGGCTGAAAGGCATCCAGTCGCGTCCTCCCACCATCTCTGTCTGCAAAATGAAGTGCAAGAACTATAGGGGTCTTGGGTAAATGCTGATGTACACAATCCTAAGAAGTAGCAACTCCTTACACTTTGCACTGGGTGTCTCTCCTGCCCTCGTGCAGTCCTAGTCCTACCCTGGGGCAGTCCCCACACCTGCTTATTGGAAAACATCAGCACTTGGGAGCTGCCAGTCACAGAGCGGTGGGCTGTCCTAAGCTGCCTACCTCCCCAAACCAGAGCAATGCTTCGCGGTGACTCCAGTCCAATGACTTCTGCCTCTAACTCCAGTAACAAAACTACACAACCTGCTGAAGTCTTTCAAACTTGTTTCTATGTTTCTACAAACTCAACTATAGCCTCCTATCTTCCTAGACAATGATCTGATGTGGCTAACTGTATCAAATATAAAATGGCACATATTTCCACCCAGTTATGACAGTCTGGCTAAATAGCCTGCAGGCTACAAGTTTATTGCCTCAAACCAGACTCAAAAAAACAAATTTTTAGCCCAGGGTTACCTAAGAAAACAAGGCTACTCACAACATGAAACAGCAGCCAGACCCATGTTAGGTCAATGTTAAGTCAATCCTCGTGGGGAGGAAGGTGGTGTGCGGTTCACTAATGCTTTTTTACCTCTTCCTTTTGGACCCCAGCATCTGGTCAAATGCCCTGTCCAGCTCACAGGCGACAATCCAGCCGCTTGCTGGCTCTGTTACAGAATCGGGGACAATTCTGACTCACGGAGGGCAGAAGCTCCCCCAGACAGCAGTGATGCGGGCCGGGGCCCGGCAGAAGCGGCGGGACAAGAACCTACCCTTACTGAAATGAAAGTATCTGCACCCTCAGATACCCTAACCTCCCACCCCGACTAGGACAAGACCACCCGAGGGACAGGTGTACCGCCTCCCAGCCCTGGGCAGTGAGGAGACCTGCACCCTGGACTAGCCCTGCTCGAAGCCTCTGTAGAACCTTCGACTCCCTGGATGTGGCTGCCCCAGCACCATGTTGTAAACGGGGCATATGAGGTCGGAACCTGAATCCTGCCAAGCCCAGGTTCCAACCTGTTACACTGCACAGAAACATAAATGCAAAATAAAATAAGGCAGGCTGATGTGATCTCCGTGCTCCAGTGTGGGCTCGCAGACACACCTGGTCCCTGGGACTAGAGGCTGCCTGCCCCAGAGGCGGCGGCACAGGGGGTGGGGGGTGTCCAAGATAGTCCACAGACTGCAGGTGAAGAAACTGAGCTGTGAGCAGCCTCTGGAGAAGCCTGCTGTTCCCCAGAGCACAGAGCACACCTTCCCACGTGTGATTCCCACAAAGGGCCCCAAGGTCTAGAAGAGAACAGGAGCAAAGAAAGGTCACCAGGCGTTGCCTAGCTTCTGTCTCACCGAAGGTACTGAGGAACCCTAAAATTCTAGCCATTTGAGGAAGGAAGTTTTGTACAGAAGCAGGATAGTCCATTGCCCTCCTGAATTATTCATCCTGTGTTGCCTTTCCATTAAAAAAGGTGAACTGTCGGAGGCAGGGAGAGGGGAAAAAAGGTGAACTGTGTTTGAAACCCCTTCCCCAGTCGCCCACCAGACTCCCCACGAAGCGCTGACAGGAAGCGGCCTGCCGTACCTGGGCTCACACAGGAAGGCTGTGTTCTCGCCATCTGCTCTCCAAACCAGCCACTCCCTGAAGGACGGGTGGCAGAACATGCGGGTCTTGTCTCGCCTCTTAATGAGGAAGCAGGAGAGCGCCTCCATCCTCTGCTGGAAGTCCTCCCACCCCTGCTCCCCTTGTATGTGGCCTGCATTAATAGCCTGGAAGATCTGCTCGTCAGTCATGGGGTGGAGGGACGCCAGGGCCACGTTCAGAATGGGCAGCGCTCTCTCGAAGGCGGACTGGGTCATGAACTTCATGTTGCACTGCAGCAGATAGAGCTCGGAAAGAGACACGGGCACCACCTTGTAGCTGGCGCTCTTGATGACCAGGTGTCCCCTCTGGAAGAGGTCCAGGGTGAGTTTGAGGTACAGGTAGGAGCCCAGGCTCCGCAGCACCAGGTGGCTGCTCACTTTGCCGATCAGGGCGGCGTCGGCCTTGCCGTTCAGGGAGATGTTGCTGAGGATGTCCTGGCTGCTGTGGACCCGGTGCTGGACATAGGCATGCAGGTCACTGTGAATGTCCTTGTTGTCCGGGAAGTCATCTAAGGAAAGCTTGACGAAGGGCAGCGTGCTTACGATTTCCTGCGGGGGAGGGGAAAAGAAAAAAATAAAAATCCCACGGCGTCACTCCACAGAGATTTCTTTTTTATGGTAGCTGCATTTCAAACCAGACTCACTAGTTTTCTTTCAAGGAGGATTTTCATGGATTACAGGGACTCATTGTTTTGTATTAAAACATGTAATAGGATAAGTTGAAGATAAAAAGCTTATGTGAAAGAAATCCTGATGCAAGATCGAATCAGTAATGGCTTTCCCCAAGCCCTCATCCGAAGACTAGGAGCCGAGCGAGACCAGAGGGCCCCAAGCAGACAGCGAGCTGGCCGTACCAGCCAAGGCCAGGGAGCTCCTGAGGTGACCTGATACCCATAATCCTTACACTGTGCAGAGGTTACACAACAAGCACAGACACAAACCACCATTGTGTATCTAAGAACACAGCCAGGCACCAAGATAAGAGGCATCCCTCACCACGCATCAGATACCGGGACTGCAGAACCGAGCCAGGAAATCCAGAACGGGCCCGCCCCCTGCCAGGCTGTGCCCCAGCCCCAGCCTGCCCTGACAAAGCTGCCTACTTCAGACTTCAGTAGAGCCTACCATCTTTTTTTTTTTTTTTAACTGCTGTCCTTTCAAAGTAAACTTTGAAATGTTAGTATAACTTACAAACCGTAATGGCATGGTGTCATTAATTTTCACAAAGTCAAACATACCTGGGTACCCAACAGCTAGAAACAGAACATCGCCAGCTCCCGGAAGCCCCACGTCCCCTCCCACCCCAACCCCACCCCAAAGACCAGCACTATCCTGCCACCTCACGGCAGAGACAGTTTCGTTTTTTTCTTTAAACTTCCCACTATCATCCCTGAACAATTAACTCCATGTCCTCACTGAATGTAGTAATTGCAGCGGGCAGGCTGAGTAGAAGCACTCCCATTTTACAAAGATGCTAACGGACCTGTCAGAACTTACACAGCTAGTACAGAAAATATGGGACTCTGTTCCTGTGCACTATCGATTGCCAAATTCTGCTTCCTGTGTGATAAATGGCTGTAAAGGGTATGAATCAAATGGCCAGAAAAACAAACATCAAGCTTGGCTGAGGCCTAATGCCACTTCTAATGAGGAAAGAAAAAACCCAAATGCTATTTTTAAATAGACATCATCATAAAAGGCAAAAATCAAAATCTAAGAATAATGTCTTTACTAAAAAAGGACAGGGGTAGAGGGAAGGAGTCAAAGGTTGTTAAGATATAATTTAGGGTTCACATGAGGGGAAAGATGGAGAAGAGAATTAAAAAAAAAAACACCACTCTTTATCTGGCTGCATGAGGTAGCTCATGCTTAAGTTGTATGAAAAAAACGGACCTTCTTTAGGCCTTAAAACTCTTTCCTTTCTCTCTTCAAAAAAAAAAAAAAAAACGAAAATAAAAACAAAGTCCCACTGTACCTCACACAAATTAACTACCAGCAGGGCTGACACTTGCATTTTGGAAGTGGAGAGACAGTGCCATGCTAAGAGGAGACTTTCCTGATACCCTGATTCTTGGGCCTCAGATAGTAAAAAAAGTTCTGGTTTTACCCATTTGGGGCTCTGTGGACTAAATATTTCAAAGTCCTAATACAGTTTGCAATTCAGCAGCTACATGCTTTGTAACAGTTAATGTTGTTAATCACACCATAAAATTTGGATATGGGGTCTTGGAAAGAGATCTGAGACTTCTTTCTTACCTGAAAATTCGCTCTTACGGTCACAATCAACTTCAGCCAGGCAGGAAATTTAGAAATAATTTTGGTAATAAATGAAGAAAGCGTATCTCCATAGTCAGGCTTATGAAACTCAGCCTCGTTTAAGCCATCTATCAAAATAATGTATTCTTCTTCAGGAATTTTCTGCTCTAAAGGATAAAATAATTTTTTTAATTAAGAAATTATACCTTTCTATAAAATGGCATCACCCAGTGTATTTTAATGCACATAAAGTATGAAGAAAAAAAGGCTTACATATCACAGAAGAACTGGTTTTCCCAGAAGCCTACTTCTATTAAATTTATAGTGAAAACCAGAGCACACAGCCAAGAGAAAAACAAATTTTATAAACAGTGTTCAGAAACACATTGCACTACACCCATTGGCAGAATCTCACCCGCATATATGATACGGTTAGCTTTTCATAAACTCCTGTCACTGGGGTGAGCTATGGCAAAGATAACAGCGCACATGGAGATTAACTCTGGAGAAGACTCCAGGTCTTCCCCCACAGAACCCTCTCAGTGGAGGTCAGGGAATAAAAACAGACCCTCAAAGGCAAAGCACCTGGCCCAAGGCACACAGGCAGCCCGTAATGAGAACCACTCTTTTAAATTATGACCTCATACTTTCTGAGATCTCTCTTTTTTTTTTTAATTAATTAATTTATTTATTTATTTGACAGAGAGAGATCACAAGTAGGCAGAGAGGCAGGCAGAGAGAGTGAGAGGGAAGCAGGCTCCCCGCCAAGCAGAGAGCCCGATGCGGGACTCGATCCCAGGACCCCGAGATCATGACCTGAGCCGAAGGCAGCGGCTTAAACCACTGAGACACCCAGGCGCCCCGAGAACCACTCTTTTATAGACTTCTAAAACAGGGCTCTTTCCGAAAGCCTGCATCTAGTTTCCCATTTATTAGCACCAACTTTCTGCCCAGGAAAATGAGGAGAAGCAATGACCGATCTGTTTCAACCCCCTTTTCTCTCGCAGAAGTGTTAATGCAGGCAGGTAAACTAACCCACAGGTGAGGAACAAGGAGGAGAAGGGATAAGAAAAGCAGAAAACCAGAAGAGCACTGACATGTCCTACCTTGCTGGATATTTCAAGGACGAAAGAAAGAAAGAAAGAAAGAAAGAAAGAAAGAAAGAAAGAAAGAAAGAAAGAAAGAAAGAAAAAACAAATGGAGAGAGAAAGAGAGGGGAAGGAAAGAAGGAAGGAAGGAAGAAAAAAGAAAGAGGGGGAGGGAGGGAGGAAGGAAGGAAGGAATCAAATGAACACTTCTAGAAAAGCCTTTAGGTTCAACTGAACTGAGCAGAGTCGCTGAAAAAACATATGCTGGCAAGTCGCTCAGTCGATCAACTTATTCCCCTGCTAGGTAGGAAGGAATATGAAATATGCAGGCAAGAGTTTCCAGGGCATAAGTCCTCCAAATAACCTATGGTCACAAATTAGCTACTTTGGAAATGAATATTCAACTGTGGAGGTAATTCTTTATTAGAGATGTTCCTTTACAACGACACCATTCAAGAAGCACGGAAGGGCTTTGGGGAGGTGGTTCTGGGGAAAAGAAGGAGCTGTACACAGATGCACCCACATCCTCCCCAGGCGCCCACCCTCACTCCCAACCAAGACCTTTGGGGGACAACCTGGGTGCTCTGGCCTAACGAGAGAGGAAACACACACAGAGAGAGAGAGAGACCACTCCAAGGTACCGTTTCTTAGGCTGGTGAGTGGTTCCAGCACCCCCCTCCTGAAGGCGGCCACGGGGTCCTGCACGCAGGACCTGAGGCTCAGCACGCTCTGGAGCTGGGGCTCCTTTATCAGGAGGTCCCTGTAGGCAGCCAGCTGCTGGGACCGGCAGAGCAGGGCTGCGATGCTGTGCACGAACTCGGGCACCAGGCACGTATATGTGTTGTCGGCTTGGCAGTAGTGGTAGGCCACGACCTAGGCAAGAAGCACGGCCATCAGTGTCCCCTTCCCCCCATCACATACTTCCTCCCAAACCCCAACAGACGCAGTGTTCCCGTCCACCATGGTCTCGAAACACGTCGCCTCTATTCGCCAGCACGGAGTCATGATTTAGCTTAACTGGTTCAGCCATTCTTTCATTCACACGCTTTGCCAAGTTCTGGGCAGACTTTTAATTGCAGCCACAAATCCATCATGATTAGCATTAAGATCGGTACGCCTTACTCCGTACAGAAAACAAAGAAATAAAACTCATTCACAAAACCTGAAGCCTACCCTGGTTTAAATCAATGCTGAATAATCCCAATGTATTCAACAGTGGGAAGTGCCCTAGTCAGTGTATTTCTGCTTTGACGAACAGCAGCATCTTCTGGGGAAGCTCATCTGCGGCTCCCCCAGACCAGGTAATTTGGCGGCTAGGGGAGCCCTGCCAAAAGTCATAGCTGCTGCTTTTCCCAAACCGGAGGGCCGGGCAGGCTGGCTCAAACCCTTGGCCCCCTTCCCCCACCTGACGCAGAGAAGAAATTCAGCGACAGAGTTTGAAGGACCCAAATCAGAAACTACCGACTGTCTGCCTGTCCTGTCATTAAGACCTCTTACCTGGGGTACTCTATCACTATTTTATCAAGAGCTACATTTTTGCATTATTATACACAATTACATCTGTTTTAAGATCCCTCCTTAAATTCCTTTCTCAGAAGCCAAACTAACAAATCTTTCTCTCCCCCAACTCCTATCTCCGGAAGGCTCCCCCAGAACAGGAGATTACCTTCGATGCAAGGTATTTCACGGCATCCTCTCTAGGTCTCTGGTTCTCAGGAGCATCAGACACAGACCCAGGGGGTGTTCTAGCTGTGTTGGTAACACCTGCAGAGGAACTCGGTGAAAGCAGTGGGGTGACAGGAAGATCCTGGGAGGAATCAGAAACTGCAGAGAAAGAGACCGATCTCATTATTACAACATCAGAGCAGGGCCATGGTGAGACACCGAACATATTTCTTGATTAAAGGCAGAGAGTATATTAACAGGTAATGAGTAAACACAGTCCCAAATGCAAAGGTCCAAAGGAGGACACAAGCATCCCTCTCAGTCTTGTCTCCCATCCACCCAGATGCCTTCCTGGGAGAACTGCTGTTTCTGGTTTCTTTTATTAAATTCCTTTTGCTTTAAAAAAAAATCATACTCGGGGCACCTGGGTGGCTCAGTGGGTTAAGCCTCTGTCTTCAGCTCGGCTCATGATCCCAGGGTCCTGGGATGGAGCCCCGTGTCAGGCTCTCTGCTCAGTGGGGAGCCTGCTTTCCCCGCTCTCTCTGCTTGCCTCTCTGCCTACTTGTGATCTCTGTCTCTGTCAAATAAATAAGTGAAATCTTTAAAAAAAAAAAAAAATGCTCTTTCATGGCTCACTCGTTCCTGTGTACCATGTTAGAGACACCTTCTTTTAACAGGCTTATTTTACATAAAGTAAGACAGGACTAGTCAGGTATTTAACTACTATATCCCATATTTAGTTTTTAAGCCTTTGGTAAATCCAGCATAGAGGGGAGGGCACAGGCTGTAGAGAATAGGGAACGAGAGAATTGTGCACAGACTCCTCCTGGCTGCTTCTGCAGCCTGGTTTTAGGACCCAAACTCCCCAGGACACCCGATCAGGCCTCACTGCCCACATAAAGAGGGAGACAGGCCCTATAGCCAGGAGAAGACCAGGGGAGGGAGAGAGGGAGGAAGGGGGCGTTCAAACAGTTCTCCCTCCCACATGTGCCGGCAGATCTGAACTGGCAGCTGGAAGGACGTGGGGAGAATGGAGAAGGGATGCCTATCCAGGCCACGCCCTCCCTCTGCCTTATATCCCCTCATCTACTAACCGCATTAAACACGCACATACTTTTAGGCGGTGAACCGGGGCTGCTGGAAGCAATCTGCCTCATGCGGCTTCCGTGGCAGCTAAGCGCCACCAGCTTAGAAATGATGGCTGTCTTCCCAAAGCCCACGTTTCCAACAACCACGGCGCCTCTATTTTCTGTCAGTTCTGTGTTCCTCAAGTTTTCTTCTATCTGGTGAAAGAGCCAATCCCTTCCCACAAACACAGAGTCTGTTGTTATGCTTGGTACTTCAAACAACAGGGGTTTCAACAAAATGTCCTGTGGCTTGTAGGGAGCAAATCGTGCTTGGGGGGGAAAAAGAGATAATTATTTTAGAAGAATGTCATCATTTTATACACTTAAAAACTCAAGTTAGCATTGCTTGTATGTTATACTTAGTACTATATAGCCTTTAATTGTAAGCCACCAGGGATCTGTAATTTTTTTTAATCTGGTGCTATTAATACTTCTGTCATACCTCATTTATAATCCCCTGTGGGTTTTACAAAGGGTCCTATTAAAATGACCAGGTAGTTCTGTCCTCACGACTCAGGACAGACGTTTAGAGGATTAGAGAAGCGATGCAGGCAGCCAAACCAGGTCTCATCAGTTTGTGTGAAACAGTATCTAAGACAGGTCTCTTCCACTACCGTAGGAGGCAAAGGGAAAAGCGTCTGCCTGGAGACAGGGCCCCAGCTCTCATCGGGCCGTGATGACAGCCACCCCCTCGGTGAGGCTGTGGACCACCCGACTGTGAATTACAGGAGATGGCCAATGGCTCATGGACCTGAAACAAAGCTGATTTTCTGTTGGTGACAAGTGTGTGTTAAATTACCTCTCACTTCAAAATAACATATTGCAGAATTATTTATCAACGGCAGAAACGAGTTGGTCACAGATTTTTAAGGACGAAGCCCCAAACCGTTTCAGAGGGCCTCCCGGCACACCTAACAAACCCACTTTCAGCACACACACGTCATGTTTCTCAATGAGCGGACTTAAACGCTGGTCATCACAGACCCTCCGTGTTGGGTGAACGCATTCACAATATCCACTGTCCCACAGAAACAAAGGTAAGTACCTTTAACTTCCTGGGCCCTACCTCCGGCTGTACTGTGCCACGGCAATCTAATGGACGTTCGAAGAGGGGCATTTCTCTGCCCATCTAAATAACTCAGATCTTCCAACTTGGTGGAGCTTGTCGCTGAAATAGTAAACGCAAGTTTAGTTTTTTCAAAGTTGATTTTAATATCATACCCAAACTACTATCAATCACAAATCACTTAGCACTAAGCAACTGTGTTCAGGCTTTCAACAAAAATGACTTCAAGATAATTTCGGTTTTGTTTGCCCACGCCAGCTTATTTTTTCTGGCAGTGAGGTTAACCGAAAAAGGGTAAACACCAAGTGTTCCTCATTCTTAATGTTGTGTTGCTAAGGTTGCCGGAATTCTCCATCATTCCTGGGGAGAGACAGGCTTCACCAAAAATGTTTACGAAGGAACCTGACCCGCAAGTGTCACTCGGTGAGGCTGCAGAACTACAGCAAACACACAGCTCGGTGCTAGAGACTTCTTGGACTTCTCGGCAGCTCTGGAGAGCCTTCCTGGGTTGCTGAATTCCAGCCTTGTTAATTAAATGAGCAGAGTCTGCAGTTCAATCCCGCAGAGCTCGAACACTAAACGTCAGCTCCTGGCTGGAAAGGAGCCCTGTGGATTTCATCGGAAATAAACATATTCCCAAACTTGAGATTTTTATGTGTAAATTATATACTATACTACAGGTATGTATTTTTTTTAATTCTAAAAAGAAGTAATATTTACCACTGATCAAATCAGTAAGACTCAGAGCACACAGGTACCCATTAAAATGCATTAAAATCTGCTTGAGCATAAATACCAGTTGGATTATAAAAACAATCAATACAAAATAGTGTTGCTAATTCTTAGCAAATCTTAACAATAAATACACAATACATGTTTTTGCCCAAAAAGAAAATAATAATAATAATAATAATAATAAAACCTCCTCTTATTTGCATATACAACCCAGCCCACAGTGAGAAAATTCTCAATAAAATTAACCTAATTTGCTTGTGGGTGAAGTGGCCCAACATAAGGTACCACTGACCCAAGACATACAGTTCTCTTCTGGGACATAAGCATAGGCATCATTTGAGGGTAAATAAGTGGGGAGCAGGAGTTGACTTCCAAGGGCGAAAGCTTCTAGGGACTGGTGCAATCATTGGCAGGACCAAGTTTCCAGGGAGAGAAGTCAAGTTGGGCCATCTGTCTGCTGAAGACCTTCTGGCTCAGAGCATCCAGCCACTGGCCAGCACCACCTGCTCAGTCTGGGTCCTGCCTATTTCCCCTCCTGGCTTTCATCCTTTTCCTCCTCACTGTTAACAACCCCCATACCCCACCTTGACTCTTTCATTCAACAAGACCTGTGTGGCTCCAAGGTCTGGCTCTGTGGTGGCATGTTCCCCCTTGCTGCATTCCCCAGACGGCAATCCACCACACGCCCGGTCCCAGGAGAGACATCTGATGCCTTGACTTCACAACAGTGTACACTTAATGTTCCAGCACCCTTCCGGTGAATAGCTATAGTTTATTTACACTTAACGTCAATGCCCCACACAAATCTCTCCCATGAGAAAGATTCAGCTAATTCCTTAGGCAGGACTTCTACATGGACCCAATTTCTGGGAATCCAAAGGCAGCCTCTAGCTTCCCTCTGGGTCCTTTACAACTAGGTGTGCGAAACTCCCCGGTGGGCCACCAGGACCCTCACCCTGGTTCCCGACACCATATCGCCTGGAACATATATTTCTGGGCTGCTGCCTGAGACCTGGGACTCTGACCCAGGCCTCTGCAAATGCCCCTCTCCTCAACACATCTTACCGTGAACATGCCTGCATGCCAGCGGCTGAGGGAGAAGGAGCAGCCACCGCTATAACCTATAAGCCAAGTGTGGTTCGGAGCCGGCACAGCCACGGCTCTCTGACCTGCTGCTTCAGCCCTGGGCAACTCAAGGACACCTGGAGCCTCCCAAGGGTTTCCCGTTTTCCTTCTTCTCCTGACCCCTTAGAACACAACATTCAGTTCATAATTTTGTGACAACTGGAAGGATTAAGAACACGAGACCCTATAAAGGCATTGCAAAGAGAGGATCGCAATGGAGCCCTAGCTGGACCCAGACGCAGGAGATGGTGAGGCTGAAAACAGCCCTGTTTTGAGATTTCCAGTCACTACATCTCTGGCTCCCAAGTATGCAACAAAGTGGCCTCACCCACTCCGCAGCCTTCCTGATTCTCTCTTTCAAGCATGATTAAGATGGGGTGAAATGGAGTAGCTCGGAGGGGTTGCTGCCAGCCAGGAGCTTCCTAAGCTGTTGTCAAAGGCACTGAGAGAGACAAGTCGGGACAGCGGAGCTCCAGCTGCCTGCTGGACCCCTGGTGCGCTCCCCTGGCAGAGCAGGCTACCAGGACCACAGCCTGCCTTCCCACACATGCGCACAGTAGGTTCTCAGACACGGAGACTCACTTCCGGTATTTAATAATAAATGTTTTCAAAGCCTCAGCTGGACTCAGGGTCAAGAAAAAAAAACAATAATTTTATGCTGCAATAAGCCTGCTGCTAGTAAACCTACAGTTAATTTACACACTCACTGCACACATACACACACAGGCACACTGCTTCTAACATATGAGAAAGACATTTCCGGATGCTAAGGAGGGGAGAGTTTTTTAGGAGGTGGGTAGAGTGGAGGGAGAAGCAGAAGGAAACTTCCCTAAACTGAGCAAAAAGAAACACCTGTTGAAACACCATGTCCTAACATATTAAAGGTAAATGCCATAAAGTCTAGGCAATTACCAGTTAGAATTTCATGAAAATTGGCTGGTAATTCTGTTTGTTGGTTTCTTGGAAAACTAAACACTGTGTCTATGATCCACTTAGCATTTCAAAAGGAAAGAGAAGTTAGTCAAAAACACTAGAACCTAATCACCCAACTTCTAGATTATCTAAGATATCATTTTAAAGCCTTCTATTCTGTTTTCTAACAAAGCAATGAGGTATCCACGCTGCATATTTGATGTGGTATAAAGTAATAATCTGAATATAGCATTTAAAACCAATTCCACTCCAACAATTACCTCCAAACCCAGCCAACTTATTTTTATAGTCTCTGACATAAGAATCTTACTGTACTAGACACAACAGTGAAGAGATAACCACAGTTCTTGGTAACAGGCTCACTGACAGCAAAGGCTGGCAACCTCAGGAACCTGTTTCCATACTCTCACCCCCCAGGGGAGGCCAGAACCCCTGGGGCAGCTGCGAACAGAGGCGTGGCATCCCCATTCCTTCACCTGCCAGTCCTTACTCTGCTCTCATTAGCCAAATTTAATCATTTGATGTTTCCCAAATGCCAATTTATTTGTGTTCATGTGGATCTTCACATGCAAATGCTTCCAAGGGATTGCAATAATGGTCTTGGACATATTATTTTAATCCTTCCAACACTGAGGGTTGCCTACTGCCCCCTCTCTAGCAGCTGGCCTTCTAATCACTAGAAAAAGTGCTACACACAGTCTACACAACCTGAATCTTTTACTCTTTTCAATGATACGTGGAAAAATCTTGCCATGACTTCTGAACTGAGGTTTGGCTTGAGGGGTAAGGAAGGCAGGCAGTGGAGGCTCTCCCAGACTCCTAGCCTGTTAACAGATACCATGAGGTAAGGAACTTGCTTGTTTCCAAAATAAGCTTTTAGCTGATAAAACTTGCAACACAGAAGAATGAGCCAACCCATTAGGCCAGGCAGCCCCAGCTCAAACCTGGAGGTAAAACGCTCCCATTCCACAGGAGGTCTAGCTCCCGTGCGCACACAGACACTAATGAATGAGCACAGCAGAAATCTGAAAACCCTGCTCTATAATCACTGCATTGTCCTGGAAAGGCTCAGCTCCCACCCATTGTCGCTACACATGGCAGGCCACATGAAAGAACATCAGGCAGAAACATCACCTCAAATGGGGGGCTTTCAACACTAGCAATGTGTTTACTAATTTTAAAACAGCTTGGCTAAATTGAATCCAAGTTTGCTATTTTGTTGAAGTCAATAAAACTATCAAGTTCTGGGATGTACAGATGAACGATCATCCTAACAAGGTAGTCCTGGTATAAAACGCCTTGGGTGTGTCATACTGCACGGTTGGGAGTGGGGGAGTGGTGGGAGGGCATAAAAGCTTTTGGAAGAGCCATCACTCAATACGCATAACGCTCCCCAGAACTTCTCTCTGGCAGACATGCCAAATCCCTCTTCTGGAACAAAGCCATTTACATCCTTTGAAAGTGAATTAGAGCTGCCTCTCTGGACTTTTCCATTAGGGCCATTTATGTATCAGCTGCTTCAGAGTTCCACTGGGAAAAAAAAAAAAATGCCCCACAACAACCAGACTGGCCTGCCATCTCCCCAAGGAGCAGTATAAAAAAAAAATTCTTTGATGCAAGGAGAAAGAACCTGGGTCTTTGTGTTAGTAGAGGAGAAGTTTTAAGTGCTAGGTTGGAGGAAAAGAAGGACTGAAACAAGGTCATCTTCTAAACTCAACCCAGGAGCGCAGAGTTCAGAAACTCAGGACCATAAAAGCAGGCAGCACAGCTCAGAACCAGGGTTCTTTTCTTCTCCCACCCCACTGCTCTGTTCTCCCTGCTTGGCGACTGCTCACTATCAACCAGGAACAGTCACCCCTTTTTGGGTCCTCGTCTCGCTCCAGCGGCCCCATCCCTCTGAGGGGCACCTCCCCTGCCTACCTGCATGCCCTCGATCGAGAAGCCTCACTTGCACCGCGTAGGTTTTAAGCTGTGAGCTCCCTTGTAACTGAATGATACAGAGAGCAGACCTCCCATCTCTAGGATGTGCCTCAATTATAAAAATGTGAGTTTGAAAGTTGGATCAGAAATTCCTGGAGCTGATATTAACAAACTAATTCTAAATAAGGATTCGTGTTTACCAAGATGTAACAGAAAGTTATGAATTGACTCAGGCTTAAAATATCGAAAACAAGGACAAAGTTTTTGGCACTTTCTTCCTTCATACACAAAAGAACAGAAGATTCTAAATATTAGTTTTACAGAATTCCAGAGTGGAAGGATCACTTAAAGACCATGAAGGACAGTCTTATCATTGTTACAGATGGGTAAACTGAGGCCTAGACGAGGTAAGTGCCCAATCCACGATCACAAAGCTGGCTTGTGTCCGGATGCGATCCCCAAGTAGAGACAGTGAACATGGGGCACCTCGGACCCGGTGAGAAAACCCTCCTGGAGAGAGGCATGGCCTTACCTGCAACTGAGTTGGGCCGTGGCATTACTAGCGAGTTGGAGCTCTGAGAATAAGGGACCGGACCATCTCCAACTGAGGCTTCAGTGTCAGGCAGCACGCTCTCCGCTGACCCAGGGGGCTCCTCTTCTGCCACTGGGGAGCAATTATCTGCCCTGCGATCATGAAGGACTCCTTTCTGTACCCCTAACCTTAGGCTTCCGTCCTTATTCCATTCCAAACTGGAGCCACTCCGGTCATCATTTTCGGATGAACTTGTAATGGTGGCTGAAATGAGAGACCAAAATACTTTGAAGGAGGCCAGGCCGAGCTGGGGCTGTTGAGAGTTAACATAAGTACGCTGCCCTCCCCGAGATCAATGGAAACTTTTCTGGTCCATGCAGATTTTTATCAAAGTATGTTCAAACAGTGTATTTTGGTAAATTAGAGGAATGTTGCTTATCAAGGAAAATAAACTAAGGCATTCTACAGGGGAGGGGAAAAAAGCTGGTAAGATAATGAAAAAGCTGTCTAAAAGTATCTGAGAGTTAACAGTAAATCCATGTAATTTAGAGATGATGTATCTGTCTTTTTAACAAAGATAAACTGCTCACAAAATTCATATCTCATTAAATTCCTCTGAACCTATAAATATCTTTTCCCAAATTAGGGGACAAGGCGATAATAATGGTTAATGCAGAAAAGATGGAGGAAAAAATCTATGAAAACAAAAACACAATTATAAAGTCAAGCAGAGAATTTGATCCTTAGATTTAAACTTTTTAACAGCTGTTCATGATCAACCGGAGAGAGTGACTTTATTCCTTTAGCAGCACAGAGTGGAAGACTTTCCAGCACACACAAAACAAGCATGGCAAGGGATGCTGGACTGCAGAATTGTAACTTCGCCTCGAAGAAAGGAAACCAGCATGGAAAACCTTCTTGGCATAAGAGGAACGTGAAGCAAGAAAACAGCAATACCTGCCCTGGCTTCTACAGACAGCCACGTCCAACTTTAACACCTGAGCCCCTTGTAAGCCCAGGTTACCAGTGACCCAACACTGGCTTGTGTCCTTGAAAACAAGGGCCGTGTCCTCTGATCCCTTTGTGTTCCCTGCTGGGATCCCCACAGCCCAGAACCCTTAACAGAGACAGCCAATGGGATGTGGCCCATCAGCGTATATGGAGAACTCCGCCACCTGGATTAAGCAACTTCATCAGCGTGACCTGATGACGCACTAGCAGCAGGCTGGTGAGTCACTCCAACAGCCTGTTCTCCAGAATCAAAGGGTCTGAGTTTTGTTTTGTTTATTTTTACGATGCTCTTTAAAGGTTTAGCAGTGAAGACAAAACCATTTCCTCGCTGTGACTGCAGGACTTCTGTCACACAGTTCCTCCTGCGGCTCCCGTCCGGACTCCTTATCCACTGCTCGTCCCCCTCTTCAAAAATCCTTCCTGCGTGCCAGAGCCTCAGACTATCTCCCCCAGCCGACAGCTCCCTCCTCTGAGCAGCACAGCGCCTGGCACATACTAAGCGCTCAATAAACGTTCGCTTAGTCAATGAATAAGCAAATGAACACGCTTCTCTTCCAACCAACTGTAGTGTCAGAGACGCTACACTTAATTAATCTCATTGTTATGTATTCAGGATTCGATATTCTGTCTCCAGCCAAAATCTGAGTGGATCTGGGATGGGCCCATCACCGGTGTCTGCCATTACTCCCAGCATTTCCAAGTGTCCTATCAACAGTATTAAAACTAACTTCTCCATCTCTCTGGAATCAGAGTCTTGTGTGGTTTTTTTCAGTGGACCATTACTATGAGCATAAGTATAGCAAGAATGACTCTTTCCACCCTGAACACGCTGGCGGTGGTGGTGACAGCAGCCACTGACGTCTACTTGAGGTTACTGTATGTCAGGGATGGTGCTAATGCTTCCCAGGAATAGTCTCATTTATTAATGAGATCATTGCTTATTAATAAGGATTGAGGGTAACCTCCTTAATAAGTTGTGACTGTGACTGTTAAAAGCCTTTCTTTATAAGTCCAGTATTAGGGACTCAAAATGCTTTTCCCGCAGACATAATTAGTTAGGTTCCCAGGCTATGCCAACATCTAAGTTACAGGGAAAGTGTTAGAGTAAGGATGATTTTTTTGGTTTTCTTTTGTGGCAGTTTTATTCGGGGGCAAACACTGTTAAGGGAAAAAACACAGAAAATCAAAGTGATGTTTCTCCTCCATGCACTGCAGGGTCCCAGCCCCAAGAATCGGAACCCTGGGTCAGACCTCAGGCAGTGAGAACAGGAACTGGGACTTCCCTACTGCCTGCTACAGTCGCAGCAGCAGAAGCAGCGTTCTGGAACGGGGACGGCCTGGTCGGGAGTCCCAGACCGCAGGGACGAGCGGAAGGTCCTGCTCCCACCATACATGCCCAGGTACTGAGGAGGACAGTTGGGTGGGGCGGGGGGGGTCACCCAGCTACAGAAACAGGAGGAAGGCAAGTCCAAGACAGGGTTGCTGTTTCAAAAAGAGGAGAAGTTTATAATGGGTTTCTAAATGGGAGACTCTCGCAGATGCCCTCATGATGTTCAGCAAAGACACACATTGCACTGTGCAGGTAGGCGAGCAGCTCCAAAGCTGCAGACCTTCCTGCTAAGATCGCCCCACTTGATGATGTTCTGCCCTGCCATCCGGTGCCAGAGGCAGCCCACACGGCTGGGAGCCCACAGCGTACTTTCCTCTGAGTTCAGGCACCATTAAGCCCTGATGCAGACTCAAGGGGGTAGATGAAGACCTGACACGTTTCCTGTATGACCCAAGAAACACACTGAACAGGGCAGCTCTGTAGTTGCCAAGAAAGGGAAGCTGGTTCCTAAAACAAAGGACAGGCTACTCAAAAATACCGATTTTTCTTCCTGGCCACCAAATTCCAACTCCTCATGAGGTTAACCAGTCACCTCCAAGTTAACACATACATGCACAACTATGGCAACGTCTTCAACACGATGGCTTCAGAAAAACAAAACAAACCTCAAAAACCGACGTGACATTTGACATTTTCTGGAGACTTCAGTCATTTTCAAGTTCCCTAACAACTGAAACATCCTAACATTTTATTCCATAAATCAGTACAGATGGCAGCTTTTGTCGACGAAGACTGGCCAGCGCCATTCAGATGGCAGCTCAACCACTGTCCCAACACGCAGCATTCGGTTAAATGAGTGATTTATCAGATCTCAAGTTTTATCGAGCTATGAGGTTAGGCTTTGCTTCCCACAGCTTAGTCTTACTTTAAGTCTGGTCCTGCTCACTGATTTACATGTGCTACTTCCAACGCTCTGTATCATTTGAAAACTCCTTTTAATGAAGGACAGCGCACTCTCTTCCTCTGTTGTAAATGGCACGTTTAACCAGACTTACAGGTGCACAGGGCTACACAGCTTTCAAAGCATGCCCAATACACAGCAGGACACATACATGATCACCACAGTCCTGGAGAGGAGGCAGACAGGCTGAGAATCATCAACCCACTTTAGAGATACAGAACAGACTTGGAAGAAACTCATCTCTCTCCCCTTCTATCTTGCTTCCCTGTCTCTCTCTCTCTCTCTCTGTCTCTCTCTCTCTCTCTCTCTCTCTCTCTCACACACACACACACACACACACACACACACACACTTACTGGCAGGTCTAACACCAACCCTTTTGCCTGCCCAGGCACTATTTAAAACTCCCTTTGCCCTGCATAGCTCTCAACAAGCCAAAGTTCTCTAAGTGTCTGTGACTAAAAAGTATGTTGCAGTTCATGAAGGCTGCCTTGTTAAGAACAGCAGTCCCCAGGCAGGGGCTGGTAGAGAGAAGCCAGTCATGAGTGCACCATAGCCCAGGTGAAGTTTCCGGTTGAGTAGGAGGTGGGAGAGACAGACAGACCTGCTCAGTCATTACATGTTCTGCTATATAAAGAACTGCAATAAAACTGTATTCCTTCTCCTTCCCTGCTCTCCTGCACCCCCTTCTTTGCCCACTGAAGGCTCTTTCACATGCTGAACGTATACTTAAAATAGAATTTTTAAAAATCAGTGTAAGTTCAGGGCCCAATAAGTAGTTTGGCAGGATCTAAACCAAGTTATGGGTTTAAAGGAACACTAAGAAGAAAATGAAAATGAGTATAGTGTTTGTCCAGAATTGTTTAGGAACGAAGGGTTTTGACATCAAATGGATACATGTAAGTAGAGCAGAATTCACCTGCCTTTGAGGTGGAGAAAAGTTACGAGGTAAAAAGTGCAAAGGGCTTGGGTTCAAACTTTGGCTTCTCCCCCTCTGAGGATTCACGAAGGGTAAGTCTCTCCACACTGAATACTGGGAATGCGTACCTTTTTTTCTTACCTTAAAACATCAACTTATGTATTTGAGTTTCTTTTTTTTTTTTTTTAAGATTTTATCTATTTATTTGAGAGAGAGTAAGCGAGAGAAAGAGCACAAGCTGAGGGTGGGGAAAGACTGGCAGAGGGAGAAACAGACTATCCGCAGAGCAGGGAGCTCGATATAGGGCTCCATCCCAGGATCCTGGGGTCATGACTTGAGCAAAGGGCAGATGCTTAACTGGCTGAGCCACACAGGCGCCCCTGAGTTTCTCTTTATTTACACTGGCTACTAGGAATTGTCAAACTTTCTACCCACTGATAAGCAAGATGAAAAAGTCTAATAAAACTCATTCCCAGCTTCATCTTTTCAAGATTTTATTTATTTATTTGACAGAGAGAGACACAGCAAGAGAGGAACACAGGCAGGGGCAGTGGGAGAGGAGCAGGCTCCCCACTGAGCAGGTAGCCCGACGTGGGACTCCACCCCAGGACCCTGGGATCATGACCTGAGCTGAAGGCAGACACTTAATGACTGAGCCACCCAGGTACCCCCCGTGCTTCACCTTTTCTCTTGTATTTTTTTATTGGAGTATAAACAAATGTTACCTTAGTTTTAGGTACACAGCACAGTGATTCAGCAAGTCTATACATTATGCCTCACTCACCGCAAGTATAGCCAGCCTCCATCTCCATATGACGCCACTACAAGCCCACGGACTATATTCCCACTGCTATGCCTTTCATCTCCATGACTTACTCATTCCTGAACTGGAAACCTGTACCTCCCTCTCCCCATCCCCCTCACCTCCCACCCTCGTTCACTTGCTCTTTTGCTCTTACTTCCTTTCCCCAAGTCATACCTTTGTGGGGGGAGGGGAAAATTTTATTTTACTAAATGTCTATTTGTAAGCATTTCAAATCCACTGGGGAGGGGGCAGGGAGGGGGAGAGAGTACGTATAAAGTAGCCTTAGGAAATAATAGCAGTGGCTACCATAAATATATTCGTGCTTCCCAGGGGCTCTGATCTCAGCTCCCTGAATACTCGGACAGCCCCCAACGCAAGAAGCTCCGTGAGGCCTGAAGCCATGCCGCGGGGCTCTGCACGGTTCTGAGCATACTATACTATCAGAAAACTTGGAGCAGGCACCCCAATACATGCATTTACAAGGTACATGCAGTACCCTAACTTACAGTACACACCCACACCCAGAACTTTGAAGAGACTTTTCTTAAAAACCCAGAAACTGCCATTTTCTTTGGGCACTCCACAGACGGTCTTGCATTCTCCGTTTTCAAAGCCAGGACTCTATGAAGAGAGTCCCTCATCCTTCCCTGGGTTGTGGAGAAAATCAGACACAAGGGCAGGTACGTAAAGTGCCTCCTATCTCACAAGTACCCAAGAATGTTTTTCTCCCATACAATGAAAATAAAGTAGCACTGAAAAAACAAACATTTTTTTAACTTCTATATTCAGTTTAATGGTAGACACAGCATTTAGAAGGTAAAACACTGGACCAATGAATTAAAGATCAAGCAAGAAAAGGACGTAATGGTTGCTGGGAGAAATGCGAGAAGGGAATGAAAAAAAAAATCCAGCTACTGCGGATACTGCCTTTGACCTGACAGAATGAAGATCACTAACAACTTTGGAAGGAGAAACCAGAGTCTAAAGCAGACGGGTAAAGAACCAAGAGAAAAGTCAGGGCAGCATCGTGCCCGACCCCCTGGCCTTCCTGGCCTGCCAGGATTCACTTCTTCCCTTGCTCGCCCCAACATCTTACATGTGGTTCCAGCTGCTGTGATGTATTTTGGATTTCCCCAACGGACAAAGGGAAGGATGGTAGAGATGAAAACAGCGTGCCTGAAACCTTCAGACAGAAAGGCCAGTCTGGGCTTCTCCCTCCGCGGCCCCTGCACGCTAACGAGCCACACAGGGAAGAGAGGCGGCTGACCTGGAGGGACAGCTTTTACCTCCCCCAGCCCCACCAGGAGAGGACTCCAGGGGAGGTGGCCCAAGTTACCTCTGGCTCCAGGGAACTTTCTGGCTTCTCCTTCCACAGCTTCTGGGGGACCACAGTTGGTCTGTGTCGAGCACGCGGAGCCTGGCTCTCCTTCTGGCCTTGCCCAGGGGCGCTGGGCTTGGGCTTGCAGCAGACAGATCTCAGTAGCACATCTCCGCCTCAGTGCTCCTGGCATTGCGCAAGCCCCACTCTGCTAGGACATGCAGTGAGGCCAGGGACCCAAGCCATGGTGCACAGCAGCATCTGTCAGTGCCGCGGAAACCCCTTGAGGGTCAGCAGGGACAGGGAACTGGAAGGTGGCCACACTGCCCACACACAATCTGACACAGCAGGTAAGAGCCTCCAGAGAAAAGCCTGTGGATCTGTACGATGTGAAGTTTCCTAGCAATAACACCCAACGCCGTGTTTCCGCAAAGCCTCGTCTGACCTGTACACTGAAGGCATAGACATTGGAGCTTCAGACACTGTCTAACGATTCCGTAGAGTTCTGGACTCTTCCAGAAAAGAGCACAAGGCACTATCAGTGGTTGGTATTATTATGCACCTACAGCATACATCTTCCATCAAGAGGTGTCAATCACTGCCATGTTTTAAACCCTTTTTGATAACCGACAACTTGCTCAGGACTCCAAGGACAGACGCCCACTCTTTGGTTCCTCAGATGGACAAGTTTTGAAACAGATATTGTACCCGAGCTTTACTGTACCAGTACTGAATAGACTTGCTCCTGGTACACAGTAGGTGCCAATAAATGCTTGCTACACTGCCAGAACGGCTGCCTGAAGAATCCAGCCACAGTGTGAATGAACACAAGTACAATAGGCATTCTGCTGCCTCGAATCATCGCTACAGACTTCTTTCCCACGTTAAGTATATCACCGAGTTATATATGTAAAGGCAAATTTTCCTCCTTCACCCGAGATGATTAAAAAAAAAGAAAAGCTTCTATAATTAAGGATGATTTTTTAAATTGCAGGCAATGTAGCAAAATGAATATTAACACAGATCTGAAACACGCTAAATAGTTATTACCAAATCAATTTCAAAGCATTTCAATTTAGTAGCAAGCAGGGCTGTACAGGCGGCAACAAAGCAGGATTAGCATAAAATCAAAAGGGCAGGATTCACAACAAGTTAAAAATGAAAATAAAATACAATTAGTTCCTCTTTGTAGGCCTTTCTCCGCATCCGATCATCTCCCTTGGGACACAAAGTCCAGGAAACAGAAGGAACAAAAGGTCTCTAGCTACCTCCAGAATCACTTTCATTTTACAAGCCCAGGAGGGAGTCTGGTCGAGTCACAAGATAAAAGTCAGCACACGATAAACTTTGTTTTAATATCCTAAGACTGGCCAGAAAAACAAACAGTATCAAACTCTAGTAAGCACCAGCAGGACACAATCAAGTATCCAGTACTTCCTGCAAGACAATTTTGCAGGAGAAATGTTTCAGGGAAGGTATTCCCCTGCCTAAGTTTACACCTGCCTTCCAGCTTCAAAGGAAGAAAGAGCAAATGCAAGCCACACCTACCTCCCCACCAGAGAAACGGGAAAGGCCACAGGAGGAGCCTTGGTTCTTTACCCTTTTCATATTCTGAGCACTTAATCTCCTGAGAGCTCTCTGGTCGGGTGGAATGTGGTGGCTCAGGTGCTGGGAAGCTGGGCAGGTGAACGACACACCTGCTCTGCGTGGGAGACAAGCCCAGCGTGGGGAGATGTGGACACACATCGGAATACACCTCCTCCTTTGAGGGGCTGTCCTAACACCAACTCTCAAAGACAAACAGATCTGGGATTCTACAAAAGTAATTTGGGGATTATAAATGTCGGCAGGTAGAAGCAAACAGTAGAGAAGGGCCTGGAAGGAACAGATAACTAACTTTTAATGGCCTCTTACTCAGCCAGATTGCTACCTGTAAGTCCTTCCCCTGGGCACACCTATGATTAATACATAGAAATGATTTTTTTTTAAGTCTTGATAGGAAGGCTGGGTTTTGTTTCTCCTCATCCAGTATTCATTCCCTTTCTTCCTAAATTGAGCAATAATCTTTTTTTTTTTTTAAAGAAACACAGACACACACACAATATTGATCATGATATGGACACAAACAAAAACTAAACAGCACCTTTAAATCAAAAAGTGCTTGTTAAAACCCATTTCTTTCAGTGATGCTTTTTTTTTAAGATTTTATTTATTTATTTGACAGAGAGAGAGATCACAAGTAGGCAAAGAGGCAGGCAGAGAAAGAGGAGGAAGCAGGCTCCCTGCGGAGCAGAGAGTCCGATGCGGGGCTCGATCCCAGGACCCTGAGATCATGACCTGAGCCGAAGGCAGCAGCTTAATCCACTGAGCCACCCAGGCGCCCCTCAGTGATGTTTTTGAAAAAACTCAGATTGGGGGGCACCTGGGCGGCTCAGTTGGTTAAGCAGCTGACTCTTGGTTTTGGCTCAGGTCATAATATTGGGGTCCTGGGATCAAGCCCCACATTAGGCCCCATGCCCAGTGAGGAAGCTGCTTGAGGATTCTCGCTCTCCCTGGCCCTCTGCTTCTCCCACCACTCACATACTCTCTGTCTCTAAATAAATAAATAAATCTTTAAAATAAATAAATACTCAGCTTGGCTTTCATACACATTCTAGTGAGTACACCTACGTAATTTTTTTTCTAAACTGATATTAATACAGTTTACAATTTCCATTTGTTAACAGTTGGAAGCAAGTGTATTCAAAGGAGTGTCACTAAGGAAAAAATGTATTCTCAGGCATGGAGGAAACACCTGTAGAAACCACTTTTTTTTTTTGTAGGCAGAGAGGGAAGCGGGGGTGGGGGGCAGGGGGCGGGGAAGCAAGCTCCCTGCCAAGCAGAGAGCCTGATGTGGGGCTCTATCCCAGGACCTTGAGATCATGACCTGAGCGAAGGCAGAGGCTTAACCCACTGAGCCACCCAGGTCTTCCTAAGAAGCCACTTCTTTACAAAGTTTTCCTTTTAGAGCAAGTTATTAAAAAGCTACTTTATGCTGATTGGGTTTAAAAGTTCTTTACACTGCAAATTTAAAAAGTCAGACATTAATTTCTAGGTAATGCCAATGATTCTATTATGTCAAGAGTAGGAATTTCTGCTTTCAAAAATATACATATTTGCTTTCAAAACATACATACACATATTTGTAGGGAATTCAGTTACACCCCTCCAGCTGAGACAGTACTTACACATGACAAATTAGAGCCTGAAGAACATTTAAGAATTTGGACCTCCTCAAATCACATGAAGTGGGACTTCCCTCGGCATAACACAGTAAAGTTGGAAAAAAGGGCACGGAGGTTCTGCGAAGCTCTGACCTCTGCACAAAGAGACGGGAAGGGGTCCAACGAACTCTTCTAATGGGCATGATTCTACCCTTTCTCCCACTAAGCCATTCCTAAAAAAGAAAATCCTCCTCACCTCCAATACATCAAAACCAGCAGAAACAGAACACAGAAAGGGCAGCCTGTGGCGGCCCTGAGAAGGCTGTCTCACCACATGGGAATGCCTTCCCTAAGTAGCATCTGCTGGGCAAAAATACGTAGATTAAATATAATCACCATGATGGAAATCAGCTTACATACTAAGAAGAGAGGCTAGGGCTAGGGCTAGGAATTTTTAAGGCTGGGTTAACACTATTTGAAATTTCCCCTAAGTGCCCTAAATAAATGGTACCAATACTGTATATGCAGCTCTGAGCCCCGTGTGGGCATCTGCAGCCCCAAAGCTCATCACGCCATGCCAACTGTGTGCAACTTGTCACCAGCCCCCCACCTCCGACACCTCTGCCGCTCCAACCCAAGCTCTAAGGGGCGGACACACCTGAAACAACCGGAAATGGAAATTTCTTCCCCCTCTCTCCAGAGCCTAAAGAATTTAGAATATGGATTCTAACCAGCCTATCACAAGCAGCTATCAGGGCTTCCAAAGCAGGAAGCCAAGGTATCTTCACCTTCATCTTTGCCCACTAAGATCACCGTGTTCTTGAATATTTTATTCTGTTAAGCATTTAAGATGCCTAAAGGCTGCCGTTCCCAGGCTACACCTTATAAAAACAGTCTTGTTCCTCAGGTGGAAAAAAGCTCACACCCCAGCCTCAGTGATCATGGAATCACAACTGAGTCACAGTTCCCTGCTCCGTGACAAGACCATGAAACCTGCGGACCCCACACTGATTCAGGAGGACACACTCTCCCTCCTCAGCACCCCCCACTCCCACATCTTCAAGGAGCTGTGGCTACCATCTGCCTGGAGAGGAAATACTTGCTTTTTCCCCTTCTCTTCCCCACCACACCTCCCATGTGTCCCTTGGCAACAGGTTCTAGTTCTACAGGTCACGGAAGGAGAGCGAACAGAGGAACATTGTCACCGGCACAGAGCTTCCCCCTCAGCCACCTACAGTCCTTACTCCCGGCGGGAGGCCAGCTAAGTCAGTGAGAAGCACCATCCCCAAAGGTGGAGGGACTTCATTTCCTCACGACCCCCACTTCGTCTCAACTGTCACCGTTCTTATGTGAAGCTACGTTAAGGGAACATGTCTGACTGAAGCCAAGGAATGAAGGACAGCCTCAATGACATGAAACGTGTCATTTAACTTTAATGACAAGACACAGCTTAGAATACAGGTGCCATTAAGAGACGTGACAATGCCAACTTGGAATGGGAATCTCGTACAGCTTCTTTAGAAACCAACTAGACTTTCCCTCCTCCCATGCAACGTGACCGTGGCAACAATTCCCTTTTCCTTAATTTCTCATTCTCAACACCATGCTAGGAGCCCAGATAGCCAGAATAATATAAATGAGAATCCCCTCTTTTGCCTACATATAGAGACAAATATAATAAAACATGATCAAGTAAACTGAAGGAAAACATTGAGGTGCTATGGAGAGCATGTAATAGGGGGACTAAGCACTTTGGGATCAGATGGGATGTATTCAGTCAAGTTCTCATTCAGAGCCTTGGTGTTCCTGCAGCTCAAACTTACCTTGACAAGACAGAAAACCAAACTGGTAACTTCCCCTTTTTAGAATACTTTTATTTTTTTATTTTATTTTTTTAAAAGATTTTATCTATTTGACAGAGAGATCACCAGTAGGCAGAGAGGCAGGCGGGGGGTGGGGGGCAGGCTCCCTGCTGAGCAGAGAGCCCCATGCGGGGCTCAATCCCAGGACCCTGAGATCATGATCTGAGCTGAAGGCAGAGGCTTAACCCACTGAGCCACCCAGGTGCCCCTTAGAATACTTTTAAAATTACGGCACTGTATCTGAATGAGAGAGAGAGAGAGAGGAGAGAGAATGAAGGCATAAGGGTCCTCTTTGGTCACTGAAAAAGTCTGTCACAGTAAGAAACTGGCTTGGTTATAATCAGAGGCATACAATGCCGATGCCAGATCATATAATAAGAAGAGAAAAGGTGACCCAAAAAAACATGTAGCACTGAATTTCTCGAAAGAAGATAAACTGTAGTGAGGACAGGACATTTCAGGAGAGTGAAGAATGCTGTAAGGGGAGATGCCCAGCTATCGCAGACCACCACAGGCTTGGCAGTGGAGGACAGCTCAGAGAAGGCGTGAGGACATAAGTTAACATGGGGAAAAATGAGTTGGACTAAATGGCAGGTGGGGAAGCAGAGTGAGGTGGGAACAGGGAATCAGCAGAATACGTGAAACAGTTAACTTTTGCTACAGAAACCTCAAGCCACCACTTTAATGCAATGTCCAGAAGCAGCTAATATCTACGGACAGATGGTAGACTACTGGATAAGCAAGCCTGGGGATGCAGGGGGAACGGAGTGTGACTTCTAATGGCTACAGGGTTCTTTTTGGGGTGAAAGTTTCTGAAATCAGATTATGGTGATGGCTGTACAACTCTGAACAGACCAAAAACCATTCAGTGGTTTAAATGAGTGAATACTATGGTATGTGATTGCATCTCATTAAGACGGTCAAGACCGAATGAAACAAAAACCTACTGGAGTGGAAACTAAGGGCAGAGGTGGCCGTCCCTGAGTGAAGGGCCCCTGAGACAGCTACAGTGAGGTCCACGACACAGAGCCCGCCACCCAGCCCCAGTGACCTCATAGCTCTTCTGGGGCAATCTCCAAAATATGAAGTTCATGAACCTGCAACTTGGTTTTGCAAATTACACTTGAAACAGCAGGTGACAGAAGAAAATAAGGAGCTCAAATGTCATTCCCTTTGATTGCATACTTATGTCGAAGTTACTGGGGTTCAGTCCATACTAGAACGTAAACTGTCCCTCAAAGACACACGCGTATGTGAAAAAGGGCAGGAGCTGTATGTGCAGTAGAGTACCGATGTTGAACAGCAGCACAATCCAGGAGCAGAGGAGGGCCCAGACAACCCATCCAGTGGTCCAGCATACCTGTTACCTGAAAGGCACCGCGAGGGACACTGGAGACACACAGGTGCACAGCCCCACCTGCAGAAATGTAAAGGCGCTCTGCCTGGGATAGGATGTGAAATTAAGGGCTCTTTCCCCTGGTTGATTCTAACGTGCACCCGAGACCAGAAACTACTGAACCAATCAGAATCCTTACTTAACAGAGGAGGAAAGGGAACCAAGTGTGCAAAGAACTCCAATGTTATGCAAGTGTTGACCTAGCTAAGCACCCTAAGAGTCGGGACTAGAATCTGCGTCTCCTCATCCACAGTTCAGGGCAACGAAACCCACTGGTGCGGGTGTGGGGGTGCGGGGGCCCCTCGTGGACTTCCTGAGAAAATTCTAGCCTCCAGGAGAGCGGTCAGATCCCATGAAAAGAAACTAAAGAGCAAATACCCAGAACTAAGTGAGGAAATGAATGACCTTGAGACTGGGCTGGGAAGACGCCTAAAAACCCAGGGAACTTATTGCCCGGTTCTATGTCCCAGGGGGACGAGACGTCCGCAAATGGAATTAATCAACGAGGAGGTAAGATTTTGTAACTTCACAGGTCAGATGCGATCAGGAAATTTTTTAACCAAATGAGCCCAGGGTTATGAACACCAACACCAAGGAACATAAAAGCTGAGGAGGCTTCATCTTCTCGGCCGTCCATGGAGCCGGCGGCTGCAAAAAGCAGGGCCGGGCCCGGGCCGAGCGACCTTCACGGAGCAGGCTACGATCCTCTGCAGTCACGCCCGGTGGACGCTCTGGCTGACGGGCACTGAGCCATTCCGTTACCGAGCCATGTGCTTCTTACCTATAATTCCACTGTCCTTGCTTTCCAGGGTGGAACTAGGGCTGCTAACGGTCTCACAGGGACTTTTGTTGGCTGCCGTCTTGCTGACACAGCTATTCAAGGTTGAGCAGGGGCTATCGGTGCTGGGAGAGGCGGTGCTGCTGGTTAGTGTGGAGCAAGGACTGATGCCTTGGCTCAGAGCTGTGCGCTGCAAGGCGAACGGAAGGCGGGTTAGCATGGCTTCACACACGACGCTTCCACACAGGCTTTTGTTCCCGACACTAAAGCAGTAACACTGCAAATAGGAACGGGAAAACGGTTTTTCAAACTGAGTGGGCTTAATAGATATATATGGCCTCCCAAATTTAAAAAAAAAAAAGATATCTCTTTGTTTTGTCCCCTTCCCCGGTGATTTTTTTTTTTAAACTCATTTTTATTAAAAGGGCAGTCTCAGACATAATTTAGTGGGAACACACATTCGTAAAATAGAATTAGCAAACGGGCAGACTTCCTTTCATTTAAAGTCTGCAGAAGACAAATGCGTTCTTTGACCTCTGTACGGAAAACCTGGGAACTCTGTTTTTGTAATGTTTCACGAGCACTGCAGCCTGATTCAATTCTCGAAGATTTATGGGCTCTGCAAGCAGGGCCAGGAGGCTGGTGGCCACTCCCATCTCAAACAGTGCGTGACACCCTCGCAGAGACCCTCCCGGGGACGGGAGCTCTGGCACCTCACCGCTGTGCAAACCTTATGCATCTCCGCTCTGAAGGGACAGGCTGCCGGCTCCCTAGGATGCAGAAGCCTCCTCCATGCACGACCCATTTGATCGCATCTTATTTTGTCTCTGCCTCGCCTCCTACAAATCTTTCCTCATCTCACTGACCCTCCAAAATCTCAGCCTTAAAAAAAAAAAAAAAATGCACAGGAAAGCATATCCCAAAGCAGCCAGATGAGAAGAACCGTGTTATAAAGATAAAAGTAGTTATCGTGAGGATGGGAGTCTTTCAGCCACTTCAATTCATTTAGCTACTCTTCCCCAGGGGGTGACTCGAAGGTTAACATGGATATTTCCTTCAGTTCTGCACCTTTCTGCCTCGCCCCACCTCCCCACTGCAGAAATCACAAACTGCTGAAGTAAATTTCGATACACAGCAGCCCAGACTCATTTAACGGAACCATGCCTCCCCCCACTCAGGGAGGGGGAGAAGAGGGTTATGCCCTCCTTCACGCAGCCTCTGAGCCGGTAGGATATGCAGTGTCTTCCTCAGGCATTACCATGGTCTCATTGTTTTCTTCAATGGTTATGTGTGTGGCACTTGGGATCCCTTCTCCCAGTAAAAATCCCAGCCTTGTCAACAGTTCTTGAGCTGCTGGCGAACAGCTCGGCTCATTATCGGCCTTTGCTTCTGGAAAAAAGAAAGAAAACAATGAAGACGCCCCTCTGGGGAATTTCAGGTTTGCATCTGGAGTGTTACAGCTGTTCATCGGGTGCTTTTGTGTGTTCTTATAAAATGCACAAAGTTTGACAATGCTGCCTGTCCTCTAGCAATACGTTCTAATTAGGAGGCTGTGACGGGTTAAGAAAACAGTGAAAGAGAAACTCCAAGTGCAAAGAGTGAAATATTTGACCTGAATCAGAATACAGTGTGATTAAAGGATAGCAATCCCTATTTCCACGGCATGTGAAAAATGGGCACACCTCCCACACCAGAGGCAGAAAGAGGCCTTCATCTTAACTCTTTAAGAGGACAGGGTGGCCAGTGCCCACAGGAGGCAGAGATAAAGTCAAACCCAAGTGGCATGCTGGCAGAGCCCCACGATACTTAGATATTGGGGTAAAACTGAAATCCAAGCTCTCATTAACCAAAAACAGGGGCAGGACTAACTTTGGTGGAAACGTGCTGTGCCTACCCCACAGCCATAGCAGTCAGAGTCAAAGCCAGGACCCCAACTCAAGGGTCAGTTGTCCGGAATACACTCTGAAACAAAGATTTTAAATCCCAGCAAAATGTGTCCCAGGAGACAAAGCCCAGTGACACACTCTCCTGTTTGTGAGGAGATGGAGAGAAATCAGGGTGTATTCTCTGCACACTCCACAGTAATGCTGGACACACGGTTAACCTGAAGGTCACAGCTCACACTCGCCACCTTTCCCTTCTCTGGCCTCCCACTGAGAAGCTGGTCATCTCATTTTCTGCACGTCTTTAAAAAAAGAGTTCTGTTGGTGGGTTTAAATGTCGAACTATAGGTTAACCTTGTATCCAAAAGACTAAGGGAACTTAATTACGGCTGACGAAATGATGGTCACATCATTCTAACACCTCTCGTCTATTTTTAAATCAGCATCCATCAGGGAATGAAAATAACGTATAAAGCAAACCCTGCTTACAGAAGTTAGAACTTAAGAACAATATGTCACTTGTAATATACTCATTCATCTTAATGTGGTTTTTTTTTATATTTTATTTATTTATTTGACAGACAGAGATCACAAGTAGGCAGAGAGGCAGGCAGAGAGAGAGAAGAGGAAGCAGTCTCCCTGCAGAGCAGAGAGCCCGATGTGGGGCTCGATCCCAGGACTCTGGGATCATGACCTGAGCCGAAGGCAGAGGCTTTAACCCACTGAGCCACCCAGGCGCCCCTCATCTTAATGTTTTGTTCTTTTTTATTAATCGTCTAGAGACAGAGACCCATACATTGACGAATCTGTTTTTCCTAGATGTGGAAATTTGCAGATAAGTCTTAGAAATATAACACGAGGAAAGAACAAAATAGCAGTGTTACCTTTGAGCTACAGTATCCCCACCCAAGTTCAATGCTAACTTTGCCTTTTGTACGGAACCATAAAATCAAAACCAGTAGAGCTGAGAAGACCATTTGTATTATCTTCACTCACATACCAGTTTTGCTCAGTCATGCTCCCAGGATAGCAGCTACAAGGGAAACCAGGCTGGCTGTATCCTCAAGGAAGGAAAAGCATCCTGCCCCTTGCTTACTCTCAAAAGCTCCTGATGTTTGCAGTAAGAATTGTGGTTTGCCAGCCTGGATGGTTTTTTTTTTTTTTTTTTTTTTTTTTTAGCTGCTCCAGAAAACTGCAGGGGTAAAATAACCAAGGATTGATTGTTCTGGGTTAAGAGAGCCCGGATGTTTCTGGATCATTTGTGTTAAACTCCTACCAGGAAGGGGCAATGGCCCCAAGCCAAAAGGGGTAAGAGAGCACGGGGGGGGGGGGGGGGGGGGGGGGGGGGGCGGGGGGCAGGTCAACCACACCCAGAAGACCACTCTACAAAGGGTCCCTTCCCACCAGAGATTTCCAACCCCATATTTTGATTCCCAAGGTACTTGGGCATTTGGGAAAAGCAGGCAGGAACCAAACCAAATCAGCAAAACCCAGGCACACCCAAGGGCTGAACAGGATCAGTCCCACCCTCCCTCGCCCCAAGGCTCAGGCAGGACAGCCCTTTTATCTCAGGTGGCAGCCGGACCTGAGGGGGAGAACAGGATGCAGATGGCAAGGGGAAGAAGTGGGTAAGGGGGCGGAACTCCGCAGTTTCTCTACTCCACACCCCCGTTTCCTTTCGAAACAATCTCTATACTGCTCCCCAACTGTGAATGTGTCCCTGTCTAGCTTCTGGTTCAACCTGAAATTCCAGGGAAAGCACCAGAAACGACTCCCAGTTGGCAGCTGCTGTGGAAGCACACAGAACAGCTGCATGGGCTTGGCTGCCACAGAATTTACCCTGACGACAAACGAGGCCACAGCCTGTCGCTCACACGGGGCTCACACTGGGACCCTGCAGCCCACGTAGTCCTTGGGGAATGGGGTGCCCCCTAGGGAGCCACGGCTGCCTCCACACTGTGTCCACAGACAGACACCCCAAATTGCCAAGGTTTTCATGAAAACATATATATAGAGAGATATATATGCACATATATATAGAATATATATATATTCCATATATATAGAATATATATATATTCTCTATATATATTTTACAGATTTTATTTATTCATTTGACAGAGAGAGAGATCACAAGTAGGCAGAGAGGCAGACAGGGAGAGAAGGTGAAGCAGGCTCCCTGCTGAGCAGAGCCCGGTGAGGGGCTCCATCCCAGGACCCTGAGACCATGACCTGAACCAAAGGCAGAGGCTTAATGCACTGAGCCATCTAGGCACCCCCAAAACATATATATTGATGCAAAGACAGCTGACTTCTCATCCAAACCTCCCTCCTTCAGACAAGCTGGAGCTGTGGCAATCCCCAGGTTCAATGTCTGAACTGATAGGACACCCCTCCAAGTTCACAATCAACCTGTCCTCTTAACCATTCAGTCTGCACTCGGTTGCCACCAAAGTTCCCAAACTTTACCTGGGTTCAGGATGCGTGAATAGACATCCTTCATTTCAGGTTTAGCAACCAGTAAGTCACTGCATTTTCATTTTGTCCAAAATCTTCCCAACTATCTTTTCATATTATTCTCTTTGTTCTCAAATGTCATTCCAGTGACCTTCCCTTCAGAAGCCTCCTTCAGTTTGAATCCCTTAATCCATGTTAAGCCATCCACGTTTTCCCCTCCCTAACGTACAGATTTCTCTCTCTGAACTTTCCATTCTGGCAGAAGGACCCCTGGGTGAAGAGTGACAGTGCCATTTTGGGAGAGATGAGTTGCCTACAAACTCACACTGATACACTGGACTGTGAAATTAAAATACATTTCTACTTCCACAGCCGATCAACAAATACTAAGATTTGAACAGTCAGATAAGATTTCCTTAGAACTCATTCATACTCCAAAATGACCCCCAAATCTAAATCTAGTGGGACTCTCTAAATGGGAAGTATTTTCATTCATGTAGTTAATATTAAAACACTCACCAATAATAGGTGTACCTTACCCAAAACCACCGTTAGGATATGAACTGGAGATAAAGACATCACATCTTAACAACACTTTACATCTCACAAATTCAAATATCCAAAGAATTTATGATGGCTGTATTTGGAGTTGAGAGAATAAATTGCCTCACACTTCCTGGAAATCCATTAGACAAGTGGAGAGTGATTTCTTCCCAAAAATGTTTTCACGGAATTCTCACTATCACACCATAATGGAATAATCAAGTGGAGAAAGGCAAAGGGAATTTTTGGGGTCACTTCCTGTCTCTTTTTAACTAATCACACTTGGATTTGTGGCACCAACCCTCAAGTACAGTCCATACACTGACCAGCTCCCCAGTTACCACCACCATAACGTCAAAGCCATTTGTGCCTCTTCTAATCATCCCCCCATCCTTCCCTTCAGTCTCAGAAGAAAGGACTTCTCCCTACCAAAGCTATCCTGGACCACTTACTGTGTGAACCTCTCTAACCCTCAGTCTCCTCATGAGGGAAGTGGCCATAACCACTTCTTAAAGGTCGTGAGCTTTCCAAAAAAAAAAAGTGAGAAAATAATTTATATACCAAGCATCTTTGATATAAGATGCTATGTCAAAGTTGGTCATTATTTCTACCACCTCTAACAGCAAGAATCCACTTTCTCACTATTATTTCATTTTCTGGTTTCTCAGATTTCTATCTATATTCAATTTCTCTTAGCTAACAAAAAACGGGTTTTTTGTTGATGACTTTTCTGCCTTAAGAACTTTTTCTGAACTCATTATTCCTTGAAGACAAGAAAAAATTTCCTCCTTTCTCTAATTATCAAACTGTTCCCACTTGGCCCACACTAATTGCTTTCATTTCTTATCCCATTATTCTCTCTTCTTAAAGTCCGACTATGTTAAAACCGTGGAGGTTCCTGGGGATAACCAAAGATCATTCTATCAAGACACGCCCTTTCCCTGCTCTCATCCTCCTCAAACTCTATGAGTTTGGATACCACTGACAATGTTCAGCCATTTACTACCATGTGACCCTGAGCAACCGACTTAATATCCGTTTCCAAGATAGATAGTACTTCTGAACGGAGTCTGTTAAATGAGACATAGCCTTAATGGATGTTAAGCCCCATCCTCTGCTTCTAAATATCCATGATCTGCTTCTTGCTAAACTTCTGGCCCTCCTTGCCTTCTATTTAGATCCTGTTTCTTCCTGACTGCTCCTTCTCCTAAGCCACCTTCCCTCCTCCTTGAATTTTCAAAAATAGTATTTATAGAGGAGTACCTACCCTCGGACCTAAGCTGACTGCCATTAATTGGTTTCTAGTCCTGAATAAAAAAGTATACTTATCACACAAGTTATCTTTAAGCTCTCCATCCCATTCACCCCGTACTGAAACTGTTATCAAAGCTTACCATTTCCTCTTTCAAAATGTCCCTGAATTAGTCTCTTTCTTTCTAGTCATACTGCCACTTATCAAGTCCTCATCCCCTCAAATCTAGATAATTATCAGACTCTGGACCAATTTTCTCATCTCTTTTTATTTTCTGTCTTCTTTTCCTTTCTCAAAGTCAGTGGTTCTCAAACTTTTTGTCTCAGGTTTACTCTTAAAAATTGAGGACTACAAAGACCTTTGGCATACGTGGGCCATTGATACTTATCATGTTAGAAATTAAAAGTAAGGGGTGCCTGGGTGGCTGTTGGTTGGGCATCAGCCTTCAGCTTGGGTCATGGTCCCAGGGTCCTGGGATTGAGCTCCACATCAGGCTCCCTGCTCTGTGGGGAGCCTGCTTCTCCCTCTCCCACTCCCTGTGCTTGTGTTCCCTCTCTCGTGGTCTCTCTCTGTCAAATAAATAAAGTCTTTAAAAAAACTTTTTTTTAAATAAAAA
This sequence comes from Meles meles, assembly GCF_922984935.1. NCBI lineage: Eukaryota > Metazoa > Chordata > Mammalia > Carnivora > Mustelidae > Meles > Meles meles. Next base: position 56,933,419 of record NC_060074.1, on the reverse strand, counting down.
AATTTTTAAAAAGAAATTAAAAGTAAGAATCATTTTAAATCTACATTAATTCAACTTAAGTTCACAAAACCTACAAGTTAAACATTTTTAATTAAAAAAATTTTTTTTCAAAGATTTTATTTTTAAGTAATCTTTACACCCAACATGGGGCTTGAACTTAGAACCCTGAGATCAAGAGTTACATCTCTACCAACCCAGCCAGCCAGGTGCCCCACAAAATATTTTCAATTTAAAAGGTTAAGAATAGCATTGTTTTAGACTTCTCCAAATTCTTTTTAATGTCTGATTTAATAGAAGACAACTAGATTCTCATGTCTGCTTCTGCATTTAATCTGTTGCGATACATTCTTTTGGTTAAAGCATGTGAAGAATTGTGGCTTCCGAGATATGTAGCTGGGAAAGGGAGGAGTCTTCTCAATTAATTACAGATATTCTTCTTTGATACCACACCAAAACTTGACAAGTAGCAATTTCTTAAAGGTTAGTTCTACTGTTCACTTTGAATCTGTATGAATACACTTTTTGTACTGGGTTACAGCAAAAAGTCAACAGTCTAAGAGTCAAATAGATTTTTACCCATGCAGGATTTTTTAACATCATGCATTGAGTAATTTGGAAAATACTGGTTTTGCAGATCTTAAAAAAGAGCTGACACATTTTATTATATAATACCAAAATTATCACATTAATATCACTGCATCTCAAATGAAAGGTCCTGAGAAGCCATCAAGCTCAAGGTCACAGATAGAAATTCTCAAAACTTAATTTTTCACTTGAAAGGTCAGATTTTATCATTAGCAAGGGATCCCTGTCAGTGTTTTTTAATTGAAATGACATGCTCATTTTGCTCCTTTTTGAGAAAATGTGTGCCTAATACCCAATTCTGAATAACCATGGTTTGCCAGTCATTCTTTCAAGTAAAAATGGTGTTCCATTACAAAACTGGCAATTCCAACAGTCACACAAGTGGTTTTCTTTGAGACCATCATCATACTTCAGCATGCAATAGAAGTGCTTTACGGAGACTTCCCGTTTCATCACACAGACTATTAAAAAGATCAATCTAGGGACAAGATTTAATAACCTTATTTCCAGGGCTTTGTCAGGGATGTTACTGAGTTATTATTTTCAATGCTAGTGCATGGTGGTGGAAGATGCTACGTCTGGCTCTAGTACAGCAGGTGCGGTACTACCTTAACGTGCACCAACGCATCAGAAGTCTTACTAGCAATTGCTTTTGCACCATCAGTGCAAATGTCAATGCAAGAGATATGAAAATATCATCCTAATATCGTTACAAAAAGAGTTTGACCTCACAGACCTCAGTGAAGGGCTTGGGGATGCCTAGAAGTCTGCAGCTCACACTTTGAGAACCTCTGCTTTAAGTCTTCAATTGTACTAAATTCTCCCTTTTCTTTAAAATCAATACAAAATGAATGCTGCATACACCTCTCAACCTATTAACTGATCTCTCATCACCCCTTACCTGCTCAAAGCCTTGGGGTAAAAAGGCAATGGTCTATCCCCACGAATTCCATTTCCCTTTCTCCTACCTACAACTTAAAGTCATTCACTTTCGCTAGCCTCCTGAAACAGACCTGGTAGGCACAGTAATTTTGCCTTTTTAAAAGGCTGATCTCCTCTTTTGACTTTCCTGTAATTTTTGACCTTGGAAATACACTGTTCTACAAGGAGGAAAGTGGCAAGTGTCACATCAGACACTCAGAGAGGAAATCCTTTGTTTCCAGGATTTATTAGATGGTCTTGTGGTAAGACCTTTCTACCCTTCTACCCTTTCTCGGTTCTCTTCTCCTAATGACCCTTTCCCTAGTCTGACACACCTCTCATTTCATCATGTTCCCTCTAAACAAAAGTCCATACCCGGAATTTTGAGACCCAGTTTGATTTTCCAACTGTTCAGTGGGCATTTGTGCCGAGATGTTCCACCAACATCTCAAGCACAATATACCTGAAACTGAACTCAAGCCGAAATAGACGGTTCCCTCTTTCAGTGCCCTCTGAATGTTGTCTCAAAGCCTTGAAGTCATCAGCTTTGTCTCTTCTGGCTTCCAGGTCCATGCAATTTCTCCACAATATTCCTATTCCTCACTTCTTCTTTCCTAATTCTGTTCTAATTTGAGACCTTACTGTTTTATCCAACTAATGAAATCTCTACCTCACCATCTTCCTGACCATAGTCTCTTTCCTGCCCCACTGTATCCTATACTTTGTTGTCAGGTCAGTCTTCAAGTAATCAAATCCTGGGGCGCCTGGGTGGCTCAGTGGGTTAAGCCTCTGCCTTCAGCTCAGGTCATGATTTCAGGGTCCTGGGATTGAGCCCTACATGGGGCTCTCTGCTCTGCAGGGAGTCTGCTTCCCCCTCTCTCTCTGCCTGCCTCTCTGCCTACTTGTGATCTCTGTCTGTCAAATAAATAAATAAAATCTTTAAAAAAAATCCTTCCCAGGGGCACCTGAGTGGATTAAGCCGCTGCCTTCGGCTCAGGTCATGATCTCAGGGTCCTTGGATCGAGCCCCGCATCGGGCTCTCTGCTCCGCAGGGAGCCTGCTTCCTCCTCTCTCTCTGCCTGCCTCTCTGCCTACTTGTGATCTCTCTCTCTGTCAAATAAATAAATAAAAATCTTAAAAAAAAAAAAAAATCCTTCCCAGCTCAGCTCCTCCACTGGCACCCAGCTTGGATTAGTCAACACTACTTTTCCCCCTTGTATTACAGTCACCCTGCATATAGACAGGTCTTTAATCCCCAATCAGACTCTAAGGCTCCATGGAGAAAGAACCTATGCTTGATAACCCATCTCAAATAGCACCCAATATAGCATTTTTCACAGCATCAGAATTCATCTTTACTTAAGGAAATGCAGAATGAATGGATACCCTACCTCTGGTCTCTCTCCCACGGCACATATACCAGGCACATTCCCTTTCTGAACTCTCATCTAACTAACACCTTAATCAACTATTAGTCAAATGGCATATCACCATTCTAAGAAGCTGAATGTCTGAAATAATAATCAAAAACATAAGGTGTCAGTATTTACTTAAACATATCTAAAAAAAGACACTCCTCCCAAGATAGCTTTGCATGTAATTATTCTGCTGTTTCATATGTGTTAGTTTTTACTTGCTAACAGAATGCCAGAAGAGTTTCATCATATTTCGAGATTGATCTTCACCAAGCAATGACTCACTAGATTAAAACTTTCTCACCCCTCCCCATCAAAGCTTGCTCAAGTAGCTAATGACAGATGGAAGCAAATCTAAATGGATTATGGGGGGTGCCTGGGTGGCTCAGTGGGTTAAAGCCTCTGCCTTCGGCTCAGGTCATGATCTCAGGGTCCTGGGATCGAGCCCCGCATCGGGCTCTCTGGTCGGCGGGGAGCCTGCTTCCTCTTCTCTCTCTGCCTGCCTCTCCGCCTACTTGTGATCTCTGTCAAATAAATACATTAAAAATTAAAAAAAAAATAAATGGATTATGGTTGCCCCTAACTCAAAGAAATATAGCTGTGAATCCTACTGCAATTTAATAACCCTCTCTAATTTATCTGTTGTTTTTTAAAATTCTTCCTTAAGGCAGAGGTATTGTCTTGTAGGCAAATGACATTCTCCCCCTAAACAATATGTTGGTTTAGCAATGGGAAGCTCATTCGTGAAGAACATATTCTGTACGACACACAGGTTATTAGAACTATTTGACAGAAAAAGGGGGACTGTATTTTGAGGAACTGATTAAGTCACTCTTTTTCTCCAGAGTAGAAAAATGCTATTTTCCAAAAATATTTTAGAATATTAAATAAAGTAGAATGTATTTATCTAAAAATGTTCCCAGGTAAATGTAAACTTTAACAGATTGACTTTTTGCATATAATAAAGATATTCATCTACCCGTATCCTACAACCCACTTTCCAGATGGCTAAGATATGCAAATTCACATAAATAAAATTACTTATAGATTAATGAACAAATTCAAAGTGCTCAGTGGTTTTGATTTACTTTGATTAAAATTTCAAATATCTAAGAATCAAGAATTTATGGAGCTAAACCATAAAACGAGGCAGCTTAGTCTGGGAAGGTTATTTCAGACATTTAGGAGTAACTCGATATTTCGTGAGCCTATGGGAAATTCTGAAAGCATTTCACAAAGAGCTGTTTTCAATAGTTTGTTAGTCTGGCGAATACTGAAATGCTGTCATTGAGAGCATCCAGAAAAACATCTTAAGGATAGAAAAGAAAATGCCCAAAGAAAATATGAAAAGCATAAGTCCAAATTTTAAGTTAAAACTGAAGTGATGATGCTGGATAGTCAACCCTAGAGAGTAGGTCTGTCTACCATACATTAGTGCGTGCTTGGGTTAATACCCAAACTCAATTAGTTGTAGTCTGCTCCAGCCTCTCCTTTAGGTTCACTGACCTGGATATAAAATTTACACTTTAATGCGGCAGATTTAATTAACCCTATTGAAATGTAAAATATTCCACAGGGATTACAAAACATACCATCCTTTACTAATTGCTGAGCTGAATTGTGTCAAGCAACCACTTTCTCTTGAACCAGTAGCTAACTGCTGGGGCTTCCACCAACATCATGACTATCCACACAAGGCTATAGGCTTACCAAGAGGAACCGTATCTCTTTCTCTTTGCCTGAACACTGAAAGGGAAAATGCACCCTACTTCTTAATTCTAGGCCAAACTTCTGGAAACTTCTGGTCTGTATTCGCAGCCCAGGTATGTCATGAGTTCAGTCCCCTCGGAGACAGACAATGCTGAATCTGAGGGCTCCAGTCTCAGGAGTGAGTGCACACGCAAACTGCAGGACATGCTAGCAGGACCAATCTTGACACTTTAATTAGTTCAGCCGGCAGCCAAGCAGGAGAATGCCTCCCCCAAGAAAGATAGCTGATTCCGTCTTGGGCAAGAGGAGAAATGTTGACAATGGGAGCTCTTTTTAACCTCTCTTCTTTGCCCAATACAAATCCTAAATTTCTCCCCCATTCTTACCCCAGAGAGAGTCCTAAATGTTACACAGGACCTCAAGGAGGTTTCATCATGCGGTCTAGGCCAGTCAAAACACCAAGGGCAGGGGCGCCTGGGTGGCTCAGTGGGTTAAGCCGCTGCCTTCGGCTCAGGTCATGATCTCAGGGTCCTGGGATCGAGTCCCGCATCGGGCTCTCTGCTCGGCAGGGAGCCTGCTTCCTCCTCTCTCTCTGCCTGCTTGTGATCTTTCTCTGTCAAATAAATAAATAAATAAATCTTAAAAAAAAAAAAAAAAAAAAAACCACCAAGGGCATAAATGACCAGGACTTCAAAGGCTTTGGAGGGTGGGGATGAGGGTTAGGCGTGATTTATTCTGAAATGGGCAAATAGCTTGGTAAATCTGATTACTGATACTCACTTCAGAGGACAAGAATTTTATTTTTCTTTCAAAACCCAGCATAGAAATGAGAGAAGAGATCTGAAAATGGACACCCTCACACATGAATTCACCACCAACAGGGTCCTCATGTCTGTAGAATGGCCAGATACCGCTGGGGAGTTTCCCCTCTTCACCACCATGCACCTGGCACCCTGCCCTCCTCAGCACGATCCCAGTGGGAACTTCTTACCCAAACCAAACAGCTCGGCGCCTGGACAGAAGGGAAAGGGTACAATTTCTCATGCCAAGATGCAAGCAAGAGCACCTCTTCCGTGCCCACAACGCCCAGCTCCTGGCCCGATCTCATCTCCCACCCATTCCAAACTCCCCTTGCTGAGGTTTACCTTCTGCCAACTCCTCTTTTCAGCTCATTTTTAGGTTTATTTTCACCACCACCCTACTTACTCCTTTTCCTACCATTTTCCTGCCCTGCTTTGTACCACTCCACCGTATATAGCCACAGAAACACAGTGGTGAGGGGCGCCTGAGTGGCTCAGTGGGTTAAAGCCTCTGCCTTCAGCTCAGGTCACGATCCCAAGGTCCTGGGATCGAGCCCCACATCAGGCTCTCTGCTCCGTGGGGAGCCTGCTTCGCGCTCCCCCCACTCCGCCTGCCTCTGCGTATTTATGATCTCTGTCCGTCAAATAAGTAAATAAAATCTTAAAAAAAAAAAGAAAGAAAGAAACAGTGGTTAAAACATAAAGGAGCTGTACCCCTGACCACCCACAGCTAGGAAGAGGAGGATGCTAGGTATTCCAAAGGGGAAATATGGATGAGCTTTCTCTTTCAGCAGGACTACATAAACTTGTATCCACCGAAGGTAAAATGGGCTTCTCTACATAAGCCAGGATTCCTAACCACATGTTTCTGCAGGAAAATGGGATACAAGTTCAAAACATACAAATTAAAGGACCATAGAGTCATGAGCGGGGGACCCCTTGATACCACGGAAAGAAACAAATGGAAAATTCTCAAACTGATTTTAAAAATAAGAACAATTAATATACCGATGAAATACTATAATGTGTAATGTCTGTTACACTTATTTCCAGATCTAGGAAAAAAAGATATAAAATATCTTTACTAAAAGATTTCAATTAATTTGGGCTTTTTTTGGGGGGGGGTGCTCTTAGCTCAACATTCCCTAAAGAAAAACTTTAGATGTTAAAAAACAAGAAGCAGGGTGCCTGGGTGGCTCAGTCGGTTAAGCGTCTGCCTTCGGCTCAGGTCATGGTCCAGGGGTCTTGGGATGGAGCCCCACGTCGGGCTCCCTGCTCAGCAGGAAGCTGGCTTCTCCCTCTTCCACTCCCCCTGCTTACGTTCCCTCTTTCGCTGTCTCTATCAAATAAATAAATAAAATCTTAAAAAAAAAATTAAAAATTAAGATAAAAAGCAAAAAGCTTTCAAAAGCTATCAAATGCTTTTAAGAAGGCTACTTATCAGAAACTTGTCCAGTGAAAGTGTCAGGTTTTCAGCCAAAGCCTGTTGAATTCTCCAAGCGATGGAGTACCAAAAAGCAAAACAAAACAGCGTGCTGGAAACCATCTGCATGCTGGAAACAGTCTACGACTGGCTTCCCTTATCTCCCCACGCCAGGGAGGTCAAAATTAAGAGGAAATAAGGCTCAACCCTTAAACAATGGATATGCACCCACTCAACTATTCCTACACGGTGTATATAAATCCAAGAATTTACATTAGCTCACCACATCTCTGGAACTGGCCGGGGCAGGGGGAAGTCCTCCCAAACACGTTCAGTTTGGCAAAGCATTCCTACAAGAGGCACTCCAGTTTCACTCAGAAATGGAATGTCATTATGTAAAATCCTCGGCAGGGGGGGAGGGAATCATTGAAAATATATTCTTACCATTCTCAATGGGCTCTGCTGCCTTGGACACTTCTCGGAACGGGATTATAACTGCATCTCCAGGCACTCTGGGGCTTTCCACATACTTGGGCTTCCTGACGGGACCTGTGGTGGAAAAGATCTGAGTGTGGCTAATTTTTTCCAGACGCAAACAAAGCTTCGGCATGTACAGTGTGTGTCCTCACCAGGACCCAAATATGCCTCAAGGAAGAGCCGGCCCCTTCTCCTCCCTTGAACACACATACAGTCATTCCAGCACAGGCGCAGGAAGGTCCGGCCTGGCTGCCAAAGCAGAAACGGGGAAGCTCGGTTTCGAGAATGTCAACTCTGGCAAAAACAAAAGCTGCTCTTCTGCTGTGAAGATGCGACAGCTGTCTTTGGTGTACATCAAGGAAGGGATTTTGACTTGACATGTTCAAACCTGGACAGCTTCTGGCAAAGGGTTTTTTAATTTGGAATCTGTCTCTAACTGGGACAAAGACGACTGGGTTGCTTGCTATCTTTGAAGTCAGGAGGCAAGGATTACCAACAGCCAGGCTGTAACATCAACACACTCCGAGCGGCCACAGAGCCCGGCATTTTATCACCCTGGTGACGCACTGCGATTGTGTGGGGCAGGGAAGGCCACGGTTTTCTTGGCACATGACAGAGCTGCCTTCAAAAACGCACAGCAGCCAGTCCGGCAAGCGACTCGGGGACGCAAGAGGCCCGTTGGTCCTATTTCTCACCTTCCCCTCAACTTCAACTTATCATCGGAAAATCTGGATTTCTTAGTAAGACTGAATGGACCCCTCACAAGCCAGCGGGAATGAACAGGTGCAGCCACTTCAGGAAACGGTTTGGCAGCTCCTCAAAAGGTTACACACACAGTTATTACATGGCCCAGCAGTTCTGCTTCTCTACTCACACGCGTTCACACACAAGTTTGCACACCCGTGCTCGTGGTAGCATTATCGAGAGCCAAACGTCCATCAACTGATGACAACAAAATGTGCTCTGTCCATGCCGGGGGATGGTATTGGGCCACACAGAGGGATGGAGTACTGATTTATGCTACAACAGGATGAAACCTGAAAACATGATGCTACGTGAAGGAAGCCAGTCCCCACAGACCACGTATTATAGCAGTCCACTCGTATGGAATATCCGGAACACGCAAATGTATGGAAGCAACGAATGGCTGCCAGAGGCTGAGAGATATGCAAGCTAGTGGGGTGATGGCTAAAGGGCATGAGACTTCTTTTTGGAGTGATTAACATGTCCTAAAATCAGTGGTGGGGGCACCTGCGTGACTCAGTCATTAAGCGTCTGCCTTTGGCTCCGGTGGTGTCCCAGGATCCTGGGATTGAGCCCCATGTTGGGCTCCCTGCTCAGCCGGAAGCCTGCTTCTCCCTCTGTCCCTCCCCCTAGTTGTGTTCCCACTCTTACTGTCTCTCTGTTGGGTAAATTAAATCTTTAAAAAATAATAATAAAATAAAATCAGTGGTGATGGCTGCACGACCTTGGGAATATACTAAAAACCGCTATAGTGTACACTTCAAATGCGTGCATTGTAGGACATGGGAATTACATCTAAATGGAGCCGCATAAAAAAGAAAAGACTGCCCATCCTGTCTGTTCCTTTCAAGCATCACATTACACGTGGCCCAGAATCACCCACTCGACTTTCATTTTCCTTGGCTGCCTTATACTTAAAGTACGATTTTACAAGGCCACAGAGGCAGGGCATGTTCCACAGCAGTGAGGGAAAAGCTGGTGGGAAGAGGGGCAGACAGGGGTCCGCAGTCCTCCCTCTTGCTCAGCTGACCCTCTGGGGCCTCGGCTCCGTCACCACACACTGGTCCCGTGAGTCCTGAGCTCAGGAGGGTCCTGAGCGTCCTTGGGCATGAAACATCGTATGCCTCCAAGGAGTTCTGTTCAGAATGTGGTTTGCGGTGAGAGATGCTGCCATCTAAAGGCTTCCTGCATAAGCATCTACACCAGTATAACAATATCCCAGTTCCCAGCGCCTACAATGGACTACACATTAAAACAGATGACACTATCAAAGAAGCATATGGTGCTTGACAAATAGGGAGAGTGTCTCAAACTTTACAAATCATGGTTTTTAAATGGCTAACAGTACTTAATCACATGGCCGTCTCCATAATTTATTTAACCCTGTCCGAGAGGGGATTTTTCAAAGGTTAAATTGGAACGGTTACGGGGAAGAGGGAGAAGATGTTCACAATATGAATGGAGGACATAGGCTATACAGCAGAATACAAAGCATTACTCAGATTTTATCTAAAATCCACATACATCCTATATAAATATTCATGGAGAGAAGACTGGGGGCAGGGGCGTAAAGGAAAATTTAACATATTTGCTATGGAGGAGCCACAAACTAGGAAGAAGGGCTCTAACAGGGCAGGAAAAAATGGAATCAGGACAAGCACAAGAACATTTCCACGCTTTGGGTTCCTGACCTATTCTCTGTGGTAAAAGAGATCACAGGGATCTTTTCCCCCACCATCTGCTACCTTCCACTTAAAGGACTCTGGGGAGATAAAGTCCTTTATTATTACGGCCCAATGATTCAAATTGTCCCAAACAGCCACCATCCCTCAAGGGTTGAGGGATGAGGAATTGAAGGTTGAGGGATGCTCAAGAGACACCTGTAAATTTCTGCTCCCTTAACTCTTCAGGGTATAGTAACAGCAAATCTAAGCAGGAGATCTATTTACAGGCTCTAATGTACCTACCCCATATATCCTTCAAAAATAGTCTCTGACAGTGAGTAGTCCTAAAACATGGGCTATCTCACATGGATGTACAATGGTTTTTATGAATGGCTGGAACAATGAACCCCAACGTCACCCAGAGCCTTCAGAAAGCATCCATGCTCATCCATCTAATGCTCTATCACTGTGTTCGGCTCAGAGGCCAACTGCTACCTGTAAGAACTACTCTGCATTGCGGAGTCAGAGTGTCAACAGCAGAGCCTCTGGAATTGGGCAGACCCACCTAGGTTCAAGTACGGTTCCCTCCCCAGCTCGGGCCTCAGTAATATCCGAGAGATATAAGATGACCAAGTAAACCTCCTGTCCCAAGGGGAATATCCAGGAGAGCTAAGACGTGGATCTGATTCCCAGGCTTAGCTTAGCACCTGGCACAGTAAACAGTGGCGCTAGATAGGAAAGGAGATACGGAATATCAAAGTAAAGAGAACATGTATTCAGTGGTCACACGAGGCTAAGCACTTACATACATTAATTCATTCAGTGGTAGTAACTTGGGGAGAAGAGTACTACTTGCATTTTTAGGTCAAGAAACTAAGGCTCAAATCAGTTAAACAAGTTTGTTGTGGCCCACACGTGGCAGAACACTAGTTCTGTGGTCCATGCAGGTTTGAAGCCCGTCTACTCAACCAGCACTTGGCACCGATAAAAGCAGGAAACCCAGATGAAACGTGCAGTCCTAGAAAAGACCCCTGAGCAACAGAACTTTCCACCACCACCTAGTCATCCACGGACCTTGGGATAGTCAACAAATATTTTATTCATACTTGTCTCTGATCATCCCTTTTACTAAGAATTGAGATATTCTACAGTGATTACAGGCATACTTTAAATATTGGAGATACTGCAATAAAGTGGGTCAAATGAATTTTTTTGTTTCCCAGGACACGTGACATTACGTTTACACTGTGGTCTGTTAAGTATGCGATAGCATTATGTCTAAAATCAATGTGCATACCTTAATTAAGAATTACTTTATTGCTAAACAATGCCAACTATCATCTGGCCTTTCAGTGGGTAGCAATCTTTTTGCTGGTGGAGGGCCTTGCCTTGATGTTGATGGCTGCTGACTCATCAGGGTGGTGGCTGTGGCCATTTCTTAAAGTAAGAATCCAATGAAACCTGCCACATCAATTGGTGCTTTCACACATGAATTCTCTGCCGCACGTGATGCTGCTTAACAGCATTTTTACCCACAGAACTTCTTTTATAACTAGAGGCAATCCTCTTAAATCCAACTACTAAGTTATCAACAAAGTTTATACAATATTCTAAAATCCTTTGTTGTCATTTCAACAATCTTCATGGTATCTTCACCAAGAGTAGATTCCATGTCAAGAAACTATTTATGTGTAAGAAGCAATCGTCCGTCATCCATTCAAGTTTAATCATGAGACTGCAGCAATCCAGTTCCATCGTCAGGGTCTACTTCTAGTTCAAGCTCTCTTGCTACTTCTACCCCATCTGCAGTTACTTCCTCCACTGAAGTCCTGAACGCGGAGAGTCCTCCATGAGGGTTGGAATCATCTTCTGAACTCCTGTTAATGTCGATATGTTGGCCACTTCCCATGAATCATGAATGTTCTTAATGGCATCTGAAATGGTAAATCCTCTCCAGAAGGTTTTCAGTTTAACTTTGTCCAGATCCATCAGAGGAATCACTATCTGGGGAAACTACAACCTTACAAAAATATATTGCTTAAATAACACCTGAAAGTTGAAATCATCCCTTGAACCGTGGGCTGCAGAATGGACGCTGTGTTAAACGGCACAAAAACATTAAGCTCCTGAGACATCTCCACCAGAGCTCTGAGTGACCAGGTGTGTTGTCAAAGAGCAGTAACATTTTCCGAGGAATTTTATCCTGAGTAGTAGGTCTCAACAACGGGCTTAAAATATTCAGTAAACCATGCTGTAAATAGATGTGCTGTCATCCAGACTTCGCTGTTCCACTTATAGAGCATAGGCAGAATACATTTATATTAATGCCTAGGGATCCTAGGATTTGGAGAATGGCAAATGAGCACTGATTTCAACTTTAAAGTCACCAACTCCATTAGTCCATAACAAGAGACAGCCTGTCCCCTTTAAAGCTTTGAAGCCAGGTATCGACTTTTCTCTTGTTAGCAAAGTCCTAGATGGCATCTTCAGGAACCAACCTCTATTAGCATTCAACTTTTCTTCTATAATTTCCTCATCTCTCCTCAGCCTTCATGGACTGGAAAGAATTAAGGTCTTACTCTGGATTCGCTTTTGTCTTAAGAAAATGTGGTGGCTAGTTTGATCTTCTACCCAGACCACTAAAACTTTCTCGGTATCAGCGGGAGGGCTGTTTTTGCTTTCTTAGCATTCAGGTATAACTGGAGTAGCACTTTTAACTTCCTTCAAGAACTTTTCCTCTGCATTCACAGCTCAGCTAACTCTTTGAGGCAAGAGGCTGGGCTTTCAGCCTAACTAAGCTTAATCATTTCTAGCTTTTGATTTAAAGTGAGAGATATGGGACTCTTCCTTTCACTAGAACACTTAGAGGACATTGTACGGTTATTAAGTGACCTAATTTCAATATTGTTGTGTCTCAGGGAATACCGAGGGAGGCCTGAGGAGAGAGAGAAGAGACGGGAGAGTGGCCATTTGATGGAACCCAGCCAGAACATACCCAACATTGATCAATTAAGTGTGCCGTCTTATATGGGCACAGTTCATGGCACCCCAAAACAATTGCATTAGTAACAAAGATCACTGACCACAGATCACAATAACAGATATAGTAATGAAAAAGTTTGACATTTTGCAAGAATTATCAACATGTGACACAAAGACATGAAGTGAGCCAATGCAGCAGGAAAAATGGTGCCAAAAGACTTGGTGGACACAGGGTTGCCACAAATCTTCAATCTCAAAATTGCAACATCTAGGAAGTGTGACAGAGCAAACTGCCATAAAACAAGGCATGCCCGTACAAGCAATGGCTCTCCAATATGATCCTCTTATTTAAATTGCTTTCCACAAACAGCTGAACCTCAAATGCTGTAAAACAAGAAACATTTATAACTATAGAGGTTTTGTTCCTTCCTCCTCTCAATCGCTCATTAGAGACTCCTTGCACACTTTCCATTAAACAACCAGATGCACACTCGTTTGCCTTTACTCCTTTCCAAAACATCATTAGAGTTGCAGTAAAGGGATTTGAGAGAGACTGATGGGAAGAGGAGAACACCACAGGCAAGAAACCAAACTTCTGAGAGTGGGAAACAGTTTGCCAGGGAGCAGTGAATTGAGTGGGCTAGAAAAGGTTAGCGCTAGCCCAGAGGACGGGACGGCTCAGCCTCAGAGATGGGAGGCACTTCTGAAGACGGGCATGGATGGGGCCACGCAGGATCAGAGCTTGAGAATCTATTTAATGGAGAGTCAGACCCTCAGAACCAGGCCACGCAGGATCAGAGCTTGAGAATCTATTTAATGGAGAGTCAGACCCTCAGAACCAGGTGAACCAGGCTCACCCTGGAGCCTGAGTTTTGCTCTGGAAAGGCCGAATGCCAAGACCACAGAGACTCAAGAGCTAAACTCTTCAGTGCTAAACTAAAAAACTGGGATTAAGAAAAATTCCACATGGAGACTGGTGGGCCATTGGGGTGAGTCCCCAATGCCCCCCACCTCGAGCTGTGAGACCAGGGACAGAAGCTCACACACCAGGGCAGAAAGATATCAGAGGATTCCACTCTGGGGAAAGTCACCAAGAGAAAAGACCAGTAAGTGAGCAGTTGGGCACATCCCCTCAAAGAAATGGCACATCCCCAACCAACCACGGTACCACAAACCTGTCCTCAACACGCAGCCAGCACTTTCAATCAGCCTCTTTGCTCTTCAGATATGAACTAGGATCAGACAGTCGGGGAAGACCCTACCCAGCAAGGCAGCCACTGGAACAAGAAGAGTGCTGTGAGGGATCTGAGAAAACGGGAGGAAAACCCTCCAGAATGAGGAGTTATTGCTTCCACTACCCAAAAGATGACCATCACAAAGGGCACCTAGGGTCCCTGTGGTAGGCCGCTGAGCAGACTGACTGAAGGATGAGGAGAAGAGAGGCCACGCTGGCAGGAGCCACGTGACCTCCAGGCACCCATCTTACACCTGAGCTGCTATTAAACCACAGTGACACTGATTTCTACACCTGAAACAAACTCCCCTAAGACAAAGCGGCCGCCATGTCAACAGGGACCCAAACTGAGAATTCCATCTCCCTGCCACCCTCCTACTCAGGGGATACTACTGCCCAGCACCTTTCTAGACACAGCTTTTTGTTTAAAATAAAATGTTCAGGGGCGCCTGGGTGGCTCAGTGGGTTAAAGCCTCGGCCTTCAGCTCCGGTCATGATTCCAGGGTACTGGGATCGAGACCAGCATTTGGGCTCTCTGCTCAGCTGGGAGCCCACTTCTTCCTCTCTCTGCCTGCCTCTCTGCCTACTTGTGATCTCTGCCTGTCAAATAAATAAATTTTAAAAAATCTAAAAAAAAAAAAATTTTTTTAAATAAAATAGAATGTTCAATGTTCCCAAGCATAAGCTATCTTAAAGTAAAATAATCTCCCCCCGCTTCCCTATCAGGTTAATCCCCACAAAATAATCAAAATATAATACTATATAATAATTATGCAGAAAGCATGGTATGTTGACCACTTTTTTTTTTTTTTAAGGTCGGTCCGGGCAGAAGGAGAGAGACAACCATGCAGGCTCCATGGCCAGCACGATCTCACAAGCCTAAGATCATGACCTGAGCCAAAATCAGGAGTTAGACACTCAACGGACTGAGCCACCCAAGGTGCCCCTGCTGGCTACTGTGTTTTAAGGCAAGCGTTCCTTAAAAACTGTATATGACCATCAGGTATTAGCTTGAACATCAGCAAGGGGAATCTGGCTGGCTCAGTCCATAGATCATGCAACTCTTAATCTCAGGGTTCTGAGTTCAAGCCCCATGGCAGGTATAGAGATTACTCAAAATTTAAAAAACAAACAAACAAACAAAAAACTGTGAGAAATTCAGCTCAGATAAAGGCCAACATGTTTCCCTGTCACAGTGGCCTCACTTCCCAATCATTCCTGGGCAGCTCACCCATAACACTGGTATAAAGCACTTTTCAAGCTCTACTGTGTATAGAGATCACCTGGGTGGGGGTGGGGGTGGGGGGGTCTTGTAAAAATGAAGATTCTGATGTCCTTACTAGGTATATATGGCTGGGACCATGGCCACACTTCAGTAGCAAAGGTATCAAGTAGGACAGCAGAGCCACCATGGGCAGGGTCCCTAAAGACGATCACCCTTCTTACCCTTCTTCCATCAGGTCTGAGAAGGATCTAGGGTTGTGTGGCTGGAGCACAAACTCGCCCAATTTACCAGGTTTTAGATAAATGAGGATTGTTCCTAGTCATAAATGGGACTCATTCTTGATCATAACCCATTTTTTTTTAATTTATTTGACAGACAGAAAGAGATCACAAGTAGGCAGAGAGGCAGGCAGAGAGAGGGAGAAGCAGGCTCCCTGCTGAGCAGAGAGCCTGATGTGGGGCTTGATCCCAGGACCCTGAGATCATGACCGGAGCTGAAGGCTGAGGCTTAACCCACTGAGCCACCCACGTGCCCCAATATAACCCATTTCACAGCAACTCCAGATTCTTTACCTCATCCAGTCTCCCCCACTGCTCACCCCCATTCTCTACTATTTGATACAGGAGAAGGGCCCTCAACTTTAAAGATGAAGGGCTCCAGAGATAGACACAGAAGGTGCCTCAGCGAGGTTAAACAGTTCCCAGTACGCAGCTTGCATGAGAAGAGCTCCAGCCAGCGCTTTCCACTGTACAGAAGGGCCTGTGCGCGTCTGGGAGGGGGATCAGTGAACCACCCTGAATCACGTCAGTCTACAGCCTCGGAGGTAGGCCTTCTCCCCATTCAGTCCACAGCCTTTATGTAAAACTCCAAATATACTTTTCCCAGCGGTCAGTTTTCCTGCTTTTTTTTTAATATTTTAATCACATAGCTGACTATTTGGCTGCTTAGAAACTGCCATATAAGGAATATTTTTTCAAAGGGATGGCAGAAATAAACCAAACTGGGCTTTATCTCCAGGCAGTGAAAGACAGAAGGGCAGGGGTTACTTTTCATTTCAGAGTGTTTCAGTTAAAAATAATTATATATATAAAAGCAATATTTGGGACACAGAACACCTGAGGCTACTTAATGCATTTAATGGAGTCTTACATTTTTCACAACATCTGGAGAGGAAAAGTGACACTTTGAATTATCAATCATTTTAGAGGTTTTTTTGGTTTGTTTGTTTGTTTGTTTTTAAGCATCTTGAACTTTCTCAGACAAGGTTCCTGTCAATTTATCTGGTCTGGGATTTTCATTTTACACTGGGAAATGTTCACACAAAGAGGGGAACAATAAAAAGGGTAAGTAAGAGAATTTTCTTTGGGGGAGGGGAGCTTTATAACTAAAGCAAATGTCATTAAACAGTCAATTCCCAAATGGTGAACTGTGGCAAACGATCAGATGACAGTTGGGATTTTTAAAGGGCATGATACTGAGAGCTTCCAAAGTCTGACCCTTCTCCTGCCTGTATCCCAAAAGGCCAGTGTTGCAGGGAGTAAGAGACACACACTTGGAACTGAGAAAGGGGAAATCTGGCCTGAGGGCATGAAAGGAACACCTCGGACTGGGACCGGGCTGTCCTGCCTCCCTGCTGCTTTGTCCTGTGCTGAGCTGAGGCAGGGCAGGTGAGCTGATGGGACTACCCACAACCCTACCTGTGAGCGGTGAGAGCTTCTTGGGAAGAGTCACTGAGGGAAGGAGGAGCCAGAAAATGAACTGACCCAGTCAGGAAGTCTCGGCCCAAAGCACAGTGTGTTGTCCGTCACTTGAATTTCTCCCACAGGAAGCAGGGAAGAGACTGCAAATAAAAACCTAAAATGCTGCTTGAGATGGCTCCACTCCACGGATGGACAGAGGCAGCCCGAGGCTTCCCTACCCCACATGCCTGGGTATACTTAGGAGCTGATGAGAGGCAAGGCACCAGGCGAAGTGCCTCAGCTGCCTCAGCAGGAACTTCTCTGGTCTGCCCTCTGGAAGCTTCCAGAAACTTCTAGAAACACTTTTACTACTACCTGGGGTCTTGTGCAGGGAGAAAAGGATAGTAACGCAGTGCAATCGGAGTTGTCACTACTGGGTATAACCTCCTCCACACCCCAACACAGGTAAGGTCTAGGGAAATTCAGACTAATTTTAGGGAAGAAAAAAGCAGGTGAAAACCACAATGAGATACCACCTCACACCAGTCAGAATCGCTAAAATGAACAAATCAGGAAACGACAGATGCTGGCAAGGATGCAGAGAAAAGGGAACCCACCTACACTGTTGGTGGGAATGTAAGCTGGTGCAGCCACTCTGGAAAACAGCATGGAGGTTCCTCAAAATGTTGGAAATAGAGCTACTCTATGACCCAGCAATCTCACTACTGGGTATTTACCCTAAAGATACAAATGTCGTGATCCAAAGGGGCATGTGCACCCAAATGTTTATAGCAACAATGTCTACAATAGCCAAACTATGGAAAGAACCTAGATGTCCATCAACAGATGAATGGATAAAGGAGATGTGGTGTATATATATATATATATATATAATGGAATACTATGCAGCCATCAAAAGAAATGAAATCTAGCCATTTGTGACAACTTGCCATTTGTGGAACTAGACGGTATTATGCTTAGTGAAATAAGTCAACAGGAGAAAGACAACTATCATATGATCTCCCTAATATGAGGAAGTGGAGATGCAAGGTGGGGGGTTTGAGGGGTAGGACAAGAATTAATGAAACAAGATGGGATCAGGAGGGAGACAAACCACAAGAGACTCTTAATCTCACAAAACAAACTGAGGGTTGCCGGGGGGAGGGGGTAGGGAGAAGGTGGTGGGGGTTATGGACATCGGAGAGGGTATGTGCTATGGTGAGTGCTGTGAAATGTGTAAACCTGGCGATTCACAGACCTGTACCCCTGGGGCTAATAATACATTATATGTTAATTTAAAATTTTAAAAATTAAAAAAAAAAAACAGAAGGTGAGAGGAAAACAATGGGTCACCTGCTAATGGTAACTGAAATAGGAGAGTTACCTGACATTACTCTCAATAAGCCTCTTCTTTCCTATTTCGAATACCTTCTTTTTAAAGAGTGCATTGAGAAGGGCACACAGCCTTTACTCCTTCATGCAACGCACAAGGCCCTGTGTGATATAAATGTGCATTGCCATTTGGGCACACAAATCTAGTAGGAAAAGAGTTCCAAAATGTAGCCACGTTCCTTTCAATACATCAGCTTTAAAATAAATGTTGACAATGATTTTCTAGTCTCAGTTTGCGGTGTGCATGTTTACAGCACACTGAGTATAATAAACCCCTAGCTCAACACAATACCCTGAGTCATGTTTCCACTTTCTCCCAGCGCAGTTCGGTCTGTCATACTGTTCCTGTACTGAACCTGTTTTTAGGCACTAACGCAGGGAAATGCATTCATTCACCTTACTTAGTTACTCAACAAGCACCCACTGGCACCAACTGCACGCCAGGCACAAGGTGAGAACAGACATCAATGCGCTCTCCTGGAGCTCCCAGATGAGAGGACAGAATTCTATCCCATTGCCCAAATTTTATCTCCAAACACCTCAACATAAATAATGTGATATAAAAGCATGTCAGGTGCCTTCAAGCTACTGCCTAAAAGCAATTAGTTGTCTTAATCTGGAATATGGACTCTAGAGGTTAACTAGTCTTTTTTTTTTTCCCCCTAAGATTTTATTTATTGGAGAAAGAGAGAGAGAGTGTGCGGAGGGGGGAAGGGCAAAGAGAGAGAATCTCAAGCGGACAACGAGCTGAGCATGGAGGCTGACACAGGGGCACAATCTCACAACCCTGAGATCTTGACCCCAACTGAAACCAAGAGTTGGGTGCTTAACCAACGGAGCCACCCAAGCACCCCGAGGTCCAGTAGCTTTTACACAAAAGGCCAGGGGCACCCGGGTAGCTCAGTCAGTTAAGCGACTTAACTCTTGTTTTCTGTCCAGGTCACGCTCTCAAGGTCATGAGATCAAGCCCGGCATAGGCCTCTGCCCTCAGCAGAGTCTGCTTGAGATTCTCTCCCTCTGTCCCTCCCCTCCACTCAACAGCACATGCATGCATGCTCTCTCTCTCTCAAATAAATAAAAGCTTTGAAAAGCTAGGGTCACCTGGGTGGCTCTGTTGGTTACGGATCAGACTCTCTTTGGGGGGGGGTGCCAACAATACTTTTTTTAATTGAAGTATAATTGAAGTACTGAAGTGTAATACGCAATGTTACATTAGTTTTAGGTGTACAACGGATCAGACTCTTGATTCCAGCTTAGGTCATGATCTCGGGGTAGTAAGATCAGACCTACAGGGCAGGGGCTCCACGCTCAGCATGGAGTCTACTTGAGATTCTCTTCCTCCCCCTGCTTGCACTCTCTCTCTCTCTCTCAAGTAAATAAATCTTTAAAAAAATTTAAAAATAAAATAAAAGGCCACACTCAAGAGCTGACTACCACCAGTCAGTCAGGTAACCATCCTTACCACAGTCACACAAGTTAGTACACCTGAGGTAAAAAATGGACTTCGTGCTGGCTAAATCACTAATTTTGTTCATCAGTATCACGGAGCAGGGTTTCAGGTGGCTCCTTTTGATGCCACTATGTCTGTGATGGGTTCCTATACAGGGTGAGGGTGGGGTGTGTGAGTATGTGCCCAAGGTTTATCGAAGGAGAGTGGAGAAGTCTGGACCTGGCCACTGTGGAAGAAGGGAAGAGAGCTGATGAGTGAGGCATAATTGTTCTTCTCCTGCCCTCTCCTGAACGACTGGGGAGGGCTCATGGAGCACCTGCCTACAGGTGGGAACCTCTGGATGGATTGGGACCCATGTTTTTCCCTCCCACCTCTTCCCTTACCCCTAAATCCCCCACCCTTGACAGAAAGGATGAAAGAGGTTAGAACAGGATTCTATAGTAGTGACTATGCTGAATATTTTAAAAAATGGTCCCAAATCAGGATATTCCTTAGAAGTTATCAGTTTATAGCAAATAGGTATAATTCATTTAAAGAGCAGCCACTTCTCGTCAAAACTAGTATTTACCCACTCCTTGAGTAATGGTACACTAAGAGCCAGCAAGCGGCAAGGTTCTCTGCCTCAAGCAGCTTTCATTCTGCGTGGGAATGGGAAGAGGAAAACACTGCTCCGCTCCATCCTCCCACTTCCTTCCAATAGTACTCATCATCCTGTCACACCCATGTCAACATATCCTTCTGTGTTCTTGGTGACAAGATCAAGGGCAAGAAAAGGCAAGAGATTCAGACTCTGCAGTTCCTATAGAGAAATAACTGAACTGTTGTGCTGGATAAGAAGGTTTATGGGCCTAATAAGAATAAGTCAAAAGATCAGCAACAGAAATTGTTACAATCTGACTAGGTTGCCCTGAGAATTACCACTACTTACCTAGCAGAACGGGTAAAATTTAAAAACAAAAACCTGACGAGTAAAAAGTGATGGTGAGGATACGAATCATTGAGAACTCTCCTCCACTATTGGCGGGGAAGCAAAATGGTACAATCACATTGGTAAAGAGTTGGCATTTTTATATAAGATTAAACACACCATGGGACCAAGCGATTCCACAATAAGGTACTGACCCAAGAGAAATGAAAATGTATGTTAACCCAAAAGCTTGCATGTACATGTTTATGGCAACTTAATTCATAATCTACCAAAAGTACAAGCTACTCAAACATCCTTCAATTGGTAAATGGATAAACTACAGTATATCCACACAATGGAATAGTACTCAGCAGTAAAAAGTAAAACAACATTGATACCCACTACAGTAGAAATGAATTTCAGAGGCACATGTCTGACTCACTCGTTAAGCCTCTGCCTTCAGCTCAGGGTGTGATCTCAAGGTCCTGGGATCGAGCCCCGCCTCAGGGCTCCCTGCTCATCTGGGAGTCTGCTTTTCCCTCTCCCTCTGCCCTGCTTATGCTCACTCTCTCAAATAAATAAAATCTTTTTTAAAAAATGAATTTCAAATGTACTATACTCAGTGAAAGACGCCAGACTCAAAAGGTTGCATACTGTATCATTCCATTTATGGGACATTCTGGGAAAGGCAAACTACAGATTTAGACAACAGATCGGTGGTTCCCAGGGAGCAGGGGTGGACTACAGAGGAGCAGCCTGAGGGAATATTTTGGGGTGAGGGAGCTGTTCTGTCCCTGACTGTTGGGGTGCTGATAACATAACCCCAGGCATTTGTTAAAGCCCACAGATCCGTACAACAAAAAGTAAACTTCATTGTATATAAGCAAAAATGAAAAAAATTTTAATTAAAAAAAGAGAGGTCTGACTTAGGGTATTCATCTATATGGGGGAGAAACACTACTTGTAGGATGCCTCCGTTCTGGGCAAATATCTCTGACCTACTGAGAGGCAGAACAACACGGCCAGTTCCAACATCTACCATCCCCTCCTACTTTGGTAAGAAAGCCATAGTTTTTAACTATTTTTAAGAAGCACCCAATACATAGAAAGAGACAGAGAGATGACAGAGAGTCCCTTGAGTTGGGTGGTAGGGGGTGATTACATAAAGCAGACTTTCCAGGACTATCTCATTCTACACTCTGGGCTGACTGACTAGCAACTGGACTATTTCACAGTTCTGCACACTGTCGAAAACGTAGTAGCAATGCAAATGATTCCCGTCCATAGCAATGGAAACAAATGTGTGGCAGAGAATATAAATCTCTGTAAACCCAAATTCTCATTTAAACTGGCCTTAACAACTTACTCATTTCCCTCCTTAATTAATGAGCTAAATAAAATTATTGACATATGACCTTTTACATTTGCATGTCCTATTTTCGCCTTCTTGAAAATTATACTTCAGCAGCACAGGGAATTAAATAAATCAAAGAGTGCCTTTTCCAGCCTCCTTGGCAGCGAGGTAAATGCAGTCACTGCGAGGAAATCCAGGATTGGGTGGGATTTCAAGGAAGAGTGTTTAAAACAAGCCGACCAAGCTAAGAGGGGCCCCTTATGACTCTTCTCACTTTCCTCCATCTGGCAGGAAATGCTGACTTGCTAGCGCTAACAATCACACTGGACCATGAGGTGACCTTGAGGGAGGAGGGTACAGCAGGCTGATAATGGCACCCAAAAATATGTCCATGACCTAATCTCTGAAACCTGTAAATGTTCTTTATTTGGAAAAGTGGTTTGTGTGATTAAGCTAAGGATTCTGCGGTGAAGGAATCTCCTGGATTATCCAGGTGGGCCCAAAGTACCATCATGACTATTCTTACAAACGATACAAAGGGAGACCACACAGAGAAAGCCATGTCAAGACAGAGACTGGAGCGAAGCTGCCACACAAAAAAGGATCCCTTGGAGCCCCCAGAAACGAGGAGAAGCAAGAATAATTTTCTCCAGAACCTCTGGAGAGAGTACAACTGTGCTAAAACCTTGATTTCTGAATTCTGGTCTCCAGAACGGTGAGAGAATGAATTTCTGTTGTTTTAAGCCATCCAGTCTGTGGTACTCTGTGACAGCAGTCCCAGGAAACTAACACAGAGGGAGAGGGTAGACACAAGACAGGGGCCTGGTTCTCTGACGACAGACACCTTGAAGTCACCTCAGCCCAGCATCATCTAACTCTAGACCATTCACAAGAGAAGAATGAATTTTTATTTTATTTGTTATTATGTATTTGACTATTCTTAATTGAAACCAAACTTAATCCTAATATAGTAATAAACTGTAATAATCAATTATTAGCCTCAACCTCAACATGCCTGAACTGATCAGTCATATTCTTCGTCACCCTACAACCTCAGCAAGGTTGAGAATTAAATCAAGAGCTGAAGAAGTCAAACTCCAAGTATTGATAGGACAGTGTTACTTTTAGAATAACTTTGCCATTGCTGACATACTCAGGGAATATGTCTAATAGAGAATTTTTTAAGTTGTTTTTTAAGATTTTATTTATTTATTTGACAGACAGAGATCACAAATAGGCAGAGAGGCAGGAAGAGAGAGAGGAAGAAGAAGGATCCCCCAGGAGCAGAGAGCCCGATGCAGGGCTCGATCCCAGGACCCTGGAATCATGACCTGAGCCGAAGACAAGGTTTTAACCCACTGAGCCACCCAGGCGCCCCTAATAGAGAATTTTTAATGTTTTTTTAAATGTGGCCTATCAGGACTGATTAGTTTTGTGATTCCTATTTGCAATATGTAATTTTTAGCTTTATGTGAAATTCATGTTAAATGTAGAACTTTAGATTATAAACATAAGATTTATAAATTGAGTTTAAAGTCTATGGAAAGCTATGTTTAAAATTATTAACCATAGTACCTTGAACAGTAATTTGAAACCCTTATCATCATATGTATACAAAATGCGGCTCTCAGACTCATTTTAATAATGGCCTCTTCACAGTATAAAGTCAGTCTCTCACCTTCAAAACGCTCACTGGAATGAGTTCAAGATGGAAGGAAGGAGGGAGAGAACGAGGAAAAGAGGACCTGAAAATTCCCGTAACTACAAGTTTACTGCAGTCCATAGCCCATGCCCCTCTCACCGCCATTAGCCAGCCAACAAAAGCAGCCATCATTCATTTTTAGTCCTTCAGCTGAATTCTAAAACCTTCCATGGGCCACCACAGTCCCCATGGTCATCACGGTATCCTTGTCAGCATCCCCCAGACAACTCGACTCCTCTCTGTTCCTGGTGTCTGAAACGAGGCGGCACTCTGCTCTGAGACACTCTCTCTAAGGTCAGAAGCAGCCCATGGTGTTGCTGTACACGGCCAGAGGTTGGAGCATGAGGCCACACACTCATGGCCCCTGACAATCCAGGGAGTCCCACGACAGGCTCATCGGAGACTGAAAGCAAGAGCAGAGCGGAGACTGGGCTTGTGAGCCTGAGGCAAATGCTCTTCTGTGACCTCTTTGGTGAAAAGCTCACACTTGAAAGCATGTGACTGCCATTATCTGAAATACCTCACGGAAACATCGGGAACCTAAGAGAGCAGCCGCAGAGTGGTATCTGGAGGCTTAGCTGTTATCTCTTTCAGTTTGAACAGGACAAATTGCCCTCACAGATGACACAGGGAACCCATGACACCACTGACAAAGAATTAGCTGAAGAGCCACTGGCAGGGCACATCTCCTTACAGGCAGCCAGCCCCTGCCATGACAGAGCCCTCTCAACCCTCCTCCAGCAACATCTGTCTTTCTGTGTCCCAACCCCAGGAGCAGGGTTTGCCCAGGGAGTTACAGTATGGTTCCTTTTTTTTTTTTTTTTTTTTAATTTTATTTATTTGACAGAGAGAAACCACAACTAGGCAGAGAGGCAGGCAGAGAGAGAGGAGGAAGCAGGCTCCCTGAAGAGCAGAGAGCCCGATGCGGGGCTCGATCCCAGGACCCCGGGACCACGACCCGAGCCGAAGGCAGAGGCCCTATACAGTATGGTTCTTTAGAACTTTTCTTATCCACCAAAACAACTACAATTTTATCTCACTTTCAAAAGCTGATCAAGATTAACATTCAGGGGTGCCTGGGTGGCTCAGTGGGTTAAGCCTCTGCTTTCGGCTCAGGTCTGGATTCAATTTGGAATTCCTGATTCCACACTGGCTTATGACAACAAGAGTAGCCACTTGAGTAGCTTCTTGATTTTTTTCCTCTTTAAACCAATTCCAATAGGCAGTCATGCTGACCTCCAGCGTAGTACTTGCTACCGGTCACCAGGTCAATCACCTGGCCCTCTAAGTCACCCCACCGACTCTCCAACCCCTCCCTGCCTGCCTTCCCCACGGGCTCAAACACCTTAAAAACCTTCAGCAAAGGAGAATGACACTCTCAAAATCAGTCCCCAACCTGCCCATGCCAAAGAAAAACAGCTCCAGAAGTTCAAGGTTTCAACCTGTGGCACTTTTATGTCTCAGCAAATTTTGAATAATCAGAAAGAAAGCTTACCTTAAGCTACCCAGACACCCTTTGGGCTGGATGACCAAAGTTAGCAGTTACTATGCAAAAGAAAGAACTATTGAGAATTTTAACCTTCAAGTGTTTATTTTGTAGGCACACCTGGTGATGTATGAAGCCAAAGTCGGAAGTTAGCCTCTTTTAAGGACATGGGTCAGAAGAGTTCCAGAACTAGGCAGACACTGTTCCTGGAACACACTCATCACTCAGCATCTACCACACGGTGGCGCTGCTTCAATGCGGATTTCAGACCAAATCCACAAGGGCATTTCTTCACCATCCGAGAACAATGCTTGCACCCATTAGGAGTTGGGAGAATGAAACCAACAAAAGCTTCTTCTTGACGGTTTCAGGTAACACCCATGAGGTCAACAGTCTACATGGAGGAATTAAGCTGCCGAGACAGCAGCTCTTTGCCCAGGTTTTAGGCCAGGCCTCACAGAATTCTGACATTTCTGGCCCCTGCAAAGAGCTTCCCTTCACTTACAGCCCAGCCCACAAGGCAACATTTAGGGCAGAAGGGCTGAGGGTCCCTGAGTTGGCCGTCTCACAGCGCAACCTGAAATGTCATCTACCTGTGACTCTAGACTGATATAACTGAATAGGGAAGAAGAAATGAATCTCCACCTGGAAAACCCCAAATTTATGCAGATACCTCATTGTCAAGAAGGGGGAGGAGAACACCCCACCCTTCCTATGAGGGCTGCTCACAGCACCTTTCCTCCAGAGAGTAGGATAAGAAGAGAGAGTAACTTCACTATGGGGAAACCTGAAAACCACTGCCCAGCCAAAGTTAACATAAACTGTGAGAAGTCACATTGCTGGTGTTCACCGTCAACACGTTGTGATAAGAAGGGCACTTCACCTCTGCGGTCTTCCTCTCCAAAAACCCCTAAATCTAGTCTAATCATGACAGAAGCATTAGACAAATCCCAGCAGAGGGGCATCCTACAAGATTCCAATCAGTACACATCAAAACTGTCCAAGTCATCAAAAGCAAATAAAGTCTGAGAAACTATTACAGCTAAGAGGAGCCTACTCAGACATACAAATAAATGTAATGTGGGACCCTGAATAAATCCTGGATGTTAGTTATAAACTAGATAAATATGAATGAGGGATAGATTTTAGTTGATAATAATGTATCAGTATTAGTTTATTAATTGTGAAAATATATGGGGCGCCTGGGTGGCTCAGTCAGTTGGGCATCTGCCTTTGGCTTGGGTCATGATCCCAAGGTCCTGGGATCAAGCCCCATGTCAGGCTCCTTGCTCAGTGGGGAGCCTGCTTCTCTCTCTCCTTCTCCCTCTGCTTGTGCTCTCTCTCCCTCTCTCTGTCAAATAGATAAATAAAACCTTAAAAGAAAATTTTGTGACAATATATCATTAATGTACTCTGTTAATAACAGGAGAAACTGGGAATGTGTTAGATGGGAACTCTGAACTACCTTTACAACTTTTTCTATAAATCTAAAACTATTCTAAAATAATAAGTTTAGGGGCACCTGGGTGATACCCAACGTAGAAGAAGAGAGTTGTTACAGGCTGAATGGTGTTCCCGCAAATTTCATGGGTTAAAGGCCTAGCTCCCAGTAGCTCCAAATGTGACTGTATTTGGAGACCAGGCTTTTAAAGCGGTAATTAAGTTAAAATGAGGCCACTGCTGTGGGCCCTAATCCCATCTGTGTGGTGTCTTTACAGGCAAAATCTGGACCCACAGACACACACCAGGACGCAAAGGCACAGAGGAAAGACCACGTGAGGACTCAGGGAGCAGGAGGCCCTCTGTAAACCAAGGAGAGGGGCTAGAGGAAGACGTAAAGCTGCAAGCACTCTCATCTGGCACTTCAGTCCTCCTGAACT
The DNA here is from genome assembly GCF_922984935.1 of Meles meles. Lineage (NCBI taxonomy): Eukaryota > Metazoa > Chordata > Mammalia > Carnivora > Mustelidae > Meles > Meles meles. The sequence continues at coordinate 56,906,389 of NC_060074.1, read as the reverse complement.
GTGAGGAAATGCATTGTTCTTTGAGCCACCCACTCTGCGGTACTCTTGTTATGGCAGCACCAGCAAACTATACGAGGGGGAGGCAAAAATCCCCGGCGTAACTGAAGGTCATGGGGATGAAGAGCTTGACGGCTTCCATGCCTCATGTCTCCACGGGAAGGAGTCCCACCAAATGTTGCCGTTCTGGGCAGCCATGAGGTTAAATGGAACTGCCCGGGGCCTTTGGAGTCAGGCTGACAGAACTTCAAGCCCCAGCCAGCCAGGAACTAGCTCCACAACTTTGGGGCAAATTATCCACTCCTGGGTCTCTCCATCAACTGCAAATGGGGTTAGTACCTACACCTCAAGGTGTATGTAAGGTTAAATGCAGACTGTCTAGTATGTGGTCAAGTACTAAATAAATGCTAATTTTCCATCCCCCCTTCCTTTCCTTTACGCTGACAAACCATGCAAGCAGCCTCACTGCATGTTTCAATATTAGTGCCACAGAGCCATGACCCTTCGTTTAAGGGCCAACTGTGGCTGATCTGCGCTACGACGAGAAGGCTGAGTAGTCACAACACCGACCCTACCGCCCTCAAAGCCTGAAATATTTACCATCTGGTCTTTGACAGGAGAAATATGTCAGTTCTACTCTGTCATCAGTTACCCCATTTCCACAAGCGAGCACCTTTTATCCCTTATTGTACTTGAACTTCCCAGGTCTTGCCACGTCTTGAACTCCTTCCTCCTCCCTCCAGCACTCCCTCCAGCACTCGGAGCTCAGGCTCTGCGCTTGCAACTCCCCAGTGCTCTTCACTAACAAGGCTCTGGGGAGCGTCTAAGGTTCAAGACACTCAAAGTCAAACTCTACCCCCCACCCCACCGACCTGTTTCTGGATCCTACACTGTAGTTCATGACACAACACCTGTGCCTTACAGCAGCACAGAAATAGCAGGACTTGAAATCCCAGGACCGGGGTTGAAATTCCAACTGTCAGAGCTAAATTACAAGAATAATGATCACCGTGGAGACACTTCTTAATAATTACATAGCAGGGAAGGGTAAAGCCACTAGGGCAACAATGATTTTTTGAATCTAGACCCCCCCCAAGAAAACCAAGCTGGAGCCCTTGGCAAGATTCCCAACTAGTTTGCAAAGAAGGAGGGACGTGTGTGCAGAGATGTGGATCCCTCCGCTGTCTGGACTGCTGGGCAGTGCCCCAAGGGACAGTCCATTTATCCCAAATGCCGAACAAATCTCTCCCTGTGCCACGGTAGGACAAGAGATAGCAAGGTCTGGTCAGAGCCATTCTGCACTTGTCTTCCTTCCCTCATTCTCAGGTACAAACAGGTCACCACAACCTACAGATTCTTTTCCCTACAACTTTCTCAGACTCCCACCTCCCTCCATTCTCCTGTCACTGCAGAGGTTTTGGTTACTAGACTTCATCTGAATCATCACAAGAGTCCTAACCAGCTGCCCCAACTCCAAGATGGCCCATATAAAAATAGTTATTGTCCTAAGACCCCGATTTATACATTCTTTCTACTTAAAAATAATGGCCCAAAAACACCACTGCCAGAAGACTAAAATCACTCGGGGCTCCTGCCGAAGTTCCACGCTCCTCTCAAACACTGCCGGCTGCCTCACTATGCTTTGTGAGCTCCAGCCAGGGCTGCCCAGGCCCTCGCATTCCTGCATGCTCTCCAGACTTCACACAACCGTCCTCCTGCCCACCCAACCCTGCCCACCCAATGCCCATTAGCTATGCAACCCCTAATTCACGCATTAAGAGCACCTTCTAATGTCACATTGGCACCTTACCAGCTGCCGCCAGAGATTCTCGCTCATTTCCGTGACATCGCAACTCTGTAGACAGCTCGAGGTCTCACAAGTCATCACCTCTCTTGCTAATCCGGGAGGTACCCACGTAGGGCCAAGTGTTTGTTTACCTTTCTACCTACCTCACCTCTACCCCACAGCGCAACACACAACTAATGCTCAATAAGCCTGAATAAGACAAGTGTTTATGGAACCTCATGAAATCACCAAATGAAAGGAAGACTGAAGTAACTCAGGGGGCCTCTGAGGACATTCAAAAAATAAAGGTCACCATCACGAAAAAGTCACATCCACCTACAAAGTATCCTCTTATGATGAAAGGGATCCTGGAAAAGTCTCTTGCCAGCTCAGCTACCAGCCAGCCCAGAAGAGCTGGGGGAAGCAGGAGCTCCTGAGAGCACCAGTGCACAAAGAGGGACTATTTTTAAATGCCGAAGGGCACACAAAACTAAAAATTTCCAGTCTGAAAGGAAGAAACAGGGAAACGAAACCACAAAAAGAGTAAGAGTATCCAAATGCAAACTAAAAATGATTCTCTTGAGCAGTCCGCTAGAAGATTTCTTTCTCATTTCAGGGAAAACACATTGGACTCAGTAAGTTTTATTTTTTCCTTCCACTATATCATTAAGAAATCTACAAGCAATAGTGAAAAAGTCAAGGTGACTCACAGGTATGAAGCTATAGAAAGTTTTTCTTGCCCTGAAAGGACCTGTTATTCTTCAATTGCTTATTAAAATACCATAAACTTAAAAAAATATGCAGCGAAGCCCGATGTAGAATAAACATCATGTCTCGGAAACTCTCTAATGTGTGCTTCCTTGACCTGGGCCTGTTGACAGCATTTCTTCGTGAGAGTCTTACTGGGCCCAGGTGGCCATTCTGAGGAATCTTCCATACTGGGCAGAATCAATACCCCCTCAAAACAGTGTAGAGATGCAGGGTGATTTCCCCACCCTCAGCCCCAAATCTCCGGTATCAGCTCGCTTCCTCATGAACTGCTTCTCACACTCCAGATCTTGGTTACTTGCATTCTCACTGTTTGATCTTTACCACTTTCACTACAAATTCTGATAGGACCAAGAACAAAGAAACAAGGCACTTGGCTGGGAGCAACACTTACCGCAGGAAATGAAAAGCAAGGAAAGATGGGACGAGACCTTTCACACAAGCTGTGGAGGGGTGACCTCTGCAAAGCATACCCAGAGATATAGGGATACCTGAGAGAGGCAAATCCAGGTATCCACAGCAAGATGTTAGAGGTCCCTGCATGGAGACAGGAGTGTCTTCCCCGCTGTCCAGTTCAGACAAACAGAAGAGGAGGAAGTATGAGAAGCCAACAAATGGGAAAGGGGGCAAGTTATCTGATCACAGAAGTGGGGGCAACAGCACTTCTTGAGTGTGTTTTAGGACCTGGACACTTTACCAGCGTCCCCTCTATCCTCTCAAAGAACTACGAGGAAACCAAGAATCAGAAAGCTTGACAAGTCACTTCCAAGCACACAGAACTGCTAAGAACAGGACTACGGATTTGAACCCCAGGTCTATCCAGAAACTTCCCACAGCACTACATGGCTTGGACAGAATTTCCCCCAGCAACAGAAAAGATGTGTACAGAAGTTCACCTTACGTAATGCAGACAAGATCTGCTCAAATCTCACCACCACTTCTAAACAAAATCAAACAAAACCATGCACTCTGAGAATCCTTTAAACGCATATACTCAAATTTAAACATATGTTTGACTGCATACATACATTCATTCAAATCTTAGAGAACACATACCTGGCTCTAGTAAGAACTCTAGAACTGATAAAAAAAAATGTTGTAAATTATTTTGTAAAAGTAAACTACTTTTAAAAAGAAAATGTCTATTGAATTTTTGCTAAAGATCTCAAAGTCCACAATCATTTTTTAATTAACAAAATAGGAGATTCCTAGCCTCTAAGTCTCACTTCCAGACCTCTAATTCCCATGTCAAATATAAACACCAGAACCCAGGATATATACAACAGGCACATATTTTGAGTCCTGAAGACCCTCACATCCAGAGTCCTTGTGAAGTATCAAAATGCCCAAGACACAGGTGTCCATAATCCCGCCTATGTTCTCAGATGACACCACCCTACAGTGTTACGGTGGAGTTGTGACCTGGGCACTACCACATCCCCTGCATTCAACCACATGTACGCCACAAGGTGGGGGAAAGGTTCTAGAGGATGAGATCCAGGCATCTACTGCTGTCTGAGCCAGTCCTGGCCCCTCAGGCCCTTACACAATGGGATTCTGCATATAAGGTACATACTGCTGCTACAACACAGACCTAAGCCCAAGCTACCTACTTCGTCGTGCCCATCCGAATAAACAACCCTGTGTGTCAACGGCAGAGAATCGAACGTGCCATCCAGTGACAGCATGTCTGCACATGGCATTTCTGAGCAGCCTAAGGGATATCCAGGAGTAACCCGACACAGGTTTCTGCCTTGAGTGCCAACTTTATCACTTACCCACACAAGGAGCAACTTTGTGACTGTGCTGCAGACAAGTGGGTGTCCGCTGAGCGCCCACTGAAGTTCTGCTCCCCTTGGCTGGCGAGCACGTGAGGACCACGCGGGGGAACTTACGCTCCATCAGCTTCAGCTGTCACTCGCTCTGGTTTATACAGAGCTCACAGGAGCTTCACAGATCACTGAGACACACCCCACCTTTGCTTTGCCCAAATGTCTCTTTTCTGCTCAGAAGTGCTTTCTTAAACCTTTGCACATGCGTCTCAGCTCGCAGAGCTGGCTTCCTCTACAGGGCAGTCATACAGACACAACTCTAATTGCTTCGTACAATCTCGTGCAAACCAAGAGAGGAATAATACAAGTAGTTGGTGGCCAAACTGGGATCAGAACCCAGACAGTGGCTCAGTCACTGCCCTATCCTGCTTCTATGTCCTGTTCACAGAGAGTAAAGCCTGCTGCCCATGAGGAAGACATATGCTTGCTAGGAAACACAGATATCGGAGGATGAACTCCGTCGGGGGCGGACGGCAGGGGGATCTGGTTGAGGATGGAGAACTGAGACGACCGATACTGTGGGATTCCATTCTCGGCCACCAAGTCAGATGAAGGAAAATGAAGATGGGTTCCAAGGCAGATGGCTACACTCAAACAACAATCCCCAAAGAAGAGCTTGTGCATCAGGCCCTACAATTCACAGTCTGCATCTCATTTAAATTTCAGTTATCCTGTAAAGAGAAGCGCTTTCATTACCCCCATCTCCCAAATAAGGAAACACCTATAACCTACCCAAGCACACCAAGTAAGAGGTGAACCTAGTTCCAAATTGCCCCAGAGACGGGCGTGGCTGGAGACTTCTGCACCTGTCAGTATCGTTAATATTTTAGTTGGTTAAAAGAAGCTTCTCACAGGTTTCTGACTGATGGCGGGTGATACATTAGGCTTTTCAAAATGTGAACTCCATCTGAATAGGCTTAAAAAGCTGTTAAAGAAATTGAATCAACAAATAACCTTCCAAAACAGAAAGTGCCAAGCCCAGATGGGTTCATTGGTGAACTGCACTAAACATTTAAGGGAGAAATCATATGAGTTCTCTACAACCTCTTTCAGGGGACAAAAATAAAAGGAATACTTCCTGACTCACTGTAATAGATTCTATAAAGCCAGCATCCCTCTAATACCAAAACCAGAGACAGTACAAGAAAACTACACACCAATGGCTCTTATAAATACAGATGCAAAAATGCTCAACAAAATATTAGCAAATCAAATCCAAGAATGCATAAAAGAATTATAGGGGCACTTGAGTGGCACAGTCAGTTGAGCGTCTGACTCTTGGTTTCAACTTGAGTTGTGGTCTTGGGGTCATGGGATTAGGCCCTGCATCAGGCTCTGTGCTCAACACAGGGTCTGCTTCAGGTTCTCTCTCTCTTTCCCTCTGCCCCTCTGCTTGTGTGCACACATGCTTTCTAAAATAAATAAGTCTTTAAAAAAATAAATTAAAAGAATTCTATATCAAGTCGAGTAGGATTGATTCTAGATGTGTAAAGCTGGTTCAACATCAGAAAATTAATGTCATCCGTCACATTAATAAGATAAAGAAGCAAAATCACATGATCACATCAATAGATGCAGAAAACACATGGCAAAATCCAGTACCCATTCATGACAAAAACTCAGTCAACTAGGAATAGAGGGAAAATTCCTCAACTTGATAAAGAATGTCTACAAGAACTCTAATATCATACTTGATGGTGTAAACAAGAAGTTTTCCCACTAAGAATAGGAACAAGGCAAGGATATTCCCTCTCACCGTTCCTTTTCAACATTACCTTGGAAGTCCTAGTTAATATAAGGCAAGACAAGACAAGAAAAGGCATATAGATCGGCAAGAAGAAATAAAGCTGACCTTTTCCACAGATGACATGATCATCTATGTAGAAAATCTGAAATAATGGACCAAAACATTGCTGGAACAGGGATTATAACAAGCTTGTAGGATACAGAATTAATATACAAAAGCCAACTGACTTCCTATATACCAGTAATGAACAAGTGGAATTTCAAACCAAAAACAATACCATTTGCATTTGTACCTCAAAAAGTGAAATCCTACAGGCGCCTGGGTGGCTCAGTAATTAAGAATCTGCCTTCGGCTCAGGTCATGATCCTAGGGTCCTGGGATCAAAACTGGCATCAGGCTCCCTGCTCAGCGGGAAGCCTACTTTTCCCTCTTCCTCTCCCCCTGTCTGTGTTCCCTCTCTTGCTGTTTCTGTCAAATAAATAAATAAAACTTAAAAAAAAAAAAAAGTGAAATCCTTCAGTATAAACAAAATATGTAAAAGATCCACATTAAAAAAAAAACTAAAAAATGCTGATTAAAGAAATCAAAGAACTAGCCAAATGGAGAGAGATATTCCATATTCATGGAAGGTAAGACTCTATATTGTGAAGATGCTAATTTTTCCAACTTGATCTACAGGTTCAATGTATTCTCAATCAAAATCCCAGCAAGTTATTTTGTCGATATTAGCCAACTGATTCTAAAGTTTATATGGAAAGGCAAAAGACCCAAAATAGCCAATAAAACTTTGAAGAAGGATGGACATTTACATGCAAGAAATTAAATCCAGACACTGACTTCACACCCTTCACAAAAATTAATTCAAAATGGATCACAGACCTAAATGTAAAAGGCTAAACTATAAAGCTCCTAGAAGATAACATAAAAGAAATCCTAATGACCTTGGCTATGTCAATGACTGTTTAGATACAACCCCAATTCATGAAAGAAATAACAGATGAGCTGAAATTCATTAAAACTAAAAACAACCCCTCTGTGAAAGACAATGAGAAGACAAGCCACAAACTGGGAGAAAATATTCGCAAAAGATATATCTGATTAAGGACTAAAATCCAAAACATACTAAGAACTCTTAATGAGAAAACAAACAACCTAATTTTGAAAATGTCCAAAACCTTAACAGCTCACCAAAAAAAAGATATACAGGTGAAAAATATGCTATGAAAAGATACTCAACAACATATGTCATCAGGGAACTGCAATTAAAACAATAAGAGACCACCATACACCTGTTAGAATGGCCAAAATCCAAAATATAAAAAATAAAATAAAATTTAAAAAGTCTGACAACCCCAAATGCAAGTGAGAATGTAGCACAAGAATTCTTATTCATTGCTTGTGGGAATGCAGAAATGGTACCGCCACTTTGAAAGGAAGTCGCCAATTTTTCATAAAACTAAACATACTCTTAACCATATGAGCCTGCATTCACGCTTCTTGGTATTCACCCAAAGGTGTTAAAAACTTATGTCCACACAAAAACTGGCACACAGCTGTTTACAAAAGACCTATTCAAAACTGCCAAACCTGAAAACAACCAAGATGTACTTTGGTGGGTGAAGGGATAAACAAATTGTGGTGCATTCAGACAATGGAATATTATTCAGCACTAAAAAGAAATAAGCTATTAAGTCACGGAAAAGACATGGAGAAACCTTAAATGCATAATTATTAAGTGAAAAGGCCAGCATGAAAAGGCTACATACTATAGGATTCCAATGATATGACCTTCCAACAAAGGCAAAACCATGGAGATTGTAACTACAAAGGTGAGTAGTTGCCAGGGGTTCAAGGTGGGGTGCATATGATGGACGGAATGGAGCACAGAGGATTTTTAGGGTAGTGAAAATACATTAGGATACCATAATGATGGATACATCTCATTATGTTTGCCCAAACTCAGAATGTCTAACACCAAGAATGTGAACTTTGGAATTTGGGTGATGATGGCATGCCAATGTAGGTTCACTGGTTGTGACAAACATCCCACTGGGATGGGGGATGTCTATAATGGGAAGGCCGAGCGTGTGTGGGGGCAGGGGTGTATGAGGCACCTCCAGACCTTTCACTTAGTTTTGCTGTGAACTGCTCTTTTAAAAATTCTATTAAAAAAACAGGAAGTGGTCTCATCAACTGCCACTTAGGACCTTTGATCAATAAAGAAGGATCTGGGGGCGCCTGGGTAGCTCAGTGGATTAAGCCGCTGCCTTCGGCTCAGGTCATGATCCCAGGGTCCTGGGATCGAGCCCCACATCGGGCTCTCTGCTCAGCGGGGTGCCTGCTTCCTCCTCTCTCTCTGCCTGCCTCTCTGCCTACTTGTGATCTCTCTCTCTGTCAAATAAATAAAATAAAATCTTAAAAAAAAAAAAGAAGGATCTGGTTGGTGATAAAAGTGATAAGAAAGTCACACTTCCCTGGAAGAGTTTCTTAAATTTCATTTCTCAGAACGCTTGTGCAAACAAAGGGCTCCATGTGTAACTATTTGCCAGGTACTCTCCATAAGCCTACTGGTTCAACACTCCAGGCCTGGATAATGAAGATTTTCCCCATGGTCCCAGTTTTCCCTTTGTAAGGCACTCTGACTCTTACTGAGCTCTCCTCTGGAGATCCCCATTCTGTGTTCCCTTCAGCTTTCCAATGCACACCTTTGCTCTTCCACCTAGAACACAGCCAGCCATTCCTGCCCTCCCCCCCGCCAACACACACACACTTGTTTCACAACCAGCTTGAGGATTCAAGATGGCGCATCAAGCTTTCCTTCCCGTCTATTTCTACTTTAACATTCATCAATGTTAACTACAGGTACCATAGCTTACATGGGCTTCTGTTACTTCTGTCTGAGAATCAGAAATGATAGAAAAGAAGAGAGTCCCACCACTGCTCTCCCTGCCCCCATCTGTTTTCTTTCTTTCTCTCTTTCTTTTAAAAATTTCACCTATTTATTTGACAGAGAGAGAGAGAGAGAGAGATCACAAGAAGGCAGAGAGGCAGGCAGGGGAGGGGGAGAAGCAGGCTCCCCACTGAGCAGAGAGCCCAACGTGGGGCTCGATCCCAGGACCCTGAGATCATGACCCGAGCCTAAGGCAGAGGCTTAACCCACTGAGCCACCCAGGCCTTCCCCCCATCTGTTTTCTTGAGGTAAAAAGACTCACTTCTGAGCATAGCACTGCGTTTGTTCTCGCCATCTGACACCACCACAGGGTGCAGCTGACGCGGCTGTAAGTGTGAGTGGATAAAGCCTCCAGTCATCATTAACCGCAGGCGGTGGCAAACATGCAGCAAAAATGCCAAGAGGCTGAGAACATGGCAGAGTGACAGGAGCATAGCAAAGGAGGGTTGAGGGACGCCTGGGTGGCTCAGTCAGTCAAGTGTCTGCCTTTGGCTCAGGTCATGATCCCGGGGTCCTGGCACAGAGGCCCACATTGGGCTCCCTTCTCAGCTGGAGCCTGCTTCTCCTTCTCCCTCTGCCCCTTCCCCCTGCTTGTGTGCTCTCTCTCTCTCTCTCTCAAATAAATAAAACCTTAAAAAAAAAAAAAAAAAGAAAAGAAAAGTAGCGTTGAGAAGGCCCCTGACAAACCCAGCTTAAAATATACTCTCCTTTGCTCACTGCCTAATGATAGCAAAGCCCTGACAGAGAGACAGGACCTTAATTATAAAGAATCAATTCTCTCTAGATATGGGGGAAACTATGTTTCTAACTTTAAAAATGTAAGGTACCATTATTTTGAAATGGCTTACATGTCCATTACTATTTTCAACCGGTCACATGGGGCTGATGACTGCTAATTACTAAACTCCTAACCATTTTAACGGGGTAACTGAAGGAAGTGATTAGATCCTATTTCCAAGGCTTCCATAGGGAAACAAAGACAAGGAGCTCTGGGAATGTCAGGGAAGAGACGTGCAACGAACGTCTGTGCAGAGGGAGAAGGAAGCACAGTGCTACAAGTGTTTGGAGCAAGAAGTTACTTCTCACATGGGGAAAAAGAGAGACACAAAGGAAGGCTGGCTGAAGCAAAAGAAGTAGGCCACACACGAGGTCAAGTCTGATAGAAGTTCTGACCTCAGGAACTGGGAGGAGAATAAAGTGAAGGGGGATGTGGAACACCGGGCTGGTTTAGAGCATAGCAGTGACTTGGTCAAAGGCCATTCAATGGGGGAAAAGACTGTCTTTTCAGTAAATAGCACCAGTTCAATTGGATAACCACATGTAAAAGAATGAAGTTGGCCCCTATCTCAAAACATGTATGAAAAATCAACATAGTCATAAGTATTTGTGGCTTTAGATTAGGCAACAGTGTCTTAGAGCATCAAAAGGACAGCGACAAAATAAATTGGACTACATCAAAGTTAAAAACTTGTGCTTGAAACAACAGTTATCAAGAAGGTGAGAAGGCAATTCACCGAATGGAAGGGAATTTGTATACTGCATAACTTGTAATTAGAATAGAAAAAGCATTATTACAACTTAATAATAAACCTACAAGGAGATGCCAGTTCACAAGCAATAGTAAAAAAAAAAAAAAAAAAAAAGACGGACAACAACAATTGTTGAGAAGAATGTGGAGAAACTGGAAATCTCGCACTCTGCTGGTGGGAATCCAAACTGTTGCAGTAACTTTGGAAAATATTTTGGCAATGCTCCAAAATATGATTCAGCAATTCTATCCCTAGGTATATACCCAAGAAATGAAAAAGATATATGCACACAAAAATGTTCATAACGTTATTATTTAAAAAAAAAAAGTAGAAATCCAAATGTCCACATACTATACATACAATAAAACATTAGGTAATGAAATGGAATGAAGTACTGATACATACCTACATACAAAGTGGATGAACCTAGAAAACACTGTTACGTGAAAGAAGTCGGTCATAAGAGCCCACGTTACAGGACTCCATTTATATGAAATGCCTGGAATAGGTGATTCAGAGATAGAAAGTAGATTACTGTTTGCTTTCGGCTTCGGGATGGTGGATTAGGGAGAGGGGGAGGGAAGTAGGGAGGACTGTGGAGTAATTGCTAAGGTGAATGGGTTTTTTTTAAGGGAGATAAAAAGGTTCTAAAATTAGACTGTGGCAATGGTTGCACAACCCTGTGAAAATGCTAAAAACGCTGAACTGTAAACTTTAAATGGGTGAATTATATGGTATGTGATACATCACAATAAAGCTGTTTTTAAAAAATGCAATGGGATAAATCACAATGGAAAAGTACGTAAATTTGAACGGAGAGAACAAAAAACTTTAGTAAGTCATAAAACACTTATAAACATAGTTAAAGGGAAAACAATGATCTGGGGAAATGTTTTTATGACATACATGACTGATAGCCTTAAAGCAAATAACAGGAAAGCTATGATGATCCGGTAAGAAATACATATTGCCCAAGTAGAACATTAGACAAATACCACAAAAAAGTCCCCAAAGAAAAAAGCACCAAGCATATCACAATCCATTCTCAATATTAGTATCCACCCAGTTATCCCACTTGCATACTCTATCCAATGAAAATATTAGAGATGCCTTTAAATATTAATATAAAAGAATGTTCTTCCACCGTTATTTGGTGGAAAACTGGGAACATCTTACGTGCAGTGCTCAGGCAAACGTTCAAATCCATCACATCTGTGCTACAAAACAGGCAGGAAAGACACTGAACCAAGTGTCAAAAGAGGTGGTCTTTCTGGGGGTACAAGGAAACCCACATTTACTGGTACCTTTATTTAGTACATTTTTGTAATGTCTTTTCCTCCTCAAATATTATTTCTAAAATTTAAAAACTAAAGCTAATATCAGTGTATTTACCTTCATTAAAAAAGAATATGTGATTATTCTATAATTCTAATTCCTTACCAGTGGCTCTCAAACTTTGCTACATATTAGAATCGCCTGGGAAGTTATTTTTGTTTGTTTGTTTGTTTTTAAATCCCAATGCCCAGGCCATACTTCATATACATTAAATCAGAATCTCTGAAGGCAGACTCAGACATTGGTCTTCTTTAAAACTCTGGGGCGTGTCAGAGGCACTGACAAAGTGTATATGGGTGAACCAGGATCACAGGTGTGGAATAAAGGGCACTCAGAAAGGTCCTCAGGTTCACAGTGGAGCAAAGGAATGCACGTGGGTTCAGTGTGTAAACACAGAACAACAGAGTGTGTGTCCGGGTCACGGCTGGGCGTGGCTGTGAGGCACACAGGCAGCCGCCTACTCCTCGGAGGAGGCTATCAGATAACAAGTCTCCTGGAGGAAACAAAGAATGTTTTCCTCTTCACCACAGCAGGAGGAACTGTCCTTGCTGAAAATCAGAGCCCTAATTGTGGCCCGCACCACCTAGGTGAAAGCAGGTCCTCACAGGAGTCCAGTGCTAAAGGCGGGCTTGGGCTGGGACTGTGCACTTCCTGAGTTATTCTCTCCCCTCCCCCATCAAAAAGCCTCACAGAGGCATGTGGGTACATGAAGCCCATAGCCTCCTGTTGTGCATGTAACCAGAACACAAAGCCCGGTCATTTCATTTACGGCTCATGCGTCAACAATGAACAGGCAGAACAATGCAGAGTGGCATCAGAGAACGTGCTGGGGACAGAGCGGGGAACCTGGGCTTAGGCCAAAGCTCCACCAGTAACTTCCACACTGGGGCAAGTTCCATGCCTTCAATACCTGCAAAGAGGCCTGGCACGGATGGCCTGACCTGGTCCGGAGGCCTCACCAACTCAAAAATGTCTATGATCCAGGGGTGCCTGGTTGTCTCAGCGGGTGGAGCATGCAACTCTTGATCTCAGGGCTGTGAGTTCAAGCCCCACATTGGGTATAGAGATTACTTAAAAATAAAATCTTTAAAAAAAAATAGAAAATGTCTATGATCTTCCCCACATAACAGAGTGTGGTTGTAGCTAAAACTAGAGGCCAGCTCAGCGTTTTTTCTGACCGTGAACTTGATCTGACTCAGCTGCGATCATTCCCCTGACACAGTATCATGGAAGGAAAGAAAATGGGAATTGTCTGAGCAGTGCAGACAGAGGGAAGTTCAAAAAGAGGAAGGTGACAGGAGGACTTCTCTCAGCCCCTTCTATCTAATTCGGACAAAGCACTGCACCAGCACTATCCATCTGAGATGGTTCCCAGAAGACTGTTAACTTCAAAAAGAAGCCTCTCAAAGAATGCGGGAGGGAATGTGAAATCAATACAGCTTTTCTGGAAAGTGACTGGGCGGTATGCATCACGAATCTTTAAAAACACAGTCCATTTAGTTCAATAATTCCAGTTCTGGGAACTTGCCACTCTTACAATATCAGACGTGCACAAAAATTACTGGACAAGTACATTCACATCAGGAACTCTGGAGACTGGGTGCACAGCAATGTGGATGAACTTTACACAGAGGGGCTACACATTTAAAAATAGTTAAGATGGTAAATTCTGTTACTAGTATTGTACCACAATTAAAATTTCTGAATTCGTAGGCACTGAACAGCAAAAACAAAGCAAAATATCTTGGCTCGTGCTACAGTTTAAAAACCTGAAAAGTAACAAATACCCAACAACTGGAAATTAGTTAAAAATCAACCATGGATTATTGAAACAAAAGACATTAAATCTCAGGTTCTTCAAGCAAACTGAAAATTGTTCATGATATTATAGTAAGTGAAAAAAGGCCATGCATGTGTGGTTTCCGGTCTCGATGAACCACCCTGGTGCTCCCTTGATGAAGTAGAATAAAAAAATCTTGTTAAACAAAAGCGCTAATTTTCTATAAGAAACACTTGCAGGATGAAAGAGGGAGGGCCTGGAGAGACGATTAACTTATGGTCCAAGAATCAAAGGGCAGAATGACTTCCACTTCACAGCCTGTCAACTTGGAGGTTCCTCCCTTAAAGAAACAGCCAGCCAGGGCGGTTTCCAAAATGGCTACAGCAAGAAATGGACCTGGAACCGAGTGACAGGGCCGGCACCAGCAAGTCTTGCCACACAAGTACAGATGAAAAAAGCAGTATCCCCCACTTTCCACCCTCTACTGCCGGACCCCATCAGAGTATTTTAAAAGCGTGCTTCCCGTTTATGCCCTACCTTTGGAGTGTTGCATAATGGGCCCAAAGTGATCTGGGAAATATAATCCAAATATAAAGTAACTAATGATATTACTAATAAATAAACCACAGGAAATGGGCTTTGTTTTCTCTGGAAGACAAAAGGATACATTACAAATATTAATGAATTCTTAATCCAAAAAAGCTTGCAACCACCACAGGACTATAATGGATACTGGCCCTTGTTTTCTGTACCAGCAAATGTAGTTTCCATTCCAGGGGGGAAATAAATTGAAACAAAACTCAAAAACTGCATCTTTAGACTAACAAGTGAAAAAATATAACTATATGGAACAAGGTAGTATGAGAGCAAATATTACCGAGCAATATGAGTGGAATGTAAGAAACTCAACCATGAAAAATGCAGGGTCACATTATTGCAAGGTTAATGAAATTGTGTCTGGCCCAAAGTTCCCATGGCCTGAGAGCTAATCACCTATTGTATTAAAATACAAGCTTTCATTAAAACAGGCTACTTGGAGTGCCTATTATAGGGGTTTATAGTCTTTGACCTTTGCTAGAAGTTTCAGTCCCTGACAGTTTCTTGATTAGCATCAATTAGTGAAGAGTTTCTATCCAAACAAGTAAAACAGGTTTAGATTTTCTTACTTTTTTTTTTTTAATGCACTTTCTTAAACAAAAGAGAGAGAAAAGGTTCTTATCACACAAATGAGAACAGAAGTCATCACTGTAATTCAGAGCTGGTTCTGAATGATGACAAGATCCTGAAGCCCAGCCCGGCTGGTGTAAGGGGAGCACAGGGGGGAGGGCTCAGTGCCTATGGGCACAGCACGCTCACCGTATTTACTGTATCATTAGCAACAACAGTGAGAGCTTTTTAAATAGATGGCTATTTTTAAATCCAATGCACGTTCACAACCATATGCCAACTAATTTTACAGGCAGGTAGAACACTCGGTCTCTGGATACGTTTCTAACAATATGGCTTAAACAGAAACCTATGAGCATTAGACATTGTGGAAAAATATTGTTTATTGTCTGATGTACTCTGAGTCACTGCCATTTTTAAGCAAGCATATCTGCCCTTAGCTTCCCTTTTGATTTAAAATTGCCAAGATAATGAAGGCAAATCACCACTGTGAGACATGAATTTGCTGCACAAATTTGGGTGAAGCACAAACATGGCTCCGTTAGAGAAGGATCTGCTCAGTGTATTTAATTTGGACCCAAAGCATCTAATATGGAGAATATTCTCTTCGATCCATTAAAAGTTTGAATGTCACACAACTACTCCCTTCTGTTCATAAGGCCTTGCCTTGCAAAGAATTCAGCAGAAGCAAATTTTATTCCTATGGAGAAAATCAAACTATACAATATTTTCTCAAAACTAAAATACCAAATTTGGTCAGGCCTCCTCAGGGCTTTCTGGCCCATGAGAGCCTGTGGCCTCTGAGAACCTTCTGGATAGCCATCCTTTCTGTGTTCATCATAACATTCATCACTACTTAGCACTAACACCCCACAAAATAAACACACTGTAGCTATGAGAGGATGGATGTGCTAACCTCACCGTCATCATTTTGCCATATACACACGCACATAAGATCACTATGTGTTACACCTTAAACTGACAAGTTATAGTTGTGTATCTCAACAGAGCTGCAAAAATCAAGTTAAAGATTAAAAAGAGGGGGCGCCTGGGTGGCTCAGTGGCTTAGGTCGCTGCCTTCGGCTCAGGTCATGATCTCAGGGTCCTGGGATCGAGCCCCGCATCAGGGCTCTCTGCTCCGCAGGGAGCCTGCTTCCTCCTCTCTCTCTGCCTGCCTCTCTGCCTACTTGTGATCTCTCTCTCTGTCAAATAAATAAAATAAAAATCTTTAAAAAAAAAAAAAAAAAAAAGATTAAAAAGATTCAAGTCCCACTAAAAAAACTAAAAAGTCCCACAAATTCTGTTAATAATACAGAATTATTATATAATTCTATTATATATAATTCTAATTATTCTTAATTAGATTATTATTAATATTATACATTAATAATAATTATTTATTAAATCTAATATTGTATATAATTCTATTATATATTATATATATAATACAGAATTATGTATAATTCTATTATATAATAATACAGGCATCTGAGTGGCTCAGTGGTTAAGCCTCTGCCTTCAGCTCAGGTCATGATCTCAGGGTCCTGGGATCAAGCTCTACATCCGGCTCTCTGCTTCCCGTGTGCCCCACCCCTGCCTGCCTCTGCCTACTTGTGATCTCTCTCTCTCTTGCTCAAATAAATAAAAAAAATATTTAAAAATAATAATAACATTAATAAAATTCTCTCTGAAATACATATTCCCTAGGCTCTTAGGTAATCTCGCCAGACCTAAGGCCCAAGCAGCCTCAATTCATTTGCAGCAGCACAGACTATAGGAGAGCAAATTCTACCAAAGGTCAAATCTCTGCACTTAGCACTTGCATTACCCTCAACTAAGGCCCCTTAAGAATCCAGATAGGGGGGCACCTGGGTGGCTTACTCAGTTAAGCATCTGTCTACCTTTGGCTCAGGTCATGATCCCAGGAGTAAAGAGGCTGCCTTCGGCTCAGATCATGATCTCAAGGTCCTGGGATGGAGCCCCATGTCAGGCTTACTGAACCAGCTTCTCCCCCTCCACCGGCTCATGCTCTCTCGCACACTATCTCTCTCTCAAATAAATAAAATCCAGATAGGTTCAGAATTCTATTATTGGTTTTATATAGATGATGTATACTCAAAGAAGCCATCATGCCTATCCATGCTCATCAGACACAGGCTACACATAAAAACACTGATTCAAAGGGAAAAGGACAAATGACGGGGCTGATAAAGGAAAAAGTAAAATGCTGTGCACAATTTGTGGGGAGAAGATAACTCCAATGGGGTAACCGTCAAGAAAGGCAGTGTGGGAACCACAATTTGAAAGAAGGGAAGAAATCTGACCAAGAGATATAGTGGTAGGGAACGGCAAAGAGAAAGAAGGACATTCCAGGAATTTCCCCAAATACTGATAAACAGGTCAAATTCCTTGGCACAGGAAATTGCTTCATACCAAAAAGGTTTCCAAGTTCCAGCTAATGACTGGATTGTAAACAATGCTGTCCAAAATAAGAAAGCTCTAGAACAATAAAGCGTTTGGACACTCACCAATTCACAGCACCATTTCTAACTTTCAGAGCCTCAAGGTTTGCCTTCTAAATTTTGTCACCAAACAAACTGCAAATATCCGCTAAAAGATTCAGAAATCATGCCTATCACATGTCAAGTAATACAAATACTTAGGAAACCAGGAAAACAGATTCTAATTTTATAGCCCCAGGACACATTTTAGACCAATTCCAAATTCATTTATGTGTATATGAGAAGAATCCTTACTCCCTCCACCGCCCCCATATGGTCAAAGGCCCCAAACTATACTGCCCTCACTAAACAAATGCTCAGCAAACCTAAAACATCAGAGGAACGCTTATGATTGCAGGTTTCCAGAAGGCTTTCCTCACATCTGAACCATAACCTCTCAAAGTTAAGTAACGTCTGGTTTTCACTGGTAATGTTAAAAACTTGGTCATGATGAGGGAAGCCAAAATACTTTAAAACGAGTAATCTGTAAGACCCTTGCTCCCACCCTTTACAAGTCCGAATTGTCAAAAAATTTATAATTGTTCCAATGCTGGGTGATGTAATCAAAGAAAGGACATCAGTTTGTAACACTAGGCAGTAATAAATGAACTGTTGTCAGATTACCCTTGCCAAAATCCAGAACTTTTAAATGTACCACAGTGAGTTTAGATTATAGCATTCCCGAATTCATGACCAAGAAAACAAGGCCAAATGATTAACATCAATATTGATAACAAGATCTTGAATATTTATAAAAGTCTAGCCTGAGCAATCAAAAGTTTGTATACAGGCTGAACTAAAGAAATGAGTGTATTCAAACCATAACTTTCTTTTTTAAGATTTTCTTCTTCCAGAAATTACTATAACAAAGAAAACAACTTCCCAGAAAATTCCTTATAAGCACCAGTTTTGCTTCATTTCAATAAAAGCATTACATATATAACCAAGCTAGTTTGGGTGCGGTTTGGGTGTTCAGTTACCTGGAGATTTTTTATTTGATCTTGATTGCACTGAGTGAGACTGTCGAGGCAGCAGAGGCGATGAAGGCAGAGACATGGAGACACCTTTGGCCAAGCTCACCCTGTAGGTGTCCTCTGCTACAGGGAGGCTGCTCACAGAAAAGTCGCCACCATGGCCAGGGGGCAGGACTTGGGGGGATGTCTCTGGACCAAAGTCACCTCCTGGAGTGAAGAGAGAAAAACCTGAATTTAGATCATTAATTATAGGTAGATTAATTCCTAAGAACTACATCCTTAGAATATAATTCCCATATGTCTTATGTGTATGTTGTTTTTTTTTTAATAGTTTTTTTCTTTTTTATTTCTACCATTCTTAGGATTTTTTACCATATGAAAGAAAATTCAAGTTTCACCACTCAAGTATCAATGAACTCCATACCTCATACCCTTTTCTATATCCTATCAACTAGCCCAGTTTTACTTTAACAATGGGTTCAGAAAGCCACCAAGCTGAGATTAGACTTTTTTTTAAAGATTTTATTTATTTATTTGGGAGAGACAGAGGTAGCAAGAGAGAGCAAGAGCAGGGAGGAGAGGGAGAAGCAGACTCCCCGCTGAGCAGGGAGCCCGATGAGGGGCTCGATCCCAGGACCCTGGGGACCATGACTTGAGTCGAAGGCAGACATTTATCCAACTGAACCACCCACGTACCACCGAGATTAGATTTTTTTTTTTAAGACTTATTTATTTGAGAGAGTACATGAGCGGATAGGGGGACAGATCTCAAGCATACTTCCTGCCTGCTGGGCACAGAGCCTGATGCCGGACTCGTTCCTAGCTAGGATCGTGTGGTTATGACCTGACCTGAAATCAAGAGCTGGATGCTTAACCGACTGAGCAACCCATGCATGCCTTGAGGTTAGATTAAGACCAAATATGAATGATCCATAAGAAGCTATGATTTCAGCTCAAGTAAAGGAAAGGATCTTACATAAGTATCATAGAATAGATTCAAACACCCAGATGTTTTCCAGAACTCCCTGGCTTCCCACCACTTCTCTCCAATAAGAGAACTCAAGGGAGAGTCTCCCAACTTCAACATTCCTCCCCAGTACCATAGACCTCTTCTCTCTTCAGATCCACACCACACTCCCCACAGCAGAGCAACCGTCCTCCTACAACTCAACCAGCCCAACTCTTAGTCATGGGACTGGAAACACTGATGAAGCAGGTTCTCCCTGGAATCCAGCCCCTAAATGAACTTAAGGACAAACAAGCTTACTATTATGAAATTAGATACTCTAGGGTAAGCAGATCCAATGACAAAATACAGAGGACACAATTACAGTATAGAGAGGACAAAAGGAAGAGTATGTTGGCTAAGATCAGTCTCTCTGGAAAAGATACAGCTGGTCCTCAAGCATTCTGATAATAAGCTCTCCCCTATTGCTCCTCCCCCATCCATCTCTTCCTCCCCTCCTGAGTGCACTAAGAAGCAACTGAGGCTGGGTGAGGAGGGAAGGTAAACCATTACCCTGATGATGAAAACATCTACAAGCTCTAATTTTACATACAGCAGAGCTGGAAAAAATACAGGAAGCTTTTCATAAGCAAACTAGCCTCTCTGCTAACTACTACCAAACTGGTCCTTACCTTCCTGACTCTGAAAAACCAAGGCTTGGATTTGAATTGGAAGCTCAATTTTTGTCGGTCTTTGTGTTCAAGGCTCAAAAGAGACGTGACCTAAACTCTCAAGTTCGAATTGCGTCGCTGTGCTCATTCATCATGTTGGGAGGTATGGTAAAATAAGTAGTCACCCCCTGCACAGATGGGGGTGAGGCTGGGGGTTAAAACAGGCAGACAGGCTCATGCCTGGCTTTCAAAGGTGACTCAGAACCAGCAGAGCTGTGAATGGAAAAGCCATGGGTCCCACAATAGGTAAGTTTGCAATATCAGAAAGGTCATTTGAGTCTCCCCTGGGCCAGCTATGCCTGAAGGGTTTCTTGTTGTTGTTGTTAAGATTTTATTTTTATTTATTTATTTGAGAGAGAATGACAGAGAGAGAGCAAAAGAGGAGTAAGTCAGAGGGAGAAGCAGGCTCCCCACCAAGCAGGGAGCCTAACAGGGAACTCGATCCTGGGGCTCCAGGATCATGATCTGAGCTGAAGGTAGTCGCTTAACCAGCTGAGCCACCCAGGCACCGGCTTCAAGGGGTTTTAACAGACTTGGGAAATTAAAGATTTATCACTAAATGTCCAAGCGACTGGTATTTGAAGAAATAAACAGAATTACCAGGAAACCCTCACTAGAATTTTCAAAAACAAGAACATCCACACAAACGTTCTGTCCCTGGGGGAAGGAAGCTGGAATTAGTGGAAATCCTTACATCCTAAATCTATGTGAACAGCAGCAAGGCCCCAGTCTGGTCCTCCTATAACCCTCACTCGCCCTGCTTCCTGATCTGCACTGTAAGAAACCACCAACAATGGCCAGGGCCTGGAGCTGCTCTTACACCTCTGGAGATCAGCCAGAAATCCTTTGAAACTACCGCCTTGAGGTCTTGAGCCAGGACACGAGGTTTCCCGGCTGCCTCTCTGCTGATCTCTGTCTGTGGAAGGGAACTTAAGGCACAGCTCGGGGTATACCGTAATGCAAACGCCCACTGGGGCCAAGCAAGCTGCACGCTGACTAGATTTTAGAAAGCAGAGGGAAGGAGAGCTGTCTTCTCTGGTCCAGTCTCTGGAACACGTGACCAGTTGCCACCACCACAATGGGCTCATCCGGAGAATGCAAGCAGGCACTACGCCTACAAGAATGGTGCCTGGTTGCCTGATGTCCTGGATATCTGGCAAGGAACACTAGGAGATAGAGAAGAACTTAGAAAGCACAGAGGCCACAGCCCCAAAAGGTACGCACAGAGGAGGTGGGGGGCACCTCGAAGAAGTTACCCATGTGGTTTGCCCTGTGGCTGTCCTCATACTATCTAACTCATAGACCTGCTAGTTCAACAGCTCGATTGGCCTGAGAGAAGCAGGTGCTGTGACAAGGTACCATCTTCCCTACTCACACACAACGATTTCTAACCTGTAACAACAACAACAACAAACCCGAGATGCCTGGGGGGCTCTGTTGATTAAGCATCTGCCTTCGGCTCAGGTCATGATCTCAGGGTCCTAGGATTGAGTCCTGTACTGGGCTCCCTGCTCAGCGGGGAGCCTCCTTCTCTCCCTGCTTGTGTGCTTTCTCGCTGACAAATAAATCTTAAAAAAAAAAAAAAAAAAAGCTAACCCCAAACCAGACTTCAAGCCCCTTAAGTTGTGGGGATGCAACAAAATGAGGGAGAAATGTATCTATTATGACAACACCAGAAAAAACAGTAAACCTCGTTACTGAAAAAAGGTTTATTTTCTTTAATACTTAGTATTCTCCAATGTGATACAAGCAAAAAACTGGGGAGTGAAGGGTAAAAGAAAATTAGAGTTATCTAATTACAAATTCTGCCTATAAACTTTGTTTATATCAAGCAAAGCAAATATTTTCATTAACTGCAAGTATGGTGAGGATGTTTCCAAAGCAGGCCGTAACCATGAGGACCTCCAGCCTCCGGAACAGCTGCACTCTGACACTGATTTTATGTGGTCTGCAATAAAACGACACTTGGAGTTGGGGCTCGGGAAGGAAGGGTTTCTATTTCAAGTTTACTTTGACATCTCACCATAGTATCAGTCCCAAACATGCTGTCCTTGGTTTGTTTTTCAGACAAAGTGAAAGACCCCGAACTTCCAGCTCCCTTTTATTAGAAAGGCACAAAGCAGGAAGAGAAGTTTTACCTATGAACAGGCAGCATGAAACGAGTGGGGTGATCCGGCAGCCTAGAAGCCGGAGGCGGCATCCTGGAGCCTGGTGCTTTAACTTCACGCGAGCTAAGGCGTTCAGGTCAACATAAATCCAAGAGCAATACAAGGACGCAGACGACGCCAGTGGCAGAGAGCAAAAATCTCTTAGGGGTATCCATGAGAATTATCCAACATTGGTTCTGGGCAACATGACACCAGAAATTCTCTGGCTGACTTAACATTCCTCAGCAGATGCTCCAGGAGATTTCAAGAGGAATTAAAACCATTTCACTGAAAAAACCAGCACTGCGGGCACAGTCCCCTTAGCGCTGGTGTTCTTTGAACTGTGACCTATTTTCTTCCCTCCTCCATTAAGTGATGAGATACACTCGGATCGCCCTTCCTATTGGTAAGGCAGAAATGCCAGCACCAGTAGGCCGAGGCGTCCTCTCCAGAGTAGGAAAATCATGTTATCAACCACCCATGATCTGCCGGGCCGCCTCCGGTCCCACCAGCAGGTGTTTCCCATGGAACACTGATGGATCCCCAGCGTGCCTTCAGTCTCAGAGAACATCCAGTCCAGTTAGACTGCTTCACAGACAGGAAACTGGGACGTGGAGGTTAACTATGGGGAGCAGAGGCCCCATACCTAGAACGACCTCCTTTCCCAATTCCCGCAACTGGCCAGCTCATTGCTCTACACGTTTAAGGACTTTATTTCGAAAAAAATGGAGGCCCCCCAAACAGACATAATTTTAAATTAAGACATCTTTAAAGGGTCAGAACATTTTGCTTTTAAGGCTTAGGTTTTGCAGGTCACGTACAGCCGCTGTCATACACACCCAAACACACGCTCTTTTCTTATTTTAAAATCACCACTTCTTTGAGTTCTGAAAATAAAAGACCATAAAGGGCATAGGGGCATAAGGTTCTCCCCATGTGTCATAAATATAACTACATACCTACATATGCACATACTATAAATTCAAGTCATAGTTTACAAAGATAATGGAATTATCAAAGACTGATAAAGCCATCCAATAAGGCATTTTAAACTGGAAGAAATGGCTTTTGATAATAGTTCTTTAACATTTTTTTTTCCCACTGGTACAGATTGTGAAAAGGGATTTAAGTTCATAATGGAAGAAAATGCAAATCTGGGAGATGATGAATGTTTAAAGGTGTCTATGCAGCATGGCAATGTCCAACGTTACAGATTAAAGTAAATGGAGTGCAGGATTAGAGAAAGCTTTAAAAAAAAAAAAACGAGGGCAAAGAAGCTAGGGAGATGAAAGCAAAATCGTATTTCAGAAAGAACAGACCTGAGAAAGGCAAGGGGGAGCTTAGACATTCAGGTAAATAGGTCTGCAGATGCAGGAAATAAGATTTCCATTTATTGTGCCATTGAAGTGACTAGGAGGAGAGGGGAGGGGACAGAAGCTCAGAATAGAAAGAAAAGATGTTCTGTTTATCCAGTTCCAGAAAACGGGACTTGTGCAATACATTTAACTGGGGCATTAAATGTGTTAGGGCATCTTTTGTGCAGTCCCTGCCTGGGAGCACATTCGTGTTTCCTAAACATATTTCCCATCGTAAGGTTTTATAACCACATAACTCATATAGATTTACAGAAACCTAGAAAATTGGAAAAGATTTCCTCCCACAAGATCCAAGTATCATTCTGGGAGCCTCTGGAAGTCCTCTCTGCAACTGAAAGCATTTTACGCTGTTTTATGTCTTACAGGATCTTCCCCCCAAGTAACCAGCCAGAGCTACTGATTGTTAATGTACATTTCCAAAAAGAGAGTTAAGATAAATGTATCCAAGAAAGCAGTTTTCCAGAACATTATTCAGAATCGTGACTAAGACTCAACACTGCCAAGAGGCAACAAAGCAGCGAACTCCCACCCTCCCCCAGTGTAGAAAAACCTGGTTGACGGGACAAGTTTATCCATTTGCCTTCAAAACCCACCAACCAGATTCTAAATGGAGATCAGTAAATACTGTGTACCTCACAATTTTACTCTCAATTTTCAGTGGTTAGAGAACCAAATGTACTTTGCCCTGACCCAGGTAATGGGGAAAGAGACTGGCATTTGCTCTCTTATTATCAAAATTCTCCCTTAAGCAGATCACCAGGAAAGAGTGTCTAAGCTTAAAAAATGCCAAGACCTCAGAGCACCTGGGTGTCTTGGTGGGTTAAGCATCTGTCTTCAGCTCAGGTCATAATCCCAGGGTCCTGGAGTCCCTGCTCGGGCTCCGTGGTCGGCAGGGAGCCTGCTTCTCCCTCTCCCCCGCCCCTGCTCATGTGCTTCTGCACTCTCTCTCTCTCTCAAATTAATAAAATAAATAAAATCTTTTAAAAAAAAGATACAAGGCCTCAAAAATTTCCACCCCTAAGCCCCGGGGTGGGGAGGGGTGGTATTTCAACACAATAAATGCTTTCCTTGGAGTACTATGCGGAGTACTATGCGTTAGGACAGGGTTCAAGACACTTTATACCCATTGTCTCCTACCCTCACAAGGACCTTGAAAGTGGGTGTTGTTTTCATGCTACTCTGACCACGAGACCACCACACAGAAAGCACCGGGTATCCTGTTCACGGACACTGGCCAACGGCAAAAGCAGAGTCTGAACCCAGGAGAATCCATTCTGCTACCCTGAAAAAGGGCTACTGAGCTAGGTCTTTCAACATTACATCATTTTGAATACTTAATAGGGAATGCCAAAAATAGTATATATAGGTCTATACGCAGTACCAGGCCACCGTGAGAAGAAACCTGTTCCCTCATCTATTTTCACGTTTCGTGCCGGCTGGTTAATTAGCTCCACAGCACTCCTGGATCCTTCCATTTGGGAGGCACCCGGGCCCAGATCATTAATTTTCTTTCCGTCAGTCACACCTTATGCTGTCACCATACAAGCGAAGTGGATCCGAGATAGATGTTTAGCCACCAAGCACCTGAAATAGTTTCTTCTCCTCTTCCTTTGCATTCTAAGTTCCTTTACCTCCTACAGCCTTTGGGCCGGCTCTCGCTGCCCGGGGTGGAGGCACGGAGTGCCGCTCCCACCCCATCCAACCAAGAAGCTCGCCACTCAGCCTGGCCCGGGTGAAGAAGAAAGGAGTGGGCCACTTGCAGTCAAAAGCAAGCTGGTATCTGCACGGAATCCTATACTCCCCATTTCCTTGTCAGGGGTATTTAGGGCCCCGAGCCCCATGGAACACCCCCTCGCAGACTGGGCGTATCTGCCAGGCCTGCCGCTCCCAAAGCCGCAGTTCCCAGGCCCCGCACACAGGGAAGCCGCCCGACCCAGGGAGGCTGTCAGAGCGGCTCTGAGGTGTGGCTAAGGCACGGGCAACTCTCTTCCCTGAGTGCCTCTCAGGCCCGGCCAGGGCTGAGAACCACCAAGGCAGCAAGGCAGTCAAATAATATTTATGCTCCTCTCCCAAGACAGGTGAGAGAGATGAAAAAGGAAAGAAACTGGAGGGAATACTTCATCATACAGATGATTAAAATACAACGTGCATTCCTTTAGTGTGTGTGCGTGTGTGTTTATGTATGCCTCTCTGTATACACACGCGCATATACACTGTATCCTTATGTATATATGAAAAATGTAAACGTACACAGTTGTACGTGCGGAGGGTCTCCAGAAGGACACACAGGAACTGGCAGCAGTGGCTGCCTCCGGGAAAGGAAGCGCACCAAGGAGGAGCATGGATGGGAGGGTTACACTTTTTTACACAATTCACATTTTATGTGCGTATGTTTCCTTTAAATATTTTTTTTTAAATACTTTATTTATCTGACAGAGAGAAATCACAACTAGGCAGAGAGGCAGGCAGAGAGGCAAGCAGAGAGGCAAGCAGAGAGAGAGGAGGAAGCAGGCTCCCTGCAGAGCAGAGAGCCCGATGCGGGGCTCGATCCCAGGACCCTGGGATCATGACCTGAGTCGAAGGCAGAGGCTTTAACCCACTGAGCCACCCAGGTGCCCCCCTTTAAATATTTTAAATTTTCATTCCCTAGGATTGCAATGTCTAGATACAAAGATCGTAAGTCTAAATGGGTCACCCACCATGGCCTGACTTGGCAAATGGGTGAAATGAAGATCAATCCCACAAAGATCGTTCAAAGTGCTGGCATGGGGGGCTGACTGCCAGGAGGTGAGTTTATTTTCTATGGCTGAAGTGGACGCAGTACGGGGAAAGCACTAGAGGACCCTGTTCCGAAGGAAGTGGGGTTCTCAGTCGCACTGAGCACACATGCCCCCCCCCCCCCCGCATCATGGATGGGCTCTGTGTAGGCACACGCTCCATTTCTCCTCTGCCCACACTGCATTCGGGCTCACTTCCAGTCCAGGGCATCTCCACCGCTGGTGGGGGAGTGTGGGCATGCCTGTGGTTGTGGCACCCACAGAGTAATCCGGACGACTACCAGGGAGAGGGCAGGAAGAGGGAAAGACAGGCTAGACAGGATAGAGAGGGTAGGGGGAAAGCAGGGGCTGAAAAGGCTAGGAATGAGGCAGGACAGGACCAAGGAATACGGGGTGCCAGGAAAAGGGGGGCAGCCAGGAGTGCAGTGGGTGGGGTGGTGGTAGGCTAAAGGTGATAGAAGTAGAAATTCCTGTTTCCTTTAAAGCTGCTAGCAAAACGTCTCCCAACATCCCGATAAGATACTTGTAACTACAAAGTAAAACTCATAAATGCAAAAAGCATACGGAAAGGTAAGGGAGTGCCAGAAAAGGAAAGAATTCCCAATAATGTTAAGGGTGACAACAGGGCAATTTTGTTATTGCAACAACTGAGGGCCTAAGTGCACTTAGCCCACTGGGTCAGGGAGCGATCCAGGCCCTCACCCTGGCGTCCACTCCTGTCTTCGCCCCACGCCCACCAGCAGGAAACAACAGATCCATGTGGGTAAAATGGGGCTGACTAGACTCTATCTCTTTGATAAAAAGCCTCCCCCTCAAACCTGAAATGGTGGGAGAATGAGGAAGCATACAGCTTATAAGAGAGAGGAAAGGGAGTATCTTTCTGAAGACTCAAAAGAAAAAAAGCAGAAGAATTCATTCCATGAAGGGCATGGCATCCTCAAAAGAATACAGAAGAACATGGCCTCCTAGATCCTTCATGCGCTGCGTTTCTTTCTTATTTTCTCTATACACCAGACTCAGATTAAAAATAAGGGAAGAAAAGCAAGGAATTTAAAAAGCTGTCACCAGATTATGATCCACATTCCAGGCATGGAGAGTATAATTCACACTACAGAATATCGACTCCATGAACAGGAACAAGCTTGAGGAAGTCTCCCCAGATGCAGAGACGCGTGGTCAACATTTTAGTGACGTAAGATTACAGACAAAAGGTGTTTCTGAGAAGAATTGAGGACATGATCATTTCAAAACCTAAAAACAAATCTTTTTTTAATTAAAGTATGCAGATAAAAAGGACTCCCTCTACCCTAGGCTGTGTCCCTGAATGGAACACACCTGGTGTTCATCCTGGCATAGGATGGACTATGAAGTATAATTATACCTGGACTCATCCTGGCAAAACTAAGTTGATAATTTTTTCTTAACCATAAAAATCTGAGTAAATATAGAGTTAAAAAAAAAAAGTTGATGGGCTGCAAAACCACAGATTTTCAAAGGAACAAGAACCCCACTGCCCTATCTTGGGTCCTCAGGCTGCTGTAACAGCATACCACACCCTGAGTGGCTTAAACAACAGAAGTTTATTCTGTCCCATATCTGGAGGCTTTGAGTCTACAATTAAGGTGTCCAGCAGGGCCAGGCTCTCTCTGAAGGCTCCAGGAGAGAATTGAATCCATGACTCTCTTGGTTTGTGGTACTGCCTGTTATCTTTGGCTTGTAGATACATCACTCTAATTTCTGCCTCTGTCATCAAACAGCATTGTCCCCAGTGTCTATGCTTTTCTTCTAACGGTGGTCCTAATAAATTAGGGCCCCCACTAATCCAGTATGACCTCGTTTTACCTCTGTCACACCTGTGAGGATCCTACTTCCAAATAAGGTCACCTGCACAGGCACTGAGGGTTAGAACTTCAACATCTTTTGGGGGGCGGGGGGAGAAACAATTCAACCCACAACACCTCTCTAGTACCAAAAGCAGAAGTCGAAAGCAACACCTACAAAACTTGAAGGGAATAGAGAGACCAAACCTTATAAAAACCACACCCAGTTTTCTATTAAGTATAATATCAACCAAAAAACAGTCTCAGATATTCAAAGGCAGAAAATACCCAGCCCATTTATCCTTCTTGAAAAAATTAAAAAGTCTCTTAAGAACCAAAATTAACAGGTGCCTAGGTGGCTCAGTGGGTTGAGCCTCTGCCTTCGGCTCAGGTCATGATCCCAGGGTCCTGGGATCGAGCCCTGCATGGGGCTCTCTGCTCAGCGGGGAGCCTGCTTCCCCCTCTCTCTCTGCCTGCCTCTCTGCCAACTTGTGATCTCTCTCTCTCCGTGTGTCAAATAAATAAATAAAATCTTTTTTAAAAAAAAAAAGAACCAAAATTAACTTTTCAACAGTGAAGACGTTATCGTTAAGAGGACAAAGGGGGAAGGGCTATAAACTATAGCCCAAGCCCAGTCTTCAAACACTTCACTCAACTGTCCCTCTTCTACTTCCACTCCCTTCTCATTCAGGAAATATGGTTTTTGAACCATATCCTTCACTCCATAGTGCAGAAACAATCTCTTACCTTATCTGGCAACCTCTTAAAAAAAAATAGTGCCCTGTGCCAGAACTGCAAACAATGGCTAACATTTTTTGCAATGGTTGTGACACTGGGCAGAAAAAGCTCTCCCACACGCCCCACTCCACCCCCCCAAGCCTCTAAAGAAGCAGAAGAGCACAGAACACCACAACCACGATCTTCATTGCCAAAGAACCGAAATTACGAAAAAGGAAAATTTGAGTTCTTCAGATGATCAACATTTTTAAAGACATATGGAAGAAACATTTAAGCCAGTATACACAGTCTTGTATATTTGATGACAATAGGAAAATATGTACAACTAAAAGCTAGAAGGAGGTTCGATACAATGTTGATGGTTATTCTTATGGGGGTGGAAACAGCAACCGTTGTTCCCTTTTACATTTTTGGTTTGACATATGTTCTGACATTTTTATAATGAGAATATGTTAGAAGAAAACATACTTTATTTTCCATTAAACGTTTATTTGAGACATTTGTACCCATTTCTTTCTACATTGGGAGGTTTCCCAGCAAGCCCCCCTGCTGGACACCTGCCAAGTTATCACTCTCATGAAACCCCTTCCCCAGGAAGGGGGATTCACCTTTCCTTTATCTGGGCACCTCCAACTGTGTCTACTCATCCACCTGGCTCAGACTTGCCTTTGTCTGTGTAGCTCAAACTGTCCATAGTCATCTCTTCCCCAGGGCTTAGAGACATTGAATGGTCTGCTTTACTGACCGCTCTCACAGTGAAGGTCTGGACTGGCTTCCTCCTACCGTCACTGTGTGGCTCAAGATCCAGTTCCTTATTCTATGTACTCTGTCTGTAGTACTACACTGGCTACTATACAAAGTAGTACGTAGTTCTGTATGCAACATACAAAGGAACCGCACTGCCCCAGCTCTGTCTACACATCTGACTTCTCTGCTTACAACTTTCAATCTATAACCAATCACTCCTTACCATTAAACTCTCCTGGGGTGTCTGGGTGGCTCAGTAGGTTAAATGTCTGCCTTCAGCTCAGGTCATGATCTTGAGGTCTTGGGATGGAGCCCAGCGTCAGGCTCCCTTGTTCAGGGAGGAGTCTGTTTCTCCCTCTGTCCCTCCCCCTGCTCATGCTCATGCGCGCACGCTCGCCCTCTCTTTCTCTCTCTCTCTCTCTCTCTCGCTCTCTCTCAAGTAAAGAAAATTTTTAAAATAAATGACCTTTCTCTTGGGGCACCTGGGTGGCTCAGTCAGTTAAGCGTCTGCCTTCGGCTCAGGTCATGATCCCAGGGTCCTGGGATCTAGCCCCGCATCAGGCTCCCTGCTCAGAGGGAAGCCTGCTTCTCCCTCTCCCATTCCCCCTGCTTGTGTTCCCCTCTCTTGCTGTCTATCTCTGTCAAATAAATAAAATCTTTAAAAATAAAATAAAATAAAATAAATGACCTTTCTCAAAAACAACATTCTGAATATAACTTCTTACAACATAGAAAACTCCCCTTTTTCTGTAGATCTTGGGTGTGATGTTAAGAATGATGAGGGTAGGACCACCATGCTGCCCATCTCACATCCATGTGAATGGTGCCCTGGACCTGCAAGGAGGTGGCCCCGGGGACTGAATATCTGACTCCTAAAGCCATTCTCTACCTCAGTTACATGTTCAGCCCCCTACGACTGCTGGAGCCCACTTACCCTTGAATTTCATGTTAAAGCAAGTACCCAAGTAACACATCAGGACTTCCACTGAGTTCTCTATTCTAACTATAAATGTATGTTCACCAAATGTGTCTGTCCAAATAATAATGAGGGTGATCAAGTTAGTAGTAAAGCCTTATATGCTATACCAGACCTAGCTAATAAGCACTTCACATATAAAATAAAAAATATAAAAATAAGATAATATATTTTATATTTATATAAAATTTATATATTACATTTTATATTTTATTTTTATATTTTATTTTTTCACCCTGTTCCATTTGCTGTCATTGTCCCTGGGCTACAGATGAGAAAACTAATGCTCAGAGAGGCTACTAAGTAAGCTGTCTAGGGCCCCACAGCCCACAAGTGGTAGATCTGGATTTGAACCGAGGCAGTCTGAGCCACTGTCCGAGCTCTTCATCATGGCCGTACGCTGGCTTGCCTTTGTAATAGTGGGTCCCCTGACCAAGGTGCGTACCAAGCGCGGAATGCTGTTAGGTGCTTAAGAAATTCTGACCGTCATCCACAGATAATTTAGCGAGTCATGTTTCTCTGAATGGTAATCATCGGGAACATTCTGTCGCATTGGACACGATGACATTTTGGGGGTGGAAAAATAAGTGGAAGGGAAAAAGACTTTTAGAACAATGCCAAAACCAGCACATCACCCCCTCACTAACTACTCGAATCCAAACTCTGGCAATCCCACCCGCGATGCTGCTGCCAACGGGCCTCATTACAAGAGAAAAGAAGGACAAGAGGGAGCTGCTACCATTTATCTTATTTCAACTCCTTACAAGGAAAATGGGATCTGTAAACATTTAGGGGGAAATACCTCCAAGTTTCTAGGCAGCACTGAAAGTTTCTTCCCCACAAACACACGTTAAAAATGCTATATAACCAATTCAGCACACACTGTAGAAAAAAGCAGACTAAGTCAATTGTGTACATGTGGCTGTTTAACAAGATCCTTTCCAGGCCTGTACTGGGGGGCAGGGAGTGGAGCGAGAAAATGAGAAGACTACATTTTCTGCATCTATTATTTTTTTGCTATATTCCTGCTCCACTAGCACCACAGAGGAGGAGGAGGGGGGAAAGGGCAGCATTGCTCAGTTTTCAAAACAGCAGCCTCAATGACATGTCTGGTACAATATCTTAGCAACAATGTCAATATTGTCTCACCACAACTAACCATATTAACATTCCACTCTAATCATGATTTCTCAAATATAAAATGGAATGCGCGTTACTTCATTCATTCTCTGAGCATCGCTCTGGGAAATACAGTCCTCCAACAGTTTCTTTAACATTGTATGTCAATTAAGCATCAAAATTATATTCAATAGCTATCACTGCTTGTGTATTAACTTGAAAGCATGAGAATACGCAAATATTGATGAGGAATCGACATAAACACAAGAACCAAATAAAGCATACTGACAAATTGCTTTGATGAAATCCTGTCCCTGGTTATTTCTGGAATGGAACCCTTGTCACTCGTCTCCTTGTAGAGCTGCATTTCTGTATTTCCAGTTCACCTTTGGAGGGCTGCCAAGAACAGGGTTGACAAGATAGTGGGGGAGTTCCTTCTTGAGACCAGGAGTTCTCCAGTCACATATGTGTACTTCTGCCACGGCTGGCTGGGGGCAGGCCGTGCACAGCATCCTAATGATTCTCAAACCTGGCTAACCGTTCAAAAAGCACCACAAACTCCCACCGCAGGGGGGAATTTGACTCACAAATGCTTTCGGGGAAGCAGCCAGGTTTAGGAATCCACGCACTGGACGACTACGCAAAAGCCCATTCTGACGAAGACAAGGAGAACACCGGATCGCACGGGCACTGCACCTTTGAGTGCACACACATCTTCTCAGGCACCAAGGCCTTCTGGTGGTGGATCCTTGTGTTAGGAGCTTAAACCTTTTCTTTTCCCCTTCCCTGCCCAGGCAGCACATGCCATCCCAGACTGCTTTCGGCAACTGCCCCCACAGCACTCTGTTAAGGCCAGACCCCTCACCACGGCTCTCCTCCGTCCGCACCGGATGAAATGGCCAAGTTGTGTCTGCCACACAGGCAAGGAAACAAAACGATCCAAGACACTGCCATTCACTAAAGCCTAAAGGGGTCAAAGGGGGGTTCTAGGGGGGAAGAGTCCAAATGACACAGAAAGTGCTACCAGTCATAGCAAGAGCAAATGTAAAATGCTTACGATGGTCCAGGCACTGTTCTAAGCCCTGTAACTCACAGGATCCTCAGGACAACCAACCACCCTAGGAGAAAGAAACTGTCATTAACCCCGTGTTGCAGATACAGAAGCTTACATAGCTGCTACATTACAGAGGACGCCGGGGGGTTCACTTCCCAGCTTCTCCGTTATGTCTGAGGAAGAAAAAGAGATCTCACCCCTCCCTCAAAACATCTGGGTATCAAAAGTTCCTGATATAAATTTAAATATTTATAGGAGTGTATTTGATTCCCTCACTTGACGGGCATTTCCCCAAACCAAGGATATCATATGGTAAAAGTGAAACAAATTTCCCCTGAAGTTTAAAAACAAAAAAAAAAAACAAAACAAAACAAAAAAAACAAACACAAACAAAACCTTCATTTCATTTGACCTTTATCATTACTGTATGGCACATTATTACCTTCGTTTTATAGGCAAGAAAACAGAAGTTCAGAAAAAGGAAACACTTGTTCGAAAGGAGCCAGCAGCTACATCAAACTGGACCTTCAGGAACAAGTTTCCTGACGCCAAGCCAGCAGACCGCTCATTCATCTTTGAGATGCTGCTTCCATGAACTCAGACGGGATCTGAAGTACTGTTTGGGGAGTCCAATAACCATGGAAACCATGTAATGGATGGAGGGGGAGGAAACTCCAGAATCTCTAATCTTCATAATCTTAGAGCTAAGGATGTAGCTTTAAGAGGTTTAATAAGATTAGCGGCATCAAAACTCTCCTACAAAGCCAGGAAAGAAAGAGAGCTGACCTCCCTGAAAGAATGATGTGTAACCTCTCAGTTTTCAACACTGAACGTACAGAATTAAAACAAAATCCCTCACTTAATCCCACCAAAAATGAAGGATGAAACATACATGAATCTTTTTAGGTTTTATAATTCAAAATTAAACATGACATGTGTGACTTGCTTAGAACTCTAGCTGGCAAACAATTAACGGTTAACCACTTACCAGAATATTAAAACAGATCCTAAATTCAACAACAACAACAAAAAATAGGTAAGCATACAGGCAGGACAGAGAAACAAATTTAAATCTCTCTGACAAATACTTATATAACATATACATTGCATCAAGCATAGATTTAAGCACTTTATAAATATTAACTCATTTAATCCTCATAAGTGACCCATGAGGCACAGAAAGTTTAAGTAATTTGCTCATTTTCACACAGCTGGTAAACTATGGCACCAGGCTACAAATCCAGGCAGTAAGATTTCACACGGCCAATAAACACAAAAATGCGTTTTAATTCATTCTGAAGAATTACTTAATTAAAACAATGAGATACAATTTTTGCCTATCACATTGCAAAGATGAAATCATTTGATTATAACCGATGGTGTTAAGTGTGTAAATACGTATTCTCATACTGAAAATGGAATTAGAAATTTAATGCCACCTTTCTGAAGGTGGCATTTTGACAAGGGCAATTTGCCTTTCTGAAGGGCAATTTGACAAAAATCTAGGAAGATTATAAATGAACAAACTTGTTAACCAACGATCAATAGGAGAATAATGAAATAAAGTATGAGCTACCTGTCCAATGTAATATTGAACAAATTCTGAAAAACCTATCAGTGTGTGCTAATATGAAAAATGTCTAAAACTGCAATCAAATTTATAAATAAAACAGTGTAAATCTGTGCATTGTAAGGACCTATGCATGTTTGTACATATGCAGGCATATACACAGAAAATATCTGGAGAGATCAAATAAGAAACATTAATTGCCTTTAGAGAGCAAAAAGGAAAGCAGAAAAGAAATAGGGAGGTACCTATTTCTAATACCATTATATAGCTTCTAAAAAAAACTGTTTTTTCTTAATTTTGCTTATTTATCTGAGAAATAGAGAGTGAGAGCATGAGTGAGCGGGTTGAGGGCCAGAGGAAGAAGCAGACTCCCCACCAAGCAGGGAGCCCAACATGGGACTCAATCCCAGGACTCCAGGATCATGACCTGAGCTGAAGGAAGACGCCCAACTGACTGAGCCACCCAAGCATCCTAGCTTTTTTTCTTTTTCTAATAATTGTATATTTAACTATTTACATTTATGGTGCTTAAATGGCTTTTCAAAAACAAAAAGTGATGCCTTTGTAATCTCAAAGACACCAAGCAGAAATGGTCCTTAAGATATAAAAAAGGGGGCACCTGGGTGGCTCAGTCAGTTGGTTGTCTGCCTTCAGCTCAGGTCATGATCCTGAAGACCCTGTGTGGAGCCAGCAACAGGCTCCCTGCTCGGCAGGGAGTCTGATTCTCCCTTTGCCTCCCACACAGCTTTGCTCTCTCTCTCCCTCTGTCTCTCTCTTGCTCACTCTCTTGCAAATAATAAAATCTTTAGCAGAAAAAAAAAAAGGATAAAGATATAGAAAAAGAAGAGATACTACTCAGTTACTGAGTCTTGGTAAAGACCATATAAGAAACTCAGAAATAATACTTTGGGGCTGGGACAGGGTAGAAATCAAAATTCCTGGAGAGAAAAGTTATAAAGGAAATCTACTGTCTTCTATCTCAGGGATAGCTTTTCCTTTATATTTATTCAGTGCTAGAAATTAAAAAAAATAATAATAATAATGGGAGCTAGCCAGAGACACAGTAGAAACTGAACTCGTCTGGAGTCAGAAACTATACTTTGATCCCATGTTTGCTTTAACTAGGTATATAATGTTGAGCAATTGCTAAATGCCTCTTTTCTAATTTTCCTCAAAAAATGAAAACACTGGGGTGCCTGGGTGGCTCAGTCAGTTGAGCGGTTGCCTTCAGCTCCGGTCATGATCCCAGGGTCCTGGGATGGAGGCCCATGTTGGGCTCCTTGCTCAGCAGGAAGTCTACTTCCATTCTTCCTGCCCTCCTCCCCCATCCGCCCTTGCACTATCTCTCTCTGTGTGTCTCAAATAAATAAAATATTAAAAAAAAAAAAGTGAACACTGGGGCACCTAGGTGACTCAGCAGGTTAAGCATCCAACTCTTGATCACAGGGTCCTGGGATTGGGAGACCGTTGGCCAGGCTTCCCGCTCAACAGGGGGCCAGTTTCTCCCTTTCCCCGTCCCTCTGCCCCACCCCCCGCCCCAGCTCATGCTCTCTCTCTCAAATAAATAAAATCTTTAAAAAAAAAAAAAGAAAAGAAAAGAAAAAGAAAATGAAGACACTGAACTCAATTTGTAAAACTCTTCTTGATCTAAATCCTTTAATTTCATTACTTTACCTTAGTTTAAAAAAGAATCCCTACATCTAACAATCTAAGATTATGAACCATGGATCAAAATATTTACATTTAAGAATACAGCAGTTTGGGGGCGCCTGGGTGGCTCAGTGGGTTAAAGCCTCTGCCTTCGGCTCAGGTGATGATCCCAGGGTCCTGGGATCGAGCCCCGCATCGGGTTCTCTGCTCAGCAGGGAGCCTGCTTCCTCCTCTCTCTCTCTCTGCCTGCCTCTCTGCCTACTTGAAATCTGTCAAATGAATAAATAAAACCTTTAAAAAAAAAAAAAAAGAATACAGCAGTTTGGGGCACCTGGATGGCTCAGTCAGTTAAGCATCTGCCTTTGGCTCAGGTCACAATCACAGGGTTCTAGGACTGAGTCCTGCTTCAGGATCCTTGCTCGGGAGCAGCCTGTTCCTCCCTCTGCCTGCCACTACCCCTGCTCGCTCTCTCTCTCTCTTTCAAAAAAAAGAATACAGCAAAAGTTATTAAGGAGATGCTTAGCTATCTGGAACTATCCCTGCCGGCTGGTAGCAACTCACCAGAAGCCAGGTGTCAGGAGGTACTGAGACTTTTCGTGTACAGAGGCAGAAAGTCATCAAGTACTGTAGAAAACCTGATGACTCATTTTGAGTTGGTTTTATGCCTTCATTTTGGTTTCTCTATAAATTTCTTAAATAGAAGCCAATCAGACCAGCAGCCTCAACACAAACCTGAAATTTTAACAACACAGGAGACACTTCTACCCATGGAACACAGGCAGGTTTTAGTAACTTCAATAAAAATTTCCCAATGAGTACTTTATAAGGAAATCCCACTACTATGCACCAGGGGCCTTACCAGGGAAAGGGAAGAACCAGACTGAAGAGCCTTTCACACTTCCAAAGGAAAAAAATTGTGCAGTTGACCTGGAACAACACAGATGTGAACTACACAGGCCCATTTAGATGCAGAACTTTTCCAGTTAATACAGTACAATATTGCAAATGTATTTTCTCTTATTTTTACATTTCTTCTCTCTAGCTTGCTCTTTTGTAAGAATATAGTATATAATAAATATACAGAATGTGCCAGGTGACTACATTATTGGGAAAGCTTCTAGTTGACAAGAGGCTATTATGTTCTGGAGAGTTAAAAATTATAAAATTATACTTGAAAATAAAAAAAATAAAAATTATACTTGACTTTTTGGGTACGGATGGGTATGCCTCTAACCCCCATGTTGTTCAAGGTCATATAAAGACAATGAGGAGAAACTATAAACGGGCACTGAATAATTAAAGAGGTCAACCAATCTCAAAGAAATGCTAATTAAAAACAAATATATGCTTGGACCTACAAAATCAGCAAAGATTATTAAAATCTACAAACACCCAATACTAGTAAGAGTCAGGCAAGCAGGCACACTCACACACTGCTTACACAGATGACCACACAATTCCTCCGGAAAACAATCTGGCAAGAGGTACTATGAGCTTCTGAAGTTTGTTTTCATTATTAATTCCTTGCCTGGAAACATTCTATTAAAATAATCAGAGACTTGTACACAGCTACCTATTTTCCAGAGGCTTTTTTTTTTAAATGAATGAAAAAAGCATACCGACACAAAATCATTCATTACAGTATAATAAAATATTAGGCATTTATCAAAGACTAATGATATCAAAAAGGATAAAGCAAAAGACAAAGAATATCCTGGGGCTTTTTTCTTTATTCTTATTAATATTTTCCAAACTTTTAACAAATGAGCACATATTATATCGGGCACAGATTCAAAGACCCATGTTGATTCTCACCTTACCTTCCCTAAAACCGAAATGTATATACTAGCTGACGGCATCCTTAAAAACCGGCATCAGCCAGGCAATGACTGCAACCTCACAGCCGCTGACTGCAAACCTGGGCTCTCACACCTGGTAGAGGGGCAATTTTAGCTCTTTCCAGGTTTCAGTCAACAAATCACTTAGGGTCAACTGTGGAAGAAAAATGAACCCTGGAGTTTATCTGAAAGCTTTCCATTAAAATCTCCTTTGAGGGGTCAGGGGTGGGAGGTTGGGGCAACCTGAGGGTTTTGAAGGGTCAAGGGTGGGAGGTTGGGGGAACAGGTGGTGGGTAATGGGGAGGGCACGTTTTGCATGGAGCACTGGGTGTTGTGCAAAAAGAATGAATACTGTTACGCTGAAAAAATAAATAAAATGGAAAAAAATATCTCCTTTGAGATCATGAAAGGATAGTGTCAACGTAGTGTGGAAAAAAATGGATATGGACAACTAGGTTAAAAAAAAGAAGAATTAGGCTCTAAATAGCAATCAGAAATGCTTTAACCAACTTGTTTATATTTTCCTCCAGCCTTTTTTTTTTAAAGGTTTATTTATTTATTTGAGAGAGAGTGCATGTGTACGAGCACACAGGCAGGAAAGGAAGAGAGAGGGAGCGAGAATCCCAAGCAGATCCCATGCCAAGCATGGAGTCTAAGGCGGGGCTCAATACCATGACCCCGAGATAATGACCCAAGCTGAAACCAAGAACTGGACGCCCAACCAACTGTGCCACCCAGGCGCCCCTTATTTCCTTGTTTTATGAAAAAGATTGAGATACATAAAAATAACTCTAAAGAAAGGAAATCTTCAGTAAGTCAAACATCTTAAGTAATAAAGTACTGTCCGTTAATTGACAGCTCTTTCTTCCTCAGAGGTACATGAAATAGGATGTTTTATAATCAATGAAATACAGTATGACAAGTGCTATGGGCTGAATATTCCTATGTTGAAGCTTTAAACCCCCAAGTAATGGTATTTGGAGATGGGTCCCTTGAGAGACAATTAGTTTTAACTGACTTCAGGAGGGTGGGGCCCTTATGATGGAATTAGTGTCCTTACTAGAAGTACCAGAGAGCTTGCTATCTCTCTTGCCTTTTGAGGACACAGGAAGAAGGCAACTGTCTACAAGCCAGAGGAGTCTCCACCAGAGGGTGGAGAAATTCAGATTCTACTTTTCAGATCCATGACTGCAGATGTGAATAAAGGTTTCTAAACTTGAGGCTAAGGCTATCCAACGGGTTAGCCCAGGGGGCCACCCGCCAGCTACAGGACCACTCATAATCAAAGCCTCATACTATTTTTTTTTAAAGATTTTATTTATTTATTTGACAGACAGAGAGATCACAAGTAGGCAAAGAAGCAGGCAGAGAAAGACATGGAAGCAGGCTCCCTGCTGAGCAGAGAGCCTGATGCGGGGCTCGATCCCAGGACCCTGAGATTATGACCTGAGCTGAAGGCAGAGGTTTTAACCTACTGAGCCACCCAGGTGTCCCAAAGCCTCATCCTCTTAAGAGGAATACTAAGCTTAGATCATCCTTCACAGGGGGAAAAAAAAAAAAAGGTCAATATGTCAAATCTTTAGTAGCCTACCTCCCCACTCAGAAACTACATTTGCCAATAGATTATATGAAATCAAGTTTTCTATATTTTTGTAGAACAGAAATAAAAACTTGGAATTCTCTTCCTAGAAAACGCAAATGGGGGGCAGGGGATCCCAGACAGCTTAGTCAGTTAAGCAATCAACTCGTCATTTTGGCTCAGGTCATGATCTCCGGTTCATGAAATCAAGCTCCATATCTGCTCCATGTGGCTGTGGAGACTGCTTAAGATTCTTTCTCCCTCTCCCTTCTCCCCCCACACCGGAACTCTTGCTGTCTCTTTCCAAAAAAAAAAAAAAAAAGGGTGTTACTTAAAAAATGCAAATGATCACATGAAAATTCAGATATAGAGTTCTTATGGGCATTTAAGAAGCTATACCACATGACAAAGCTCTGGAAAATTAGGTATATAGAAAATAAGATCATTGTTTTGGGGTTACTTTACAGAAAAGAAGCTTTAATTTTTTGAAAAAGGATTTATATAATGAAATTGGATTTGACCCAAAAAATGAGACTCTGAACTATTATTTTATATTCGCTATTAAGTTTCCTACTGCATTTACACATATACAGTTGACCCTTAAATAAAACGGGTTTAAACTACTCAGGTCCACTTTTACATGGCTTCCCCACCCCCAGTAAATATAGTCAGTACTGTAAAAGTATTTTCTCTTCCTCAAATTTTCTTAGCAAAATTTTTTTCTATATTATAATATAGTATATATAAGACATATACAAAATATGTGTTAATAGATGGTTAATGTTATCAGTAAGGCTTCTATTCCAATAGGTTATTAGAAGTTCTGGGGGGTCAAAAGTTTTATGTAGATTTTCAACTATGTGAGGGCTGGAATCCCTTAACCTCTGCATTGTTTAGGTGACAGCTGTACATACAAAGAGGGGCCGAAACAAATAAATGTTGTTGTTTGAGAATTCTGCTACCAACTTTATGATGATTCGAATAGACTGTGACTTCCTGGGGGGTCTTACTAGCCAGAAAACATAGAAGATCCATGAGGTGTCTTGATTTCACCTTCCCCGTCCAGAGCGTTCTCTAATTATGCCCTTCACAGGCAACAGGCTCTAGGATGAGCCAGCTTGGTCCACGATGTGTAGGTGCCTGACACATGACAAATGCTAATATCTGTTCTCCTCCGTCTCTCTTTCATCCATTGTACTTCCCTAAAATGTATGCAAAAGCTACAAAGAGGATGGAGGGTAGAGTCTTCTACAGAGGAAGACCTTCATCAATTAAGGATGTGTTGAAATGAAACATCCCAGAAACTATATAAACTGTACGTAGAAATCTATTCCTAAAGCTGCTGCTTACTGACTTCCAAAATCTCTTTAGCAAGGGGAAGTCTTTTAGTTTAACTTCACAAAGAAAAAGGACACAATGCCAGTACTTGATATAAGCTGAAAGGTAAAATAAGTATTTCCCAAGTATAAACCACCATACAAGAGACCAAGGACTCAGCTTTCCCAGTTTTGTTATGAGGAAAAGGGTGAAGACGGCACAAAAGACTGCAGTATGCCAGCATGATGGCAGAATCCATATTTGAAGATGGAAAGTCATGGCAAGAAGCTTCCAGAACATCACTCCTCTGCCTGAGAGCATTCCGGCCTTCTCTTCAGAAGGGAAAGAACAAGAACTCTGACAACAGTTTTGTTCAGAGTACCATACAGTTTTCTCAGGAAAGCAAAGGTCGCAGGGTATCTAGCAGAAGCGAGGTGTCAAGTGATACCCTTCTGCAAAAAGGTTCTCTTATTTAACCCTGATGACATCCTTGTCAGGCAGCTTAGTCAAGTTAAGGAATTTGTCCAGATTCATGTAAATGGGAGGTGATCAAGCTGGGAGCTGAATCTGTGACTTCTAATTCCAAAGTCTGCTTTTTCTAGACTGTGAGACAGGTATAAGGGACAACAAAGAAAAACGGCTAACCGGGCTAACCAGAGGGAACAGTCCTGATTCTACCAAAAACCAGCTCGGCCTCTATTCTGTGTTTATATCCTGCCCCAATATTTAACAGAATTTGCTTAAGTGCCCTGGTAAAGAGAAATACAATATCGTTAGATTGAATTATTTCTGCCTGTTTTGTTGCTTGGGAAACATTTTTGGAGTCCGTTAACAACAAGATACCAAATATCCATAGCTCAGCAAGACAGTCACTGCACTAAATTCCTAAATAATAGTCCCCAACCACAGAAAATGGGCAATGCAGCACAGAATAATCAAAAGCAGCTTCATATTTTCCGGATAAAACAAAGCATCGTTTGTACTGGGGCATTTTTAGAAGGTACCACTGAAAACCAGACTGCAGCCTGGAATGGCTTAAAATACCACATTTAACAATCACATCAATGGCTTTTTTTTTTTTTTTTTTTTAAATTTTATTTATTTATTTGACAGAGAGAGAGATCACAAGTAGGCAGAGAGGCAGGCAGAGAGAGAGGAGGAAGCAGGCTCCCCGCGGAGCAGAGAG
The DNA here is from genome assembly GCF_922984935.1 of Meles meles. Classification (NCBI taxonomy): domain Eukaryota; kingdom Metazoa; phylum Chordata; class Mammalia; order Carnivora; family Mustelidae; genus Meles; species Meles meles. The sequence goes on along the minus strand of NC_060074.1, from coordinate 56,864,452 downwards.
CCCGATGCGGGACTCGATCCCAGGACCCCGAGATCATGACCCGAGCCGAAGGCAGCGGCCTAATCCACTGAGCCACCCAGGCGCCCCCTCAACTTTAGAGGCAAACAGCTTCCTTTTACTACAAATTCAAAGTGAAGGATTAGATGCAAAGCTAACAGATTAATTCAGTACACACTCAAGTTTATAGAGACTATCCAATGCCTTAATTAACACCATTATAAGTGCACTTAGCCGACCAGCTGGGTTTTAACGAAGAAAAGGTGAAGGTCAAATGTCTTTTTTTTTTACATAAATTGCTTCAAACTAAGCCCCCCACTTAAAAAAAAATAATGAAACTGAAAGGAAAAGACTAATAAACAATTATTTTGGCATAGTAAGCAACCCTTCCTTCATCAGTCTATATTTTAACTGAGGCAGTACCACAATTAGAAGTTCACCAAACTTTGTTCTTCTGCCTCAGTGCAGAGCTATTTCCACACCAAGACAGAGCAACTAGAAAAGGTGGACAGGGCAAGAAGCTATAGTTTCAAGATTAGCAGAAGACAGGAGAAGGGATGCATAAAGAGGGAGAGGAACCAACCCTCTCTTGGAGGGGGATGGGTCTTGTCTGCCTAATGCTTCTAGAAAGATGCCACTATCTCTGGGATTAAAAGAAAAAAACCAGAACTGTTATCAGTTGTGAGCTACAATTATATCAAAGATGTTAGATAGGGGCGCCTGGGTGGCTCCCTCAGTCAGTTACGTATCTGCCATCAGCTCAGGTCATGATCCCAGGGTCCTGGGATCCAGCCCCACATTGGGCTCCTTGCTCAGCAGAAAGCCTACTTTCTTTCACTCTCCCTGCTTGTGTTCCCTCTCTCACTGTGTCTCTCTCTGTGAAATAAGTAAATAAAATCTTAAAAAAAAAAAAAGATGTTAGATAAAAATCAGGATTCATCTCTTGGAGACCAATAGGGGGAAAAAAAAGTCCAAAAAACTAACCATATCATTTATTCACTCTGTGGATGCAGTAGTTATTCTAACGAGCTATACTAAGTATCTGTGCTTGGTTTTTGTAGTAGTGGGCACCTGCCCATGTCGATGACAGAAGAATCCTCCACAGTACATGCCTTGGTGGGAGGTGAAGTCCACTTTGCCCTACAGATGCAAAGAAGTCAAAATACACATTTGTCCAGCCTCTCTTTCAGCTAGAAGCCAGGCATGGGAATCAGGCTCAGCCATTTATATACACTTGCCCCACACTTTCAGTTTTTCTTCAGTTTTTCCTTGGTTCTCTGAAGCATTTTCTTTTCCAGATGAATTTTTATTTTTTTTTTATTTTTTTTTAAGATTTTATTTATTTATTTGACAGAGAGAGAGATCACAAGCAGGCAGAGAGGCAGGCAGAGAGAGAGGAGAAAGCAGGCTCCCCGCTGAGCGGAGAGCCCGATGCGGGTCTCGATGCCAGGACCCTGAGATCATGACCTGAGCCGAAGGCAGAGGCTTTAACCCACTGAGCCACCCAGGCGCCCCCCAGATGAATTTTTAAAACAACCGGTTATGTCGTGTTAAAAAAAAAAAATGACCGCACTTTTCTGGTCAGTGAAAATACTCTGTATGATACTATATCAACAGATACAGATCATTGCGTGTTTGTCCAAACTCAGAGAATGTACTATACCAAGAGTGAATCCTGATGTAAACTGTGGAATTTGCGTGACTATGATGTGTCAGTTCATCAGTTGTAACTGATTCATCAGTTGTAACAAACGTACTGCTCTGGTGGTGGGTACTGATCCTGGGGGAGGCTCTTTCTGAGTGGGGACAGAGGCTACATGGGAAATCTCTGTACCTTCTGCTCAGTTATGCTGCAAATATAAAACTGGTATAAAACAACAAGGTTTTTAAAAATAAAATAGTTGGGATTTCATTAGGGATTAAATAGATTGCACAGGTAATTCTGTAAGAGATCATTGGTTTAAAATATTGCATTTACGGGGCGCCTGGGTGGCTCAGTGGGTTAAGCCGCTGCCTTCAGCTCAGGTCATGATCTCGGGGTTCTGAGATCAAGTCCCACATCGGGCTCTCTGCTCGGCAGGGAGCCTGCTTCCCTCTCTGCCTGCCTCTCTATCTACATGTGATCTCTGTCTGTCAAATAAATAAAATCTTTAAAAATAAATAAATAAATAAATAAAATATTGCATTTGCCAATTTAGGAACACTGTATTTCTTTCCATTTATTAGGTCTTCCGTTAAGTGCTTCAGCAAAGTTTTAATCTTCTCTTCAATGTAAGGTTTGCACATTTTTTCTTAGGTTAATATTTAAAGTTTTATTATCAATTAGGACATTACCCTATGCATTATGTAAACAGTGTTGTACAGAGAAGATATTAATTCCCTCACTGTTCCTCTATCAACTCGAAACTCATTTTGGTCCAGATTTGTATCAGAATACTCTCAATATACTCACAGTATAGTAGTTATTTAATTTTTAAATTAAATAGATTTAATAATAGTAACATGAAAGTTTTTTATAGCAAAGTTCACTTAAAATAAAAAGATGTGGTTTCTCCTTGGAGAACCTCAAAATAAATACCACACTGTTTTGGATCAAGGTCTTACATAAGAGCAGGAAAGGAAGGAGAAAAAGAAAGAAAGAAAGAAAGAAAAAAAAATATATATATATACCCTCATCTACCTCTCCCCACCTTGTGGTTTAATATGGATTTTTGCTCCCTCAGGCCTAACTCAAGGTCAAGAGTGCTCATTTACACTGATGGAATAGCACGAACAAGGCAAATGTACTTTTTCCAAAAACATTTAAGTTTTTAATATTGTACTCTGACACAATTCTACAGCTTCCAGAAAACACGTTTTGCTTAGCTGTAAGCATTTCTTAGGTTAGCCAAAAAAAAAAAAAAGCTATTTTTAAGATTTCAGTGTTCAATAGTTTAATACTATACATATTTCAAATACCCTTATATACATATAAATTTCAATACCTGCTAAAATTTTACTGGTAATTTAAAGTAGATACATGTGACATTTCCTTTTAGGGATAGGAACTGAAGGTGTACCAACTTTTCAGTATTTCTGAAAAGTATTTGTTTTCTTTTGAATTCTAAATTTAACTCAAAGATTAGGTTTTCTAAATTCTCAAAGCTGATTTAAAAAAAAAAAAAAAAAGAGGTTCAGGGCGCCTGGGTGGCTCAGTGGGTTAAGCCTCTGCCTTCGTCTCAGGTCACGATCTCGGGGTCCTGGGATTGAGCCCCACGGCAGGCTCTCTGCTCAGCGGGGAGCCTGCTTCTCTCTTTCTCTCTCTCTCTCTGCCTACTTGTGATCTCTGTCAAATAAATAATTAAAAATCTTTTTTTAAATTTTTAATACATAAATAGAGGTTCAAGATTATAAAAACAACCTACAAAGGATATATAAAATGCTGAGTTCGAGCTTTTAGATAAATATTTCCTAAATTTCTGTAATTGTGAGTTCAAGTACATAGAAATGAATTTTCCTTTGTCTTTGCAACAAAGATTGGTTTTAATTGGAAACAGTAGAGCAAAAATTTTCCATATTGCAGGAGATACTATTACTCAAGTTTCAGGGCAGTCTCTGTAGATTAGCCAGCTTTAATTTACAGAGAAACTTAGCTATGATCTACTTATATAATGAGAGTTGGCACAGAGCTCAACATACGAATGGTCAAATTCCAAGTATTTTCCCCAATGATCTTGTGACATAACTTCACCAAGATTTAAAATTCCATCTGCTTTGTTCCCCAACTAACACAACCAGGTTCTAGTTAAGAGAAAAAAAGGCACATACCATACAGATTTTATGAGAAATGTTCCCATTGCTTTTTCAAGTTGGTTTGCATTAGGCAAAAGCCATAGTGTGGGAATTATTATGTAGAAATGATTCAGAAAAAACAGTAGTTGCTCTTAAAGACCTGAGAGGGGAATAATCCCCAAATCACATGCTCTAATACTGGAAAAGTTACAAATGCAAACTATGTTCACTGTCTGGCCATTCTGAAAGGCAGGGTGCCCCAGATCATTACTGTACTGTCTGTCATTTCACGGGCACTGGTCAAAGAGGATGGGAAGGGGGTGGGTGTCTGTCGTGAAAGACTCCATTTCTAAGTAGGGAGTTTTGGCTTGGAGACCCAGGCCACTGGTTGGGCTGCTTCAGCTAGACAGACAGCTTAGGACCCAACTTTATGCTGGAAATTACAAAGACATCTAAAGAAGCAAGTAACAAAGTCCCTAGGATGAATGTCAGATGAGCCAAAACTTGGAGGGGGGGGGATTTTTTTAAACTGCTTTCAGAGAAATAAAGAGAAGGATATTTTGGCCTTGACCCAGCAGAGGGTGAATGTACTCCTGGAAAGAAATTATGTGAACTGAAAATTCTCCATAGTAACAATTCTAATTAATTATTCAATGGTAGGGGTTGGTTTCTTAAGGTTAAAAGCTGACTATGGTCTCTTCTGTCATTAAAAACTGAATTCTTTTCTTTATATCTGCTTATGCAGGGATAAGGAGAAGCTTCTAATGGAATCTTAACAGTAACTTTTAGTAAAGTTACTTTTAGTAAAAGACTCTACTTTTAGTAAAGTTTGCCATTCTGCAGGCTTTTTACTTTAAGGGGTAACAGAAAATCTGTCTAAATTCCATGTAACTAAAAAGTTTAAGCCCGCTTATTCTATTATGTAAGTAACTATCTGTAAACAACAGATAAACGTTGTCAAAACATCACATACATTATATGTAATTATATAATACATTATATGTAATAAAAGGTACTACAAGATCTTTTTCAATTGAAGAGTTCACTATAATTCAGTGATGTTTTGGTAATAAGTACTTATTTATACTTTAATAGAAATTAAAAACTGAAATATTATTCAATAAACAGTAACTCAGGAAACCACTTTCCAACTCTGAACTATCATAAGTTTGCAGAGTAAAATAGCACATTTTGGGGAAATTAATTCATGCTAACAGATTTTTATTGTATAATAATGGTAAACAATATGTAATTTTTCTAGAAAAGTGGACCACTAAGCGGTCACCAAAATAACCTTAGAAGAGTTTATCACATGGAATGCAATGAAGAGTCACACTGACCACATAAGCACCAGACGTTTATAAACAGAAATGAAATCCAAGCCAAATTAAGTAGCTTTCATCTAATGAAAACTAGCAGTCTGGCACTGAGTGAGGCTACACCTGTTAGGCAGAAAATTTGATATTCAAAAGACGAGGACCAGTCAGCCAGCTGTTGGTTAAACATATAAAATACAACCACGTGTGGGAAAAAGGAAAAGGCTTTCTAGAAACCAAATTCCTGGACACACCTGCTATCCCTCCATGTCTGTAACTCTGACCATCTCTGGATCTGAATGATCTGTTAAAATCATGAACCTTCCGAGTGTTCTGGGGAAGGATTTGGTTTGAAACACAAACTCAAATTTCAAAGTCACTTTCCATAAGAAAGCTCAGAAACAGGGGCACCTTGTTGGCTCAGTTGGTTGGGCGTCTGTCTTGGACTCAGGTCATGATCCCAGAGTACCAGGATGGAGTCCCACACCAGGCTCCCTGCTGAGTGGGGAGTTGGCTTCTCCCTCTGCCCCTCACCCCACCCGTGTTCTCTCTCACTCTCTTGGTCTCTCTCAAATAAGTAAAATCTTTAAAAAAAAAGTTCAGGAATACACTTAGTTTCTCATAGCTTCCTGTATTACATGCATCCTAACCCGAAACACTCCTGAGACCCAACCCCCATGCAACAGCTCCCCCCATGAGTGTGCAAGTGTCTCTGCCCCACGGCCCCCTGCTTGTTCACGCTGCTCGCACATACCTGTTTCCTTCCTGCTCCCCTTGCCTCCCTCTCGGCTCTTCTTCAGCACAGCTTTTAACATTTTCAACACTCTCTTGCTTCTAAAGAGAAAAGGAGGGGAGGGAAGAGGAATTAGGGGTTGTGAGCTGGAACAACTTACATACTGACACAAAAGGTAACTTGGCCTCTAACAGATTGCTTAGCAGAATATAAAGGTACCTTGAGTTTTACAGTAATTTTCTGTGAAGAAACTAAGATGGGTAACTACATGTTAAAGACACAAGGAGTGTTTTATAACTTTTAATGAAGTGATCATAAGTTCACGGACTTGTTATAAAAGTTAAATACACACACACACACACACACACACACACACACACACACACACACGGCCCTTCCCAGCATTCCACAACTAATTAAGGCTAGGAGGCTAAATCTGGGCACATTACTGTAGCAGGTCTGGCATAGGAATTCAGATCTCCCAGCCCCAGCTCATCAAAAGAAAACATTAGAACGGAGAACCAACGAGATAATGGTTAAGAAGAAAGCTGCGTGGTTAGAGGCATGTTTTGCAGATGCTACTGATTACAGAACCACGAGGAAAACATTTTGGAAGTTTATCAGATTAAAACATACCTTATAAGCATTTGCAAAATAAATACAACGGAAACACATTTTAAAGCTGACGTTGGGGGGGACCCAATCAAACAGCATTCAGGGCAGTGGTTTTTTCACCACATACAGTTAGGACTTTGGCGGGGGGTGCGGGGGCGGGAGGAAAGCAGAACAGTCTGTGGGACTACAGCTGAATCCTTTAAATGATAAGCTGCATTTTTAAACTGGGTTGTACCAAGCATGGAGAAACAACACAATGGCCCAGGCCTAAGATGAAACCTAAAACCCTCCCTATAGCAAGAGACAGACAAAAGGACCATTATTTCATCAGCGTCTCCTGCAGCTCTCTTTTCCCTCCTGCAACTCAGATGAGATGGCGGCACAACTCCCAGCAGTAACAAATCCGCATGGGTTGTGTTACCCATAGCACCCTTGTTAATGCACTAAGGACAGGAAGGCGGAAGGCAAGCAGGTTGCTCCGGGAAGAAGGAAGAGGGGGAGGGGGCTAAGAGGGAGAAACTTGTGTGTGAAAAGGGTCCTCCTCTTAGTGCCCCCATGAGCCTGAATGCTTGAAAAGGCCTCCGTGTAGCTCCCCACACAACCCCTCCAGCCCAGAGTGAAGCAGAGCCTCTGCACGGAGAGGAAAGGGTCCCTAAGCACCACATACGGTGACCTTCATATCACGGTGACCTTCATATCATTTCGTCGGGGCCTGTATTTATTTTTCCGGGTCCTTTGTTTGCCTGATGGAAAAACAGAGACTCTGGATGGTTGACTGCCCAGAGGTCACACAGCTAATTAATAGCAGGGCCCAAATCCAATCTGCGGACTCCCAGTCAGGGTCCTCCTCCTCCACAGCTCTGCCTCTCCTCCCAGAAAATGAAAGCTTGGGGCAACAGTTATCAGACAAATGAACAAACAAAAATCAACAAACCAACCCAGCCTAGAGATACCAGAAAGACACTATCTTTAAGCAGAATTTGGAGAAAGCTGTAGCACAGTTTGATAGGGTTAAATCACCTTACAAACAGGTCCTCTACACACAAAAGGGCCATGGCTTACAGCTTAATTCTTGTTTAAAATGCTGCTTCATGGGCGCCTGGGGGGCTCAGTCCTTAAGGGTCTGCCTTCAGCTCAGGTCATGATGCCGGGGTCCCTGGATTGAGCCCCGCATCAGGCTCCTGCTAAGCGGGAAGACTCCCACTCCCCCTGCTTGTGTTCCCTCTCTCGCTGGGTCTCTTTCTGTCAAATAAATAAATAAAATCTTTAAAATAAATAAAATAAAACGGTACTTCAGTGAACCCAGGTGCAAAGATTTGGGTTTCACCAGAAGGGCAAGCACTGAATCCGAGAAGACAACCACAGTGTGCTTCTACAGCGTAACTATGGAGACATAAATTTCTCTTGATGGTCATGCGGAAAACACCGCAAAATGTTGTGTAAAAAATGGTGGAAAAAATTCAGTAACAGCTGCCTGCTCAGCACAGATACTTTCTTTCCCAAATCAGTCAACCTAACTTCAGGATTTGTCATTTCACAAAGACTACATACTTTAAAAAGAAAAAGAAAACATGCCAACAGAGCTTGGCCACGGTCCCTTGGCGAGCCTTCCGGGAGCCCCGCACATCTCTGGATCTCGGACTAGCTCAGGCCCCACCATGTTGGTGAGGCTGCCCAGGATCCATCACCCTGGTCATCTCCAACCCACAGCAGATCTGCTGTGCCACTGGGAAGACACATTCCAACAGGACAAGGACTAGGACATACTGACTCAGGAATCTCATGCCAGACACCTTGGATGACTACTTTGGGGAGCTCAGCTGTTTTCAGGATCATCATGTCTTCCACATCAGTGGTCCTGAGTCAAGTGAAAGAGGCTATCAGATAGCCACTCTCACTTTTCTTTCCAGTTCCTGCTTTCCTCCATAAATAGCAAGTCAAGGGAAAAAGCTTTAATTTATATTCTAAGACCCACTGTGACCTGGAGAAACTTCCAATGAGTCTACCTGAGTGCAAAAGTCACTTCGGCTGCCATTTCTTTAAATGTATATATACTTTTGAGGGAGAGAGAAAAGACCAGCCTCCAGACCAGCTTCTCAAATTCTCTAATGGGAGAAAACTTCCCATCATTTTCATTTAAAAGAAAATAAAATGTGACTACAGAACGTTAATCTTAGAAGACCAACGACCTGCAGGTACCCACATTTCCTTACTTTCCTACTGTCATTCAACATGCGAGTTCCCCAAACATCATAGGTTCCTCCTTTTAAAATGCCCAGAAGTTACATAAAGTACAAAACTTACTTTCACTTTTTGATTTCTCATTTACCACATAGTCTTTGAGGATAGGCACAACGTCTCCATGTTCTGTGTTAGAATTCTGCACAGTGATTACAGTGACAGATCAAACTTAACAAAGATCACCCTGTGTAAAATGGGGAGGATTTCAAAGCAAGGCAAAATCTTTTTTGGCTTGTAATTACAATAGCACCATCATAACCATGACGAGCTTGTCTGAAATCACAGAATAACACCAGTATTAAAATTTTCCTCTTCTGGAGTGCATACTGCCTGTTTACACAATTCCAAGTCGAATCTGTGAGCTGAGGGCAGGGACTATGTTTATTCTTTAATACAAACAGAAGCCAGAACACAGGCTTCGCACCCACTCTGTTCTCAGTATTTGTTGACAGATTTAACTAGGCTGCAATGAACACAGATGAGCGATTTCCTCCAAATCAGCAATTAGCCAACATTTATAGCAGTTTATAAGTTAAAAGGAACATTCCTATACATTTTCATTCGCAAGGAATGCCAGAAAACGCAGTTAAATCCATGTGGCATCAGGCAGTGAGATACTAGGGAGGAAAATGCTGCTTTTCATAATACCCCTTCATGTCCACACCTGAATTAACCTTAAAAATCTCAGGATCACAAAATCTTATTATCCAGTTATCCTGAATTTGTGTACGCTCCATTAGAAGGAGCTTCTCCCATCAAACAGTTTATCTGACCTCAGAGCAAAGCAGCTTCTGAAGGCGCCTCCCTTCTTTTGTCAACATCAAGCAAACCAGAACAGCAATATTTACAAGTGAAACACTGAAAACTAAGTTGTACTTAATTAAGGGTTTCCACCCCCCAGAAAAGGGAGACATCAAAAACATCCTCAACTTTGAGGATTTGAAATTTTTTTTCCAACCAAGATTTGACTCAGCAGAATAACAGCCATATCCTCTGTATGGCTACTTTTAGAATTTACTTTCCATTAGCAATCTTTAACGTTTACTAAAAGAAAGGAAATGTGCGGCGGCAGTGGGGGGTCTGAAGCACCTTTCAAGATAAATAATGTATAGAATAGAGCAAGTCAAGAAAACAAAGCAGAATAGAGACCACAAAAGGAAACAAAGAGGCCTGGTAGATGGGGCACTGGCTGTTGCCTGGAAATTCACGGAAAACTGCGTTATAGAAGCTTCCTGAAAGCAAGAGCCATTTCTCAACATTCTTTCAGAGTTCCCATGAGGCTGGGAAAAAAACAACGCTTGATGAATATTTGAAATTCCAGTAGGTCTCTCTCCCCACTCCCCACTTTTTTTTTTTTCCTATCGTAGAAAAAGCCCAGGAATCAACAGACCTAATCCTAGCCCTGGTCAAGTCACTGAACTTCTCTAGGATTTAGGATTCGTCCAGAAAAGTTGGAGAAAACAAGAGTGGCTACTGACCAATCAACCAGAAAGTGACTGTACAATGTTATTGCCCAATTTCCACTGCTGGTATGGTATCACTGGGCTACAGCTTATTCCCCAAGACACGAATGCTCAACCATTCACTCTTTATTCAAAGCCACTGCACAAACGGTACCTCTAATTCTACTGCTCTTCATAGTTAGGCTTGTTGTAGACAAAAAGACTTCCAATTTGAGTATGCCTTATTAAAAAGCATAGCAAATTTACAGCCTCAAGTAATCTGAATTTAAAAGATTTCTGGGCATGAAGTCTCAACTCAAACATTTTCTGATGTACAAGTTAAGTGGAAAAGCTCTATTAGACTGAAATCACTTTCAGCTCATATTTTAAATATTGTATAGGATAGAGAAGTTACTTTAGGAAAAATTTCTTTAAAAAAAAAAAACCTCTCCTGGGGCACCTGGCTGGCTCAGTACTAGAACATGTGACTCTTGAACTTGGGGTTGGGAGTTGGAGCCATATATTGGGTGTAGAGATTACTTAAAAAAAAATTTTAAACCTGACTCTCTCAAGCTGGTATTTCAAGTTACTAGAAAATTACTAATGTGCAAGTGTGTTCAAAGAAGTTCTCATATTGTGAACTACCTGGCAAAAAGGAAATTTCACTTGAGGAGGAAAATATGAACAATCCACTTGCCTTCTGGCTCCAAGAGACTTTTTTGTTTTTTCCTTAATTTTGTGAGATCTGCTGAACCCAACTTTTAACACTATTTCCTCCATAAAGCCTTCCCAGGCCACGGCAGTCAACTCTACTAATCCCTCCGGCACCTAGCAATGTACCTTCCATACAACAAACACTAAGTACATTTTTTAAATCAATGAATAGCAGGTTGTTCTAGAAGGGAACTCAAAATCAATGGCCATTCTCCCCACCGAAGGGTCTGGACCAATAACTTCAGAAATTTTCTGCTACCAACCACTATTTCCAAGTTTATGGTCAAAGTTATCTGGCCCCTACACAATCAACAACTCAATTCCACAGCAGGATCTGTTCTCTTATCAGGTCTTCAGAAGGCTGCTCGGAGGTTTTTTTTTTTGTTGTTGTTTTTTTTTTTTTTTTAAGATTTTCTATTTACTCATTTGACAGAGAGAGATCACAAGTAGGCAGAGAGGCAGGCAGAGAGAGAGGGAAGCAGGCTTGCTGCTGAGCAGAGAGCCCGATGCGGGACTCGATCCCAGGACCCTGAGATCATGACCTGAGCCGAAGGCAGCGGCTTTAACCACTGAGCCACCCAGGCGCCCCTGCTCGGAGGTTTTATTTTGGTATTTTAAATACACATTCAGAAGGGAGAAGTACAAGGACAGAAAAGCCAAAATCTGAAATCAATACATTCCCCTTCATACTAGGAAAAGCTCAGATAGGGAGATAACCAAGGGCAGCATCCCTGGAGATAAGCCTTATGCCTCCCAGGCCAATGGCTGTCAGACAGGACTGAGCACCCGTCTCACAGAAAGCCCCTGCTCACCCAGAAGCGGTCTTCAAGTTGGATGCTCCTCCCAACCAAGCAACTCCCTCCCCACCCCAACCGCAAGATGCTCCAAACCAGAAGACAAAACAGCTGCGATACTAGAACCACACCACCATCCAGACATTCATAAATATTTAGATTTATTTGAGAAAGTAAAGGTATTTCTCAACTCCACTTCAAAAGCCACCTCGGGGGCGCCTGGGTGGCTCGGTGGGTTAAGCCGCTGCCTTCGGCTCGGGTCATGATCTCGGGGTCCTGGGATCGAGTCCCGCATCGGGCTCTCTGCTCAGCGGCGAGCCTGCTTCCCTCTCTCTCTCTCTGCCTGCCTCTCTGTCTACTTGTGATCTCTCTCTGTCAAATAAATAAATAAAATCTTTAAAAAAAAAAAAAAAAAAAAAAGCCACCTCGGGATGCCTGGGTAGCTCGGTTGGCTAAGAAGCCAACCCTTGGTTTCAGCTCAGGTCAAGGTCTCATGGGTCCTGGGATTAAGCCCCAAGTTGTTGTCGGGCTCCACACTCAGGGGGGAATTGGCTTGAAAGATTTTCTCTCTGCCCCTCTCCCCACTCGTGCAAGCTCTCTCTCTCTCTAGTAAATAAAGGTTTAAAAAAAAAAAAAAAGCCACCTCGAAACTGCTCAAGGCCTTCCTCCAGTAGGCTGTGAGCCAGGACGGTCAGACCTTGCCCCACTCCCCACCCTGGCACAGTATTTGTTTTGTTGCTTCAATACCAGGAGACACGTTGGGGAGGAATATAATTATAATCCATCTGTAATTCTCAAAGGGAATGGCTGTATCTCAAAATAGACTACCATCCTTTAATAAATTTAAACAAATGTAACAGCTCATCTAAAATGCAAGGCCCTGAGCATCAGAGGAACTTATCCTGACTCTCCTGGGTCAGCAAGTGGCAGACAGAGCCGGGTGACAATCTGATTGTCCAATTAAGGAAACAGCACTGGGCTAGAGATTGCAGTTTTTCATTCTACACAAATTCCTAAGTATCTGTACCAAAAGCAAAGAGATACACAAAGCCAAGCATAATATGATAGAGAGGGAAGAAAAGAAAGTCAACAAACATAGGCAGGAAGCTAGGAGTTCATGCCTCCATTTTCTCTATGAAGCAAAAATAAGATGGGGTGCTTGGGTGGCTCAGTCAGTTAAGTGTTTGCCTTGGCTCAGGTCATGGTCCTGGAGTCCCTGCCCAGCAAAGAGTCTGCTTCTCCCTCTGCCCCTCCCTCCACTCGTGCTTGCTCTCTCTCTCTCTCAAATTTTATTTTTTTTTCTCAAAAAATTTTTTAAAACCTTTAAAGTAAAAATAAGGTATGAGAGGAGCAGTAAAAGTTTAGAACAGCCTTTGCAGAAGAGAGGAAGGCAAGCACAAGATTACGAGGACAGCTGAACAGCTCTGACTGCCCAGTCCAGGTTGCAGACCAAGTCTTGGCACCAAATAAGGAATCTATGCAGCTGTGTCCTCTGATGTTCAGCCAGGAGCCCCCCAGAGGACGAGAGGGCTGACAGTGACTGGGTGTCTGCAGCACAAGTCCAGCAGGACTGAGAAGGGTGCCCACGTGACATCCTTGGAGCCGTGCTCCGCAGAGTCAGGACTGGCCAGGAAGGCAGTGAGGCAGGCCCTCAGAGGTCTGATGGCCCGCGAAGACAGGGACGGGGTCTCAAAGACATCAAGGAACAAACACAGCCAGACGAAGGGAATGAGGGAGTTTAGAAAGAGTCCAGTCCTTTAAATGAATTTTTAAATTTTGGATATGGAACAATACCAGACAATGATGAAGGCCACATGACGGCCAAAAGCACAGTTTAGTCAAGTGGTTGGCCTTCCAACGAGGGTTGCCAGAAACAACTTGATTCTTGGGGTCGGAAAGGGCCATTCAGATGCTTACTACAGTAATGGAGGCAACATCTGGGCTATCAACTGTCATCCTAATAGCTAATTATTTAATAAGCATTTACTATATGCCAGGTAAGGAGTTTTACATACATTTGTAATCTCCTTTAATCCTAAAACAAACAAACAAACAAAAACAACAACAAAAAAACCAGACCCCAAAAAACCCTATGAGACAGTTCATGGATTCTTTTTTTAATAACCAAGGAAGCTGAGAAGCTTAGATTCACAACTTCCACAAAGTGACACAGTGTGTAAAGGTAAAGGCGGTCCTGGGACTTGAAAGCTCAGGCACCAAGTGGCTGCTTCCAAAGCCTTCAATGAACCTGGGAACCGGGGTAGGGAAGTGACCAGGAGGGTGGATAACACATGCCTCAAAGACAAGGCGGCTTTTGCAGAAGGGTGAAAGTGTAGCTGTTTTGGATTCAGCCACGGTGAGCTGGGAGAAAGCCAACATCAGCTCTGAGCCCCAGCGGCCACGAGGTCAGAAGCCCACAGAGGACCCCCTAGGGTTTGAATACAGAGCAGAGTCTTTGAACGTGCTCCCATCTTCTCACACAGCCCTGTAGAGGACGTGACTAGGGTCACAGGACGTTGCCCCGCAAGGTCTGCAGCAGCTGGAGACCCAAGCCCCGATAGTCACCATGGCAGTTAGCTCCATAGACAGCCTTACGGAACCTATTTTTGTCTCTTTCCCCTTCTTCCTTTCTGTGAAGCTTTCCACTTGTATCGTACTACTGAGCTATCAACTCCCAGCCTACACGGACCAACTTCTTGATGTCAGCAATTACAACTTCCTGAATAAAGATAGAAGGCATTCCATAAGCAAGATGACTTTGGGCAAGTTAGTTTCCCTTTCACTGACTCATCTGTCTGACAGGGATACTGCTCCCTTTCCTGCTTGACTGGACAATCAGGCCTCTTCCACCTGCAGGTACTATGATTTTACGGGGAAAACTTTATTTCTGGTTCGTAAGACCGCTGTCATCACAGTAGCTGAAAAACCATCACCATAGACGAGAAAAGAGCTCCTGGCTGGAGTCTTGGGCAGGGTGATAAGCCTTTACAGGAAAAGGAGAAGAGACCTTGAAGATACGTCAGAAAGTCCATTTTTCAGAAACTGTTAAAAGGCGCTCAATCAATCAATGCCAGCAGAATGAAGTCTGGTATTATAAATCCAAAGAAATTAAATTTTTTAAATTGTACCGCATCTGGCCTCAAAGTGATAAAGGTCAAACAACTTCAAAGATGCCCCGTGAAAGGCAGCTATTCATTACACAAAAATCTCTTGCTTATGTAGCTGACAGATGGATCATTCACTTAAAGCCCTGGAACAGAAGACATCAAAATCCCTCCTCCACTTCTGTCAGTGACTCTCGAGGATGCTCCGAACAAGGTTATAACCTGCCCCCAAGCCCTTGATTTCATTAGGATGGGAGTTCCCAATACCCACTGTAGTTTTTCAAAACTCCCCCAGGTGACTGAACTGTGCAGCCCGCAACATCTATTTGACACGAACTCTGTACCAGGTCCTGCTCGAAGCACGTAAACCACATACAGTTAATCCTCACAACCACCCTCTGCAGAAGATACTATAAATATCTCCTGCAAAGACACAGAGAGGCTAGTGATCTGCTGGGGTCACATAGCTCATGGGAGCCCAGCCAGGTTCCCCATCCCAATAGTTGTGCTCCAGAGCCTAACAACACAGTCCCTATCTTATACCTTTTTTTTGGGGGGGGGGGGCTAAAAATGAGACAGACTAGCTCTCAGGGGTCTGGTGAGGTGGTCAAAGAGATAAAACTCCCTAATAGGACAGAAAAAAAAAAAATCATCTTTGGCCACACACACACACACACACACATCCCCCTCCACCCACAGCAGCATCCCATGTCTCAAATCTATCCTGAAAAAAGAAAATCTGCCTCTCTGGAGAGAATCCTAACTGTGTACTCACTCAGGCACCTAGGAGTTATTTCAACCAGTGTTGTCAATATTGGTGACCTGGAGGCGTCATACACCAAAATGCAAGCAAGCGCTTGAATTTGTGAGCTTACGGAAGAACAACACTGGAAGTTGGGCCATATCACCAGTGGGGAAGAGTATGTGGGACAGAGACCACGGTGTCACATAGGCAACGCTTCCCCTATTCTTAACACCCCAAAGTTAGGAACAGTGTGACTCAAGAGAGGCTCAAAAACCCCACCCCCATCTCACTGAATGAACTGCATAAAGCCTGCTGAAAGGTGATGAGACGAGGCAAAGGTGTCCTGGTGTCTAGACTTTCTTTCTCCGGGCAGTTTTACCCAGTCCAATAGATATAATAAGGTTTTAACCTTGGTTATCAAGTTCTAAAATAAAGCTAGGGTATGCCTGCCATGGTAACACAATGAAGAGCTAAATGAAATTCATACAAGTCACACGGCATCCTCTCCTCCATAGTTAAAGCAAATAATATCAACACACAGAGCACTGTATAGTCTTAAATCTGAAATTTATAAGGGAAACCATTTTGGCCATAAACACTTGGTTGCAGTAAGCAATCTTAAAGGGGACTGCTTACAGAGGCCCATTAAGAAAGGTTACCCAGGGGCGCCTGGGGGCTCAGTGGGTTAAGCCGCTGCCTTCGGCTCGGGTCATGATCTCAGGGTCCTGGGATCGAGTCCCGCATCGGGCTCTCTGCTCGGCGGGGAGCCTGCTTCCCTCTCTCTCTCTCTCTCTGCCTGCCTCTCTGCCTAGTTGTGATTTCTCTGTCAAATAAATAAATAAAATCTTTAAAAAAAAGAAAGGTTACCCAGAAATGGTAGAGGATCATATTTTTTAACTCACTCCAAGAGCCCCAAAATGGGGGAAGGTCAGAGCCCCAAAAATCAAAGACAATTCATGCTAGGAAGCAAAAAGCCAAATAGGTTGACTTTTTTTTTTTTTTTACGTTAACTAATTTGGTCTCAGAGTATGAGAGAGCTACAAGGGTGCCATCTGAGGCAGGAGTCTGTGATCTTTTAAGTGTCATGGACTGCTTCAATAATCCAGATCCTCTCAGAGTGTTTCTGAATGATTCTGACAAAGAAAATACCCTTACAAAGAAAATCAATTATACTGAAACACAGATATAAAAATATCTGTGAGGGTGAGAATAGTCGATGTGTGCTTCTTAACGCACACAACAAGACACAGCAGCAGGTCTAAAAGCTACTGCCGTTTTCTAAGCAAAGATGAGCATAAGCGGTAGTTTCACCTATCTCCCACAACATGATACAAGAATCTAATTTCTACTTGCCAAAGCCACAGGTGCTATGACCATATGTGATGCTGCCCACTTTCATGATGGAGAAAAAGCGACATTCTGGTTAGAGTTCGTGAAAACAAAGAGGTTGGTTTTTTCCCCACGCACCCACATTTACAGATCCCCTGAAGTGCATCCAAGGACCCCAAGGATTAAAGACTCTGACCCAAAGAATCAGTCAGACTCAATGGGACAATTACTCAGACGTGCTAAGTGCTCTGCTAATAGCCCAGGAGCTTCTAGAAACACAGTACTGCAGTTTTCTCCTACTCACAGAACCACTGAAATTCAGAAAATTAGACAGTCCTTTACTGACTGGCACACATTAAGCAAGATGGGCGATTCCACATAGGCACCACTCCTAGCAATTAAATGTCAAGTCCCATGATTAGTTTTCCATAGTGATCTATAAAAGTTCTATTTAACAAGAAGGTCCATCACCACCAAATTACTAACCAACCCACCCACAATAACCAGCCTGGCACTGCAAGAGAAAGACCTGTGGGAATTTACACTGTGAGACAACAGACACAAACAGGAAAGCCAAGTTGAGTATATGGGACAAGCGTATTTTATTATGGTTCTGTTGTTCTCTTGGACGCTCTCCTTATCCTTTTTTAAAGTGTTTAAGGTCCAGAAGATGTAGCCTCCAATTAACTGGGTCAGGCTTCCTAGCTCAGGGGTGTCCTCGAGGTTCCCCAACCTGCACCACCTCATACAGTCAGCCATTCCCCAGCTGCGTACCCTAAACCAGGGGATGCCCATAGGAAGACAAATATAATTCAGAGTCCAAAATACATGGACCTCCATTGGGCCACTGCCAAGTTCTCATGGATCCTGGGTAACTGAGACGGTTTTTGTTTTCACGGTCAGGACCTACAACAACAGCTGCAGGAGCGTGATACTTTTTCTAGACTAATAAAATTACCTAAGTCTGGCTCACAGTCTCAGCCATGGCAGCCGCTCAACTTCCCAGAAGGATGCAAGCCTTGCATAGTCGTAGAAGGGCTGGGAGAGCAGTGCCGCGCTAAACCGGTGGCTTTCACACCCGACCCAACTGCAAACAGCACTGTGGTAAACTGTGAATTACAGAATAATTCCTATGCGTGGAGATTACACGTGTTCTTTTTGGGAGTCCCGTAAATGCTCCATCAAACTTATGAAATTCAAGCTTTGCACGGGAAGTGAGGGCACATGCTGCAGACAAACATCAAACTTCTCAAAAACCCAGGAAAGGTTCAATTAAAGCCCTTCGCAACTCTGCAGGGAAACCTTTGATCATGGATTCTGTCTCTGCGTCTCGTAACACATACAAACAGTATGAAACGTATCTCAGACCTAAGGACCAAAATTGGAACTGGGAAGTGGCGCGGAAACCACACCCACATATCCCTACAAATACACCTAGATCACGCTCCTTTCCAGTTGGGGGAGCCAGTGTGGGAGGGTGAGTTTCAGATGCCACAGTCTCCACACCTACAAGGTCCTTTGTACTTGTAGCACAGTTACAAACTTATTTTCTAAATACAAGTGTGTGGTCCCTTTAAGGAAAAACATCCTGATTAGAACCTAGTGATAAACAGGAACACATGTTCCTTGAACAACGCTGAATTAGAAACCCTGGCAGTGCAATTGTTCTCGATATAATGAAGATGCTGCACAGATGTACTAAGTTTTCATGATCTCAGTGAAACGTCTTTCAGCTACAGCAAAATATGTGGGTCTACAACAGAGCTGGATATAAAATAAGCTTTTTAAATGCCTGGTCCTCGTTTTTAGGCAAACTTCCCAAGCCAACTCCCTCAGCCTTCTCATAAACCTAATAAAACGCATATTTCCGTGTATGGATATTTCACTGAAAAGTACGAAGCCATCCATCTCCAACTGAGACTCAGGACTTCTTACAATTACCTCTTCTTATCAATACTGTAAACCTGCTACAAATACAAGACTTTTACTCCACAAATTCAACAAGACACCATGAAAACCACAGCACAGGTGGACACAGAAGCAACCTCTGGCTGGCACTGTGGGGTTTTTCCACTCTGAGGGGTCCTGTCCAGTCCTCACAAGGAGGAGGTAGAACTCTAATTGTCCCCTTGGACACATAAAGAACTTGGGACAGAGAAACACAGCAGTCTGCTCCAGGCCACCTTCACTCTGAACACTAACTCCACTTCTCTCTCGGAGGAAAGAACACTAGGAACCTTGTCTTTGGAACCCTAAGCCTTGGATCCCAAGCTTGGATGATGTACAAGACCAGCCGCTATCACACAGCAGGGGGCCTCTAAAGATAGCATTATGACAAAACTCCAAAGGAACTGGGATAATCTGGTTTTATTTAAAACTATTATCACCACATATTCCTAAACTTTATACTTAAACTTTATACTTAAACTTTATACTTATGCTTCTGACAGAAGCTGAATGCGATCATCACAAACATTCAATTCCAAACCAGTCAACCCCAGCTCTTTTCTCTGCACCATTTTCCTTGGAAAAATAATGTGAATTCCCACTTCAACGGCCACCTCCACGCTGGCAACTCACAAACAGGTTTCCCCATTGTTTCACCTGGGCTGTAGTTTTCATACTTTATTTCCAGCTTGCTGACATCAACTATAGCAACACAAACTCTATATGTCCAAAACTAAGCTCATCTTCCTCTTCCCTGGAACTCCAACACCCGCCCCATCCCCTGCCAGCATGGGTTCTGGGTTCCCGTTGATAGCTCCCCCACCGCCACCTCCCCGTTCAGTCCACAGACTCCAGGCCTCCACCTCCCCATGGCCTTCTTCCTGGTCTAATAAGTAGCCAGTCGAATGACTAAGTCTCACCAGTTCCAGCTCCTCTCTACTCCCTCCCACCACTCTGGGGAGGTAATCATCATTCCCCCAACTGGACCACCTGCGGCCTGATTTCTCTTACTTTCCACCAGTTAAAGTGCATCAAAATCACCCCTAGGGCTTGTTAAGCTAGACTGCTGAGCCCCACACCCAGTCTGACTTTTAGGTCTGGTTTGAAGCTGAGACTTTATTTCTAATAAGTCCCAGCTGATGATGACGCACTCTTCAGGGTCCAATACCAAAGAACCACCGCTTGCGACTCTCTTCCTCCCTTTCCATCTCACATCAATTCTTCCAGAATTTTTCTTGATGGACCAGCAAAAGCCTTTTTAAACCTGAAAAATGTAGGTCTCTGGGGTGTCTGGGTGGCTTAGTCCGTTGAGTGTCTGATTTTGGCTCAGGTCATGATCTCAGGGTCATGGAATTAAGCCCTGCAAAGGCTCAGCAGAGAGTCCACTTGAGATTTTCTTCCTCTGCCCCTTCCCCCACTTGCACACACGTGCGTACTCTCTAAAATGAATTAATCTTTAAAAAAAAAAAAGGAAATATAGGCTTTTGATAACTAAGTGGGGACAATAAGACCTACTCTTCATTGTGGACCTATTCTTAATTGTGGACAGATTATCTCTGTCACGTTACAATTAAAACAACCCTGCAAAATACAGCATTGCCTCCAAGTTTATGAAACAACTTTGTAAAAAAAAAAAAACAACAAAATCTGAGACTTTGAAAGGTTACATAGTTTCTAAATTCCACAGTGACAAATTGGTTTTATGTATTCGTTAAAGGGGACCCTCTCCTTAGACAAACTTTTGTTACCAAAATCTGATGCAGAAGGGAGAACAGTGATGGAAAACAAAGAATATTTCCTTCTCAGGACAGGATAAAAGGTGAGACCTATAAAGATACAAAGTGTAGAATCACCTGTCAGTGATTTAGTTTGTCTGGTATAGCACAACTCATGTTCAAATCCGTCCTCCCAAAAGCAATTTAACCAAATAAAAAAGTCAGTAGACTCTGCTTTTATTTACCTGCCTCTACCTACATATGTACTCTCTGCTTTTCATAGATCATATCCTCATCTATTCTAGCACATTTAACCTCAAGCTAACAACTAGGTTGATCTATGCTATTCCCATTAACAAGGTCTTTACTTGAAAGGGCCTTTTCTGCCTTCATTATGACCAGCACATGAATGATTCAAACAGCATGACCAGAGAGTCAGAGGATTCTACATTTTCACATGCTGTCATTTAAAAACAAAAAGGAAAGGCTCTACAATAGACTCATTTCAGACCTAAAGACACCTGCAGATTGAAAGCAAGGAGATGGAGAACCATTTTTCTCACAAATGGACATCAAAAGAAAGCCAGAGTGGCAATACTTATATTGGACAGAACAGACTTTAAAACAAAGACTGTAACAACAAAGAACACTATATAATAATAAAGGGGACAATCCAACAAGAAGATGTAACAATTATAAATATATATTTACCCAACACAGGAGCACCCAAATACATAAAACTGTTAATAACAAACATAAACTAATGGATAATATTACAGTAGTAGGGAGACTATAACACCTCACTCACAGCAACGGACAGATCATCTAAACAGAAAATCAATGAGGAAACGATGGCTTTGAATGACACACTGGACCAGATGGACTTAACAGATATATTCTGAAGGTTCCATCCTAAAACAGAAGACACATTTTCAAGTGTGCACGGAACAGTCTCCAGAAAAAAATCGCATAACAAATCTCAACAAATTTGAGAAGATCAAAATCATACCATGCATAACTTCTGGCCACAACATTATGAGAACAGGTCAATCACAAGAAAAAAAATCTGTAAAGAACATAAATACATGGAGATTAAATGACATCCTACTGAATAATGAATGGATCAACCAGGAAATAATTTTAAAAGTACATGGAAACAAATGAAAATGAAAACAATGGTCTAAAATCTCTGGGATGCAGCGAAAGCAATTCTAAGATGGACATTTATAGCAACTATAGGCCTATCTGAAGAAGTAAGAAAAAAAATCTCGATTAACCTTACCTGACACATAAGGGAGCTAAAAAGAACAAAACCTAAAGCTAGCAGAAAGAAGGAAATAATAAAGATTAGAGCAGAAACAAATGACACAGAAACTAAAAAACAAAAAAAACCAGCACAGACCAATAAAACAGGAGCTGGTTCTTTGGGCCGGGGGGGGAATCAATAAAACTGATAAACATCTAGAAGACTTAGCCAAGAAATTACTCAACATCACAAATGAGGAGAAAGAGTCAACACCACAGAAATGCAAATAATCATGAGAATATTATGAAAAACAACAGGCCAACTGATTGGACAACCTAGAAGAAATGGATAAATTCCTAAAAACATAAACCACCAAAACTGCAAAAGGAAGAAACAGAAAACTTGGACAGATAACCAGAAAAGAAACTGATTCGGTAATCAAAAAACACCCAGACAGATTTACAGGCAAATTCTATCAAATATTTAAAGAAGCATTAATACCTGTTCTTCTCAAACTATTCCAAGATAGAAAACTTCCAAATCCATTCTATGAGGACAGCATTACTTTGATACCCAAACCAGATAAAGATGCCACTAAAGGGGCACATAGGTGGTTCACCACCTAGGTGGTGAAATCAACTCTTGATTTCAGCTTGGGTCATGATCTCTCAGGGTTGTGAGATTAAGCCCTGCAGGGTGGAGCCTGCTTAAGATTCTCTCTCCCCCTCTCCCTTTGCACCCCCCATACCACACATGCAAGTGCATACTCTATCAAAAAAAAAAAAAAAGACTACTAAAAAAGGGAACTAAAGCAATATCCCTGCTGAACATATATGCAAAAATTCTCAACAAAATACTAACAAACCAAATTCAACAGTACATTTAAAGAAAATCATTCACCATCATCAAATGTGATTTATTCCTGGGTTGCAAAGGTGGTTCAATATTCTCAAAATCAATGTGATACACCAGAGATGCAGAAAAAGCATCTAACAAGATACAATAGTATTAATGATAAAAATTCTCAACCAAGTAGATTTAGAGGGAACATATCTTAACATAATAGAGGCCATATATGAAAAACCCATAGCTAACATCATCCTTAGTGGGGGAAACAGAGACCTTTTCTCCTCAAGTCAGAAATAAGATAGGGATGTCCACTCTCACCACTTTTATTTTTTTTTAATTTATTTATTTATACCACTTTTATTCAACATAGTAATGGGAGTGCTAGTCACAGCAGTCAGACAAAAAAAAAAAATAAAAGGAATCCGAATCAGTAGGTAAGAAACAGAACTTTAACTATTTACAGATGACATGATACTCCATATAGAAAACCCAAAGACTCCATAAAAAACTGCTAGAACTGATACTCAGTGAAAGCTCAGGATACAAAAATCAATGTACAGAAATCTGTTGCATTTCTATACACTAATAATGAAGCAGTAGAAAATAAACTAAGGAATCTTTACAACTGCACCAAAAAGAATAAGATACCTAGGAATACACCTAACCACAAGAGGTGAAAGACCAGTACCCTGAAAACTATAAAACACTGATGAAAAAAACTGAAGATGACAAAGAAATGGAAAGACATTCCATGCTTAAGGACTGGAAGAACAAATATTGTTAAAATGTCTCTGCTACCCAAAGCAATCTACCCATTTAATGGAATCCCTATCAAATACCAAAAGCATTTTTCACCCAATTAGAGCAAACAATCCTAAAATTTGTATGGAAACACAAAGACCTCAAGTAGCCAAAGCAATCTTGAAAGAAAAGCAAAGCAGAAGGCATCACAATTCCAAAAGTCAAGTGTATTACAAAGCTGTAGTAACCGCAACACCTGGCTGGCTCAGTGGATAAAGGACATGGCTTTTGATCAGGGGGTTATAAGTTTGAGCCCCACAATGGGTGTAGAGATTAAGTCCTAAAAACAAACAAACTAAAAATCCAAAACTGTGGTAATCAAAACAGTATGATACTGGCACAAAAATAGACACAAAGATCAATAAAACAGAATAGAAAATCCTGGAATAAATCCACCATTATATGCTCAATCTTTGACAAAGCAGGAAAGAACATTCATCAGGATAAAGTCTCTTCAACAAATGGTATTGGAAAACTGCATAACAACATGCAAAAGAATGAAACTGGACCACTTTCTTACACCATACATGAAAATTCAAAATGGATTACAGATCTAAATGTGAGACCTGAAATCTAGAAGAAAACACAGGCAGTAACCTCTTTGACATTGGCAGTAGCAACTTCTTTCTAGATAGGTTTCCTGAGGCAAGGGAAACAAAAGCAAAAATAAACGATTGAGACTACATCAAAATAAAAAGCTTCTGCACAATGAAGGAAGCAAAACAAAAAGGCAGCCTACCGAATGGAAGAGGATATTTATAAATAACATATCTGATAAAGAGTTAGTATCCAAAATATATAAAGAACTGATATAACTCAGCACTCAAAAGGCAAATAATGCAATTAAAAAATGGGCAGAAGACATGAACAGACATTTCTCCGAAGACATCCAGATGGCCAACAGCCACGTGAAAGAATGCTCATCATCATTCATCATCAGGGAAATACAAATCAAAACTCCAATGAGATATCATCTCACACCTGTCAGAATGAATTAAAAACAATACAAGAAATGATTGGTATTAACAAGGATGTAGAGGTAAAGGAACCCTCTTGCACTACTGATGGGATGGCACATTGGTGCAGACCCTGTAGAAAACAGTGTGATGGTTCCTTAAAACGTGAAAAATAGAACAACCTTATAATCCAGCAGTCACACTACTGGATATTTACCCAAAGAATACAAAAATACTAATTCGAAGGGAAACATGCACCCCTATGTTTACAGCAGCATTACTTACAATAGCCAAATTATGGAAGAAGCATACGTGTCACTTGACTGACGAATGGATAAAGCAGATGAGGCATATATATTCACACACTCACTCTCACACACACACACACACACACACACACACACACACACACGAACTGTATGTAATGGAATATTACTCAACCATAAAAAAGAATGAAATCTTTCCATTTGCAACAACATGCATAGAGCCAAACAGTAAAATGCTAAGCCAAATCAGTCAGAGAAAGACAAATGCTATATGGTTTCACTCATATGTGGAATTTAACAAAACAAGCAAAGGAAAAAAAGAGACAAATCAAGAAACACTCTTTAAAAAGACACTGAGGGTTGCCAGAGGGGAGGCAGGTTGGGGGTAATGAGTGACACAGGTGATGGGAATTAAGTGCGATGGTCACGATGAGCACCGGGTATTATATGGAAGGGAAGTACTGAATCACTATATTGTACACCTGAAACTAATACAATACTGTATGTTAATGAAATGGAATTAAAATAAAAACTTTAAAAGACAAGAGAGGGGGGCGCCTGGGTGGCTCAGTGGATTAAGCCGCTGCCTTCGGCTCAGGTCATGATCTCAGGGTCCTGGGATCGAGCCCCGCATCAGGCTCTCTGCTCCACAGGGAGCCTGCTTCCTTCTCTCTGCCTGCCTCTCTGCCTGCTTGTGATCTCTCTCTCCGTCAAATAAATAAATAAAT
This sequence comes from Meles meles, assembly GCF_922984935.1. NCBI lineage: Eukaryota > Metazoa > Chordata > Mammalia > Carnivora > Mustelidae > Meles > Meles meles. The sequence goes on along the minus strand of NC_060074.1, from coordinate 56,839,143 downwards.
CTTTAAAAAAAAAAAAAAAAAAAAAAAAAAAAAAGACAAGAGAGGCTTGGGATGCCTGGATGGCTCAGTTGGTTTGGCATTGGACTTTGGCTCAGGTCATGATCTCAGGGTTGTGGGATCAAGGCCCATGTCCAGCTCTGTGCTCAGCATGGAGTCTGCTTGTCCCTCTTCCTCTGCTCCTCCCCACCAATTCCACAATTACATGCATGCTCACTTTCTAAATAAACACTATCTTTAAAAAAAAAATCTTGTCTTGGGGCACCTGGGTGGCTCAGTGGATTAAGCCGCTGCCTTCGGCTCAGGTCATGATCTCAGGGTCCTGGGATCGAGCCCCGCATCGGGCTCTCTGCTCCGCGGGGAGCCTGCTTCCTCCTCTCTCTCTGCCTGCCTCTCTGCCTACTTGTGATCTCTCTCTCTGTCAAATAAATAAATAAAATCTTTAAAAAAAAAAAATCTTGTCTTTAGCACGTACTATGAAGAAAAAATATGTAAGACATAGAAATTTGAGTAACACCCAGTTCCTGCCCTCAACAAAACCAACCTACCAACCAGAAGTCTAAAACTGTATGGCAGTACCACAGCAAGACAGAGTGACATGGTGTCAAAGGTTTTGGAGTCAGGCAGACCAACCCACAGGCTTAATATCCTGCAGTCCCAACCCCAACATGCTTTACTTGCCCTGTGATCTTGAGCCAGTAACTTAAACTCTCTGAAACTTAAGATTCCACACTTATGGGACACCTGGATACCTCAGTTAGTTAAGCATCTGACCCTTGGCTTCAGCTCAGGTCATGATCTCAGGGTCGAGAAACCGAGTACCACCCACCGTCCCCTCATTGGGTTCCAAGCTCAGTGTGGCATCTGCTTAAGTCTCTCTCTCCTTCTGCCCCTCCTCCCCACCCACCCCCAAACATTCTAGCTCTAAAATAAATCTTTAAAAAAAAAATCCTCACATATAACAAATATGCCACAGAATAGTCGTGAAAATTAGAAATAACATATGACAAGTATCTAGGATTATGCAGAGTACAGAATGTATATTATATAAATGGTCATAATTGTCTCATGTTATTGTGTCCACTTATATAAGCCCAACTACAACTATAATGCCCATATTTAAATGTCAGTGGAATGGCCTTTTCCTTTTTTATTTAGGTTATTAAAATGATAGAATTTAATTGCAAATGAAGATATGAGACTGACTGAGGGAGGATGAAGGATGAGTCACACATTTTCTGGCTTGAATAATGCCAATGACCAAAGTGGGAAAAGCAGGCAGGAGTCTGGGGATGAGGAGACTCGTGGGAGTCGGGGGGTGGGGGGAGGGAAGCAGGGAGACAGACATAAGGAGACTTGTGTGAGTGGGGTGGCGGGGAGCAGGGAGACAGGAGGCAGGCAAGCATTGGGAGGGAAAGGAGTTCAGTTTGGAGATTCCTACTTAGAAGTAAATAGGAGTCATCCAAGTAGAACCATCCAAGAGATTGTTTGAGACAAGAGGATGAACTCACAGAAAGACTTAGGGGTCATTAACACGTGGGTGGTGCTGAAACCACAGAGGCACTGAGGGCCCCAAGGAGGCTCAGCGGACTAAAAGAAAAACCACCAAGGATCAAAGCTCAGGGAACATGAACATTTAAGGGCAAATACAGTACGACCTAGGAAGAAATAAAGAAGAAATGTAGTCAGATATGATGCAAAAGAACCCAAGAAGGAAGCTTCAAATGAGGACTGGTCAGTACTATTAAGTGCTACAGAAAATTCATGCCAAGGGCGCCTGGGTGGCTCAGCAGGTTAAGCATCTGGCTTTGGCTCAGGTCATGATCTCAGGGTCCTAGGATCAAGCCCCGCATCGGACTCTCTGCTCGGTGGGGAGCCTGCTTCCCTCTCTCTGCCTGCTGCTCTGTCTACTTGTGATCTCTCTCTCTCTGTCAAGTAAATAAATAAAATCTCTAGAAAAAAGAAAAAAGAAAGTCATGCCAGAGAGTTCTATCAGAGGCCATGGGTAACCTTAAGAGGGTTTCCATGAAACTGAGGCAATGAAAAAGCAGGTAGCAGGTCATCTGTCAGGTCCCCCCTCAATAAAAAAGATTCTTTGATCTCAAACATAAACTCATTCTCCATCAAACCTTAAAGTATTAAAACCTCAAATAACAAGTTGCAAGATTTTCCTTCAGAGAAAGGGAATTTGCAAAAGAGACAGTTAAACATTTAACATGATCTTTGCTATTAAAGTTCCTATCGACTTCCTGAAGTTGGTCCCAGGGAAGGAATAAAGAAAAATTAGCTAATTCTCTACCACCCAAAAAACCTCCTGGAAGAGGGAAAAAAATCTATCCCTTACTAAATAAATTTCCTGTCTAATAAATCTCTGGGGGCAATACATTTAAATTGCTATTTCAATACTACTTTGAAAAATGTGTTACCATAGGTCAAAAAGCTTTGGTTTCAATATGCAAATCTCTGCATACTTTGGGTGAAATTCCATTTAAGCAGATTCCCACCTGGATTCCTAAATAAGCGTTAACTATTATTAAATTTAGAAAACTGTTCATCAGTGTCATTTTTCTATTTTATTGTTATACTTACAACAATAGAAAGTGTTGTCCCGGGCAATTCTAACTTAAAGTTATAAAATGGTTCAACCATGCAAATTATGGCACAATAAGGGAATGTTTGGCTTGGCTATATGAACTGGTTAAACTAGTTAGAAGAGCTCAAAAATAATTCCCCCAGACATCTGCTCAGGCTAAGAATTTCTTTGTTTTTAAGTCCAGTCCACATACAAATATTTTTCAAGAAGTTAGACACTATCTCCATTTGAGAAGTTTTAAGCAAACATAGCAGGGACTCCCTCCCCAACCCCGAAGTTCTAGTTCAGCACACCTGGGGTGGGGGGGTGAGGGGAGTCCCAGTATTCTAATTTTTAAAGCTTCACCTTGGATTCTGCTGTGTACTCCCCAGCCATGCTCCTGCTGAGAAGCTTTACCTTTCGGCAGGATCCCCCGAAGTTTTAGGGGCAATGTGACCGTTGTGTTCTTTATGACAAGCAATGCAGGGCAGGAGGGGTAAGGGCAGAATGTGAAGTCCTGCCAGCAAGCCACACAGGACAGATGGCAGAGTTCACCTGCATGTTACATGCACGTTTCAAGATTTCACAGTGGTTTGGAAGCAGCTTTAACCTTGACTCCCATCTCCTAAGGGGACCTCTTCCAACACCCACAGAGAAGGAATATAGGGCAGTCTTCAGAGCCCTCAGTCAACCAGTCTATCCTGGACCTCCTGGAGATGCCTGCTCCGCGGCCTCAACTGTGAGCAGCTGAACATAAACAACTAACAGTCCTCCAAGCTGTGCTCACTTAAGATGGAACTGAAGACCCAGTTCTCAGTGAACTCTCTTCTCAAAGAAAAGAGGGAATATGTGAGTCCTGCTAACTGCCACTCATTAGAGATAGGGAATGCAACCAACAATGTGAACAGAACAAAAGTTTTACCCATCAGGAGCCTCCAGCCTTACCCAAACCCCTGAAGTAGGGATTTTAGTTTGAAAATTCACATATAAAACTGCAGCACAGGAAAACCATAGTACAGGAGTTTAACGGGTTTCCTAAAGTTCCTGAAGGCACCCAGCTTAAAAAAAATATATCTATCTATCTATCTATCTATATATATATATATATATATATATATATCCTCCTTGAAACCCAGGGAAGGGAAAAGACACAACTCAGAATAAGTTAAGAGGACTTCTGTGTTTGCAAACTGTCAATATTGAGGTATTCAGCTAGGCACACAACACGTATTAAATGCTCTCAGTGCAATACTGTGCTATGAACCATAAAGAGACCCAAAATCTTGATATGGGCACCGAAAAATGGAAAATGGGAAAGAAAACCATATTGAAGCATCCCTATTAGTAGGAGTGTTTTAACACAGTAATTAAGACACCAATTTTTTTTTTAATTCTTAAATTTCTTTGACTAAAATCCCAATTTACTTTCAAAGCCCTCAAAATTTTCAGAGGATAATTCATCTTGGAAAGCGGGGTCTCTCAGAGGACGGATTCTCCGTGGGTCCCACTCACCTTGCCTCACCCCAGACTCCACGTGCTGGCAACAGAGAGAGGCGGTCTCAGTGGGGGGGGGGGGGGTGCGGCACCCAGAAAGCTCCTCTGGACAAGCTGACCACAGAAAGCTAGAAAGAGAACTGGAAAAAGGAAATCCTGTGAGCACACTCCCCTAGGAGACAAAGAGCAGAGAGTTTATAAAAGCAGCTACGACCTCCCGGAAACTCCCGACAAAGCTATGATGGAAAGGAAAGAGACGTCAGCACATACATACTCTTAACAGAGGGGAAAGCAAGGTGACTGGCTGGCAAAAGCAAGAAAATTCATTCTTTCTTCTGATGCCCTCCATCTGAGCTGACAGGAGACACTTACTGAAAGCCTCCCCGTCAGGAGCAAGGTACAGAAGTATTTGTTTACTTCTCCTACCTCAGGTTTTCCCTTTAAGTGATGTTAATGGGTTTGCAGCCCAGGACACAAAGAAATGTTTCAAAGGTTTGAGATAAGGGGCCAAGAGCCTCCCTAAAACACACAGGGTACTGAAGTTCCCACATGCCCTGCCCCAGTCCTCACAGGTTCCAGCTCTCCACAGAGCTCACTCTTTCTGAACGCACTGCCCAGTTTCACACCTCTGCTCTCCCGTTCCCTCATCCTGAAGCACCTCTCTCCCACTCTGGAAATTAGTCATCCTCCTAGCACAGCTCCAATATCCCCCTGCATGCTCTGTCCCCCTCCCCCATGGAGTTACACCAGTCCTTCTTCTCAGGGACCTGAGCTCTAGCATCTGCTTCCTTCTGCCTCTACCTCCCCTCCCGCCAGTTTCTCTAAGGCTTGTCTGAACTGCCACCCCTACCCTGACCCCCTGCCCTTGTCACATGAAGAGGCAGGTGCCCAGGGCATGCTTGTTGAATGAAGGACTCCAAAAGCAGGTTCCCATGACTGACTCGGCCTACTTCCCCAGGGCAATGTTCTTCTGCAAGGGTGCTACCCATGCGCAAACAGACCAGCCGTCAGGCCCAGTCCACATCACTGCCCTCAAAGCACTGCTGCTGGGCCTCCCCGCCAAAAAGGACAGAATCGTGTATAGTCACGTTTAGGCCCACAAAACCACCTTGGCAAGGCAGCAGAGCCTAATAGGTTCATGCACGCAAAGGCTGGGTGGAGGCCTTCTCTCCCCTTTAAGTCTGTTTAATGAGAAGCTCCAGGAGACATGCCCCCCTTCCCCACCAGGACTTCAAAGATGAGAACAGAACAGAGGAGCCTTTCTCGGGGAGCAAACCGGGGACGGGTTCAAGTCTTGCCCCGCTGCAGAGACAGCAGAGATCCTGCGGGAGCAGAACGCGGAAGAGAAACCAACGTGGACCGGGTGATCACCTTGGGTCAAACATTTCCTCAAAAATGGCCTCATCTTGCATTCAGTGACAGCCCACAAATGCTGCCGAGGCTTCCAGGCCCCAGTCGCCAAGCTCACGGGTAACACTGGAGCTTCACTGAGAGAGAGCACCACCTGGTGAAAGCCACGGCTCTGGTGTCCCAGGGCGGCCCCATTATTCACTCATAAAAGGGATCACGGGCCTCCTTACAGAAGTTTCTGGCAGCCAGGGAGTGGCTCCATCTCACAGCTGACTCGAGTACTTCAGCCAGCCTCCTTTCTTAAAGCAGAAAAGGCAGCCTTCTCATTTGTCCCAGCCACACCTACACACAAGTATTCAAAGAATACCCATCACAGCCCACAATACACCAGCTGTCAGGCAGACCCTCTGCCCAGAGGACCCACCGATGTGCGGACACCATCAAAATTACAACTGCAACAGGTTATGCACACACATACTTTTGCTCTAGCCCCTTCTCCACCTAGAGCAACCCATCTGTTACACCACTTCTGTAAGGACAAGGGGAAAGGTCCTTTCTGAGTCCCAGACTACAAAGGCACCACTATAAATTACAGAGTCACAGAGGTCCCAAGGGGAGGCGGCTTCCGGCAAGAAGAAAGACCGTCCCTACAGCCTGTTTTTGTGGTGATGAGATCACAGAGTTTAGATTCTGTATTTGGTCCTACATGGGTTTTAAGGGCCATCCATATTCAGTAATTACAGAAAGGGAAAAAAAGCAGGTCAAGGAGACCAGAGGAACTCTGAGTGGTGTTTGAGAAGTTACTTAGAACTGCAGTGAGATCACTCACCCAACCTCAGAAACTATGCCTCGAGTTTTCACGTTCTGTCCTTCAGAATCAATGTTAGGTTAGAAAAAAGTACAAATTTCTACTTTTTACTTGCTTCTGTTTCAGTATTCCTCCATTCGAAGGGTTCCATTCACTTTCAATGCATAATCCAAAATTTGGGCCCAAGAAAGTTTTGAAAAACTAGCATTATGCCAGAAAATATTCTCCTGTAAAATTCAAAAGACAAAAAAGTGTACTTATTGGAAGAATTTTTATGGAATGTAAAACACAGGTGTTTAGAGACCAGATGAATGATAACCCCCAACTGCCAATCAGTAGCTCTTAATTTGCAGATCTAATTTTTAATTGGCACTTAAAAAAGAATACCTTGAAATGCTTTTGAGAATTATTAGGGTTTACTTCCTGGTCATCACTCTCTTTCAAGGATGAACAAAGAGACTCCCAAGGTGTTTATCCAATCGAAGTAAGTATTCGTCAAAAAGAATTTTTATTATCCCTCAGGTTATCTCCCTAAACCCTAGCAATGGGCCTCCTCAGACCACAAAATCGATTACCGTGCATGTTCGTGGACCAAAGCCTGTGACTCCTGGTTCCATGTGACAGTCCAAATCCTCTGCTTGCACAGGGTTCTGCAGCCCCAACACTGCTCCACTAGGAATGAGGCCCAGAGAGGGGACGAAGGTCACATGAGAGCTCACGGAGGTACAGGTCACAGTCAACTGCCAGAGCAGAAAACAATGCCACAGAAAAGCTAAAGCAAGGAAAGGAATGTTCTCATTTTGTTTCCTTTTGAATGCTGGTGCTTAATAGAAAGCAGGCTTAAATAAAGATGGAAGGTAGGGAGAAGGAGAACCCCAGGGACTCAGCATGCCCTGGGGACAGGAGCAGCAAAAGGCATTATTGTAAAATACTTATTTTCTGGAATATTATGCAGCCAACAACAACAACAAACCCTCCCCCCACCAAATCTTGCCATTTGCAACAAAGTGGATGGAATTAGAGGGTATTATATGCTAAGTGAAATAAGTCAATCAGAGAAAGACAATTATCATATGATCTCTCTGATATGTGGAATTTGAGAAACAAGGCAGAGGATCATAGGGGAAGGGAGGAAAAAATGCAACAAGACAAAACCACTCTCAATCTCAGGAAACAAACTGAGGGTTGCTGAGGGAGAGGAATGGGGAGGCAGGGTGATGGACATTGGGGAGGGTATGTGTTGTGGTGAGAGCTGTGAATTGTGTGAGACTGATGAATCACAGACCTGTACCCCTGAAACAAACATCTTTCATGTTAATAAAAAAAATAAAAATAATATAAAGTACCTATTTTCATTTCAAATCCTGCAGCTTCCATTTTCCTTGAGACACAGGCACTGCTTGTCACTACATCCCATACATCCCATACCAAGGTGGCTTTCGATCCTAACCACCAGATCAGAATCTCCGGGCGAGCTTTAAAAATTCTGATGCCGAGAAAAATGAAAACAGAATCTCTGGGGATGAGGCTCAAATGCTGACACTTTATAAAGCTGATCAGCTGATCTTAGGATATAGCTGGGCCTAGAACCACTGCCCCTGCCCTGTCCCGGGGCTGTTTTCTTTTTACTGACTGGTGTGGGGGCAGCAGGAAATATTTATGCTTTAAAAAGGGGGTGGAGGACAAACAAATGGACCAGGGATGGAGCTGGAGGAAGCTGAAGTGCGTAATAATTTGCAGGTGGTGTGCACTGGACTGGGTGCAAGGCGTGGCCTGCAGGGCACACTCCCTCAAGGAGAAGACAGGAGAGGCACAGCCTGGACCGTTCCCGAGTAAGCCCTGGAGGGCAAGAGGGAACAATTCAAAGCTCCTCTGTAAAGAACATTCCCATGTCAAGTGTTTGCTGTGGAAGAAGTGATTAAAATATGGTTTTCATATGGGAAGAATCTACTGAACTGTATTTACCCCATGATTTCTCCTGGTTATTCCAGTAATAGTATTAACAGGGTTATTGTTTTGTTTTCTTTTGTTTTAACTGATGATCCACATTTCCTAGCTCCAAATGTAACAAAGCACACAATCATTAAAGGATAACTTCCTGGAGTTACAGCACCCAAAAACCACAGCTTCCCTAGGCCTAAAACCCAGCTGGTTCAAACAGTGGCTGAACCTGGACGTGATTTTTTTTTTTTTTAAAGATTTTTATTTATTTATTTGACAGAGAGAGATCACAAGTAGGCAGAGAGGCAGGCAGAGAGGAGGAAGCAGGCTCCCCACAGAGCAGAGAGCCCGATGTGGGACTCGATCCCAGGACCCTGAGATCATGACCTGAGCCGAAGGCAGCGGCTTAATCCACTGAGCCACCCAGGCGCCCCCCTGGACGTGATTTTAATTTAGCATCGTCATGCTCTCCAGTGCGACGGTGACTGGCTGAGGAGGACACGGACACTTGGGTGAAGGATGAGGACTACGGGAAGGCTGTCTCCAGTTGAGCAATTAATTCTATTCTCCCTTTCCTGGTCCTTAATTCTTAAGGCTACCTGCTCTATCCATCCTTCTGAAACAGTGACAAAAATCAGGCAGCCGAGCTCGGATGCCTCCTTCCCAATTTCTGTCTCTCATGGGAAAATTAATCGGCTTTGCCTAATCCATCCTTTGCCCGTGTTTCCCAAAGTCTGTCCTGCAGGCCACAGGATCAGAATGAGGTCATCCCTGGACACCACCTCGGACCGCATGAGAAGAGGATCACACTACCCCGAGTAGAGCCCGAGGGCCTGCACTTTAATCAGCCACACAGACACAACAGTCAGCAAGCCAGCCACAAACCTTCACGCACTCCCCCTTTGAAAACAGGTTCACCCAATGTGCTGCTAAGCGTCTCCAGGAACTTCTGCCACTTGCCCGCTGGGGTTACGTGCTCCCGGGGAAGCTGGTCTCTCCAGCGTCACTGCATGACCACTTTCTCAAATACCGCTTGGCCCCCAGCACGGCTGTCTCAAGGTTCCCGACTCAGTCCTTTTGCTCTGAACGCACACCCAGAGCAAAGCTTCTCCAGCACTTCCACTTAGGATTTCGGGTCTGTTAGTTCTCTCTCCCGACTACACGCTAAGCATCTTAAAGGCAGGCTCCACATCGTCCCTCTGTATCTTCCACATGGCTCCATGCATCTTAGTTTCAAGAATAGTGGCTGACTGACCCAACCCTTGCCTCAGCCCAAGTTTTTCTTCCTTTACCTTCTTCTCATTGTCCCTGAAAACACATTCATGCTCTTCTTGCCAGGACAAAATTGCTCAGGCATGGGTGGGAGAAAAGAATTACACTCTAGTGGGGAAAAGGGGCGAGGAGACAGAAGTCTTAAGCTAAAAGCAGCTCATCAAAACTTAGTCTTTGCAGCTGCCAACATCTGCAATCCTTCAGACAGCTCAAAACACAAACACAGGGCTAGAAGAGAACTTCCCAGCCTCTCCCCACCCCTATCCGACACCTCTTTCGCAGGCCCTCCCTGAGAGCTCTTCTAGATAGGATTCTAACAGGAGGGAAATATTTGGTTTCCCAGGTCACTGCAAATTAAGAGGGCGGTGGGTAACTGCTAAATTAAGGTACAATGACAGCCCTGAGAAAGTATGACTGACAGGAGACAATTTATAAAATCCCAAACAGTAGATTACAGGTTGTTACGGTTTAAATAGACTTTCAATCCCCAAAAGTGTCCAAGGACACCAAAACAAAGCATTTCAAAACAGCACAATTAATGGCCCTGAAAGATTATCCCGGGCACTAAAAGAAGGTTATTTTCACTTTTTTTTTTATTAAAGATTTTATTTATTTACTTGACAGACAGAGCTCAAAAGTAGGCAGAGAGGCAGGCCGAGTGGGAGAGGAAGAAGCAGGCTCCCTGCCAAGCAGAGAGCCCGATGCGGGGCTCGATCCCAGGAGTCTGAGACCATGACCCGAGCCGAAGGCAGAGGCTTCAACGCACTGAGCCACCCAGGCGCCCCTATTTTCACTTTCTGTAGGTCTCTAAGCCACTATATCCCAGAGAGAAGATGCCCACATGGCAACCTCAGTCCTCAGGACCCAGGTGTTCTCAAAAATAGGAAAAGGTGCTCTATCCAACTGCAGAGTGCTGGCTCTCGGTGGTCTCCAACAATACTGAACCCCGGGACAGACTTTCGAAGGCAGGTACAGCATTGCCATTCTGATCGGGAAGCTTCCATCTGCCTACTCCCATCCTCGCCAAACACTGGCACTTCTCGTCATCTGCATTTTCTTGTGGTGCTTGTAGTGAATATCCTTACCAGATTTAAACTTCCTTGAGCAGAGGGATCCCATGCATGGACACCATGTCCCCAGCCTCTGCAACTCACAGCTGATGCCTGCTTGCCCTCCCCCAGTTCCCTTTGTCTAGAAGCCCAGATGGTCTTAAGGAAGGAGGAATTTTTTTTTATTAACATATAATGTATTATTTGCCCCAGGGGTACAGGTCTGTGAATCATCAGGCTTACACACTTCACAGCACTCACCATAGCACATACCCTCCCCAATGTCCATAACCCAACCACCCTCTCCCTACCCCCCTCCAGCAATCCTCAGTTTGTTTCCTGAGATTAAGAATCTCTTCGGGTTTGTCTCCCTCCCAATCCCATCTTGTTTCATTTTTAAGGAAGGAGGGATTTAAATAAGTGTGTTTTAAAATAGCTCAAGCATTTTTTTTCCTTTTTTTTTCAATTTTAATGCCAGTATAGTTAACATAAGCCCAAGCATTTCTATAGTCTTTAAAGATGATGATCTTCCTGCTTTCATAAGGAGTTAAAAAATAAAAGCTTAAATGTTAGGGTTCTATAGTCAATGAGGCAAGCTTCAGTTTAGCTTAGAAACTAATCTATGTGGGACGTAGAGACAAGGAATAAATTCAGCACCATTGCATGTACCTATCTGAACCACAAAGGTTAGGGTGAGTTTTTCCTCATCTAAGAACAACCTAACTTCCAACAGCTTCAATCATTTATCTATTCAGAAACTGATTATTGGGTAACTTCATATTTTTTGTCTTGGTAAGTAATAGCATTCAAAAGTACTGGTTTGCTTTGGGATTAGTAAATAGAGTAGTTTAATGAATTTAACTGGCAGTTCCATAATAAAAGGTCACGGTTTATACTTCCTTCAAGCGATTTTTTTTTTTTTAATCTAAACTGAGTTAAAAACTGAATCTATTTCCAGAATTCACAAAAGCAATTCTGAGTTTTGTTTCGAGCTCATTGTTGAATGTGTCTCAGACCCATTCATTTTACAAACAGGTTACAATGACCTACCGGGGTACTGAAAACCTCTCTATTTTAAGAGGGTGGAGGTCAAGGTTGTCGGGACATCCAGGCCTGGCCTGCTGTTTTCAGCTTCTACGGCCCTTCCTTCCCACAGCTGAGGCCTCTTGACCCTTGCCCCACCCTGCTGCCTTGGCTCAATCCAGAGGGAATTTCTAGAATAGAGATTTAAACAGTTTGAGCCAACTTGCTTTTGCTGCTTAACCGGCCCTGACCTTGTGTCTAGTGACTCGACTTCTTTCTCCTGCTTTCCACAGGCCTCACTCACCCTCCCTTGGTTCTGATAACCTGCAAGTCTCTGGAGGCTGAGGCGCTTCCTTGCCCTTGGCAATCCTCCAAGGGACCAGAGGTCTTTTCTAGACCCACAGGGAACACGGATGCCCCTATCAGGCTACTGTGCTGTGCTGGGCCATTCTAGACCACCATGTGCCAGGCCACTAGCACTGAACACCCCTGTTCTCTCCTCCTGGCACACTACACTTCCTCCCAGCTGCAAACAGTAGGTCTGTTGCCCTGCTACATGTCTCCCAGCCCTGGGCGGGGAGTTCCAGGCCCAAACGGGGCCTCAGTAGGAAATGACTCAGATCACAAAAAGCTGAGGGTCCCCTGGCCAGAACACAAATAAGTCACAAGATCTTAACCTATCAGAAATGCAAATCCCAGCAACAAAACATCAACAAAGCAAGAGAAAATAGGACGTTTCTGTTCTGTGAGAAAAATGCCCCCCACGCTGACCCTGGATACGCTGACGCCACCGCAGCTTCTTTCAGGAGTTCTAAGGGGAAACCTGAGGAAAATCGGAGAAATGGCTACAGCTGTGTCTTCCCTGGGTGGAGGGGAGTGAACTTCTTACAAACTACTCCAAAGCTAACACCTATAGCTACTGAAATTACAAATATAAAAACGAGTAAGTCTTCTCTCCAAAGAAATCAAGCCATGTTCTAAAACCCTGTTAACAAAGCTAAATTTATATGTACATTTTTAAATCAACATCTTTAAAAAAAATTAGACAACATTAAAAACTCTACCTGGCTCAACTGTATCCCAATTCAAAAATAACATGAAAAACTGTAACCTTCATTTTCTGGTCAAAGCTTATTTTTGCAACACCTATCATTTACTACAGAATTCTAGCATTTTCTGCTTTCCACCGCTATTTTATAGAAAGACATTTCCCCCTTGGCTTCATATCTTTGCTTTTTGATCTTGTTAACAATCCAGAAAATTCCAACCTTGCAATTTTTTCAGTCCTGGGAAGGAATAACAACACAGTGATTTAAAAACCAAAAGCAGTGTTAACATGTCCTCAGTGACACAGCTGCTGTGAGTGACCAGCGAATAAAAGCTTGGTTTGGTTTTTTCTTTTTGGAAAATGATGACTTTGCCTCAAAATAATTCTCAAAGTTCCTGAACACATGGTCAAAAACAGTAAGGCATCAGGAAAGCAAGAAGCACTAACTACCTATAATAACATACAGCGAAATACATGAACAAGAGGGTCTGTCCAATGACTGTGGACAGGAAAGGACCCATTCTCTACGCCATGCATTACAAAGAGCACAGGTTCTGTATTACAAACCTAAATCGATATATGAGGCCTATGATCCAGCAACCCCACTTCTGGGTATATTTATCCAAAAGAACTGAAATCAGGTTCCCAGAGAGAGAGATTTGTACTTCTATGTTCATCGCGGCATTATTGACAATAGCCAAGCCTACAAGCAAACTAAATGTCCGTTGACAGGTGAATGAATAAAGAAAACTGTAGTATACACACACACGGAATACCATCCAGCCTTAAACAAGGAAGTAAACCCTGTCCCATGCTAAGACATGGATGAACCTTGAGGACTATGCTGAGTGAAATAAGACAGTCACAGAAGGTCAAATACCGTATGATTCCAACTCATGAGGTATCTAAAGGAGTCAAACTCAGAGGCAGAAAGGAGAATGGCTGGCTGCCAGGAGCTGAGGGAAGGGGGAAATAGGGAAATGTTGTCCATCGGGTATAAAGTTTCAGTCGTGCAAGATGAAAAGGTTCTAGACATCTGCTGTACAAGCTTGTGCCTATAGTTAAAAATACTGTATACTTAAAAATTTATTAAGAGGGTAGATCTCATGTTATGTACCGTGTGTTTTACCACAATTTAAAAGAAGGAGGTGGGGAAGGGGGAGGGGAGAGGAGGAGGGGGAGGAGAAGAACCAAGAATTCAGATGATGCTGGCTTCAAATTTCCCGTATCTTCTGCTTCGTAGTGCCTACATGCAAGAGGAGTATGTGTGATACAGGTGAGCACAGAATTCAACACTAGAGCACAGGGTAGGGAGAACAGAGAGGGGACAGGGAGCCAAAGAAGCCTGAAGCAGTTGAGGAAAGCATCAAAATGGAGGGTGACTCAGCTCCACCCCTGAAGGAGTAAGCTGAGCCTGTGGCGCCTCCAACAAGCCTGGCATGTGATATGGACACGGAGCTGGTCCAAGCCAAGAAGGCATGCTAGGAAAGAGACTTCAACGGCTGTGGGGGCCAAATTATGTAGAACGAACTCCATACTTTCAACCCGTGAATTACTCACTAACAGATAGAAACTGAAGCAAAACCGAAGGAACTGGTCAGGATATCCTAAGCCATTTCTAATCTACCCCTCAGAGTTTCAAATGTTTTCCAAATCCTGGAATAGACCTTGCAATGTGACAAGTAAGTAATATAAAAAATTGTAAGGCGCAGCTCTCCATCAAGGCTAATCTGAGTTAAAACAATCAGAAGTAAGACTAAATAAAGTGTATAACATTTCTAAAGAAAGGAATAAAAATATGGTATGAGAGTAAAGCCCCATTTATCCAACATCCCTGAAAAATTAGGTATGCTAATTAAATGAATCGTTTAGATAATAAAACTGCTCCCTTTAAGTATAAAACCTGTGTTAAGGGGCGCCTGGGTGGCTCAGTCAGTTAAGCCTCTGCCTTCAGCTCAGGTCATGATCCCAGGGTCCTGGGATTGAGCCCAGTATCGGGCTCCATTCTCAGTGGGAAGCCTGCTTCTCCCTCCCCCTCTACCCCTCTCACCTGCTGGTGCACGCACACACTCGCTCTCAAATAAATAAATAAATAAAATCTTTAAAAAAAAAGAAAAAAGAAACCTATGTTAATAGGGGACATCTGCATATAGATTGGTGTGGGACAGATATTATGGAATTATCTATATTTTACTGTGTGATAATGGCATGGGGGATGTTTCTTGGAGATACACAGTGAACTCTTTGCAAGTAAAATTACATAGTGTCTGGAATTTGCTTTAAAATGCTCTAACCACATAAAAATCAGTGAAGGGTTAGTAAAACAAGATTGGCAAATCTTGTTTTGTCAGTATTCGTGAAGCTGGTTGATTGGTACTCAGCAGTTCATTATATTCTCACTACTTGTATGTCTTTTACAATATCTATAATAACTTAACCCCAGATGACCCATTTGGAAGAAAATTGTCTCTAACATTTACAGTCCAGATTCCAGCTACCCTATTAGTGTAAACACGTCTCTCAACCTTTTTTTTTTTTTAAGATTTTATTTATTTATTTGACAGAGAGAGATCACAAGTAGGCAGAGAGGCAGGCAGAGAAAGAGGAAGGGAAGCAGGCTCCCTGCTGAGCAGAGAGCCTGATGTGGGGCTCGATTCCAGGACCCTGAGATCATGACCTGAGCCGAAGGCAGAGGCTTAACCCACTGAGCCAAGCAGGGGCCGACAACCTGAAATATCTTTTTACTCCACCGGGACAACTCCCATTTACTCCCCAAGACTCTACCACATTGTGTTCACTCCAGAGTGGAGGTCTTCATTTTCCCTCTGCTCTCACTATATCCCATTCATCTCTACTCTGTAGCCCTTATTATGCTGTCTTGTATTTGCATATAAAACCATCTGCCCCCTTGGGGTGCCTAGGTGGATCAGTAGGTTAATCCTCTGCCTTTGGCTCAGGTCATGATCTCAGGGTCCTGGGATCGAGACCCGCATCGGACTCTCTGCTCAGTGGGGAGTCTGCTTCCTCCTCTCTCTCTCTCTGCCTGCCTGCCTACTTGTGATCTCTCTGTCAAATAAATAAGTAAAATCTTTAAAAAAAAAAAAAAATCTTCCATCTTAGATTTTAAGTAAGGAACCCTAATTTGTTTATCATCATATGCCCAGAGCCTGGCACAGAGTACACACCGAGTAAGTATTTGGGAATCTAACAAAGCCTAACCTGGAGTCATCACAAAAACCCAGTTACTATCCTGCCAAGGGATCTTAGAAAGGCCTGTCAGGCTGCACAGCATGTTTTCTTTCCAAGCCGATGTCCTTATACAGTCAAGCATGCCTCCAATTTCCATACTGTCATTTCTATGGGTAGAATCCCCAAATACACATTAGTGCTCACAATTCAAATAGCCTCCAGCTAAAAGAGCCCTGGGCACACACTTAGGAGACAGGTGTGTATAAACACACATGATCTATTTATTGTGGACTGCTCAGAGGGCTTTTCTGCTTAATTCCAAAAGTGCAACTGTGTTCAGAATAACTACATTGCCAACAGATACACAACTGTCCCTGTAAAATACCTACATCTCCTACCTGAGGAGATCACTAAAAGCACCAGCTGAGAGAGGGTGGCATTCCGGCCACTCTCCTGACAAGCATTGTCACCTTGAGGGTGGTGTGTCCCTCCCCCCACCACCAGCGGACTCCAAATCTCAATGATCCAGGAAAGAACAGACCTCCAAAGGCTGTTGTGAGCAAGTAAAATCATGTATGCCCACGATTTTCAAACCTATTTTATATAGCAGAACTCTTTTCTTGTACAATGCCAAAAAAGACATTGATCTATTAATTTCCAAAGGAAAAATTTTCAGTTTAGGTTTTAAGATTTTTTAAATGAGAGCTGACAAGTCCCCTTTCCCATCCTCTGACTTAAGGCCTGTATCACACACTCTAGCCCTTAATTATATGCCACTCCATATTTTTTATTCTTCTCTTGCACATGGACAATACGGAAATATAGAAAAGACAGAACTTTAAACTCACAGTAATCTAGATTCTTGTGCTGGCTTGTCAATACTTTCCATACACTATATTTTTTTTAACTTTTCAGAGCAATATTCTTTGGGGTATGTGCGGGAAACATTAAATTTGAAAATAACATTTAAGTTCAGCAATTCCTTCGGTTTAAATTTCAGCTATATTTTGTTCAATTTAAGTAAAATTAAATTTACTGTCTTATTTTAAATGTGTTCAGGAAAGCTCTGAATGATAAAATCACTTTTCTCCATTTTTTTTATTTGTTCCAGAAGCATAGATTACTTTTGTCATTAGGAAAATAACTTTTTAAAAAAAGGGCCTTAATAATTTTCAGTTGAGTGAGAGAAGCATCCAGGAGACCTGCCCTCTAGTTTCAAATGTAAACTTGAAAACTATGGACACCAACCAAGTGCAGGGGTGGGGGGAGAGGGGGATGGGGGGGACTGGGGGGGAGGATCAAATATTAGATGACTGTGATGATTACTATATCATTCATATGTAAATTATCCTTTTAAAGTTAACCATTCTCCTTACGTTCTCATTTACAGTATTATCTCTAAGATGATCAGATATTTTAGTTTAGGGTCCTATGCTAATCAGGGAAGGAGTTGGGTATCTTAGCCTCCCCATAACTTCAGACTCCAAGCATCTCACAAAGGCTCAACAGATGATCCAAAACCACACCTGTACTCGAAAACCACTTCAAACACTGTAGTGATGATCCACAGCTCAGAAGCTGTTCATGTGAGTGATAGCACTTTATTATACTTTAACTTAACAAGCCCCATTTTCCCACGGATGATGCGAAGATCCAAGCAGCAGCACTATGGTGCCTCGAAAAAGACCATGGGACCAGAGGTCAGGGAAAATGAGAAACACTGGCTACACTACTCAACAGATGTGTGTGTCTAAGAGGGTGATGCCTATACCACCCAACAGAGGTGAATGTCCTAGAGTGTTATGTCTATACCACTCAATGGATGTGTGTGCCCAAGAGGGTTCTGGCTATACCACACAACATATATACGACTCTGAACTAGGCTTTTAAATTCGTTGGCCCTGACCAGCTTCATATACAAAGTCAGCAAATTGGATTAGGTGTGTTGAAGTGCTTCCAATTCTAAAATTCAATCTAGATCCAAATTCTTAAATAACTGAATGAAAAGAAATAGGTGTGTATAGTCCTTACCACATAGGCTAGCGTGCAACAGGCATGTTACAAATGCTAGCAGCTGTTATTAGAATAAGGCGGTTTAGGTTTATATGTGTTAATATAATACATGGCATGTATTTGAATTTCTTTGGTGGGCTTTTCTAAAAACACACACATGCACGCACACACACGCACACTTTAAGGTCCTATTTTAATCAGCGTTGTTAAGCCACAAAAGTCCTTCATAAATGATGAAGCTCTACATGAAAGGACAGGAACCTCTCAAGATCAACTGGCTTTGTTTTGTTTTACATGAGACGTGCAGTGAACTCTTGCAGCAGCAGGAAGAACTCACAAGTGCTGTGAAGACTCCGCACACATTTACTGAACATTGCTGCCTGAAAGCTGCAGCTGGGGAGGCAAACACCAGCAAGGCCGGCCTCTGGGTCCAAACAAGGGCAAGTGATGGGAGTGTCAGGGTAACAAACTGTTGAGGGGCTTGGGTAGGTAAAAGGTTATCGGGAGACCTCCAGAGCAGAGGTCTCTTTAACTAACCGGTGACAGATATTCTGTCTGGCCCACATGCTTTGTTGTTGCTTTTAATGGAGTTAGGTAGCCAAGACTTAGAATTAGCGAAGCCATACAGAAAGAAGGAGTTCTAGCTTCTTTTGGAAATTTGGAAGTGCCGGCAGTATTGAGCCACATTTCCACTCAGCAGCACTCCACCCCTGCTGCTCCCTTAGTCAACCCCAGCACCAGGGCTGGGGACCGGACGCCATTCACCGCCCGCTTGCTCCGTCGCTGGCTCAGGCTTCCACTGGCCTTTGTCCACGCCACTGGCACACAACCAAGTTCAGGCTCTCGTGCAGAGACCACTGAGCTGGCATCTCCGCTCGGCCACATACTAGCCATGTTATTATCTTAGACAAATAATCCATCTTTGTTTCCCTCGGCCAAACTGCAACATGGAGAGTATCCCCCTCTCAGGGCTCGTGTGAGAGGGGATGTGCTGTTACCTGCAAAGTGCTCAGAACTGTTTTATTTATAAAGCAACTGCTTTATAAATATGAGATGTTACTACCGTCTGGCCCCTGGAGGCACTGGAGTTTTGAACTTCTGTCCTAGAGCTTTAATAGCCTAACGTTCTCTACCACATTATTTTATGATCAAAAAGAAAATGGCATATGGTGAAAACTAGTCGGATAGAACTTAAGAATTACCAGACGTTAAAAAAAAAAAAATTACCAGACCTGCCAGACACAAAGGACAAATACATAACTGTGCTTAGATGAGGTACCCAGAATGGGCAAAGTCATAGAGACAGAGAAAGCAGACTCTCTCTGAGAGGGGCACCAGGGAGGTGGCAATGGGGGCTTACTGTTTAATGTCACAGTAATTTTAGAGTTTCTCTTGGGGATGATGAAAAATTTCTGGAGGTGGGATGTAGTAATGACTGTGCAACAATCTGAATGTTCTTGACGCATGGTTAAAGTGTACATTTTGCCATATATATTTTAGCACACTTTTTTTTTTTAAACTAATTATTAGAGGGGCATCTGGCTGGCTCAGCTGGTGGCGCACATGACTCTTGATCTTGGGGTTGTGAGTTTGAGCCCCACACCAGGTGTAGAGATTACTTAAAAATAAAATCTTAAAAAAGATGAATTATTAGAGCCTCCATAATTCAGTCTGCCACTATTTGCTAGAATTAAATTGTTAATGATCTCAGAGACCCCAAATGTACTGTAAGTTCATGTTCTCAAAAGCCAGATACTGTATTTCCCAAACAGTTGAGGAAGAAGAGTATTAACTCTTTTAACAGCTGTGCTGCACGAGAGTGGGCTTTCTCTCCATTTGGTGGCCTGGTGGGAATGCATCTGCAGCAAATACAGTATGAGGCCGGTGGGATAGACTTTTAATACCTGCCTACAGCAGTCAGGCTGTTCTTCCTTCATTATAAAATGCTCCACACAGATGCCTCTGTCTCTCTTTTCCCTCAACAAATATACAGAATAGGAGGCTTCCTGCCAAGCACTATGTAACTGGCTGCCTTTGAACTGTGGGATGCTGGGGCAACATGACAAGAGGTTTTGATCTCCGTGCCTGTTCTATAACAGCATTCAACACACACACACACACACACACACACACACACACACACACACACACACACACACAGAGACACGGGTCTTGCCAGGCTATAAATCAACATGCACAAGACCATGTCCCAAACCATTTCAATCAGGGTCTTATTTTAAAATTTCAACATGCTGACATCTGTCCTTCATTTTTAAAAAAAAGTATGTAAAATACAAGCAAACTTAAAACTCCTTTGAAACTTGTGATTTAACCTGCGCGCACACAGTACATCATGTATCTGTAGTCTTTTCCGACTCAGAACCACTGCAAATAGTTACTTCCTGACATTTACAGAGCCATTTCCTACGAATTTACAATCCTGAATCAGACAAACTGGACCTGGCTCTAAGGAGAAACTGCACTACACTTGCGAATTTCTTAAATAAACCGATACTTTTTTGGCACAAAGTTTATTTGGTAGGAAAGATCCCTTTAAATATTACTGAAAATTCAAAGCCATAGGATATGTTTTATCTTTTAGATATTGTATTCTGAGTACCAGCCCAAACTTGGGATGGGAGAACTACCTGGTGCCTTGATTTTTACTGACACCTGGTAGCTAGGAGACCCACCACCCAGGGAGCTGCATTTCCTATATATAAACCCACAGACGCTAACAGTCATTTTCCCCTGCAAAGACAGAAAAAGTGTTCCTAAAAAAGAAAAGATCACAAAGTGCACATATATTGGTTTATAGCTCTTAAATCAATGTGTACATCAAATCACAAGAATTTTTATATTCCAGAGATCAAAGGGGGAGAATATTAATGTTTTTAAAAACAGTAAAAAAACAGCTTCAAGCAAAACTGTTGTGGCTTAAGAAATGACTTCTGTCTGTAAACCAGCATCTCAGGGAACCAAAAGGACAGCAATTGGCATTTCTAAGAGTAAAAAATCCAGCTTTCCCTGTCCAGACTGCATATATAAACCAAACAACAAATATTTATTAAACAAGGTTGAGAAAGTTGCTGAATTCGGAGACAAAAGAATGGGACCCCAGATATACGGCTGTTATGAACTGAATTGTGTCCCTCCAAAATCCACTATACCTAACTTCCAGTACATCAGAAGGTGACTTTATTTGGACACGGGGTCTTTATACAGAGGAAATCAAGTTAAAATGAGATCATTAGGGTGGGCCCTACAATATGACTGGTGCCCTTTAAAAAAAGGATAAATTCGGACAGAGACCAAGATGCACAGAGGAAAGATGACATGAAGGCACAGAGAGAAGAGGGTCATTCATAAGCCAAAGAGAGAACTGGGAACAGAACCTCTCTCACAGGCTCAGAAGGGGCCAACACTACTGACACCTTGATCTTGGACCTCCAGCCTTCAGAACTGTGAGACAACACATTTCTGCTGTATAAGCCTCCCAATGTGTGGGACTTGTTACAGCAGGCTTCACAAACCAATATAGCTAATCCAGACTAATACAGCTACCAACTGTGTGGCTTAAGGCTGAACCAAAGCCAGTCGTCAGGGGCCTCTCCTATCAAGTGAACCCAAGACAAGACCCATGCAAGTATCTTGCAGATCTACAAATGGCTGTGTAGCTAGTTGGCACTCGGTCAGGCACAGTGGGTTACAGAAGAAATCTAAAACTCTCTCTACTCTTTCCTGCAAAGATCTTACCACCTAACTGGCACTTGTATAATTGTGTAATGCACTGCAAATTGACCAGATGGCTATAAATCAAGGCTAAGAATATATTTTTAAAAAATCAAATTCTTTACTTATCAGCCAACAACCAAAAAAGCAGAGCCAATTTTTAAGACAGGATTTTTTTCCCAGGACAAATGGCAAGTATCTGATAAAAACTCCCATGTTCTGTGAGGTTTGGGCACATTGGGATGTGTTATCATCTGTCTCACCCCCTTGGGACACAGTCTTACTGCAGGAATATGACGTAACTGTCCTGCTTTGTCCTCCAAACAGAATACAATATGCCTTCAATATGTCAGCCTGTTTCATCTCCCTAAATACACAATTGATTTTCAACATTTTATGCTCCAATTACTGCCCAAAGCAGATTGGGGCAAGTTCACATGTCAAATGCTCCTTCCTTTAAAGTACAAAAGGAGTGATCGCAACAATTAACGAATGGTCATTAATTTTTCTGCGAGGAGTTGTTTGGTTACCAACTCTCCAGTTTCTTGCTCACTCACATATATATCCCCCAAGTATCAGAAAAGATACAGAACTTACACACCTGGGTAAAAAGCAGAGCCATATATACCATGAGAAATGACCAAAAAAGAGAGAGAGAGAGAGACAGAGACAGAGACAGAGACAGAGAAGAAGGAATTTTCTTTATTTAGAACACTGAAAGACTAGCTACTTACATTCCCAATAGAAGCAGAATTAGGACCAATGTCAAACAAAAATTAAAAGCTTAACTTCCCTTAAGAAAAAAAAAGTAGAACTATATATTTAGGTCATTTTATTTTTAACCACAGCCTTCTGAATGACCTGAATATCCCAACATCCTCTCTAAATGACAAGTTTTAGAATTCGTATGAATAATTTAGTTGGGCAAATTTGTTTTACTTGTTGAATAAAAATGTTACTTAAGAAAATGACAAGCCAGTTGCCGACAATAATTTTCAGTCTGAGTATCTTCCATTACTCTTAGGGGGAAAAAAAGTGTATGATGGGAGAGAACAAACTTAAAAACTGGGTCTCTCGCAAAAAAAAGTAAAATAAAATAATGACAGGATCTCTCGCATAGCAGAGACTTCAACAGCCATGTGGATAAGGGCGGGTTCTGTTTACCTTTATTGTTCAACCTATTCACCATCTCCCAAAAAGACTAGAAGCGCCAAGGTATTTTAAAGTTCCAAAGGCATGCATCTGAGTTCAGTTTCTGAAAGATACTGCTATTAGCACAATTACCGGGATTAGAGCATGGAGTGAACAATATACGACATGATAGTTTAATTTGACTCCTACTAAGATGGAAACCAGAGGTGCTGGGCCCCAGCAACAACACAGTTAAGGCTCTTTTTGTGTTGCTTTGAAATCCAATTTCACTTTTACAAAAGTCAGTATCTCGAGTAGAAGAGAATAATTTGTCCAGAACGTTGTTGACTTTGAGAAACAGAATAGCATTTATTATGGGGGAGGGGGGCGGGGAGGGAGGGAGCGGGGGTGGGGGAACGGGTGGAGAGAGTGGATGCCTAGTTCCTGTTTCCCTTCATGGGGAGAGCAGACCTCCAGCAACCATCTCGGTCTCCCCACTGGCCCCTCACTCACCCCTTCCTAAATGCCCTAGTGACTTACCTAATCCTTGAGGTTTGGAAACAGAAACTAGGGATGGGGACCCAGCCCCTCCCCACTTCCTCTCCTTGGGTGCCAAGCTACTCTCTTACAGCACACAATTAAAACAGACAGAAGGGAGGGAAAAAAAAAAAAAACAAACTACCACACAATTAAGTCTTCTTAAAATGCTGGCTATATGGGTGCAGGCCTCCAGGTCAGGGAGCCTCAGTGGTCCAGCTCGACCTGTAAGCCGCCAGGCAAGCCTGCCTGCCATGGGATTCAGTGTTAGGAAGCTCACCGTTGACACATACATATGTCCTGTTCCTATTCCCCAGTATCGGTAAAAACGGTACAATCTGAATTCCCAATGTCTTCTTTCCCCTGTCTCTCTGTCAGAACTGGTTCAGAACTCAGACTGACAGGAAAAACTGGGGTGTCACTCCCCCAAATCCCAACAATCCAAAAAATGAGTTTTTCCACTTCAAGGGGTAGAATCTGAGATCTTGCTATCTTTTAAAAAGTCTGTTTTACTTCCAAGTAACGAAGGAGAGAAGAGAACAACCCCAATACCCCAAACACTGACTTTTTTTCTCATTTCATTCAAAAACTTATGATGAATCACTGTTACTATTATTACCACCATTTCCCTCCGTATTCCAGCTCAGCCACTTATTAGTGGTAGCTAATAAGAGTGACCTTGTCCACGTGACTCACAGCCATTTGTAAAATGGGAACAGTGATGTCACCAGCTTCTGGGGAGGATTTAGAATAAAGAAATGGTGAGGATTAAAGGAACTTTTGTACGCAAAGCACCAGGAACATACGTAGTAGTGTTAAATAAAGGTCACCGCTCACCTTCGTCTACTCAAAATGGACACACAATTATCTCTTCTACTTGAGATAATCTCTCTAGGAGATTATTCCAATAAACCTCTCTTTTATTTTTAGAGGAGGAAATTGAGACCAAAGTGAACAAGTGATGTACTAAAGGTCACTCAGAAAAAAATTCCAAAGTTTTTCATTCATTTCCATAAACAGTTCTGAATGTTATCCCCTTCCCACATCCTTGAAATAGGGTTTGGCAGATTATAATCTATACACAAGAGCCACACGTTACTATGAATTCCTTCACCCTCCGAACAATGGGTTTATGGGCACCCCTGCCGTAGGACAGGCCCTCCCAAGCGCTCCCAAGGCTTCTCATTCAGAGAGGAAGGGCTCAGTTACATTCCTCTAATGAGTAATGTTTCTGGAATCGACATAACTTTTCCTTGATTCACTCCTTTAGTGAAGTCACTTTTCTCAAGAACTTGTCTCAAGAAAAGTGACCTCACTAAATCCTTATTTTATCAACCCCAAATCCTTATTTTATCAGTCTCCAATTCTATTCGTAGCACTGCTAAGTATTTGCCAACTATCACAGTTTCTCAAATTCCCCATTAAGCCACAATCACATCAACCAATAATTTATGAGTGACTAAGCCTTTTTTATGTAACATTAAGAACAGCAATACTTACTAGTCACGTTCTAAGATACTGTAACTATCATTTTTAAAAACTTCTCCAGAGCTGAATGCTGCCAAAGACCGGGTATGTCTAGAAGAAGTTCTCAAGGGAAAAGAAGGTACCCATCAATGGCCCATATCTGCTTTTTCCTCTGTTTCTTTAATATCCGGCTCACCTATTCCCAGAAAAGGCCTTTTTCCTCTCTTGTTGTGGAATGTCTCTCCCAAAAATATTACAGTAGTTCCCAGTACAATAGCACCAAGTACTGTATTTGTGGAAGATGAATAAAATGCATCACGGAAATGCTGTCACATTGTACTTTCCATTCAGTACTAAGTACACAGCTTTGTGCATTCGCAAATGAAAATGACGCTTCGAGCAATCTTTCATTTACTTCCCCTGTCTGCTTATAGTTGTTCAAGAAACAATTTGAATTCTGTATCTGTCTGCAATTCCCCACTTGTCAAAGTAGTGCAACGCAGTTCCGGGCATCAGCAGAAAACTAAATGATCAGTCTGTCCCAACCATCATCCCAAATAAATTCATATTCCTTGCCACTGGTTGGTGTGAGGCATTTACCAGTGGTACCAGGCTGAAGACTTCTACCACAGAATGCCACCTGCTACAGCACTCTCCCCAGATGCTCTACTTACTGAGCCAGCTAGGTGAGCCTCACTCAGGTCTACTTTTAAGTTTGTTGACTTGATAGTCTCCCTTCCCTGTGATCTTTTAAATCCAGAAACAGGTAAGGTATCTGACAATCTTAGAAAACATGAAGTTGTGGGAAACTAAGACTAATTCACCGGCAGGTATTTCATAAGGACAACAGTAAGTGCCCGAATCCTTGCTTTACTCCTGGCTTTGCAGAGACCCCAATGGCCCACTCCTAGGGCCACAGTATTCACCTCCTCCCCACCCCTTTATCTACCCAGCCTCTTGCCAAGGTCAGGTCTGGTGATTTCATCTTACTGCCACTTTATCATTTCCAAACTTAACTTCCTTACGACTCCATTCAGGTCTATCCCTCTCAAACAGTTGAAATACCTTTCAAATTTGAGAGCAATTTTGCAAACCTTAGTGTATGCACCATATTTTTTCCCCTCTAACTCAGTGACGCTGGTATAATCAGTCACGAGGAAGTGATGGGCCCATTCTAATGGGAACACTCTAATCCTTGGGAGTTTGGTTTATGACCACCTTACCAACATTTTCAAGCAGATGGCCAGGCACAGCTTTCTGGTTCACTCCGCGAAACATCCTACACTCAATCTGCCTGACAGTTTACCTCTCTGTCAATTTCTTATCCACACCCCACTCCATCTAGCAGACCTTCTTTCAAAAAATACTACGTGCTTTCTCTTCTGGATTACTTTCAGTCTTTCTAAACCAGATCAAAAGTGGAAGGTGCAAGGTGATCTCCTGGATGTAGAAAGAAAACATCAGAATGTCTAATCATGTTTACTTGTCTGATTCTTTTATTTTTATTTTTGTATTTTTTTTAAGATTTTATTTATTCATTTCAGGAGAGAGAGAGCACAAACAGGGGAGAGGGGCAGAGACAGAAGCAGGCTCCCAGCCAGCCGAGCAGGGAGCCTGATGCAGGGATTGATCCCAGGATATCAGGGTCATGACCTGAGCCAAAGGCAGACGCTTTACCCATTGAACCACCCAGGCACCCCTATTTTTGTATGCTTTATAATGACTATAATTCATAAACATACAAAATACACAAAATGTTACAGGTATGAGCAAAAAGTATTTTACTGATAGGATTCTATGTCAAAAATGTTTAGACTACCAGGTTAAACAATAACACTTTCTTCTAGTAAACCTTTCCTGGTGCTGTATGGACTATTCCTACCAAACTACTGTATTCTAGTTGTCTAGCTAAGAAAATATTTTGTATTCATGCAGTGTAACATAATATTATTATTACTAAAATCAGACCTCACTCTTGGCTTTCCTGTAATAGCTCTGAATTATATTTTCTCACCCAACTCTACCTTTTTTTTTTTTTTTAAGTAGCCTCCGTACTCAATATGGGGCTTGAATTCATGACCTTGAGAATAATCATATGCTCTACTGAATGAGCCAGCTAGGTGACCCTCACTCACGTCTACTTTTAAAATAGTGAAAAAAAATTTTTGTTGTTATTTTACTTCAAAATTAAAACTAAGTGAACAATCAAACATCCTTTAAAAGATAAATGAGACTTAAGGCAAATTTTCAAACAGATACAGCTCTTATCAAGGTATAGGCAGTGTTCCAAGTTCTTATTTAATCTTCATAACATTATTACAATTATAAAATTATATGATTAGGTTTATTTTTAATAAAATTAATTATGAAAGTTAGTTTTTAATAGATAAACTTTTGTAAAACTCAAGATACCTCTGTAACCACAGTAAATCATATTTTCAGTCAAGAGGTTCTGAAGAGAAACCTTTATTCTCTGTGCCTTCCACTTTCTGTACCTATTGTCAAGGTATCCCAGTTATTAATGGTGTGGCCTCAGGCAGGGAACTTAACCTCTCCGTGCCTCAGAATCCTTATCTGTGCTAAATTCATTCACTGGAGCGCCTCCTCTATCCGGGGCACTGTTTTTGGCTGGGGGATATAGCCCGAACAAAAGACAAGATCCTGTTCTCAGAGAGGCTTTCAGATAATACCCAGAAGGCACTTGGCCCAGAAGACAGCCACTCATTACGTCAGCCATTGTTATTTCCCAAACTGAGGGCTACCTTCGTTATTGTTATTTTAGTGCTTATTTTCATTCTAAAGTAAATCCCACTTGCCTTCCTCTATCTGGCCCCCAAGTGTTTCTTAGACAGAGAAAAAGGGGCAGTTAAATGATTGATCAGAATTTGGCACCAACAGGTACACAAACTACCTTCCCTTGCAAAGCTCCCTTATAAAGCTCTATAGATCCAGCCAGCTATTGGGGGTAAAACGTATCACAGCCAGGAACAAGGTTCTACAAAGGACTTTGGATGGAGAGCATCCCGCTGAGCTCAGATCCTCCCAGAACTTTCCAACAATGCTGATGAAAGTCTGTTTACACCTGGAGGTTACAGCCCCCGTGAGGCCGCACCTCTGACAGCTGCAAGATCCCACTGCAGTGCAACTTAATCCCTTCTGATGCCGGCTTCCAGGCTGCCCTTGCAGGACCTGTCATGAGAACAGCTCTTTATTTATTCAAAATTACTATATAAGCCCAGGCCACGCTCTCCAAAGTCCCCACTGTTACACAGAAAGCGATGCTCAAGGAGCCTGCCTCTCAGCACAGACTCTAAAACCATCAGCAGGAGAATGAAAGAGGTCTGCTGAGCCCAGTGGCAGCACGTGAAGTGACACACTAACAGCTCTCAACGGAGCACCTCCCTTACAAACAGCTTGGGTCACCTCACAACCACCTCGCTGAATCCAAAGATCTGAGCTAGGCCGCTGTCTGCAGCCCCGGGGTCACCACGGCCCTCAGCCACCACTGAACACAGGATATGCCTTCGGAGGGTCAGGTTACCCTCAGAAACTTCCCCAAGAGCCAGGTGCATCTATTTCCCGATACATGTATTTCACACCATCATGTTAAAAAGAAAGAGAAAAGGTTGGATTTTGCAGGAAAACGTTTGGAGTTTGCTGATCGGCTACCAAGGCACAGAGCTGGCCACGATCTGACCTCCCCTTTGGTATTTGCTCTGTCAGCATGAGAAATACAGCGGAGCCCCCTCACCACCACGAGCTCATCTCCTCCCGGATTCATGTACTGAAACGCACCATCAGGCTTCTGACTTCGGAGTCAAGAGGCAGTAGGAAAGAAGCTCAGGAGGAAAATGAGAAAGGGGGTACAGGCTAAGCCCCATCTCTACACGCTGCACCCCTCCGGCCTCTGCTACCACAGGTCTGAGAACAAACTTCTACCAACAAAACTATAGATGGCAAGACACCTCCCCTCACACTCTGCCCTTTGGGGTCCCGACAGTCCCAGCCCCCTTCAGAGACCAGGTCAGGGTCAGTGTCAGCTGGCCTTCCCACCAACTCTGTCAGAGCTCATGCCTAATCCAGACACAGGAGGGCAGTCCCTGCATCCATGGCCATGGTCCTGCTGCTCCCTGCTTCACCCAACCTCATCGCATCGCTGAGCATCTTCCTTATCCCAGTCCTTCTTCAACCAACAACACCACCCCTGCCCTCTCTACCACCTCTGCCTCTGGAACTCTCTTTCCATCGTTCAGTTCCCTAAGGGTTAATGGTGGTAAGGGCTCTGGAGTCAGGAGGACCAGGTAGTGCCTAGCCCCTGCCATTTTCTGCATATACGACCTTGGGCAAGTTGCCTAATCTCTTCAAATTTCAGATTCCTCCTCTGCACAGCAGAATTTACCTCATTTCTCAAAGTGAGGATTACATAAAAATACGCATAGAGCACTCTGCAAAATCCTCAGCATACACTCAAGTATGTAATAAGTGCCCGTTTTGTACTGAGAAAATCATAAACGGTCACAATTATCATTTCTCCGTTCACCATCTTGTTTTGTATTGTGGTAAAACATACTACCAATGTAAAACTTACCATTTGGGCCATTTTTAAGTGTGCACTTCAGTGCTATTAAGTACATTCACACTGTTGTGCAAAAGTCGCCATCATTCATCTCTAGAACTTTCTTAGCTTCCCCAACTGAAACTGTGTGTCCATTAAACACTAACTGCCCCCTCCCCCAATCCCTCTTCCCACCTTTCACGGGGCCTCTCTCTACCAGGAGGCACTAGCTGAACCCACTTCTCTTACAAAATCATGTAAAAAAAAATTCAGCCCCTTTGAGTTTGTCCCCCCCTTTGAGACTCACAACCCACAGTCATCCCACCCTCCACCCCAATTCTCAGCTGTCACCTATCCGTTTTTGGTAACTTCTCGGACAGAAAAAGGAAGGAGGGACTTAATTTACAATTTTCTCCTCCGCCAAAGGTCGGCTCCTTAAGGAAGGAGAGCTTAGGGGTTTGGGAGTGGGGGATGGACACCCTGGGTTAGAATTCCATCATCTATTAATTGTGTGACCTTAACCAATTACCAATCTTCCCCAGGGCCTCAGTTTCCTATGAATGGGGATAATAACGGGCCTATTTTTCACAGAGATGCTGCTGAATAGTTTGAACAACATACAGCAGTTCCTAACACACAGCCCTTAGTCACTGACCTGAGTTATCATCACTGTTACCGCACTTGGGCTTCTAATCCTTGGCTCCTGACTCTCGTCAGCCATTCCCAGGACCACACTTCAGGGTCAGAGGGCACAGTTCAGCGCTCCAGCACGAAGATCAAACTCCTATCCTTCCAGTTCTCACGTGCCCTCACTCCCAGGGTACTTGCTCTTTGCTGTCCTGGAGTGTGTCCCCTTTGTCATTCCTTAACAGCATGGACCACACTGTTAATCATCCGACTCACCCCACCTCACCCCTTGCCCCCACCCTCCATTCTCTGCAATGCTCTCCTTTTGCTACATCCATGGGAATCAACACTGCAACCCATTTCCCCATGCCTAAACGCTAAGCCCGAAATCCCCAAAGAGAAGCCACTCTACTCACGAAAAGATGCCACTGAACTTGAATGTCTTGGACCCAGAAAGACTCTCAGTGCCCTTTTTTTTTAAAGTCCCCTCCCAGCCCCCTCAACAACTATCTCAAACTTGTCATTCTCCTCAACCCTGCTCTAACAAACGCCCTTCCCTCCCACTTCACCCAGAAAACCAAAGCTGGCAGACTTGACAGGCTAACACCCCAGCTTCCTGCCCCTGACCTCACCCACCAGCATCCGTATGCACTTCCCTGGCTTTTCTCTTTGCTCCTTTTCCAAAGTGACCTTTACATGAGTCTCTCCTGAATATCCCACTGCACTCCATGTTCCCTTCACTTTGTTCCCACACAAAGGTTTACCTTCCACGCCTCAGCTCTGTCCTGTCCACTCAACCCACACCTTACCCGGCTACTCCCAAGCTGTGGCTCAAGAATTACCTCCTCCAGGAAGTCTCCCCTCGCTCCTCCACTGACTGCTTCAATCGTCTACTCACACCTCTGCAAACTTCACTGTGCCGTCTCCTCTGAGTGAGCCTCTCCCCGAGAGCAGAGGCCACAAAGTCCACTGTGAATCCTTGGTGCCTGGCACTCAGGGGTGTCGACAACTTTGAATAAATCCAAAGATGGGTACCAGGGACTCTGCCTTCTGCTCTGAAGCGTTTCATTAAATGCTTGATTAAAATGTTTTCTTAAAAACGTCACCAATTAAGATTCACAATCAGCCACTTACATATGGTGCCTTACATCTTCTTCCTCTGATCTAGACTGAGAAACATCCCTTCCCCCTGCTTTCCCAGAACAAATATTCCTTTGATGAAAGAAAAAAAAAAAACAGAAACAAAAACACTACTTCCTCCTCAACCAAAACAGAAAACCCAAAATAGCAAGGCAGATTATGAAAAATATCCAGCTGACACTGGCTTAGGTGGGGATAAGTGCAGTTGTCTGCACTTAAGAGGAGAAAGGGAAGTTTACTTTGGATGGCTGTGCGGGGAGGCAGTGATGTTCAAGCACTAAACAAGAAAGCTGACCAAAATAATAAGTCTCGGGTCTATTTATAAGGCAAATGAGGAAAAGGAAGTGGGTAACTCCAGTGGAAATTTCCTTCCTTTGTCCACTTTTACTTCAGGTATGTCTTCCATACTAATTTCTCAATCCCAACTTACAATGATTTAATTTATAGGAAGTGATTTCGAAGGGCCCAGGGAGCCGCAGATGGATGACACCTCAGGGGCCCATCTGTTGAAGGATGAAAGCTTGGCACACACCATGACATCACCCTGACCTTCCTCGGCAACTTCCTATCCAACAAAATCTAGATGTTTGCTCTGTCAACAAGATATTTGTGTTTGTCCCCTCTGCCTCCGGCTTCGGTTCCTGATTAGTTTAAAAATCATTATGCACCCCAGCTGAATAGGGCTACTGTGAGCAGCTGTAAGGTCCTCTTCTGGGCAAATCCCCAAGTCTGTGGCCTTCAGGGAGTGATTTCTGTCCTTTCCACATAATTACACACTCTCCTGATTGATGAGCTGATCAGTCCTCCTACCCCTGTTCAGAGCTAAAGCCTCCCTCTTCCCGCTCTATTTATTTTCCCAGGGGACCAGAGAGGAGGGAAGAATGGCATGGGCAGGGAGGCCTTGGACTGTCCCCAAATACATGCTCAGGCACTATCCGTATACCTGAGCGTTTCACACCGTCCCATTCCAGAGCCCCCATCCCTTCCCGCTGTCCTGAGAGCTGCCCACATCAGTGTGAGGTACTGGAACCACGTGGCAGGAAACCAGCTGCTGTTTCCTGGACGCTCCCAGACCTGACAATGCCCCAGCACCCGCAAGCACAGCTCCATTTCGGTCCACCATGGCCTCCTAATCACATGCTACTGTGATCACCCTGGAAAGTGCCGACATAACCTTACATCCTCTCTAACCCGTCGTCCTCCTCCCTTCTCAATAGGGCACAACCACAGACATAATGTCAACTGTGAGTGCCCAGTGGGCACTGGACAACAGCCTGGGCAGAAATTACATTCTAAACAGGTTTTGGGTTCATTTTTGGTGGAGTGGGGGAAGGGGTCACATGTACTGATGTCTGCAAACTTACTCTGAAACGCTTTTAAAAATAAGATGGATTGATGGGGGGATATGTAACAAAGCAAAGACCATAAAATCCTAATTGTTGAATCTAGGAGGAGGGTATGTGGCTGTTCACTGTACTTTTCTTTCAACTGTTCTTTACATTTGAATGTTTTCATAATTAAATGTTGGGGGGGGTTAGAGTCTTTTGAAAAAATTAATCAAATTCCAGACCTCATTTGGATTTTTCTAGTTCTTCCATGAACATCCTTTTTCCACTCCAGGATCCCACTTTGTAATTACTGATCCTATCTACTTCGTTTTCTCTGTTCTGTCACAGTTTCTCAGTCCTTCCTTGTTTTTCATGACTTTGACAGTTTTGAGGAATACTGATCAAGTACTGTGTATGAAATCCCTCAGTTGAGATTTCGTGATGTTTTTCTCATGGTGAGACTGTGATCGAGAGGGGAAACCAGAGAGGAAAATTGCCCTTCTCCTCATATTTTAATAAGGACACATGCTAACAGCATGACCGCCGGTGATGTCAACCTTGATAATTCAGTTAAGCTAGTGTTTGTCAGTTTACTTCACTCTAAGTTTACCTTTCCCCCTTTCCGCAGTGTCTCCTTGAGAAGTGAGTCACTAAAGTCAGCCCACACTCCAGGGAAGGAGGGAAATTAAGCCCCAGCTCCTGAAGGAGTAAGTGGAATTAACATAAACTATTTGGAACTCTTCTATGAGGGACTAACTACTCAAAACACCATTTTCCAAAGTTGTCAGGTTCACGCTTTTTGTCCTTCATCCCTTTCAGTAAGGTTTTGTCATATAATTGTAATACATGTAGATTCTTTTGTCAAAGTCTGCATTCACCCTGGGACACACACCGCCATACACACCCCTCTCCAGTATTTTGGTTTTAATTTATATACAGTTCTTGCATAAAATTATTTTTCTTGTCCAGCTGTACTGATGTTTAATTGACCAAAAAAAAAGCTGTAAGATATTTATTGTGCACAACGTGGTGTTTTGATACATACACATTATGAAAGGACTACCCCCAAGTTAACATACCCATCATTCCACATATTTACTTTTTTTATTGTTAGATTTTTTTTTTTTTTTGGTGAGAACTTTCAAGTTTTACTTTCTTTGTAAATTTATTTCAATTACATATAAAACAGCATTATCAACTATAGTCACCCTGTTATACACCAGATTCTCAAATTTTACTCATCTTATAACTGAAAGTTTGTCCTATTTTGCCAGAATCTATTCCCCCAACCCCCATCCACTACTTTTCTACTTTCTATGAGTTTGAATTTTTTTTTTTTTTTTAGAAATTATTTCACATATAAATGATACCGTACATTGTTTGTCTTCCTCTGTCTGGCTTATTTCATTTGGCATAATGCCCTCTAGTTTCCTACATGTTGTCACAGATGACGCAATTTCCTTCTGTTTTAGGGCTGAATATTATTCCAGTGTGTTTGTGTGTCTATTTTTTTTCTTTATGCATTCATCCACTAATGGACACTCAGGTTATTTCCATAAGTTCTTTAGTATCTATTTTATATAAATACCCTATTTAAATACCTGACACTCTCTCTATTAATATACCTGTTTATTTGCTCATTAGTACTTTAATATTTAATTCTGAGCAGACCCCACAACAACTAGAACAGTCCCAAACCATGGAGATTACTTGGACAGTAATAAAATAACAGATTCTACAACTTCATTTTTTTAACCACTGTATTAAATTGATTTTAATACAATTAAGTTGTTGGAAGTCTTTCAATAACACTGTGGAAGGAGAGGGACACCTGGCCAGCTCAACTGGTAGGGCATGTGACTCCTGATCCCACAGTTTTGAGTTCAAGCCCCACACTGGGCATGGAGCCTACTTTAAAGAAAATTAATTAAAAAAAAAAAAAGACCACTAGGGTGGCCCAGTCAGTGAGGCATCTGACTCTTGATTTCAGAGGTCATGATCTCAGGGCTGTGAGACTGAACCCCACACATCAGGCTCCTACTGGGCAGGGGGCCTGCTTAAGATTCTCTCTCCCTCTCACCCCCCTTCCCTCCCTCCTCCTTCTGGCTCCCTATACTCTTCTCCTTCTGCCCCTCCCCGTCCCCAAAATTAATTAATTAATTAATTAATTAATTACAACTAAAAAGCTGTGGAAGGAGAATGTTCACTGCAGCGTTATTTAAAATTCAATAATAAATAGTTTAAAAAATTATGTTATACCTATAGGTTAGAATATGAATGATACACTATCATTTCAAATCACTTATAAAATACATCTTAATAAAAATAACACATACCATGTGTATGTAAAACAGCAAACTATATAATAAAAAGCATACCATGTCATTCAACGTACATATCATGTGCATGTATGCCCATGAAAAGAAAACACTGAAGGAAGGAACGCATCAAAAAAATTATTTTTTTAAGATCCTTTTTATCTCTCTCTCTCTCTCTCTCTTTTTTTTTTTTTTTTTTTAGTTAAAAGTAGAGAAGAGAAGACTGTTTGCTGTGTGGGAAACCTTACATTGGACCAGACAAAAGGAAGAAACAAAATCAGGAGTTGTGTCCTAAAAGTCCACATTGCATCCAGGTAGGAGATGTAAAGAAAAACAAGCAAAACTCACAGCTGGTGGGTGCCCCCGGGTCAGCCATAATCAAAGATGAGGACGGTGGTGCCTACGCTGACATGTTTACCGCAGGCAGAAGTAGAGTGGAAGTGAGCACTGTCTGGGAAACATCCTGAGAAATGTGGGGTCTGGGCAGAGCCTTCACCGCCAGGAAAGTTTTAGTGAGAAGAAGGAGGACGCAGTGTGAATGCAGACAGGTGTTAGTACGATGACCAATCCACCTGGAAGTTTTCTCTTTATCCCAGTCTATAAAAACCCAAGGAAGATCTGAAGCAGTTCTGGCCATTTGGGGAGCTTCAGTTTGAAGTATCAGACCCTCCTGCTAGCTGCCCTCTGGCCAAGGGCTTGGGGGTGGGTGGGGAGGATTACCCAATAGGATCTGGTTAGCCTGTAGCAGATTTGATAACATTCAAGGGCCTGATAACAGGAGCCTAGCTCTGGGTTTTCAAAGATTAACATTTTTACACTGGAATTTGCACTTCATCCCTATAAATCTTGTTTTTGTTTTCTAAGATTTTATTTATTTATTTGAGAGAAAAAAAAGAGAAAGAGAGCACATGGTAGGGGTGGTACGGAGGGAAACGGAGTAGCAGACTCCCGGCTGAGCAGGAAGCCCAACATGGAGCTCAATCCTAGGGCCCTGGGATCATGACCTGAGCCGAAGGCAGATGCTTAACCAACTGAGGCACTCAGGGGCCCCCATATCTTGCTTTTTAAAAGAAAGTAAGACAAACACTGGTAACCATCCATTACACTGAAAAGTTCAGTGGCAATAATGACCAAATTCCAGCTTGTCCTAACATTTCAGGGCGCAGCACTGGGCCCACCAGCTAGCTCGCCAGCTCCAGCTAGGACCAGAGCACACACAGGTGTAAACACAGAGAAAGAATCTTCATCTCAACCACAAGAGCGGAGAAGGAACTCCTATGTGCTGAACATTTAACTGGACATAGATCAGACATTTCATGCACTGTCTTTCTGTGTCTTCACAACCAGCAAGGCAAGGATTGGTCTTGGAAATGGTCACTTGGTGTGAAAATGGCAGAACTTCAATTCACACTTTGCTCTGTCCAGCTCCAAGCCTGTCATCTTTCTAATGACACTAGTGTCATCTATTCGAACAAACTCAAAAGCAGACTTAACATATCTTTAGTACCACTCCTTAAAAATATATATATCATCCATTTTCTCCCCAAAATAATAGTTCTTTTATGATATGATTCCTATATACTGCCAAGAATTCAATTTTAAAATCTAAAGTATCTTTTCAAGCCCTAATACAGTAAAGTTGACCAGGTGTGATCTAGCAAAACAATACTACAAAGCCCTCAAATAAACCAACTTGATTGTAAGTTGTTTTTTTTTTTTTATATGGTTTTTTGATCTTTTTTTTTTTTTTTAATATTTTATTTATTTATTTGACAGATGGAGATCACAAGTAGGCAGAGAGGCAGGCAGAGAGAGAGGAGGAAGCAGGCTCCCTGCAGAGCAGAGAGCCCGATGCGGGGCTCGATCCCAGGACCCTGAGATCATGACCTGAGCCCAAGGCAGCGGCTTAATCCACTGAGCCACCCAGGCGCCCCGTAAGTTGTTTTTTTTAAAGGAATGCAAATCTAAATATTAAAAACTCAACACTTTTCAATATGAAGATCTCAAATTGAAGTAAGAACATCAAGACTGATTTTCTTCATTCTCAGTGAAAACGAATGTAGTTTGCATTCTAAAATATACTACCCTGTTCCTCTCTACCCCATCTCCCCTTCCACTCACTCTCCTCTCCCCACAAACAGATCCTGCTTCTACAATTAATTACAAAACAATGAATCTATTCTGTGATCTACAAACCATGAAGTAAAAAAGGCTAAGACCCATTGATAGTTTAACCTCCACTGTACTGAGATAGAAATCTCCCTGGAAAGTTTAAACTAGATTAAGTCAAATATACTAGAGTTACTCTGCCCAAACCACCTGAAAAGTTTTTCATATTAAAATGATTTAATTCCTTCAGCACTCTTTAAATGATTAAGAGTGATAATGTCAAACACACAGTCGATGTTTGAAACATCACTGACAAACCAGCACACTCCTTCACACAGGAGACACCAAATGCTATTTGTTATGGAGGAAACACAAGTCAGGACAAATGCCTTCTCTCTAGACAAACCAAGAGAGAGCTTTAGTAACCGCGTTTTTTAAAATTTTAAGAAGAAAATTTTAATTTGGAGCACCCGGGTGGCTCAGTCAGCTAAGCATCCAACTCTTGATTTTGGTTCAGGTCATGATTTCAGGGTCGTGAGATCCAGCCCCGTGCTGGGCTCTGCTGAGCATGGAGTCTGCTTAAGATTTGCTCTCCCTCCCACTCTGCTCCTCTCCTCCCCTCCCCTGCTTGGGCACACACGCTCTCTCTCAAAAAACATAATAAAACAATAAAAATAAATTGTGCCAGATACCAGGATGAAGGATGTAAACGGTTCCTCTATTAGGAAAAAATAGAAGTAATTTTTTAAAATAGGGAAGGCTGTTCAATCCTATCACCCAAAGATCTTCCAGACTTTTTTCTACCTACACAACCCATTTAAATGGGGCTACAAGCTGTGCACAGTAGACCCTCAAAGGTGTCAGTTACATAATGCACACTTTCAAGAAAAAAAGCACGAATGCGATTATGGCATGCATACTACTCTACAGCCTGTTTTTCAACGTAACAGCGGATGGAAGACATCTTCTCACATCCCCCCGTTCCGTTCCCTCTCGATCTGTACAAAGCTGCTTATTATTCCACTGTATGGGTCACCAAGTTTATCACCAAGCTCCTTTTGAGGTAAATATTTGGTTTCCCCACTTTTTTGCAATTAACCAATATTGCATTGAATATCCACGTAATATAACTTTATATGTTT
Organism: Meles meles; assembly: GCF_922984935.1. Taxonomy (NCBI): domain Eukaryota; kingdom Metazoa; phylum Chordata; class Mammalia; order Carnivora; family Mustelidae; genus Meles; species Meles meles. The sequence goes on along the minus strand of NC_060074.1, from coordinate 56,801,301 downwards.
ATAAAATTATCTTCTTAGCATAAATTTCTAGGGCTAGAATTTCTAGATCAAAGAGCTGACATGCTGTAAATTAGCGCATTGAGAGATTGCGCTCCAGAAGAGTTATCCCCATTTATTCCCCCAACACTGTACTCATCTCCCCATGACCCTTACCAACACTGGTTATTCTTTTTCACCAAACCATGAGGAGAAAAAGTTATATTAGCATTGAATAAGTCCCTACCATGTGCCAGGCACCATCTTAAAAGCTTTATGTGTACTATGATAGCGCTGTGGAGGTAGGCACCCACACACACTTTAGACCTACTTAACTAATTATAAACTAATGCCCAGAGATGTTAAGTAACTTGCCCAAGGTCACACAGCTTGTCAAAGAGGCTGCTGGGGTTTGAACCAATTTCACCCATTGCCAGAACACACCAGAGCAATTAAATTTTTCAAAAAGGTCGAAATCCTCTTCACTCATTCTAAATGGAACCCCACCATCTCTTTTCCCAGCAAAACCTACTGAAAATTCTGATTTCAATAATAGTGGGGAAATGGCTGGGGTCAGGAGAAGTGAATTCAAGTTTGAGTTCGGCTACTTACAGGTTGCTACTATGTGAGTTTGGGGACTGCTTAACCTGAATCTCTTTCTTTGGCTGAAAACTGCACGTATCTCCCTTCTTGCCCTTAAAATGCTGTTGTAAAGCCCAAAAGGAACAACCATTCCTTCAAAACTACTTGCTGAGCCCTTTCCCTGTGCCCTGCAGTCTGGTAACGAAGGGGCTTCGTAGCTCTGAGGATATAGTTAGAGATGAACATCACCCCAGAAAACCAGCACACCTGTGATAGTGTGTAAGCATGAGTGAGTCACAGGGGCCACAGGGAAAGGAACCATTGCATTCCAAAAAAAAAAAAAAAAAAAAAAAAAACGTAGGTTTTCAAAAAGATAAGGAGAACAATTACACAACACTCAGGAAAACACATGAAATCATATAAAAAGAGAAGTCCATTAAGTAAATGTGCATTTGAGTTGTGTTTTTCACAAAGGCACATATACAAAGAATGGACGGGAATAAGACCATGGATGTTGCACTAAAGAAATAATATTCTCCTTTTCCAAACTTTACAGAGCATCATCTAACATGTACCGTTCTTAAAACATTTTAATTGCTATAAAGTACAGAGGAAAGTGATTAATTCTGACTGAAGTAATGTATGTGGCAACTCTAAATGAATGGTATTATTGTCAGAGCATGAAATAATCCAGCATTCTGCATAATAGCCTTACAGAGCAGCAGCCCACATTATTTTTACACTGCTGCTTGGTTTCCGCCTCACCTGATAATGTACAACACTGGTCACTTCTTTACAGTGTTTTCCTTCTTTAAAGAAATCCGTGTGGAAAAAATGGCCAAATGGTACGAAAGGGTCTTCAGTAAAATGGATGACTGTCCTCGATCCCAGACCCCCGCATCCGTCCTAAAGGCAATCGTGGCTTACATATACGGATATGTACTTCCAAAGACACCCTGTGCATGTATATCTTTTTCATTTAATAATATTCTTGGAAGTTTTTCCTTAAGAGCCCATATAAACTGACCTCATTCTTTTAACACCAGCAGATCACTCTCTTCTACAGACCGCGTGCTATAAAAATGCCCAACAATGCTACTAAACACTATTTATGTAACTCTTTTTCCTTACATTTTAATTTTCCATCCCAGCAAATTTTACATCTAAGTTTCTCAGCAAAGGCCACCAGGCTCTCCCGGCTCCGTTCCCAGGACCTCCGGTTTCCAGCCAAACCCAGGCTGCGAACAGTTCTCTTAAACACTCCACGCCCTGCTCCGGCTATTGCTCTAGCTACAACCCATCCCACCTTCCTTTGCTTGCTTGATTCTTACTCAGTCCTTCAAAAGAGGGCTTAGGTATAACCTGCTTCCAGAAAGCAAGGATCTCCCAACCCTCAGGGCAGAGGAAATGCTCCCACAGGAGGCTGCCCCCACAGCCAATCCTCCCTCAGGATAAATTTGTGCAAGTCAACCCCAACCACTAGATTTTAAATGTCTCTGGGAAAGAAAACATTGCCTTAATCTTTTGCGCTTGCCAGAGTTTAGCACAGTCTCTGGCACACTCAATCAGGCCAGAACGAGAAAGGACGCTCCGGAACACCTACTAGGGTGTAAAACCCTCTAGATGTAGCACACAAACACCACTCCTCCCTGAACACAACCATACCCGGCTTACAGATGAAGAAACCAAGCCCCTGAAGTTAAGAAACCTGTCTAAAAGCATTAAGGGGTGGGGGCCCAGGGCGCCTGGGTGGCTCAGTGGGTTAAAGCCTCTGCCTTCGGCTTGGGTCATGATCCCAGGGTCCTGGGATCGAGCCCCACATCGGGCTCTCTCCTCAGCAGGGGCCCTGCTTCCTCTTTCTCTCTCTCTCTGCCTGCCTCTCAGCCTTCTTGTGAGCTCTATCTGTCAAATAAATAAATAAAATCTTTTTAAAAATAACAAAATAAAATAAAAGCATTAAGGGGAGCGAAAATTTGAGAGCAAGTCTAATTTACTCCAGAATCACTGATCTCTCCATTCAGCAGTTGGCCACACATTCTGATCCTGAAAGTTCAATTGAGGAGGTCAACTAGGCAGTCCTGAAGGGTAGGACACCTTCATAACTGTTGTGGGTAACCCAAATCCCCACCCCCCAAAGTCAGCCAAAAGCAACCTAGAATGCAGGACTAAAATAGCAGAAAGCGAAAAGGAGGTCATCAACAAGCAAATCTCACCTACAGAATCCACGAATGTGCACATTGCACACTCAGGCAGGGTCTTTCAGGAGCCATTCACAATAAAGAGGACAAGCCGAAGTAAGCAGCTGTGATATCCTGCTTAATCCCACCAGCTCGCTCTCCCAGCGAGCACTCCTCCTCTCTCCCCACCCCCAACCACACCGCATCCACAGTCCCCATACCACTGGCTAAAACCAACCTCTGGGCGCACCCATAAAGGATTTAAAAGATGACCAGTTCTGCAAAGAATGAGCCACCCCTGGAAAGGGCCATGAGTGGGTGAGAGGCGGGACAGAGAGCAGCTTGCAGGAGCAGGCACCAGAGTCCTCCTGGAAACCTGCTAGGAGGCCCCCGGGCCACAGACGGACCCTCATCGGCAAGATGAGCAAAGACTGCCCACTCCCACGGCCTCTAAGGGTATGAAATCAGACCATCTATGAGTAACCACAGAGCCCAGAGCCTGGCACCTAGTCAGTGACTGTACAAACCCATCGGAGAACAAGTGGCTCCCGTTCTCTGCTTTCCACCAGGACAAGGATTAGAAAACGGGGTGGAGAAGTCCTATAAGGAGCACAGGAAGTAGGAGTGGCATTTAGCAAAGGTGGGAACACAAGAGGAGGCTGCTCCTCCCTCCCACACAGGAGAAAAAGGAACCACTCAGTAGCAAGCCGTTAATGAACCCAAACCTTACTCCCTCAGAGAGAAAAAGCAGCAGAAATTGTCCCAATGGTAACCAGACATCAACGCAAAAGACATATAGGCTGAAAATAAAACCTAAAAAACCCATTCTCTCCTATTATCAGCCACAACCAGACAAGAATGCCTACCTCTTTAGGAAAGGTAGGATATGGTAGGTAATAGTTCAAAAGAAATGCACTGCACGGTCAGACCTCAGTACATGGCCAAGTGGAAGAAGCAGGCGCTGAAGACGTGTTGGATGAAACAGATTCCTGAGTCTCACACTCCCTCCCAAGATTAAGGGTGTAAGGCTGGGTTTAGGCCTGGGTGTTTGGACCTCATGTCACTCAATTCCCAAAACAACCTTCAAGAGTACTCACATTCCAAGTCTCGGAATAATCCAAATAACTAAAAAATAGCCTTGGCAAAATTAAATATGAATGTATGAACGTTCCTAAAAAGAAGCAGTTTTCCAAGGTGTTGGTTCTTACCAGAGATCAACATCATGTTATTTAAGGAGCTATTGAAACGCCCCGAAAGAAGTAAAGTGAAAAGACAGCCTAGGCCACACAAAGCCAAACATTCTCAACAGTCCAATCCTGTTGCCACCTGCCTGGCTCACTCCAGGATCCCAGGATCCTGAAAAAAACGCAGACTGCCAACCCTCATCCAGACCAACAGAAACATCAACAGGCACGGCCTGGAAAGGGCCCTTCAGATTAAGTGCAGTACAGCACTGTTTAGGACTGGGGCTCGGGAGGAAGGGCTCATTACTCATCTCCTCCTTTAGAAGTTCTAGTCCAGGCCTACCTGAAGGACTTCAAGGAGCTCCCACAGGGAGGATAGGATGTGCTCCAAGAATCAAACTTCCAACTGGCCATAGGGAATTTTCAAAAGGGTATCCCCGAGGGGCCCTAAACCCTGCCCCTCACCTCCTCAGCAAGGCCCTGGTCATGGGTATCACCCATTGTGTACACCTTGCCACCCGCCTGGAAACAGCCTTGCCATCTACCTCAAGTCAGCAGCTAAGAAGTCCTACTCTGTTCTGGGATCAGCTTCCACTCTGCTGCAAAAATCATCTCCCAGGCTCACCCTCCTCTGTGTTCTCATTCCCTCTGCTGTGAAAGCATGGTGGCACAGGGCTGTCGACCCGAGCACGTCTTAGCAGAGCCAGGGTACTTTCAGCCCCTTCCCCTTCTCTGCAAAATGAGGGTGAGCACAGCCGCACTCCATGAAAAGTGCTCTGCAGCAATGACATGAGCGAATGCACCCTAAATGCACAACAGAAGGTACTGAACTGACATTGGGACTCTTCCTCCTCCTAGCGCAGGCCCCAAACATCATCTCTCACCTGACCTACTTCAAAAGCCTCATAACAGGGAGCCCTGCTGCCCATCTGTGCCCGAGCCAGTCTCTCCTCCACGCCGCCACCGCCCGAGCTTTTCTCCCAAAACATAGCTGATTACATCATCTCCCTGCTTTCAAAACCTGTGACAGCTATCACTTGCTTTATAGGATCAAATCCATACTTCTTCGCCTAGCATGCAAGGCCTTCTGCAATCTGGCCCTTTCCTCCCTGCCACGGTACCCAAATGCCACGCACCATCTGTTCTAGTAACAGTACCCCAAACATGACTTGTATTTTCACGTCTCCCTGCCTCTGCTGCTCCTGCCCCCTCCCAGAAAGCCCTTCGCCCCCTTCCCTGCCTGGCAAAGTGCAACACATCCTTCACCCTCTCTCTGAAGTCCTCCCTGGCCACCAACTCCTCCTTTTCTTCCTCCTCCTTCTCCCCCGCCCTTCCTTCTCCACTCTTCTGCCGCACACCTGCCTTCTATCACTGGTACTCTGCACGCACTTGTCTCCTTGTATTGAGGCACAGAGCTGGGACTTGACCTCAGAAGGGCACAGTGGACTGCCCTCGAGAAGTATTTGTTGGAAAAATTATTGCAAGACTTCTACCAAATGAAAATAGTTTCTAATTTGTCAAACAGTTAACACCTTCATGGTCCCTTTTTAGTTCTAAAACTTGTAAGGATATTGTATTCCTTGAGCTAGCTAAGATGGATCTTAATAATGGGAGCAAAAAAGCCCTGTGAAGGTGAAATGCCTTTATAAGTTCCATCTGCTTGGAACTCAATCACTGTCCCTCTAGAAATGACATCTCCTCCCTTTTTCCATGATGGGAGAAGGGAATCATGCACTCTGATTCTTTCCGGCTTGACGTTCGGTACGCGGAGCTGGACAGCTTAAGGAGTCCCTCTTGCTTAAATAAAACATTTCAGAAAGGAAAGGATAAACAAAACTGTTACTTAATGGTAGGGGTAAAAGTATAACAAGTTCAAGTGCACTGGACTTGAGTGCCCTTAGGGAATCAGGCTCCTTTCTCAGAGAACAGGTGTTGCCTGGGCAGACAGCACTGTGAGCCCTTGTCCTCCTGGGACCTATTCTTGCACAAGCCATTAGAAAACCACAGGTCCCAAGACTCAGGAACAGCTGATTGGAGGACACTTCTTGGTTCACCCAAAATCCCAAGGAGTCAAGGCCCATAAATGTCTATTTAAGCAGCCTCCAAAATGTGTTCCTTGACTTCTCCCATTCAGAACTTAGGATATAGTCATTCTCCTTTTACATGAGTCTCTAACAGGGCACAGGCCAGGAAGGAGAAGCTCCCCTCGTCCTCACTGTGAAGCTCTGAGGCCCTTCAGGGAAGCACCAGCCCCTCTCCACTGCAGGACGGCTACTCTTCTGGCTGCCAGTACCCTGTTCAGACACACACACACGTGTTACTTGATTGAGTCTGGTGCTACAGGCTTAGTTCAGCTAAGTAAGATAAAGTGTATTATTCTAAGCCACATTCAAGTGAAACTCTTCTGAAGTTTGCAGAGCTTCTCATGTTCTCACAATCCTTAGTAAGTAAATGGATTTATAAAATATTGTTTTTCATTTAAAACCAGACCACTTATTAGCAATATCCTCAGGCCAATTAAAAAAATACCCTTTCTTCTCTGGTTCCTTTTGCCTTATAAATTACCACCTAAAAATGTCCCACTTGTTTGTTCAAAACATTTCATATAAACATCTAATTGTTTTAATATAAGCAACAAACTATACCGATTATCTTGAAATCAAGGTCTTATCCGGACTTCTATAACAAGTATCTTAAAATTAGCAATTTTTAAAACACGAAGAACAAAAATAAATAAATAAAAATAGAAACACTCTGGACAAAAACTTCATGCAACGAATGATCCAGAAAGTTGAGCTTAGAAATATGGTCAAGAGGAAAAGAAGAGAGAAGAGGATGTGTTTTGGCACCTACAAGCCAAGCACCATCTGAGCATTTGTTTCATCTTGTTTTGTCTGTTCATTTTTTTAAGTTTTTTTATTCCATTTAACAGGGCACACCATGTTAGTTTCAAGTGTACAATACAGTGACCCTGCACTCCCATATGTCACTTGATGCTCATCACGAGTAGTAGTGAGCGTGTTTTTTTTTTTTTTTTTAAAGATTTTATTTATTTATTTGACAGAGAGAGATCACAAGTAGGCAGAGAGGTAGGCAGAGAGAGAGGAGGAAGCAGGCTCCCCGCGGGGCAGAGAGCCCAATGCGGGGCTCGATCCCAGGACCCTGAGATCATGACCCGAGCCGAAGGCAGCGGCTTAATCCACTGAGCCACCCAGGCGCCCCAGTAGTGAGCGTTTTATACGGGTTCTCACCTTCAGTCTTGGCATGAAGCCTATGAAACACGATTACTACCCCCATCTTACAGATAAAAAGACAGAGGTGAAGGAAGCTGCCCAGAATCACAAACAAAACCACAGTTCACCAGGCTTCAAAGATCAGGCTTGTTTCACTAAGTCCTATATATTTGTATTTTTTTTTTTTTAAAGAAGAAAAAAAGAGAGCACTGTGTGTATTTTTAGTGTAGTACTTACTAGAGTTCCAAAGTACTTACTATCCAAGGTACCTTATTATTCACAACAAACAAGTTTTAATATATAGAACAGTATTCCTGCCTTCTAAGGGATTAAATCAAGAATGTGCTGGCAACTACCTATGATAGCTACCATTCATCACGCAAGGCTACTTTATATATACCACGCTATTCTTCATTGAGACACACAAAATTTCTTTGAGTTTAATTTTTCCCAGACATACAAGTACTTGGAAGGATATCAAGGGGAAAAAAAAACCTTAAATATCAAATTAAGTTAGCAAAGTCAGCTATAATAGGAACTTTTATTTACATATCTGAGTTTCTAACACAATGTACATATAAAATTATGACCCTGAGGGTGTGCTTAGATTAATAACTGTACTTTAAATTAGCATAAGCATTTATCAGAAAAATATTCTGTTAAAATTTATCCGGTAGAGGTAGAATGAATGCATATTACTAAATTAATGTGCTTAGAATAAATCTTTATAGAATTGTGTTTTACAACAACAACTCAGATACTCTTTTTTTTTTTTTTTTTTAAGATTTTGATTTATTTGTCAGAGAGAGAGAGAGAGCACAAGCAGGGGGCAGGCAGAGGGAGAAGCAGGCTCCCAGTTAAGCAAGGAGTCCAGTGCAGGACCTGATCCCAGGACTCTGGGATCATGACCTGAGTGGAAGGCAGATACTTAACTGACTGAGCCACCCACACATCTGGATACCCTGCCATTCTCAATAAAATTCAACCACCAAAAATGTTTAATGCTCAAGTCACTTTACCCAGTAGGCACACAGTTTATAATCTTAAAATACACAGAAAAATTATAACCATTCAACCAGGCCAACTATTCAGAATAACAACACGTTTCCAACCACAACTGGAATAAATTAAGCTTGTACTCCCTTGTTATACTAATAAAATTAATTTCCAAGTGAACTCTAAGCCATTACATATATTTATATAGCATTTATTTATATAGCTAAATTAAAATGCCTGTTCCCAAATCCTAGGGAAGAGAAAAGCATAATCTAGAACCTATTCTTTCCCAAAATATTGAACCTGAATTTAACCCAGGCCTTGAGATCTAACCTCTAATTTTTAGAAAATACAGAGGACAAAGGACAAGATAAACAATACCACAAGGAAACAAATTCAGATATGGGACATCATACAAGATCTCTTCTAAAAGTCGGAAGGGAAAAGGAAGGAGTGGTGAGATAGCATCTTTCTACATTTAAAAAGACAAAATCAACAAAACCCCACAGTGCTACTATGAAAACCTTGATCAAAAGGCAGTTCCAAGAAAACAGAAATGGTGACAAATGCCATCTGGGGAACAATTAGATGACATTAAGAAATCACTTAATTTTATGAAAAGTGATAATGAGGTGGTAGGGGTTTTTTTTTAAGTCCTTAGCTAGAAATGCATACTAAAGTTTGTCAGGATGTCTAGGCTTTGCTTCAAAATATTTCAGCAAATTAGGGGCACATGGCTGGCTCCGTCAGTGGAGCACTGAGACTCTCAATCTCAGGGTTGGAGGTTCAAGCCCCACACTGGGTGTAGAGATTTCTTAAAATTTTGTCTTTAAATCTTGAAGAAAATAAAATAAAATAAAAATATTTCAGCAAATTACACCTAACATTGTTCTCTGGCAAGGATGCTTTGCAAAAGAAAGTTTCTACAATTCAATGTATTTGGGAAATGCTTAAAACTTTGTTTCCCTCCAAGGAGATTCACAAGGATCATTAGAAAGAATGGTGCTCAAAAGTCTTGCAGTTAAAAATAAAAAGATCTATTTTATTTTGGTTAACCCAGATCCTACCACTTATTTGAACACAGAGCCTTTTTTCACTGCATAACATCTACTAATTCCCTGAGAATCAGTTTCCATGGAACTCCCTTTGGGAACTGCTGTTTAATCCAGCTAACTTACTCTAAGTTAGGCTCTCTTAAGTCACATACATGCTCTAAGAACCCTAAATAATAATTTAAAAAATTCATAATTGCATCTATTTGCAACTTAGGAATCTCTCACTTTTTTCTGTCTTTGCCTCGATCAATAAGTATACATTGACTCTTTTACATGTTTTAATTTCTAAATCAAACTCTTTGTATAACACAAAATTGCCACTGCCAAATTTCCCTCAGTGGAGCTAAATTTTACTTATTCAAATCCATTTCCTTTGAAATCCACAACAGAATAGATTTCAAATTCATAAGTTGTCAAAGCGTACCATGTTTTCACTTTCAAAACTTCCTTGATATAGTTCAAAAACTCCTCAAACCCTCTCCAATGACTTCTCAGAATAAGTTACTGGCTTCACAGTAACAAAACACAAAACTAAACAAAACCTGAAATCAAAACTCTTTGACAGTCTTTAAGGTAATTCTTAAGGGCTTCTAACAGTTTACCTCAAAGTCCCCCAAACTGCCATTTTTATGCACCAGAAGTGGTCCTATTCTTATAAAGGGTCCTTTGGGTACTTGAACAAATTACATCCCAAGACAGACTGACCTTATCACAAATTCTATCTACTCTATGGCTAAAAGTATAAAAGCAAGCTTTTGACTAATATCTGCAATTCATTTGAGTAAAATATATGTCCTATTCCATTTAAAAGCATCAACACTTAAAAACTCTTGGGGAATACACTTAAAAGAAGACAAAAATGGCTAACAAAGAAATCTGAGTGCAAAGTCACTGCTATAAAGGAACAATAAAATTTGATGTCTCCCTTGCATCTAAGAGGCAATTTACAACATTCAAAACCCTTTCATAGACATTCTGTCATTTGACCCTCAAAACCCTGGAGAGATGTCTGTTTTCCATCACGATAGCATATATCTAACATGGCTCAACTTGAAAGCCAACAACTTGTCAACCCTCAATTATCCTTACCACGGAGAGAATAACAGCACATGTAATTCGATTCAGCTGAACCATGTAAAGTCCATCACCTCCTCCAGCGGGGACCCTCAGGCCAGACCCTTACCATGGGAGTCACCCCATGATTTTTCTTGGTGCGACTTGCAGGTAGCCAACTGTCCATGGGCACTTAGAGCTTCAGACAATGCATCCTCCAGGCCTTGGGGAGGAGACTCTCCTTTAAACTGACTGCACCTGCCTAGGATTGGCCCATGATGTTTCTGCAGCGTCCAACCACAGAGCTTCCCGTGTGTACCCATGTCACTGTTCCCACATGAAAGGAGAACAATGTCTAACTGTGGACAACACATATGAGGCCAGACAAAAAACTTTGGAATAAAAATGGATCCAGGATCCTCCCGTCTTAGCCATGTGCATTCTTTGCCCTCAAATCCCTTACACGTATATGGAGCAGTCTACCGCCTAAGGCTGTTGAGGGCTGGAGGAGAGAGGAACCCTCCCTGCCAGCCAGTAACCAGCACAGAGCTGAATTTAACAACTGTGTGTTCTCTGCTTGCCTCCCTTTGCTCCCAGGAAAGGGAAACAAGCAATTTAAAAAACTGACTGTGGTAAGGCAGGACTCCAACCATCAAGACGCCTACAATCTGTGATGCTAGCTAGCTTCGTTGGTAGAACATGCAATGCAACTCTTGATCTTGGGGTTGTGAATTCAAGCCCCACACTGGGCATGGAGCTAACTTACAAACCCATAGGCAAAGTAATAAGCAGGCCAGCACCTTATAAAAGGCAAAAAGCAAAAATACACTGTAATTGTCCAAATAATGTTCCCCAGGGGGATTAAACAGAAGGAACCAACCATGCAAATACAGAAGCAGAAGATGAGAAAATGTTATTAACAAAGCAGTATTTGGGCTAGGCCTTGAAGGACAATGGAAACAGGGTGGGGAGGGGCACCTGGGGGGCTCTGTAGGTTAAGCATCTACCTTCAGCTTGGGTCCTGATCTCCAGTCCTGGGATTGAGCCCCACGTTGGGTTCCCTGCTCAGTGGGAAGTCTGCTTCTCCCTCTCCCACTGCACCCACACACCTCGGCTCATGTGCTATCTCTCTCTCAAATAAATAAATAAAATATATATATTTTTTTAATTTAAAAAAAAAGAAAGAGGGACGCCTGGGTGGCTCAGTTGGTTGGATGACTACCTTCGGCTCAGGTCATGATCCCGGAATCCCAGGATCGAGTCCCGCATCGGGCTCCTGGCTCCACGGGGAGTCTGCCTCTCCCTCTGACCTTCTCCTCGCTCATGCTCTCTCTCACTGTCTCTCTCTCAAATAAATAAATAAAATCTTAAAAAAAAAAAAAGAAAAGAAAAGAAAATGTAGTGGGGGATGGGGAGGACAGCCTTCCCTGAGGCAAAACTGATACAAAGTATGTGACAGTTACAGAATGGGCAGGAGCTGAGTGGCATTTGCAGAGACAGAAGACAACTGGGTCTGGAAAGGAAAGTAATGAACCATATCGTGGAGAATCTTGAAAGCTGTGAATAAAAGGGAACAGCCATGGCTCTTATCTGTCCCTGCATCAGTTGTGCTTTCAGCTACAAATAACAAGATGAAAACACAGTCTCCAAACTTTTTGGCCATGTAGCCCTAAAAGTGACAAAATTAAACATGTACCCTCAACATGTTGTAAACTGCATAAAATTATACATAATTAAAATACTGGAGTTATGAATTACATGTGTATAATGTAGTATGTACATTATAAAATATCCATTAAAAACTTTTTAAGGGTAAGAGTGATGCAAACTGTATTCTTAAGTTTATTTTTATTAATACAAATCCAAACACAATTTTTCTGTCAATTTACTAATCTGAGTTCAGAGTCATTTCCTTGGGGCGCCTGGGTGGCTCAGTCAGTTAAGCTTCCAACTCTTGGTTTCGGCTCAGGTCATGATCTCGGGGTCCTAAGATGGAACACCTCAACAGGCTCTGTGTGGAGTCTGGTGGAGAGTCTCTCCCTCCCCCTCCAACCTCCCCCAGCCCCAGCTGGCGCTTTCTCTCTCTAAGATGAATAAAGTCTTTAAAAAATAATCATAAAAGGGGCACCCGGCTGGTTCAGTCGGTTAAGCATCTGCCTTTGGCTCAGGTCATGATCCCACGGTTCTGGAATCAAGCCCCATGCCAGGATTCCTGCACAGCTAGGAGCTTGCTTCTCCCTCTTCTTGTTCCCCTGCTTGTGCTCTCTCTCTGTGTCAAATAAATAAAATCTTTTTAAAAAGTAAAATAAAAAAATTTCATTAAAAAAGTCATTTTCTCATCTCCTAAAGACACTTTCTTGATCCTATAAACTTAAATCGTTACCATTAAGCTTTCTTTGCAAGAATCTTTTTAAGCCACTTGCCCATTTTGTGGGAGTCGGTTTACTCAAAAATAGGTAATATAATTTATAAACCCATTTACATGGATAGAGTTCACCCAAAGCAAGAATAAAAATGAGAGTACGACTGGCAATTCCACTAGGTTGTAAGGTGCCCACTCATCTCTCATGTAACCTAAGTAACAGGAGACTTTCAGGTACACCAACCAGTGTCAGCCATCTATTAAATATTAGTAAAGCTTTTCTTTCTGGATAAAGTTCTAACAGTTCCTTCCTTTCCAGACTGGATGGGCTAGCGTATTCCATTTGGAGATAATGGCCTCAAACAATAATAAAGCTGTTCTGAGTCACAGTGGTTTCAGGGTTAGTTCATTCAGCAGCTGGAAAAGGTCACTGTACTCTTGGGCACATCCATCTTTGTCTTCTATGATCCTTAGAGTGTCAACCTGTTCTATTTTGCTGACAACCTTCAGTTCCCAATATGGCGGTACCTAATACTTGTCACATAAATATTCGTTAGTCAGTCACTAGGCAAGAGGTATGGTATTACTAAAGATGACTTGACTTAATCCAGATTCACTCCCTAGGGCAGAGGATACACCCAACGTGCCCTGAAGTGCATGGCCAATGGAAAACTAATCAAAAGCAAGATGATGATTCCAAGTAATGTGGAAATTACTACAGCGGTGATCCCCATAAAGAATCATGTAACCACTAGAGTGTGAGTGAGCCTAAACCCAGGCAGAAAAAACCAGCCAGCTGAGCCCAGCTCCAATTTCCACCTCTGGATCAACTAAAGAGTAGCTTATTTAAACCACAAGAAGCAAAAGGGGCCAGGATGCGGAATGCTATGATTTGGGAAACAAACCATCCCTGGTATAACACTCTCTGCACACAGGACAGTGGGGAAAGAAAAAACTACACTGTCTCATTTCCACTGATTTTTTTTTTATTCAAACATCTAGCTCAGAGTAAGCAAGCACTCAATAAACATTAATAATTGATGTCACTAACCCCAAGTAATTTAGAATAAAGCATGGCAAAAAGAGGGAAGTATTATGGTATATATGATAATAATGACAAATTCCCAACTTTTTTGCAGTAATTCAATATCCTGTTATACAAGTGCCTGTCTATGCAGCAATTCAAATCTGCACAGAATGTGGAAAAGTCTCAAGACTGTAGGGTGTACATCACAGGAGCATTAAAATCGTTTTTACCCTCTGGTACATTGGTATGTTGTTATGACCAGCAATACCACTTTCGGAAACATATCCTGCATTAAACAACTAGCTCTTTTTGTTTAGCCTGCTCCCTCCCTCTTCCATTAACAATGAACCCCTTCTCTGTGGGACACTTTGTCTCCCCACAGCCCATCTTGTGGGTCTAAAGGAGACTGCCAACCGTAACTGTCCTTTGGGTGGCATCAGGCCAATCCGGGTTCTCTCCAGGGTTTTCCCAAACTGGAACTAAGAGCAAAGAGTCCATTTCTTGATGATGTGAGGTTCTGAAGCTACCAGCAGCTGGTGCCCCTATGTGGGCCCTGTAATTTAATGATGAGTAAATCACATCTGGGCCAAAGGGCTCTGATAGCCTAAGAGATACTTTTCAACACAACTAAACATCCAAATAGACTGGTTAAATAAATTATGTTAACATATGTAATGGATTTACCAAACAGCCATTAAAACAGTGCCGGAGAATATACTGATACGACGGAGGGGGAGAAAGCACATTACATAAGCATACACTATACTCTAAACCGTGCAAATTATATGTACCCTTGTATGTCAAACCTTTCTCACATTTCTTCAAAACCACATGTAATAAAAGATCCTGGTTTTGCATGAATATATATGCATGAGAAGAGCATAACCAAGTGTTCTTTAGAGACTGCCCCACCCCCCACCTGGACTCAAAGAGGTAATAAGCCACTATTCATGACAGGCAAGTAACCCTAGGTGTGCTGGGTGGGGCAGGAAAGGTGGTGAGTCACGGTGGCTCTGGGCTATATGACTGAACACACTAGGTTCACATTTACCTACAACTGTGGCTGGAAGATTTTTACTAATAAATTCCCTCATGGTAGCGGCAAATATCAGTGGGTAAAATCCAGGGACTATGCCATCCCTCTACACCAATTTCCTTGTCCTTGACATTCTTGCCTATGGGACTCTTCTTTCCAGAATATTCTTCTTGATCACACCTACCTGCAAGAGCCCTTAAACATCTACTTGAGAAGGGCAACCGCCATCAGTACCATAGCCACACCACACCGGAACCCCTTTCACTCTCCATAAGATAATGTTGCCTGACAGCCTTCTTTTTACCAAAAGTTTTCATTCAAAATCCAGTCTCCTGATATAAAAACAAAACAAAACAAAAAAACCCAGGAGCTCTTCTGCTTTGCCGCACTGGTTCCCTTCAGGTACACTGATAACAAAGTCTTCCTCAACTTCATTAGCAAATAGTGCTTCATTATGCTCTCTCTACTCACACACCTGGAAATGGCAGCCTTTCCAGCCAGTCAATCAGGACTCTTGGGTAGCTACTCTTTTTTGAGGTTTAAACCCCACAGCTTCATATTCTGAAGAGGCAGTCTTCTGAGAGTAAGTTTAAAAAGCTCAAGATGGACAGGCTGCTCAGACATAAAAGGGCCTATAGCTTAGCACATAATTTTATTTTAGAACCTTTTAAAGAAAATCCATACCAGCTTCCAAATGAGTCTCAAGTTGCACTCCGCTCTTAAGCAGGCAAGCAGGACACAGGACAGACATTTAGAGTCCCTGTGAAAATGGGTCACCTGCAGCCTGCTCCTTACTTCTTTACTGTTACACCAACAGCATTCTTCCCTAAGAACTTACGTAGCACAGAAAGTGCTGCAAAATTAGACTTATCCAGACATCAGTAGAAAGAACCCAAGAATGATGACAACAAAAAAGGGACATTTACCCAGGCTTTGTAATTCTGCTAAGAGATACCAAGATAAAAGGCAAATGATATGTTCATTTCTTATTTTTAAAAAAGACATACCAATTTGAGAAGTGATTTCCTTAAGAATGCTGTCTGGGTTACAAGTCTGGATTATAAATCACACTAGACCCTGAAGCCTACTTTTATTAAAAGAGAAGTTGAAAATAAACAAATGATTAGTTTGAGGTATGTGAATTTCTGAAACTCTCTTGGGGAGAAAGTTTTATTACCATTATCACTGATCTGTTTTTAATCTCTGACATCAAAGCATAGATGTTAACCCTGGGGTCCTGAAACCAGAATAACCCATAAATGAAATATGAGAAATCGCCACATATTAACATTAGTCTGTTTGTCAAGTTTTAACCAATTCTCGGGTAATTCCATAAATGGGGGGGGGGGAAGAATCAGAGGATCTAGCTCCAAGTTCAGTTCCACAATTTATAGATGATACCCCAGTAAACTGATCTAACTGGCTCAGCATCAGTTTACTAAACTGAGAATTAAGTGTTAAAATATGTAGGTAAAGCCCTTTGTAAACTCCAAAGCACTGTGCCAATATTACAGCACTAGTTACAGAATGCCTGCATTTCTCTAACTCTCAGAGAAGTTTAGCACTGAAAAGATAATTCCTTTTTAGAGATGACAATGATGAGAAAAACAAGGCCCAGAAAGGTGTTGGAGCCTTGTACAGAAAACATCTTTGTAAACTGGTTAGGAGGAGGTTCTAATTTTCCACCACTGAAATACACAGTTAAAAGACAGTCAAACAAAGTTATCCTAGAAACTAAAATCCCTCCCCAGCAATATGAGTGTGCACACACAGATAAACACACACACTTACCCACACACACAGATCCTCTGCTTCATTTTGCCTTTGTGAACTTTACTCCTGTAACAAGTTAAACTAAACTTTTCATCAGAAAGATCAAAATAAAGCCACTTCTCTGACTGTACGGCTTGCAGCCTACTTTCAACCCAGCCTAGACAAAACCTTTACAATTGGGTTAGAAATGTCTAAAAGAAACATTGACATAACATTAACCTCCGGCTATGCCATGCGGCAGGCATCATTATAATATGGATTATAGTTTTAGCAGCCCAGGGATACTGTTCTTAATGTTCCCTAGGAGATAAAGAATTAATCAGCAACTCTGAAGGGGATATTGCCTAAAAATGGACGGTTTAATCAAGACAATTTCATTGTCTTCGAAATTGTGCCCTCAATCACCCAGTATCAAAAACCCAGTATGGCACCAAATAAATCGTGTGGTGAAAGAGACAAAATGTTCTTTTTTTCTACAGGCCCTTATGGGAAGCAGAAAAGGGCTGACTATGAATCAGTTATGCCTTAGTTCCTCTATGGACATAAATTATGATAATTTGCACATTCTGGTGGTTAAACCAGGAAAGCAGAAAAACAGTGCTTTCAAGTCCCAGCATTTAAGTTTGTGGCATCTCAGCTGAAAGACAGGGTCATGAAAAAGTAACCTTACATTTATTTCTGGACTTTCCTGCCTCCTCTGAAATGGATGACACTATTTCCCATCCCTTATTGTCAAATCACAACAGTCCGGAAGCCTGGACCAAGTTCACTTGGCAGGTAACAGGAGCAACGCTAGGAGGAAGTCCTGAAGGATGTCTGATACCATATTTCCTTTATCCCTGCATACTTTTCATCTCCGTACCACCAAGATGTATTTACCACAAGTTCTAATTGACATCCACCAAACATTCTGTCTGACAAACTCTGCAGAAACTGGCATACTCTCAGGAAGGTCCCTGGTGAGATTTCTAAGTAGATTAGATGAGTCAAACATTCAGACTATACTATAATGACCATCTCTCAGTCGCTCGTAAATTCTCTCATTCCCAGCAATCAAGAAACAGCTGTTAAAATCCAGGAACGTTCCTAAGGAGTAGCAGATCTAAAATACCTCCGAGCTTGCCGGAGGAGCTTCACAACCGCTGCTTCTCCTTCCCCTCCCCCATCCCTGGAGTGCCAGGAATAAAGATGACCCAGGAAGGGGGAGGGGGGAAGTAGGGTAACGGATCTGGGGAAAGTAGATTTCCCCCATTTACTCTATAGAGGAATACCACGTCTCTGCACCAACTAACCGGACTTCTCCTTTCCTCTCCCATCCCCACCCCCTCCAAACACATTATTAACCTCTGCAGTCTGGTGGGCTGGCATTTCCAGAGTTGGTGACCTCAGCAGTCCTAAACCCTTTCTCAAAGATTCTAAGCCAGGAACTTCTCTTCCGTGCCAGAGTTCGAGGCCCATCCCAAGGTTAGATTCAGCTTGTCTTTACCTTGTAACGCGCCCAGACGGCGCTGCTCCTAGGGTCAAGTTCAAGATGAAGGTGCCCTCCTACCTTCCCCTGGTTGACTCCAGCAGGGACAGCGCTACCGACAGGAGTCTCATCACCAGAGAGAGGCACAGTGATCTGGGGCTGCCAAAACTGGGCTGGAGGGGAAGACTGTGGCGGAGGCCAGCGTCCTCCCAACCCCGGGCCGCGACGCAGTGTTTCTACCTGGGCACCGCTGCATTTCCTCCCGGAGCCTTACACAATAAGTCACGTAAGTTTTGAGACTACCGATCCGGAGACCTTTCTGTCTCCAAATACGCCACACAATGCTTAGGGCTTCCTTCCTCGCCAGCCCTTCCGGAAAGGTGCCGCGCCAAAGCGGGGAGCCCTCCAAGCCCCCAGCGCTGAACGCCCGCACCCCAAAGTCTTCCAGTAAGACGTGAGCCTTGACATAAGTTCCTCCAAAAGTGACCACTCTCCACTACCCACGAACAGGGGAATTCACAATCTTCATACAATCATCGTCTTTCCCAGCTCCCCCTCAATGTCTAATCCTACACCACCACCCCCCCAACACATGAAAGAAAGTGGATATGCTAATAGCTGTGTTTTGGAAGGGAAGCAATAGACTTTCAGCCCAGACTGGGGAAATACCACAACCCCCACTCCGCCCTCCGGCTTAAGTTCAACCGGCAACTTCAGGACCGGAGCTCTCCTACACTCCGGGGGCGCCCTGGACCCCGCGGTGCCAGGCGCGCTTCTCTCCGCCTCCCCTGCCCCAGGTACCAGGCGCAGCCCGAGCCTTTGCCAAGCCCGCGAGCTACACAGGAGGAGGGAAAGGGGGCGAGGAGGCGCGCCGGGCGGGGGTGGTCCCGAAACTCCCGCGTGCTACCGCGCGTCCCCGGTGTCCCCGCACCCCAGTTCTGCCGGGAGCGACTCGGTCCCGCGCGGAGGGGACCGCGAAAGGAAGGCGCCGACTCTTCAGAGCCCGCAGGACCAAGGCCCGGGCGCCCAACATGTCCAAGCCTATCCCGGGAAAGCTCCCGGGTGTGCCCAGCGAGGGGGGGGCTGGAGGGGGAGGCAGGCTCCAGAAACTTTCCCACATGCCTTTCCACTCCCCCCATCTCCCTCTCCTCCTCCGCGGGACCCTCTCCTTCCCTCTGCACCGCTGCAGCTGGCCCTGCCCGGGACACAAGGGAGGCCGGCGGCGGCGCCAGGGCGGCGGGAGTTACCTGCCGGGAAAGTTTCCAACTCCGCGGTGCGATTCCCCACCCCAGGGCCGGGCCTCGGGGCGCGGCCAGCTCGACGGTCCGCGGCTGCCTCTCCTCCCGCTCCCGATGCGGCCACTGCTCCCGCAGCTGCCACAGCGAAGGCTGCGCTCCGGCCCGTCCCCCCGCCTCTCACGGCCCACACCCGGGCCTCATTGGCAGCGCGAATCCCCGCCCTTGCGCGTGTTCCCGAAGGTACCTTCCTCTCGCGCGCCCGCCCGGGCCGCGCCTCCAGCGCCCCTCCCCGCCCCGGGCTGCGGCGTCGCCGGGGACCCGGTGGGACGCAGCGCGCTAACTTTCCGCCCCGCGCGGGCGCAGCGCTTCCTTGCCCCACCTCTCCGGGCCGGGTCTCCAGCGCCCCCCAAGGGGACTAATCTCCCGAGGCTGCGCCTGGGCCCCTCAGGGCCTGGACTGGATGAATGGTAGTTTTTCAACCTCTTTGGAATCAGCGTAGTGACACGGCGTCTCCTTCTTGCCGCGTTTTGAAAACAGCCAAAGAAGACATATGGGAGTAATTAAGCTGAAGTTTTGGTGGATGCTTCACGGTGACTTTTGTGGCTTTCTTGAATTTTCTTTCCCTCACTTAGCATACACATGCACACTCGACCACTCACTTTCTGGGGCACGAATGAGCTAAGGGAGATAGAAGGTGTAAGGGGCATCTCCCCTGCTGTCTTTTTCTTCCCAAAAGCGAAATAGGGACGTTCGGGAACTGTTGATTGCCGGGTGTGGGGGAGGGGGGTCCCCCAGGTCCCAGTTCTGCAGCCTCCTCCAACCCTTCCGTGCTGGCCCTGTGTTGTCTATGCTACATCCACAGAGGGCCAACATCGTGTTTCTGTCGGTGGGAGGAGGGAGGTATGGAGAGGGGGGTAAGACAAAGATGTTATTATTGTTTCGGCTGGTAGCAGTAAATTAAATTCCCGAGTTCCCAAAATGTTTTGTTATTTCCCAGCAGGGCGAAAGCCCGGATAGGGCCTACAGATTCTGGAGTCCTGGGTTCGCCAGCACCCCGCAGGAATCCCAGGCAGTCAATTCAAGCCAGGGGAGAGCTCAGCCCACTCCATGCCTGAAGCCTTTCGGACCTGCCGCGGTCACTGAGAGCAACTAGGACTGCTGCTGCCTTGTGTGGCCTGCGGAAATTGTGCACGGGTCACCCCAATGGTGTGTCTGGAGCTGGGAATACAGAAGTTGCTATAAATGGATTTATTGGCAACGCCTAACCTTGCTGTGGCAAACTCGCCTTTAACTGTGTTTTAAACAAGTTCCCCATAAAAATTTCAACTTCATGCAGAGCTTCCCAATATAAAGATACCCCCAGAGAGGAGTGTGCATATTTAGAGTTCTTATTGAAAAGGACAGGAAGCAATCTTCCTACATAATCTTCCTACATAAATGAAAAATGACTGAAATTTGCTGGATTTCTTACCTATAGTTTCAAAGGTCTGATTATTATTGTGCTGATATTTGAGCAGTAAACACATCCGCAGCCCAAAGTCTTCCTCAAACAAAGCAGGATATGAATATTTATAATAACATATAAACTTATTAAACTGAATAGTATTGACCTATTTCTTCACTCTGAAATGTCTCATTGCTGAAAAATATAGTGATGTTTTATTTAATTTCTCTCAAAATGAAATGTACCAAAGTTACCAATCTTTCAACAACAGATGAAAAGGCAGACAGTCTTTAAGACAACCTCAAAAATAAAAGAACGACACAAAACAAAAAGTCCACAGTGATCTAACTAAACTGAAATATTAAAATATAAAAGAAACCGGGCGCCTGGGTGGCTCAGTGGCTTAAGCCGCTGCCTTCGGCTCAGGTCATGATCTCAGGGTCCTGGGATCAAGTCCCACATCGGGCTCTCTGCTCGGCGGGGAGCCTGCTTCCCTCTCTCTCTCTCTCTGCCTGCCTCTCTGCCTACTTGTGATCTCTCTCTCTTGCTGTCAAATAAATAAATAAAATCTTAAAAATATATATATATATAAAAGAAACCATCCTAGGGAAATACACTGGTAAAAATGTCTGCCTCAGACTTCTTTATAATGGGTGAAATGTATAACGGGTGAAATTTACAATTTGAATCACATTCTTCTGTCTTTGGCTCCTGTAAGCCATATTCTCCAAGTTTTTGATGAAATTGCTTAAACTGGGCTTTAAAGACAATAATATTCATTTTCTCCCTTCCTTCCTCAAAGCATCCAAAGTAACAAGTAGAAATCACATAAAGTATATATTTTCATTATCAACATTATCTTTAAATTATTTTTAATTGGGAAATTCTTGTCTTTATAGTTCCAGAAGTCACAGTCGCTAAAGAAGTAACTTCATCACTGCCTAGTTAGGAGTGTTTAACATTCTAAACAGGCATACAGCTAGCAATCTGAAATTTGTACACAGAAGGGCCCCGTCTCCTCTTCTTCCTGTAGTGTTTATATAATCCAAACTACATGTTATTATGCACAATCTGATCTCCAGCTTTAAATGGCTAGCATTACATACAGTACGTATGTCATACTAAGAACATCAAAGCTGTCTTAAACTGTGAGTGAAAGTGGTACATTTTATAGAAGACAAGGCCAAAAACACAGAGTAATCAGAATTCATGCATGAAGGAAGAAGGGGGGTCCATTAAGATTAAGTCTATAAGAGAAAAATTTGAACATTTTCTAAGAATCTAAAAATATGAAGTATTAGCTGAGCATAAGTTCAAAAAACAAATTCCAATGCTTGCTAAGGATCTCCTTTTCCCTTTTAAAAAAAAGATATTTTTATTTAGTTTTTAGGCAATTGTTATTTTTAGGGGGAGAGGAGAGCAAGAATCACCTCTTAGGTTCCTTAGGGCATTTCTGATTATCCCATTGAATTTAAAAAACTCACTCATTGCATTTCTGTTGATTCCAGCTGATAAAAATAATCGAAAGACAAATATAGATCACATTAGTGTTATATGTTGAACACATTCACCAAGCATGCATGCAATACATTGGATTCCATTTTAAAATTTTCTGTCGGTTTTGCCAGCAATGGTAGCTTTTCTCGGCAGAGTGAAAGAAAACAGCAAATAATAAACTGGTTATTTTACTGTAAAATTTACTGCCCAGGGCAATAGGCTGAGGAAGCCGTGAGAAAAGAATGTGTCTCGTGAGTGTTAGTATGCTTTTTCCCCCTTGCTCAGATTCTTAAGTACTTCTATTTTAAATCAAGCCTAAGTTAGGATCAGAGCCAGTGTTTATTATGGTATGTGTGGTATAGAATACATAGTGAGAAGTGAAATGTTTAAAACAGTGTAGGAATTAAATACAAAACTGAGATGCAAGTTAAAAAAAAATTAAGGCAAGGTAGGAAAATCCAGGCTCAATTCAGCCCACAGACACTTTTTGCCTATTTTGGAGTGTCTTTTAAAGTTTACATAATGCATTCTCCTTTGGTCCACTCAGTCTTCCCTTCCCTTTTAACGCTTTGGGGACAAAAAGCATTTTTAAAGAAGTGGGGAATGCTGAAACGAATTGGACGATAGTTAGAAATCTGCTGGGAAAAGCAATGAAATTGCATACCCTACAGTTCCTGGGTATGTAACAAGTCATGGTCACACATGTGTAGCAACACCATGGTCAGAGGTGGACTAACGGTAGACGTTCATCTTGGGATATCAAAAGCCGTATTTGTACACAGTTAACCAGGCAAATTAAAAGTCATCTAATGGGACATATAAACCCCTCTGCAGGTCTAGCACATGGCCTCCTAATATTGTAGAAACTCATCCAATAGGGGCTAGGCAGTGAGTTATTTAAACCGAAAAGAAACCCACTAAGGGAAGAAAATAGGGAAATAGATGCAGGGGTTCACATTTCCTTCTAAGAATATAGGCATAACTAAAATCCCAGGAAAATTTTGTTTAAGATGGCATGCCATCCAATTAACATTTTAAACATAGATTTAATTCATCTTCTGACGGTGAAATAGTCTATAGGGAGAAATCGAAATTTCCCATCGTTAGGAAGGGTGAAGTAATGCAGTCAAATAGTAATCCCTCCAATAAATGTCGTTGAGTCTAGTTAATATGGCTTAAAAAGAAATGTGCTGTTAACTTTGAGTATAAGAAATGCATTTTAAGGATCGCCTGGGTGGCGCAGTCATTGGATGTCTGCCTTTGGCTTGGGTCACGATCCCGCCGTCCTGGGATGGAGCCCCATGTTGAGCTCCCTGCTCAGAAGAGAGTCCACTTCTCCCTCTCCCACACCCCTGCCTGTGTCTCTTCTTCACTATGTCTCTCTCTGGCAAATATATAGATAAAAATGTATATATTTTAAAAAATGTATTTTAGGGGCACCTGGGTGGCTCAGTGGGTTAGGCCTCTGCATTCGGCTTGGGTTGTGGTCTCAGGGGCCTGGGATCGAGTCCCGCATCAGGCTTTCTGCTCAGCGGGGAGCCTGCTTCCCTCTCTCTCTCTGTCTGCCTCTCTGCCTACTTGTGATCTCTGTCAAGTAAATAAATAAAATCTAAAAAAGAAATGCATTTTAATATTCTCCACCTTGGGAGTGGTGCTTTCCCTCTTCTTAGCAAGTTGTATAAAAGGCACTTACGCGAGAGTCATGAAATCTAGATCCCGGGTCTGACTTTGGGAGTTTCTGTTGGGGATTCCTGGCAATTCCTTTAGTCTTTTTAAGTATCTGGCCTCTCACCTATGAAATAAGGAGGAGAACAAAGAATCTCTGCCTCACAGGTTTGTTGGAAGGACTAAGTGAAATAAGGGGAACGGTGCTTCATAAATTAGAAAGTGTTCCACAAAAACTAACTTTTATTTAGTAGACAATAAGCTGTGCTTTTCCCTCCCCCTTACCCAAGGCTGCTTTGGATGGAATAACAACCTAAAGTCTTGATCAGAGGAATCCAGAAGGCCCACATTTGCCAAATGCGAAAGGAAGAGTGCCTTAAAGATGATTTACTAGTAGATAATAACTCCAATTAAGCTCTCAGAGGCTCATCTGGGGGTAAATTGACAGTTCTTCTCTCTAGCAGAAGCAATCAGGAGCCATTTACAGAGTTACCTTTTTCTCCTATGTTAAAGAGGAAAAATCACAGTATGTATATATATAATACAAGTGTACCTCACGTTTTGCAAATCAACATATGGAAATTCTTAATCACACAGTGTATGAATTTAAAGGAAATGTCTCCTTAAAAAAATTTCTTGCTCAGATTCTTTGCAAGTGCCACTACAATGTTATTTGCATTACTAATAACTAACCATGCTTTCAATTCTGAAATAGCACTGATCAACACCAATGAGATTATGAACTTAAACTCGTATAAATATTTTCTGTAAGACCAGGCACTAGTCAACCCTCCTTTGCAGTTGCATATTTACTTGAAGAAATATAAATCAGGGAACAGCACCTACCAAAAAATTCCGTTTAAGCCAGGGGGTGGGAGGTGGGAAGCATAAATACGGACAGCTTAGCCAAAATGGAAACTTTGGTTTTATTTCAAAATCGGTTTTCTGTTTTCCCTTTGATGATCAGACAACATAATCCAGAAACAGATGAGGAATACTGATGATGATGATAATCAATTTTCTAGAACTGAGAGAGGTTTCTCCCCTAAGAGGAGATGCAGGATCGACAGGTGTAGCTTCCAAAACAAAATGTACATAAAGCAGGCTTCCTGCATTTAGAAAACTATTTTTTAAACTAGTCTTGGGATTTTAATCCAATAATTAGAAACTCTATCTAAAACAGTCTATTAAGGATCTGAACATTTTAAATTTGGGGCAGAAATGTTTAAATATAAACTTTTGCTCTATCTTCCGTGTGTGTCATGTCTAAATGTTTCAGTCGCTTTAACAGGAGTCATGTCTTCCTGAGAGAAAATAGGGCACAATGTAATTATCACGAGAAATTAAACCACTGGGCTTCATTAGAGAAGTCACCTCTTACCTAGAGCATTGCTCTAAAAACCAGCTACTTAGTAACGATTGATTTGACTACCTAGTGAGCTGTAGCTAAAGCCCTGCTACCTTTCAGTGGATTCAAAGCTCTTCCTAAGCCTCTTTTCGCTTTTACATCTCCTCTTTTGCCTCTCTTCAAGGTTTTCAGTGCCTTTGAAAAGACCTCCTGAAGGGAAAGAGATTACTGATACAATTACAATAGAAACAGGTTAAAACAAGACTTCAGGAACCCAAAATAAGACAGCAGTCACTGGGGGTTAAAATTAGATGGTGTCCTCATCCGTCTTCCTCTTCTTTCTAATTCTTCACACCCTCATCCTACCCTTAAGAGCCAATCAGAATGTCTAAAGCTTGTTACAAAGAATTGGTACCAGAGCGGGGGGGGGGGGGGGTGTCCTAATATTTATCTGGGAAACTATATTTAATTTACCATTCAAAATCAGGTGGCATGCGGAGAGACTGAATCACTCATACATTACTGATGGAAATATAAAATGAAACAGCCCCCTTGAAAATTGCTGGGCAATTTCTTTTGAAAATGCTACACATGTAACCACCATATGATCCACCAACCGCACTCCCTGATGGTTACCCCAGACAAATGGAGATGTGTGTTTACACAAAAACCCATACACAAGTGTTGATAGCAGCTTCCTCTGTAATAGCCAAAAGTGGAAATAACCCAAATGTCCTTCCGCTGAGGGATGGTCAGACAAACTGTGAATACTAGTGAGCAGTAAAAAGGAATGGATACTGATGAACACAACTTGGATGAATTTCCAGGGAATTGTGCTGAATGGGAGAAGCCAATTCGAAGAGGTTACATAACGAAAGAACCTTTTACATAACATTCTTGAAATGACAAAACTATAAAAATGGAGGACAGATTAGTGGTGGCCAAGAGTCAGGGATGGTGTGAAGAGGAGGGAGCCATGAGAGGACATCAGAAGATATCCTTGTAGTGATGGGAATGTTCTGTTTCTTTTTTTTTTTTTTTAATTTTATTTATTTATTTGACAGACAGAGAGAGATCACAAGTAGGCAGAGAGGCAGGCAGAGAGAGAGGAGGAAGCAGACTCCCCGCTGAGCAGAGAGCCCGATGCGAGGTTCCATCCCAGGACCCTGGGATCATGACCAGAGCCGAAGGCAGAGGCTTTAACCCACTGAGCCACCCAGGTGCCCCGAATGTTCTGTTTCTTGACTGTGTCAACATCAGTATCTCCATGGCAGTACACTATAGTTTTGCAAGGTACTACTGTTTGGGATAAACTGGGTAAAATTGACAGAAGAGATTTGGTTTTTGTTTGTTTGTCTGTTTTTTGTTGTTTGTGTTTTGTTTTGTTTTTTTTTACTGGGGGAGGGGGCTTTGTATTATTTCTTACAACTGCATGTGTTATTAACAATGACCTCAAAACAAAAAGTTTAATTTTTTAAAAAATCAGATGGGAAAAAATACTCAAAAATGTGAAAACCAAAATAATGCTTTTTAAAAGAGCCATTGTAAGAAGGTCCTGTCTGTCATCACTTACACTGACAAATGTATCAGAAACAAAGACTGGCTCCAGATGTTGATTGAAACATAACTTCCAGAGGCCCTTGACAAGAGCGATCTGCACAGTAAATAATGCCAGTTACCAAATGGCAGAGAGGCCGAAAAGTTGACAGTGTTTTCTGCTAGAATGTGAGCTGCATAAGGACAAGGAATGTGTTATGTGATTGAGTGAATATAAATTCCGCATTTTTCCAAGTCACCTAGCGCTGCGGGGAGAACCACCGCAAACGTGGTGTCTTTGTCCATGATAATCCCCAGTCTGGGCTCAGCCAGGCAGTCCTCACCCGGGATGCATCACGAGTTGCAATCAGAGTACAGCTCAGCATGGTCTGACACCCGGAAGAGCTAGGGCCTCCTAGGCATCTCTCTGCCTGGTTGCATGGTTTCTCCACGTGGTGGCCCCGGCATAGCCAAACCTCCCACATGGCAGCTGGAGGCTTATAGAGCGAGCTCCCGAGAACAGCAGCTGAAGCTGTATGGCCTTTTCTAACCTGGACTCAGAAGTCACATAATCTTTAATGTTCTCGTTGAGAGTTGCCATGCCAGAATAAAAAGGCATCGGGCTTTAGAGACAGGCAAACCTGCATTCACGTCCCACCTCTGCCCCTTTTAGCTAGTAATTTCACCTCATTGCACCCCAAGGTGAAACTCTTATCTTAATAACTGGCATCAGAATTTCCCTTTAGAAGATCTTTACTGGGAAAACATTTATTGGGTCAGGAAGTGAGACCTTTGGTCCCGAGTATGAGTTAACTAGCAAGATATCACAGACAAGGGCCAGACTGCTCTGAGTGTGACAAGGAGAGGAATTTGTGTTTGTTTCTAAGGAGAGGAGGTAAAAGGAAACTGTAAGACAGCAAAAGGATGAAGCAGTGTGTATGGAGCACTCCTGTCCCCGACCCAGAAGTTTCCTGCAATGAGTACACCAAGGAACATTTTTTTTTAGGGGCACCTGTGTGGCTTAGCCAGTTACGCATGTGCCTTCGGCTCAGGTCATGATCCCAGCATCCTGGGATTAATAGCCCACATCAGGGTCCCTACTCATCAGGGAGCCTGCTTCTCCCTCTCCACCCCCCACCCCCCCGCCAACTCATGTTCTCTCTCTCTTGTTCTGCTCTCTTTATCTCAAATAAGTATATTTTTAAAAAATCTTAAATAATTTTTTTATTTTTTTATGTAAACCCTAACCCCAGTGAGGGACTTGAACTCATGATCTCAAGATCAAGACCCAGCCAGGCAGCCCTCGAGAAACAGTTTAAGGATGAGAGAGTGCCTATTATTTCTTTTTTAAGATTTTATTTATTTATTTGACAGAGAGAGATCACAAGTAGACAGAGAGGCAGGCAGAGAGAGAGAGAGAGAGGGAAGCAGGCTCCCCACTTAGCAGAGAGCCCAATGCGGGACTCGATCCCAGGACCCTGAGATCATGACCTGAGCAGAAGGCAGCGGCTTAACCCACTGAGCCACCCAGGCGCCCCGAGAGTGCCTATTATTAAATTTAAAATTGGGATGCCTGGGTGGCTCAGTGGTTGAGCATATGACTCTTGATTTCTGCTCAGGTCATGATGTTAGGGTCCTGGGACTAAGCCCTGTGCTGGGCTCTGCTCTCTGCAGCGAGTGTGCGTGAGGATTTGTTCTCTCCCTCTCCCTCTTCCCCAACTGGCGCATGCACTCTTTCTCTCAAATACGTCTTATAAAATAAAGTTGTGGTAATTCATTGCTTCTGTGTGTCCTTCTCTGTCATTCTAGCCTTCTCTGCAGCTGACATTTGAGCTATATGTTTAATGAGTACAATTGTAACTACTTTTCTTTTTGTTGTTGTTTTTATTTTAATTCTGGTTAGTTAACATACAGTGTAATATTAGTTGCAGGTGTATGGTACAGTGATTCAACAACTCCATAACAACACTCATTGCTCATTACAACAAGTGCACTTCTTAATCCCCGTCACCTGTTTTACCTGTCCCCTCACCCACCTCCCCTCTGGGAACCATCAGTACGTTCTCTGCAGTTAAGAGTCTGTGTCTTGGTTTGCCTCTCTCTCTCTTCTTCCCCTCTTTGCTCACTTGTTTTGTTTCTTTTTTCTTTCTTTTTAAAGATATTTATTTATTTGACACAGAGAGAGAGCCAGAGAGAACCAGAGGGAGGAATGACAGAGGGAGAAGGAGAAGCGGGCTCCACATTGAGCAGGGAGGCCAATGCAGGGCTCGATTCTAGGTCCTGGGGGTCATGACCTGAGCTGAAGGCAGACATTTAACAGATTGAGCAGCGCAGGCACCCCCATTTGTTTTCTTACTTAAATTCCACATACGAGTGAAATCATATGGTACTTGTCTTTCTCTGACTTATTTCACTTAGCATTATACTCTCTAGGTCCATCCATGTTGTTGCAAATGGCAAGATCTCATTCTATTTTATGGCTGAATAATAGTACCTACTTTTCAATGTAATGGCACACAACAAATAAATGGTAACAGGTGTTTAAATTATGGATCAAAGATTCAAATTTACATGTCTTAGTAAAAAATAATTATTTCTTGATAAACCAGTTAAGTCTAGAATCAGGAAAAACTCAGCTTCAAAAGACTTAACCAATAATAGTGTTACTGGCTCACATAAGTGCCAAGGCCACAGGTAAAGCAAACTTCAAATTAGATGACCCAGAAACTCACCAAGGTAATCAAAGATCCATTTCTTTTCCTCCTCTACTCAGATACGTACAATGTGAGCTTCTTCCTTCATCTTAACACCTCATAACAATGTAATAGAACTAACACCTCAGCTGGGCTGTATGCTTCCTTGTTTATATCCAGTAGGAGAGAATACACATTCCTGCCCCAACATTCCAAACAAGAGCCCTGAACTTGACCTTGACTGGACCATGTGGTCCAATGTCCTCTTCCATCAAATCAATGTCAGTGGACGGGGCTGGAATGTGCTGATTACCTAAATCAATCATGGCCTAGCTCTGGCATTAGAGGAGATGGTTAGTTTGCCTTGAAGCATGGGCTACACCAAGAAAATAAGTTCCCAAATGAATATCTGACTGGGGAGAAGCAAACCAACAAATATCCACCACCAGTGGCAAAAACAGGTTAAAGACAAAAATCTCCAAATTAGGAACTAGATGGGGGGAAATCATCAAGGGGATCTCTGGTGGTCAAAAAATGAACATGTGTGTTTTACCACAATGTTTTTTTTAAGATTTTATTTATTTATTTTAGAGAGAGAGAGAGAGAGCAAGCGAGCACAAGCAGGGGGAGGAGCAGAGGGGGAGGGACAAGCAGACTCCATGTTGAGTGCTGAGCACGAAGACCCACATGGGACTTGAGTCCATGAGCCTGGAATCACGACCTGAGCCAAAAGCAAGAGTCAGAGGCCGGGCCAAGTGAACCACCCAGGCACCCCTTACCATAAAACAAACGAACAACTACAACAACAAAACCATACTGGAAATCACGTGTATAAGAAGAAGCCAAAAGGGGGGAAAAGAACAGGATAATAACAGATGGATTGAAAAAGAAAAAAAAAAAAAGAATGAAAGGGAAAACCATACAGTTGGTCCCTGACGGATGGTTCGTTGACTATTTTTTGCCTTTATGATGGTAAAAAAGTGATACACATTCCATAGAAACTGTACTTCCAGTTTTGAATCTGGATCGTTCCAGGTGAGCGAAGTGCGGCATGATCCTCTCTGATGGCACCCCCAGTCCCCACAAGATCTCAGGGGTGATCATCCTGTACGATTGCCACCATACTGTACCCACACAATCATTCTGCGTTTCACTTTTAGTGCCATAATTCAATACATTACATGAGATTTTCTGCACTCTTAAAAAAGGGGGGGGGCTTTGTGTTTGATGATTTTGCCCAGCTTGTAGGCTAATGGAAGTGTTCTGAGCATGTTTCAGGTAGGCTAGGCTAAGTTATGTTGTTTGGTAGAATAAGTGCATTAAATGCATTTTTGACTTAACGATAGTTTCAGTTGATAATGGATTTATTGGGATGTGGCTCCGTGTAAGTCAAGGAACATCTGATAGACAAAGACAATGATTTGTAATAGTCTTGGCTCAATAAAAAGCTATTAGGTTGTTTTTTTTTTCCCTTGAACGTGAATGACACAGAGGCCTAATTATCAGGTTTATTTGAGTCATCAGCAAAATGGAACAGAAAAGAACAGAACAACCTGTAATAAATCTCACCTATAAAAAGGTGGGACCAAACACTAAATAAGAGATGGATACAAGTAAAGAAGCCTCTGAAACCCAATTCTTTAATGGCAATATTGATGTGTTCCTTTTCCCTTTTAATGTATAAATACTTTGAATATTACAAATGAAATAAAGAAAAAATGGTTTTTAGCAGGAGATATTGAAGATACCATATTCGTATGAGTTTCCTATGGCTGCTGCTGCTGCAAATCACTACAAACTCGGTGACTTAAAGCAACAGGGATTTCCTTTCTCACAATTCTGGAGGCCAGCAGTCTAAAATAAGGGTGTCAGCCGGGTAGGCTTCTTTGCTCGCTGCAGAGGCTGTGGGGGAGAATCCTTCCTTACCTCTTCCAGCTTCTGAGGCTCCCAGCATTTCTTGGCTGCGGCTGCCTAACTCCAGTTTCTACCTCCAACTGCCCACAGCCATCTCCTCCTCCGTGTCTGTGCTTTCTTCTCCTCTTCCGTCGGGCTCAAATCTCTCTCTGCTCTTTTTTTTTTTTTTTTTTTTAAGATTTTATTTATTTGTGAGAGAGAGTACAGGAACAGGGGTGGGGCAGGGCAGAGGGAGAGGGAGAAGCAGAATCTGCATTGAGCAAGGAGCCCAGACAGGGCTTTGAACCTAGACCACTGAGATCATGACCTGAGCTGAAGGCAAATGCTTAACTGACTGAGCCACCCAGGCACCACTCTCTGCCTTTCTTCTACAAGGACACTTGTAATTGCATTTGGGGCACCTACCCAGATAATCCAGGATGACCTAATACCCAAATCCTTAATTTAATTACATCAACAGACCCTTTTTCCAAATAAGGTAGAATTCATATGTTCCAAGTATATCTTTTGGGGGCCACCACTCAATCCACTATAGGATTTGTTAAAACGGGAAAATAGGCTAACAAAAGCGAGTAAAGATTCTAAGACTAGATTTAAATCTATAATTTAATTTGTTAATGAAATGTATAGTTTTATTTTTATTTTTTTAAGTTAAAGTCATGTAATTTATTGTCTTTAAATAATGCCCGTAGATGTAACCATCTAGAGATTTTTATCATTGTAGAGACTTGCAGAACAATTAGGTTGATGACAGTGGGTCAAATGTTTACAAATTTGAGAAAATCCGTTTCCACTAGCAACTTTCACAAATGAAAAAGAAGACTTTGGGTAGCCATCAAACACCAGTCACCTTAATAACATATGTAGTAGAATTATAAGACCCAGCTTGTAAATTCAGGGTTTAGTCAGGAAAATAGAAACCAAACTAGGTATTTCAGAGAGACAGCATTTAATATAGGCAATTATATTGTTGCCAGAGCTAAAAGGTCAAAAAGGGAAAAGTCAACCCTGAGGTTCATAAGGACAGAAAGACAGACGGCAGCTGAGGGAACAAAAAAGAGGAGTTAACACTATAATAAAATAGGATTGCATTTCATACTGTGTCACTGGAGATGCTAAGCAGGGTGCTGGGAACGCCAGAGAGAGGGCATCCAGAAATGAAGTCACTCCTAGAGATACTGCCAGAAACAGAAAGGGAGAGAACTATGACTTCTCCCCTCTTTCCTTCGAAGGCCTTCTAAACTTCTATCGGCAGAACCTAACAGAAAGCCAGCTAGAAATGAAGCCTGAGAAATGAGGTTTGCAGGCTCCTACCCCCAGCACTCCGAAGTAGATTGTGTGGAAGGGTAAATGGGGAATTAAGGGACAACAGGCAAATAATCAGCACACCCCGTGATGTGGAAAAGCGGGTGGGTTTCTACATTGCTGAGGACATTGTGAGTCAGAGCACTGAGACAAGTAACTCTTCATACCTATTGACTAAATGATACCATTTTGGGGAACATAACCAAAAGGAATAAAGAAATAACCTCAAGGGAAAAAAAAGGAAATAAAAAATTTATACAAAGATGTTGGAAGTGGCATCATTTATAACAGCAAAACCATGAAAACAACCCATAATGCTCAACTATAAGCAAACCATGGCAGATCGATGTAATAAAATACACTAAAGCTTAAAAAAAAGAAATACATATTTCAAATAAGTACGAAAATGTTCATATAAAATAAATGTAAGTGGAAAAAGTAGAACCCAGAATTGTATTTCTACAATAACAATTGTAATTGTATAAAACTGTGTGAAAGTATCTGAACAAAGTTCATGAAAGAACTGGAATGATGTAACCAGTTTAGAGTTAATGTTTCTTAGGCTTCTTTTTTCCTACAAAGTGCTTAAGTTCTTAATTAAAAAATAAAAATAAATGATTCTTTATTTTTAGATTCTAAACCAGCTAAAAATTATGTGTTTCATGCTAAGCTGCTTTGAAGGAAAAAAAACCAACACACACACACACACACACACACACACACACACACACTACAACCTGGCTAACCATTCCCACCATAGCACTTTTTACAACTCTGGCATTAATCACTGCCATGGCCCGAGGCCAGTGTCCGATTGGTCTAGAGATTTTATTTTACAACCTGAGAACACTGGCTAGCTCCCAGTGCCTGCGCTTTCCTGCCCTGAGCTGAGCCTTTTTTCTTGTTACACTACTTCATGTATTTTACCACAGGCCAGGAGCTGTTAAAGTTAACTAAAGCAATGAATAAAGATAACAGGGCAGTACAAACCGCTCCCCCCACCCCCACCTGCATTTTAATGACTATTTAAATTTTTGTCAATATTTGTTGCTTCAAGATGATTTGTTCTCTCCCTGAGCCCCAAGTGCCCATACCATTCCTAAAACTAAGCTCCCTAAAGACAGAGGGCAGAAGGCCACACCTTGGAAATCACCCTCCCCCAACCCATGTTGCTTCCCAGAATCATGAGGTGCCAAGAAGTTTTTTGCACTCATGAACTCCGCCTCATTAGCAGGCTCATACTGATGCTTGTCACAGCTGCCTCAAGACCATTTGGAGTCTGAGAGTAGGTAGTTACATCAGGGAAAGTATGACAGCATAACTGCCTCCCATGGGGACCTGCTGGCAAACCGCCCAAGAGACCTTGGCCATGCCCCCAGCTGGCTTGCTGTGTGATTGATTAAGCAGTGGGAGGACTCCCAGGACAACCAAGCTCCAAAGCTGACCAGCTTGCCGTTTTTACCTTTATGAGTCTTGAGAAACGTCTTCCACAGGGTGCCCAGCCCTGCCCACTGTTGCCACCGACCACCTCTGTGTAACACTTGGTAAGCGATTTCAGCCCTCAGTTCCTCGACTTCCTAGTGTATAAAATGGGCAAATAATAGTAGCTGCTTTATAGTTTTGTTGAAGAATCTGGGATAATGCCCTTGAGGCTTACTGGAGGATATTGCTAGCTGTTTATCCAAGATCCATTCTACCATTCTCTCTCTCTTTTTTTTTATTATTAGAAAGAAACACAATTTCATTTGGGGTAGCAATATGCCCAGCTAAAATACTCCCTCTGCAGACTCCCTTACACCTATGGTGACCATATGTTTCTGTTCTATAGGGAAGAGTTTCCAGAAAAGCAATAGTTTCTGATTTTTTTTTTTTTAAGTGGGGGACAGAGACAGGCAGGATGTGTATTTTGTTTTTTGGTCTTCTTTTTTCATTCTGTATAATATGAGAACACCTAGAAGAAAAGCAGCCATCTTGTAACCAAAAGGACAAAAGCTAAGAATGTTAGATCAGGAACCTGGGAAGACTCTGGGTCCTTGAAGATTTTCTCAAGCAGCCGGGCCAAAAGTGAACTACCGACTTCTGAACTTCGTGTACGTGGAAAAATGAACTCTGTTTGGCTAAGCCACTGTGGTTGGAGCTCTGTCCTGCGAAGCTGACTGCAATCCTGTTCCAAACACTCAGCAGACTGCCTGCCAACAGTAATACCTGACTAAAGGTTACCTTTAATTTTTCTATAAAGTGTCCCAGTTATGAATCAGCTGTCATTACACTGAGCACTAAGAGAGGTTCACCATTATTATTGTGGAATTCAGTTAACAGTAAATAACACATAAAATCCTCCATTATCATTCTCATTCTCCTCCATAATCATTCTCATTATTCAGAGACACTGGCTGTAATAACGTTTGTTAAAATAAAACTTGCCCTCCTATTGCATTTTTTTATTGCTACTAGGTCATATTCAACTAGCTCTCTCAGGAGATGATTTTATTGATAAATCTAGTAATTGAATGAAGAGGAAGGGAATAGGACATTTAAATACTCTAACATTTATTTTTCTCAAAATTACATTTTATTTGGTGAAAAGAAATGTTCCTTTCCAAGAGATATGGTCTGTACTTTTACTTATAAATAGAACACATTCGTTTCTTTGGAACTTAACAATGCTTTCTAAGTAAGACTGCTAGCAGAGGTAGGGAGAGTGCACTATTGTTGATTTAGCCGAGAGGAAATCTGAAATACATAAAAGCCCTAGGAGATGTCTCAAGATTTCCCCAAGTATCCATTATGACCATGTATATAGCTTGCCCTCATATCTCTGCATCCCTAACCTCCCCTACTTGGGCTGAAACATGGATCTGTCTCTACCACCAGAAAAGCTGTTTCTAGATTCAGTCTGGGAAATACAACTTCACCATAACACCAGGGAGAAATCAGAAAATCTGCCAGATGTCTCCACAATCCACTAATTACTTTGTGCTCTTCTTTTCTCCATTTTTTTTCCTTCTCTCTATTTTTAAACTTTGTTGTTCAAATAAAGGGAAGCAACAGGATAGGTTGGGTTATCCTGTAATAGTAACACCAAATCTCAGTGGCTGAAAAATGCCAAAATTTGTTTCTTGTTTATTCTATTCACGCTTAATGGGTCAGCAGGGACCTTCTCCTCGTGATAGCCATTGAGCCCTAGCTTAGAGAACTGCCGCCATCTTGACTGTTGCCTATCACCATGTCAAAAGGAGACTGCACTGGCACTTTCAAATATGCAGCATTTTTGCTCACAATTCATTAGCTAGACCCAGTTTCAGGGCCCCATACAGTCAAAAGTGGACCATGAAGTTCAGCCTTACCACATACTGGGGCGGGGGGGGGGGGGGCGCTAATAACAGGAGAGAGAGGACCACCTACCGACAGCTGTGAGTCATATCACTCATGTTATCTAATTCTCATAACAAACCTTGATATTGTCTAGCTTTAATTTTCAGATGAGAAGTCTAGGGCTTAGAAAGGTCAAGTAATTTATCCAAGAATCCCATCTAACGTGTACACTTGATTTCAGTTTCATCTGATCCCAAAGTCAGGGCTTTTCCATTACTTCCCTAAGCCTCCCGGTATCACATGCTCAGTGGCTTACAACCTCCCAGCCTTGGGGGGTCGGATGGGATAGGGGAACAGAGTGAAGAAAAGGTTTATTGCTAAGAGAGAATTCTCTCCACAAAGCCAAATGGTGCAACTTCTGTGGCCTCATTAGTACAATGAGGCGACCAACTGAACTAACTTCACTTGAAACTAAACCTGACACAACCAGAAGCAACATCGACTAAAATGAGATTATGGAGAAGGAGATATTAGGAATGCCAAGTCAATCATACAGACATTGCCACAAAAGTGAGAGGCAGCATTATGCTATTTCTGGTCCTCAAAAACCTTCACGTGATCACTTCAGAATGCCTCCTAGTACCCACGGTGATACCCAATTGTTTTCTTTTTTCTTTTCTTTTCTTTTTTTCAAGATTTTATTTATTTATTTGACAGACAGAGATCACAGGTAGGCAGAGAGGCAGCCAGAGAGAGAGGAAGGGATGCAGGCTCCCCGCGGAGCAGAGAGCCTGATGACGGGCTCGATTCCAGGACGCTGGGATCATGACCTGAGCCGAAGGCAGAGGCTTTAACCCACTGAGCCACCCAGGCGCCCCTTGACTTTTCGAAATATATTCTAAAAAAATTACAAACATGAAGAAATAGAATTCCTTGTCTCAGGAAGACCTTATTCAAAAATACTCATGATAAAACATGATCTATAAAAAGCCGTCTGTACACGTATACAGCCTTTTGGCTCTAGGGCTGTGAAGTAGCCAGTATGTACCAGTTTCAAGATACCATGGATGTGCTTGGCTGGGTCACTGTCCCACCTCGCCTCTCTGTAGGTCTATTTTAGCAGCACTTGTATTTGAGTCATAGATTATGGATGATTTTTCCCTCTGTTTTCCAATTTTTCTTTAGTGCTACTTTTCTGATTAAAAAAATTTTTTAATCTGAAGAGCATTTACAATATGAGTTCAAATACTTCAGATTTGCACTCCTATATTCCTAATAAATTTTTTTAAAATGGGAAACACTGTGAAGATAGAGTATCAAAGACTCAAATAGTACTCTTAAAATAATCAGTAAGGCATGAAAGTTAAAACTCAATTTTAAGAAGAATGTCCTAGAGTTGAGGGTCAACCCCTCCTTAGAACAGCCAAAATTTAAGTCACCTGAATAAATAGAGAGACGAGAAGGAAAGGGCACTCTGAACTCTGCAACCTCTCATATTTAAAAGAAGAAACAGAAGAGGTAATTCCAATTGACCCTTTGTGCTTTATGGGTTTTGCATCTCTGGGAAGGTTAAGATGACAGCCCATTCTAAACACATGTCCATTTACATTACCAGCCTTTTCGATGGGTGACTTAAGTGCATATTTGAAACATTCCAACAGAGAAACAAAAAAGACATCAAAGGACCAAATAAATCCATGCAAGCATGGGGATTTGAGAGCCAGTTTATTTGGACTTTATCTCACTCTTATTTACCCACCACAATCCAAATGAGACCATAACACAGTCAGTACCCCAAAAGACCAGCTTTCCATAGTCAAAACAGTATAGATCTCCACTATCTTTTGGGAAACTCATAGTGGATGCTTTGACTATGTTAGCAAAGGGTGCTAGCAGAGGATATTGGGACGATTATTTTACTAACATATTTTAAGTGTGTCGAATAGGTGTCAAGTTCCTGTCTGAATGCTAATTAAGCGTGGATACTAAAAATGAACGAGAACAAGTTGAGAGCAGTTTTTATACGACTTGGGTGGTTAGCTGGAATAACCATGATTGGAATGCACTGAGCACCCCAACTTGGGTTGATGATGTAATTCAAGTTGAACAATTACTTTAACTTTTCAGACAGTCGGGCTAGGTCTAGATTCCTTTGAAATGGCCAGCCTAACATTTTCTTTCTAATGACTTTTCCCCTTCTTCTCTTACACTCCTTTCTCCCCTGATGGTATCATTACATATGGAAAATTGCAGATGTTTAGTTTATATGAGAGGAAAGATGAATATTTACTTTTTAAAAATCTGGTACATGAATAAAGTCCCTGTAACAGTACATCCAATGCTCACATAAAGAACTCTGGGGCCCCTTAGCTGCTACAAAGAAGACATGTTTTAGACGATACTCATGTGTATGGGCAAAAAAACCTCAAGGACTGTATTTGTGACTAATTGTATAACAGGTTATTTTAGTTTCTGTTCTGTGGAGAGTGTAAAGCATTCCAACAAAGGGTTTTAATGTAGATTTTTTTTTTTGCACCCATGCTGTTGATTGCTAAATGTAATAGTCTGATCATGACGCTGAACAAATGTGTCTTTAAAAAAAAAAAAAAGAACTCTGGGGCCCTTAACTTTAGTAAGAGCTAAAGAATGTGTTTAAGTGGAGAGGAAGAAATGATGGGAATATTTGCAGCAGGATACAGACATCAGTCCCCTGGTTCCATTAGCTCAACAGGAATTAAATGTAACTATGACCAGGGGAAGTCATTAAGTCAAAGTTTTGTTTTGTTTAAGAAGTCCTTGCTTTGCAACCAGACTGGACTGATTTGTTGGGTTTGTCCAAGGAGTACAGAGATACAATAATTGGGTAGAAGACAAGAAATAACATAAACAAAAGGCAAATACTGAAGTTCAAATGGGTACAACCCAGAGGAAGGCTATGGAGTGTTGAGAAAAAAGCAGATGTTAAATACCTACTTAACTTCTTCAGCTGGTGTCTTAACTAGGGGCATTACCATTAATCAAAACTGCAAATTTAAGTACTGGTTCTCAAAGGAAAAAAATCAGAAAGGGGCTCTTTGTCCTTTGTTAACACAAACACAAACATTTGTACAACACAGAGAAATGCCTTTCTGTGGTTTTCTCCTTTCCAAGTCAGGGATGACTGGGTAATGTTCAGGCAGAAAAACATAATAATGATCGACGACTGGCAAAGTCTTATATTTTATATCACTATGAGCAGATATTTTTATATATATTTTTGTTTATATATGCAGTCACTTCTGCTAGTCATTGGAAGAGTTTCTTACACAACTTTTGAAATATGTAAGATTCTTTATAGGTCCCACAAATGATGAGCTACTACTTTTCCTTAAAGTTTGTCCTCTTCAACTTAATTTTTTTTTTTTTTTAATTACAAATGTTGGGCGCCTGGGTGGCTCAGTTGGTTGAGGGACTGCCTTCAGCTCAGGTCATGATCCCGGAGTCCTGGGATCGAGCCCCACATCGGGCTCCCAGCTCCATGGAGAGTCTGCTTCTCCCTCTGACCTTCTCCCCTTTCATGCTGTCTCTTGTTCTCTCTCTCAAATAAATAAAGAAAATCTTTAAAAAGAAAATTACAAATGTTGGAGCACCTGGGTGGCTCAGTGGGTTGAGCCTCTGCCTTCGGCTCGGGTCATGATTTCAGGGTCCTGGGATCGAGCCCCTCATCGGGCTCTCTGTTTGGCAAGAAGCCTGCTTCCCTCTCTCTCTCTCTGCCTGCCTCTCTGCCTACTTGTGACCTCTTTCTGTCAAATAAATAAATAATTAAAAAACTCTAAAAATTATAAATGTTAACTGTAAAAATGTAAACAATGAAGAATAGAGAAAAATTTTTAAGTAGTGCTCTTCCTTACCCTTCTCTTCATGCTCATTTTAGTTATCTATTATTGCATAACAAATTACCCCCAAAACTTAAAGGCCTAAAGCAGTAAACATCTATTATTGTACCAGTTTCTGTGGATCAGAAATCCGGAATGGCTCAGCTGGGTGGTTCTTGGCTCAGAGTTTCTCACAAATTGCTGTGAGGATGCCAGCAGGGATGGTAGTCATCTGAAGGCTTGACTGGGGTAGAAGAGTCCACTACCAAGGTAGGATCTACTCACATAACTGACCAGTTAGGGCTGCTTGTTGGCAGACCTCAGTTCTTTAACACATGGACCTCACCTTCCAGCTTCTAGTTTCCACAAGGTAAGAACTAGCTGTGTCAAGGGTGAATGGCCCAAAAGGCAGAGTAAGGAGGCATCCAAATATCTTTTATAACCTCATCTCTGGAATCACACACACACACTAAATCCAGCCACACTCGAGAGGATAGAAATTGTGCCCCACGTTTGAAAAGAGGAATACGGAAGTACTTATGGACATAGTTTAAAACTACCACAGTGCTCTTAATCTTTAAAGGTAATCACTACTAATATATTGGTATATAACTTACTAGATGATTTTCTATGTGATGTGTAAGTATGTATAATACTTACATATGAATTTTTATATTAAGATATATGTTAGATTATAATTATATTATAATATATTAGATTATGTATTTATAGTTGTTTTACAAAACACCAGAAAATGCTATGAATATTATTTACAAATTTTTATTCATTAATTTATAAAAGACATCATTTATCCTCATGCCACAAAGCTTCTTCTTTTAAAGAGCTGCATAGCATTTCACTGGCTATTTATATTATTTATTTAAGCATTTCCCTAAAGACGTACCTCTGGGTTGTCTTCAGTTTTTTGTTACTGTGAATAATGTTGCAGTGGACATCCTGGTACATAAAACCTTTCCTGCTTATTTAAGTATTTCTGTATGAGATATTCTTATAAATGAAATGGCTGTATCAGAATATTTCTGCTTTTACAATTTTGATAAGTACCATCCAATTGCCCTCTAAAAAAGTGTAACATTTGTTTAGTCATTATATTAGTTAGGGTAGGCTAAATAGAACTAAAAACTGTCCATGGTTTCAAGACAGTAAGTTCACTTCTCTCTTCTGTAGTAGTTCAAAGCAAATTTTCCTGTTGGTAGTGGTAGGACTGGAGTGATGGGAGGTTTTTGCGCACATGGCTCTTATCTACGTGATTCTCCAGGGATACAGGATTATAGTGTGTCTGTCATTTTTTATGATATTCTAAGGTGACTTTTGTTGTCACCATCATCATTCTAAGAAATGAGGAGGGAGGGGAGAACATAAAGGGATAAGTCTAGAAATTTTTATTGGCCTGGTCTAGAAGTGACATTCATTGCTTCCCCTGGCATTTCACTGAAGAGAACTGCAGAGGATACTGGGAAATATAATAAGGTTGGGCAAGTATATGCCTAGCTCACATCTCTGCCACAGGGTTTTTAAAATATTTAAAATTGGCATGTCCCAGATGTCAGGTAATCAAAGTGACTGCTAATTAGAAAAAACTAGAAGAACCAAGCAGTACCTATTGGCTCAATATTAACCCTACTATACTGCCATGAAAAATTTAGAATAAAAATCCCAGTAATATTTTTCATGGACTTGAAACTGTATTTTGTTTTGCAATTTAACATTTAAATTGCAAAACAAAATACAAAAGAGCAACTTTTGAAAAGGAAAAATAATGAGGATGTTCTTGTGTTTTTAGATCTCAAAGCATAATATGAATACAGTAATTAAAATAATGAAGTACATAGGAATAGATCAATGAGAATTTATAAAGCTATAAATTCTGTCAAACTCTCAAGTGTATTAATCATCATTTTCTTAGAGACCACCCTCTCTAAGTCTGCCATCATCCTGCTTCCCTGTGTAGTGATTTCTTTCTAGGTCTCTTGCATGCCTGGGGTTTCCCTTTGCCCCCCCTCCTTCTATTTTTAAGATTTTATTTATTTATCTGGTATGGAGAGAGAATGTGCACAAATGGGGCAGGGGTAGGGGCAGAGGCAGAAGCAGACTCCTGGCCTGGCACAGAGCCCGACAATGTGGGGCTCCATCTTATTGCAATGAGATCACGACCTGAGCCGAAGTTAGATGCTCAGCTCAATGAGTCACTGAGGTACCCCTGTGACTTTTGTTTCCTTTTTTCCGTGCTATCTTTTTTCGCAGTTTACACACTCATTTTGCTGGAGCCCAACCACTGATGGCTTCCTGAGAGAGGGGAAGGTAAATCTTCCAAGGCCTTGTATGACTAAAAATACTTTTATTCTTCCTTCAAGCTTGATTGACAGTTTAGCTAGGTATTAATTGATAAACCTCCCCACCCCAGAATTGTCCTCTGGCATCCAGTGTTGCTATTAAGATGTCTAGTGTTATCTCCTACCTATTCCTTTATGGATCACCTGTTTTTTTTTCTTTCTTAAAGCTTTTAGACTCTTCTCTTTTTCCTTGCTGTTCTTGGCCTATGTCCAGACATGCTCTGGCTTTTTGTCTGTTGTTTGTCTCATTTGTTTCACTGAGCACTCAATGGGATCTTAGCCTCTGAAGATTGACATCATCCAGTTGGAGGGATGTTCATCCATTATTTCTTTGCTAATTTCCTCCACTCCATTTTTTTCTGTTCACCCTTTCTTTAAATCCCTCTTTCCTGTTAATCAGATGATAGATTCCTAGACTGATTCTCTAACTTTCTTGTTTTCTCTCTGTTACTTTTCCACCAGTACTTTGGAAAAAAGGTTTTTCTCTTGTCATCCAATAAGATATATTATTAATTGCCTATAGGCTCAGGCATTCTTGATCATCATCCTCTTAGCTTGATTATCTGCCTCAAACTTTTTTTTTTTTGGTTTTGGTTTTTAGGATTTTGTTTATTTGAGTAGTTTGTAGCCATCTCTGAGAGGCAAGCAAGGGAGAAAAAATTCTTGGATCCATTTTAGAGTCTGAGATATTGAGGCCGAAGTGTGCTCATGGCAGGGTCAAAGACACAGTTGGTAGGGAAGACAGCTCTAAAGCTGCCTGAGGCTGTGTCCCAACCCTGCCCCACATAGCCATGCACAGAGAATTGTGTCCTAGCTTGGGAGGGGACAAGGCAGATCCCTACCCAACCTTGCCCATTCTTGCCCATTACTTGCTCATTCAAGTAACTCACCCTCTTAGCTGTGCCATTCCTAGGCCCTGGAGAGCCCACCACCTGATAACAGCCGAGATGGTGGCTCCTGTGCACACTCACACAGACACACTCACCCCCCATGCACACGGCTCCATAACAGGCAGCCCAGGCAGAGGCACACAGCTGTCTCATGGGCACATTGCACACCTATACTACCCTATATGGAGTTCAGGTCCAAGCAGAAACACCTGTGTCCTTGCCCATCATGGGCACAGTGGCATGGTCGGGGGAGTTGGGGGGTGGTCACTGGGTAGGCAGGTAGCCATGGCCACTGTGGCAGCCTCACCAGTTGGCCTTCGCTGATTTGATGTCATTCACAAGGCTCTGGGCTAAAGAGATACCAAAGATCTGGAGGAGGGCGACAGCCACAAAGACTCCAGCCACAACATTCAGGTTGTCCTGCAGCCACTTGTCGAACTGGTCCACATAGCAGCCTTTGGTGTGGATGGAGCCCTGCTGCTCCAGCTCCAGTTTGAGCCTGGAGTCCGAGCCACACTGGGTGCTGAGGACACCTTCCACAGGGTCTCTGATGCAGCAGGAGGACACCCTGCAGCGCTCCCAGCTGGAGTTCAAGTCAGTACAGTTTAAATAAATATTGAGGTTCCAGTCATTAGGCCCCATGGCTCCACAGCAAGATGGATATTCCCAAGCAAAGTCAATGAGGTTCTGGAAGTCGGTGTTGTCCCGAAAGGCCTTGACGTTGTTGTTGAGGAAGAAACTGAGCAGGTCTCAAATTGTGTTCTCGAACACAAAGGCCAAGATCCCTGATGCCAGCTCGGGGAAGACAATGAGACCTGAGAACACGGAGAAAAACTTGAGCAGAAAGGTGATCTCCCAGAGGGCCTGGATGCAGCAGGCAAAGCATAGCACCAACATGGTGTCTCTGATCCTATGAGCTGCCAGGCAGGGTGGAGGCCTCCCAGACCTGCCAGCATGGAGCTGCTGGAGAGAATGCCCTTCTCACCCCAGGCCCAGGAGCCAGCACCCAAAAGACAATGTTGAAGCCAAAGGGGGAGTATTTCCCCCAGCAGCCCATCCCATCTCCGGTTGCTGGGAGGGCTGCTGCTGGCCCCAAAGGCACTGAGAGTGGCCTCCTGCCTGCCCAGGGAAGCAGGGTAGGGGCTGCACCGGCCCTCTACGGTCCCACACAGGCCAGAGCCCCTAGAAGCCCAGCCGGGC
Organism: Meles meles; assembly: GCF_922984935.1. NCBI lineage: Eukaryota > Metazoa > Chordata > Mammalia > Carnivora > Mustelidae > Meles > Meles meles. The sequence continues at coordinate 56,757,126 of NC_060074.1, read as the reverse complement.
CAGGATGGAGAGGGGTTTCCTGCCACACAGAGCACCAAGGGCGGGGGGCCACCAGCCTAACAGGGGCCACCAGAGACAGAGGCTGCCCTGAGCCCACACAGTGACAGGAGTGCTGCTCCCCAATCATTATGGGAATGTGGTCCCCTGAAATCTTTGCTTCCAGTGCTCCTGCCAGCGTCATTCAAGTAACTCACCTTCTGTTGGTGTCAACAGATACACATTTCTGTTCACAGTCAAGATTACTCTGACCCATACTCCCTACTCTTGACAGACTCAGTCTCCCTCTTTACGGGGCCTGCACACAACTTGCTCATCTCTGGTGTCTTGTAGCTTTTCCTCTTGTAACAACAATTTCCCTATATTTTTCACCAAACGCTCCTGAGATAATCTAATTCTCTCTGTAATCACCATCATTCCTGTCTGGGCAGCTCGTTCCTGCAGCCGCTCCATCTATCTCTGCCCTATAGCTTGGCTGCCCTTGAGTCAGGTCACGTCTTCTGGCAAAATCAACTGTGGGCAGGGAGTGCAGGTGGGTGGGGAGATAACATCAAACATTCCTACCTGAGGAACCCCACGGGGTCATTTTCTGCCAAGAGTCTTCAGGTACGGTACGTATTCAGAGGTGTGGCCAGCCCTTTATAGTGACTTTGGATCAAATACCCAAACGTCAGGAGCCTTGATGGCCTCTTTGAAAAGTAAAAGTAGATATCTCCCATCTATTTCATAGGATTGTTCTGAAAATGAAATAAGCTCTTGTAAGTTATAAAGCACTGCACCATGTAAGCAGCTGGTGAAATGCCAGGCGTATTATAGATGCCTCATCCACAGTGTAACGGGATGCCATAAAGTGCCTGGGACCAAAATGGGCTCTTTGGGGCCACTGCTGAGAACCACAGCACCAAGCAGTTTTAGTCCAGGGCCATCCCAGGGCCTCATTCCTGCCCAGAAGACCTGGGGGAACAAGTTGGGGGCTTGGGGGGAGCGGTTTGGGGGAAACTTCGGAGTTCTTAAGGAGAGCCTGTGCCCTCTTCTTGCCAACTTGGGAAGAGAAGCGAAGATGCTCTCTAGAAGCACAAAGGAGGGAAGCCTCATGAGTGTGTGTGCACGTGTGCTCAACCACACAGCCACTCCTGCCCCCCTGAATCAGGGATGCGTGAGAGTCTCTAGTGTGAAGCCGTGGGCGCCGGGACTAACAGGCCTCACGAAGGAGACATCAAAACTAATCATTTCCATGGTGCCTGGGTGGCTCAGTTGGTTAAGCTTCTGCCTTTGGCTCAGGTTATGACCCTGGGGCCCTGGGATGGAGTCCTGATCCGGCTCTCTGCTCAGCAGGGAGTCTCCTTCTCCCTTTGCCTCTGCCCCTCCCCACTGCTTGTGTGTGCTCTCTCTCTCTCTCTCAGATAAAGAAATAAAATCTTAAAAAACAACAACAACAACACAACAACTAATCATTTCCAGTAGGAAATATTTTTCTTTGGGAGCATTTTAACAGTTCAGAGCATTATCAGGGCAAGATTCAGAGCACTGGAGAGGTGTGGGGAGCTCTGGAAGTAGTAGCTTCCACCTCAAGGGTGAAAGGGAGAGGTGTGGCTTAAGTAGAACCATTATCTCTTCTCTGCCTATTAGCTAAAATCAAATGCAGTATCTGCTTTCACCAATTAGAGAATCTGATGTGTTCTCTGTCTGTGTACTGGGCATTAAGTTACTGCTTGGAATTAGGAGATGGGTTGGGAGTTTGCTCTCTCCATTCCCCACCTCAGCCTGGAATTGCATTACTTCTAGGAATGACGCATTCCTTTGAGTTAATGACAGATGGTTTTCTATTGTTCCACTTGTCTCCTACAAAGTGCTCTAATTCACTCTTCATGAGGCTCCAGACTGCATTTCCGCCATTTGCACAGCAAGGATAGAATTTCCTCTAAGTGGAGTAGACCCAGTAACTGAGCCCGGCCACCTTGCCAGTACCACATCCAAGAGAATGTTGTAGAAGAGGGCCACTTGGGTAGGGGGAGGCCTGAACTGAGAGAAAGAAAAAGTGGCTGAGCTTGAGGCAGACCCCAGGTCAAGAGACTATGTGATAGGACATATGCTCCCAGGGAGGGTGAAGACGGGCAGCTATGGTGGGGAAGAAAATCTGTTAGCCCTAGAAAAGCAGCAGCAACCTTGGCCGTAGCACCCCCTGCCCTCCTGCCTCAAGGAGCAAGTGAAGAGATCCTGCCTCTCATTCCATCCCCCAAACCTCGGGTGGTCCTCTCTAGGACGGAAGAAGGTGGATGTGTGAAGGCAGACACATCTCCCCCCCATCCCTCTAGATTGACGGTTAACTTTTGGGTTGTTTTGTTCTTGAGATTGAAGTTGAGAAATGAAGGGGACCGAACATTAGAAATAGGACTGGGGAGTTCCAGAACCAGGAGGGAATGTCAATCAGGTATGAAAGGAGCCCACTGCCCAGAGATTCCACTAGAGGAGGCTGGGAGTCATTAAACAGCTTCGTGTTTATATCCCAGTGAATTGTTATGCCTCCAAAAGCATAGAGTTCCTTCATTTCCCCTGACAACACAGTAACAAGAAATAAAAACAAAAAACCAGGGTTTGGGTTTTTAGCAATACACCACCTACTTTTTTTTTTTTTTCTTAAGTAATCTCTACACCCAACGTGGGGCTGGAACTCACAACCCCAAGATCAAGAATTGTATGCTCTAGGGACTGAACCAGCCAGGTGCCCCACACCACCCATTTCGCACTAAACAAACCCTGTCCTTGGCAATTGCCCTTCTTAATCTTTCCTGCCTTCTGCCTTCTCTCTCTTATCTTGCAGAAAAGCTATGCCCCCTGCTGCCCTCTGTGCAATTAACTAGAGCCAAACTTATGTACCATCGAGGACACTAAAAATAAATATCTATATTTTCTTTTAATATTTTGCCTACTGTGACCCACTTTTAGCTCAATTTCAAAAGCAAGGGAGTGAGGTGTGTCCTAAATAAACAGGGCATTGAACTCTGTTCTACTGTTTTGGCTGCATAGCTTTTTACAAAAGTTGTTTTCTACAGACAGTAAGAGTTTAAAAGACCTTCTGTGTCAATATATTGATATTTAAGCTTCATCAAAAATCTATTTCCTTGGGGACCGTTTCCCACTGAGAATCCTGGTATTAAACAGCTCTGGGTAGGATCAGCTCTAAAGAGCCTGAGTCACATGTAGAATCACTTACAACCCACCCATGTGTCTGAAAACACATTTTTCAGCGATTAAAAAGTCAAGAGCTGTGAAGATTTCTTGCAAAGAGAGTATTTCATCAGCTGGTGTTATTTTAATTATTCGTCTTTAATGAAGAATCTACGAATGTAGATTCAAAGAATCAGACTTAATAGGTAGACTGTCACTTAAAAAAATCAAGTTACAGTCTGAAGGTTTCACAGGCTTTGGACGATTATTGTCATAATTTAAATACTTCAGTTTAGACAGCAAGATATATGTGAGTGCTTTAAAAGTTTTAATATTCACCCTAGGAGTTGTTAATGACTACTTTAAAGTGCTCTAATGGGGAATACAAACTCCAGGGGGTGGTTTGTGAGCACTGAAGGGCTCTAATCAGAAGTTGGCCTTGGGATCTGTGGCTACTACAGCTCGTTGAACAATTCATTTCTGAATCTACACGAGAGGATTTATTCTTTAGCATAAGATACGCTAGAAAGAACTTTTTATTAGTGAAATGCGGGGTTTTGGCGGCACATGTAGAGAGCGGGAATCTCACCTTTAAAGAAAAAGGGCGTTAAGTTTTGGCTGAGTCCTGAACAGGGCTGTCGGTTTGGGTGTTCGTTTAGTCCTGTGCCTGCTACTTTGTGCAGGATTCTGTCACCTGAGTCAGTGAGAAGTGTGGCCAGGTCCTGCTTTAGGACAACGTGGTATGGTTCAGGCAAATATTTCCATGCAAGGTTCTGGTCGGGAGCCTTGAGTTCAGGGAGCTAACAAAGACTCTTGTGTTTGTTTGCCGATCAGTGTTTGGGCGTAGAATTTGGTCAGACACTGACTTTCATGGACCTCACTGTCTGGTGGCCCTATGGAGGGCGAGATGCCCCAGACTCTGGATGCAGACTGGCAGAGGCCCCACCAAGACACTGACAAGGGTGTACCATCAAACTGGCCGAAGCCAGTGAACCAACATTTGGTCCACAAATAATTACGATGAGATGTAATGAAAAAGAAAAAAAGAGGGCCAAATCGAAAAAAGAAAATATACTTACAATGACAAAGATTCAGGGAGACTCACAGAGAAAAATGAGGTTTTTGTCTGCATAACGATAATAATGTAAATGAATTATATAAGGCTTCCTACATGTCCCAAACTCTCTCTTAACATAAACATATACATGTATTCATTTAATACCTGCCCCAGCTCCATGAAGAAATACTATTATCATATTCTTTTTTTTTTTTTAAGAGTTGTTTATTTATCTCTCTGAGCAAGTGGGGGGTGGTGGGGGAAGGGAGAATCCTGAAGCAGACTCCCTGCTAAGTGCAGAGCCCGATGTGGGGCTCTATCCCAAAACCCTGAGATCATGACCTGAGCCAAACCCAAGAGTCAGCCGCTCAACCAACTGTGCCACCCAGTAGCCCCCGATTATCATATACTTAACTGTGTTTCAGGAAACAGGAGCACAAAGTACAACTTGTCCTAGATCCTACAAAGTGAGTAAGTGGACAGGCAGTGATTTGAACCCAGGTGGTCTGACTCCAGAATCCAGGCTCTCGTTGTTTTAGAAACCAGAGTCTTCTTCCTGAAACACAGCCATCGCTATGTGACTAGGAGCCACAGGAGTTTATAGAGTTAAAGAAAACTGGACTTGCTCTAAGAGCCCAAGGGGAAAACTAAGGAATTCTGCGGTTTTCCTTGGCTTGAGAAAAGGCCCTTGCCAACAAGAGAGCTTTCTGTCAGGCATCATTTGGGCAGCAGGGCTTCTGTGATGAATTAAAATAAAGACCTGTCACTTGGTCGATGATGTGTATAACAGTTCTCCTAGACGCAACAAAGCTGCCGAGTATTAGAAGACTTTGAAGAAAAAGGCAGGCAGCAGACAAGCTGTTTTTCCTCTCTTCCACATTTCACTTTCTTCCTTTTCTATCTCCCTATATCATTCCATACCAGATCAACTGTTTACAGATGTGAGGTTATTGATGTAAGTCACAGCAAACATCCCTGCATGAAAGCACATTTTTCTCTGTCCCTTTCAATCCCTCAGCCAGGGCAAGAGTTGGTTAATTTTTTTTTTAAGATTTTATTTATTTACTTGAGAAAAAAGAGAGTGTGAGAGAGATCATGAGCAGCAGGGAAGGGTAGAGGGAGAAGCACATGCCCCACTGAGCAGGGAGCCCAATGCAGAACTTGATCCCAGGACTCTGGGATCACGACCTGAGCCTAAGGCAGATGCTTAACCTACTGAGCCACCCAGGCTCCCAAGAGTTGGATAATCTGATCACCGGCACAGTTATTTGGCGAACTCTCGACCTGCAGCTACAAATCTGATCTTGAGCCTTCCTTTTGCAAGATCCTCCTGGACATAGTTCTTTGAGGGGACAGAAACCACCAGCCCACAGCCAGCATTCTACAGATCCTTTACCATTTACTTGCTTTAATTCCAGCAGCATAATTTTACCCACATCTCACAGAAATGAGTGTTTGGAGGTCCACTCAGGGCCTTTTTCTATTCCCCTGTCCTTGAGGGGATATGGTGTGCCTCTCTTCTTATCCTCTTTTTTCAGCCTATTTCTGTGTATACTCAGGATCCTGGCAAACCACTCACTCAGCCACATCACAGAACTACAGGAAACTCACCGTGAACTCAGCAGACCTAACATCACGGCTCTGGCAGCTGCCAGATCCACAAACATTTCAAGTTTCTAGGACTTTTAGGGTTCTTATAACGGTTACTTGGTAAGTTCCAAATACTTTTTTAAAAATTCCCAATATTTGCATATACCTGATCAATTTTATGTAAAAATATAATAATTAATTAATGTATTCATCACATTTGAATTGAGACCAGGAACTGAACCCAATGCTAGAAACTCAAGAGAAATAAGATATGGGTCCTGCTCATTTGTTGGGACTCATTTTGCTTGTAGGTAGTAGGAATCCAACTTAAAGTAGCTTAAACAAAAAATGAAGTGTGTTGCTTCATGTAACTGAAAAGTCCGAGCATAAGTTTTAGGCATGGATGGATCAAGGGAGCTTCTCTTTTCACCTCTGCTCATCTTTATTTCTCTTTCTGTGCTGGCCTCATTTTCTTAAAGATAACCTCCCCAATATAACCTGAACCAAAGACTTTAAGAAGCTTCAACTTAAGTTATTCTTAGGGATCAAAATAATAGAGGAATAGAGACCTTCTCTCTCATCCATTTGGCAAAAATCAAGGAAGATTCTGACTGGCTGTAGTTGATGGCGGGCCCATTTGATTGCCCGCTCTGGCCAGGAGAATGGAATATTCAATTAGGCCATGCTTAGGTTAGCTGCTTCCCTTCCCCCAGAGGAGGAATGTTCAACTTCAGTTGTACAACATGAAATGCATTTCCCACACAGAGAAAGGGGTGAAGGAGAGAGAAAAAGAATAGATATTCACTATGGTAGTTAGCCTCAAAGATGATCCCAAAGGATTTTCACCTCCTGGTATTTATATCCTTGCACAATCTTCCACACTATATCAGGACTAGCGTTTGTGACTAATAGAATCCAGCAGACGAGACGGTGTGTGACCTTCAAGGCTAAGTCATAAAAGGTATCGCAGGCTTCACCCTGCTCTCTCTTGGATTACCTGCTGTGAAGGAAGCCAGCCACCATGTTGTGAGGACGCCCATGCCACCCCCTGAGAAGATCCCTGGGGAGGGGAACTGAGGCCTTCTGCCAACAGCTAGTTCCAACTTGGTAGTCACTTGAGTGTGCCATCTGGAAAGTAGATTTTCCAGCCCCAATCAAGCCTTCAGATGACTGCAGCCGTGGTCTACACCTTGACTGCAACTTCTTGAGCGACTACCCAGCTAAGCTGCTTTTGAATTCCTGAGCTGCAGATACTGTGAGATCTGTGAGATCATAAATGTTTATAATCCTTTCAGGCCATTAAGTCTTGGAGTAATGTGTTCCTCAGAAGTAGGAACTCACATCCAAGTAGCTCATTGCCCAGCCTAAAGATGTAGACATTAAGTGACTAACTTTAATTTGTGAGTGGGAAAGGAAGATGGGAAAGGAAGATGGAAGAGAAGCCTCTGTGCAGTTTCACAGGAGAGACCACCTCTGAGCTAGGCTCAGGGAAGAATGCGACGAGGAACTGAATCCAGGCCAAGGGAACAGCCAAAGGCTCAGAGACTTGAAAAGTGAGCTGTGTGTTCATGGAAATGCAAATAGAATAGTGTGGTTACAGTTAAGGCAATGGTTCATCAGAATCACAAGGAGGATGTAAAAAATACACAGCTACTCAAATCCTAGCCCTGGACAGTCTGATGATTAGGAAACAGTGGTTTGGGTTTGCAAGGTTGTTTTTGGTTTGGGGTGACGTGGTTAGCTGTTTGCTGTGAAGATATGTGTCTGGTGCAGTGTTTTTGGTGCGGTCTTTGAACCACATGCTACAGAAAGCAGAAAACATAGGCTCTTGGGGCCAAATCAATCCTAATAAAATAGAATATGAATGAGCAGGTAGAGTGGAGCCTAGAGATCTGCATTCTAACAAACATTTTAGGAAATTTTATGCATACAAGTGCATTAGTGTATAAGCTTGAGAGATGAGTGATTTGTGGAAAACCCAGGAAAGAATTGTCTTATGGAAATAAGGAGCATTTCAAGGAGGTGACGAATTCTAAATTGGATATACACATTTTCCATAATGATGTAAAAATACACTTAAGTAAAAAGACTAGCAGGAAATATCCCAAAATAGCCATGCTTGTATTATGATGGTGGCAGTTGTAGACACTAGGGTTTTGTTTTTGTTTTTGTTTTCTGTAGTATAGGTCCATTAGCACCACAACTTAATGATTTTTCAGAAAGTTTAAGGAGCTGTGTTAATGATGTGGAGAAGTCAAGTTGACAAGGGTTGAAAAGAGGTCATTGGCCTTCGCAAGTGGGAGGCCATTGGAGACCTTTGGATGAGGGGGTGGAAGCCAGATTACAATGGCTGGATTCAGTGAATGGGGAGGAAGTAGAGGGAACCACTAAGTCAAGAAGTTTGGAAGCAAAGGCAAAATTTAAAATAAAATTGCTCTCTTTTTTTATAGACTATAAAAGTAATACTTGTTCGTTATATAAAATTGGGTAATTCAGAATATTAAGAACAGAATAATAGTCACCAATAATCCCACCACCAATGCCAAACCACGTTAACAGTTTGGTATATTTGTCGAACATTTCCCCTTTGCAACAGTGCTCTGAGGTAGAGAGAATGGCTCAAAATCATCCACATTATTTTCAGTTGAGTAAACCAAGGCTCAGAAAGAGATTTTTTTCTGAGGCACCAGAACAATCTATAATAAAGTTGATTGGTTTCCATAGTGCTTTGACTTGTGTTTCCTGGCTCCCCTGTCCACCGCCCCCACTGCCCCCTCAACCCAAGAAGTGGCCAGTCTAGCCATTTCCTTGTGCCCTATGGTGTCCTGAACCAATGTTTCAGCCGCAATGCCTCTAACATTCCACTACACCTATGGATTTACATTCTTCAATCACCCACAAGGCCTGTTCTTTCTAAGAGTAGGACCTGGATCTCATTTATCTTGGTATTTCCAGATCCTCGATAGCATTTTATAAAGAATCATTGCAAAATATGTTTCCAGAATGACAAATGATGGGTGGTATTTGATATAGTAACTGATGCAGTTTTCATCCTCAGTGGTTCTATTCTTTGTAATTCTTCCCCCATCCTGGTGGCAGCTAGGGTGTTCTGTACACAGACTCTCTCAGGGAAGAATAACAGTAGAATCAGAGTCCAATGATTGGCTTTTGACTTTCAAAAGCTCAGGTGGGTGACCACAACACATATAGAAGAGGGCTGAAGGGCTGTATTACCCTCGACTAAATGTGGTCAGATTGAGAAGAGAAAGGAAGGTGGATAAGAAAGGAAACAAGCGAGATATGAGTGTGAGTTCCCTCCCAGGAAAGGGGCCTGGTGAATCCCTGGTGAATCCCACTCTGCTCAATCCCATTCCAGAAAAGAGCTTGTCCAGGTAATAAAACACCAGAGCTGTCCATGCTTCAGTGTGGCTTTAGAAGAGCAGGAAGAAATGGCCATGTGGAGAGTTGAGACCAGCACGCTGTCCAACAGAAATAGAATTTGAGCCACATATGGAATCTTCAGTGTCCTAGTAAGTAGCCACATTAAAGAAAGTAGAAAGAAACTGGTGCAATGAGTTTTAATAAACTAGTTTATCTAACCCAATATATTCAAATATTATTGCCCCATGTAATCAATACAGAAATTGTGAATGAGATATTTTGTATTCTTTATATGAAGTCTTTGAAATCTAGTATGCATTTATAGTCACAGCACATCCCAGTCTGGAGTAGCTATATTTCAGTTTCATGTTCAGAAGCCAGCTGAAGCTGGTGGCCATTTTACACAGCCCAAGTCTGGACAATCAGACATAAAATGGCCCCATGGAATCACCTGGCTGAAAATTGGAGCCATAGGATTTTTCTTATGTGCTCAAGAATACATTGATAAGGCCCAAAGAGCCAGGTGACCTAAGGACATCATGTTCCAGGCTGAGTGGAGTCTCATCTGCATGCACTGAGCAGACAGAAGGCCATCTGGATGTCTCAGTGGATGCCATGGAAACACGGCAATCCAGGGTAAACCCCCAGGAACTTGGATACCACCCTGGGGAAAGGTGAAAGTCCACCTAGTCATGGTTAAGTGTCCACCATGTAAGAGAATAGGACAGGGCTCAAAGGAAGTTCTATATAGAAAAAGAAAGTTACAGTTATTTTGAGGATGGAGATTCAACCTCACTACAAAAGCAATGAATGAGCATAACTAGAATTGAGGTTATTGGAAGCCCCATCTTCTGTTTTCTTATGGACTGCCAGAGTTGATTTCTTTCTTTTTTTAAAAGATTGATTTATTTATGTGAGAGGGAGAGCATGTGTGCCAGAGCATGGGGAGGAGCGGCAAGGGGAGAGAGAATCCTGAAGCAGACTCTCCAGTGAGCACCAAGCCTGATTCTGGGCTTGATCCCATGGGCTCAATCCCAGGACCCTGTGTCCATGACCTGAGCCAAAATCAAGATTCAGATGCCTAACTGACTGAGCCACCCAGGTATTCCAACCAGAACATGATTTTTTTTTTTTTTAAGATTTTATTTATTTATTTGACAGACAGAGATCACAAGTAGGCAGAGAGGCAGGCAGAGAGAGAGGGAGAAGCAGGTTCCCTGCTGAGCAGAGAGTCCGATGCGGGGCTCGATCCCAGGACTCTGGAATCATGACCCTAGCGGAAGGCAGAGGCTTAACCCACTGAGCCCCCCCAGGCGCCCCCCAGAACGTGATTTAAAGGAGGGTGTAGCTGTTCATCAAGCCAATGTCAGGAGAAAAGACGGGTGGGATAGCACTCTTCTATTAAAAGTACTCAAGAGACTTGGGGCGCCTGGGTGGCTCAGTGGGTTAAAGCCTCTGCCTTCGGTTCAGGACATGAACCCAGGGTTCTTGGGATCAAGGCCCACATCGGGCTCTCTGCTCAGCAGGAAGCCTGCTTCCCCCTCTCTCTCTGCCTTCCTGTCTACTTGTGATCTCTGCCTGTCAAATTAATAAATAAAACTTGAAAAAAAAAACATTTCTTTAAAAAAAAAGTACTCAAGAGACTTAATAGCAGAATGGTAATATATTCAAGCGCTGTATTGACTGGATCCTGATCTGAACAAATAAAAGATTTTAAGGAAATTGAAGAAACTTGTATTTTAATTGGGTTACTAGATGATTGCTAATTTGGATGTTATTGTGTGGTTATGTAGGGAAATGTCCTTATCTCTTTGAGATAAACATAAAAAAATTAGGGGTAAAATGTCATGTTCCTTGAAGACCAATGTTCATAGCAGCCTTGTTCATAGCAGTCCCAAAGCAGAAAAAAACCCAAATATCCATCAACTGATGAACAGATAAATAAAATATAGTATATCTAGACAATGGGATATTATCCAGCCATGAAGTACTGACTCATGCTACAACATGGGTAAACCTTAAAAATATTATGTTAAATAAAAGTAGCCAGTGGGGTGCCTGGGTGGCTCAGTGGGTTAAGACTCTGCCTTCGGCTCAGGCCATGATCCCAGGGTCCTGGGATCAAGCCCCGCATCGGGCTCTCTGCTCAGCGGGGAGCCTGCTTCTCCCTCTCTCTCTCTCTGCCTGCCTCTCTGCCTCCTTGTGATCTCTCTCTGTCAAGTAAATAAATAAAATCTTAAAAAAAAAAGTAGCCAGTAACAAAATGTCATATGTTATGATTCCATTTATATGAAACGTTTAGGGCACACAAAATGTATAATAGAGACAGAAAGTAGGTTAGTAGTTGACTAGGGCTAGGGAAGTGGTGGGAAGTGGGGTTAACAGCTAGAGAATTTAGTTTCTTTTTGGGGGTGATGACAGTGTCTTCAAATTGATAATCATAATGGTTGGACATACCTGTAAATATACTAAAAACATTAAATTGTGCTATTTAAATGGGTGAATTGTATGCTATATGAAGTATGCCTCAATAAAGCTATTTTTAAAAAAGAAAAGAAGGGAAAAGAGTCATGCTCTATAATTTTGTTTCAAACAAGGAGCAAATAGGGGTTGGTTAAATGTCTGCCTTTGGACTTGGGTCATGATCCTGGAGTCCTGGGATCGACCCCCACGTCAGGCTCTCTGCTAAGTGGGGAGCCTGCTTCTCCCCGTCCCTCTATCCCTCCCCCGCCCTTGCTCTCTCTCTCAAATAAATGGAATCTTTAAAAAAATACTAAAAAATAAAAACAAAACAAGGAATATAGCAAAGTTAACATTGTTAAATCTGGATGTTGGATATATGGGGGCTCATTATGTTATTCTCTCTACCCGTTTGTATATTTAAAAAAATTTTTTTTTTTTTAATGAAGAAAGGAGGGTAGTGGTTCTATTTAACATCCATGCTCTTGGGCATTCATTTGAGAGGGCATTCCCTTGCCTTTACTAATTGCATAATAAAATAAAGAAAGATAGCACCTTCCTCTCTTTTGCAGATGCCTGCGATGCAAGGAATCGCCTGAGGGATAGTAAATATTATTTAATTTCCTCCACTACTGATAAGCTCTCTGGGGAGCAGTGAGGGGCTACCTGGAGAACCAGGCTTTGGGGGCTAACTGATAGAAATGACCCCTCACACTTCCCGGCCGCCCCAGATCTGAAGGGAGTCCTGCGCCGGCAGAGCAGAATCATAGAAGAGAAATGCAAAGAAGGGAGACAGGGAGGAAGGAGCATTAGAGTTGTGCCTAACTGTAAGAAAATGTTAATTATAGAAAGAAAATGCCAGAAAACTAAGAGATTATAAGACAATTATTCATTTTATAGAAATACTTCTAAGGCTTTATAAAAACATAACTAATAATTTTCAGTAATACATGCAAATACATGTAATGATAAAAGACAATAGTTGTATATAGTACTATGTGCGTTGTTCCACTTTCCACAGAGTTGACTCGTTTAATCCTCATTTTAATCCCCATTTCACAGCTGAGACCACGGCAGGTTGAAAATCCAAGCAACGAAAGGACAGACCAAAGTTTCCAGTGCCAGGCTCTTAACGGCTACACTTGACCTGACCCCTTCTACAAGACACAAAAGGGCTCTTCCCCTCCCCAGAAGCCACCACTGCCACCAGCTTCCTGGGGATCCTTCCAGAAGACAGATAATGCAAGGAAACTTTTCTCTTGCAGGCTCATTCAAGCCCATTTTTCAATCGGCAGTTTGGAAAATAGATTCAAATGCTCCTTTCCATGCATGCGGTTAGTTCTGACTCATAAACTCTAAGTCCCGCAGGCGCCCGCAGAGAGGCACAGCCCATTACATTGCCACCTGTAAGCCCACAGACCCACAAACAAGGGGCCTCTGATTTACTAGGCTTCTCCCTGCTGGTCCACAGAGCCGTTAATCTTCTGCCCGGGGGCAGCGTTTGACAGCTCCCAAAGGTCCCGTGAAGTACTCTTTTCAAAGTGAAATTCTCAATCAAATAAACTTGAAACAGACTTGGTCTGGATCCAGGTACAGACCTGCCCTCCCCCCCCCCCCCCAAGCCACCAGACCCCAGGCAGCAGTTGGCTACACTTCACTTCCTGGGTTTTTTGAATCCTCTGGTGCAGACTCCGTTTTTTTTCCTTCAATAAAACAGTGATTTAAAACCTTCATTCTTCCTGTTTTAAAACGGTGCCAAGGCATAATCATCCTGTCTTCACCAAGGAGGACACAAAAATCAGCTAGGGCTCTGTAGTCACTCCCGTGGTGGATTGTCAGGTAAGTACTTCCTTAGACCCGCCCAGCTGCTTTTTGAAAAATCTCTGAACTTTTATCCAATTAGAACTATTTTTTTCATTCCTCCTTCCCCCCCCATTTGAAATTTTATTTTGATTCTTTCTAAGCATTCAGTTTCCCTTTAGACATTCAGATTATTCCAACTTTTTGGTGAGTGCCTACAGGTTCTCCTCACCTTTACCAGGGACTTCAGTGGTTCCCACGGTGACTATAAAAATAAAAGTTTTCTTTGTTTTTTTCTGTAAACTCTGAGAAGAAAACAACGTGAAGAATGATTTCTTATGGCATAGTAGTGGGGGAAAGGATTTGTGAGGGACAAAGGTATACAGTAAATTTCTAATATCTCCACAGTTTATTTTATTTTTAAAAAAGATTTTATTTATTTATTTCACAGAGAGAGAGAGAGATCAAAAGCAGGCTCGCTGCTGAGCAGAGAGCCCAATGTGGGACCCGATCCCAGGACTCTGAGATCATGACCTGAGCTGAAGGCAGAGGCTTAACCCACTGAGCCACCCAGGCACACCCTCCACAGTTTAGATGCACAGTATTTCAGACAAAGTTCAGAATAACCATAATGAAGAATAAAGAGCATTGTGTATCTTTGCCTCAGACCATGAATACAAAAGAAAAGGGCTGTCTTGCCACCTGATGGAGGAATCTCAGATGAAATGCCAATTCTATTGATTCGCTTAGCAAATATTTATCAAGGACCTCCTCTGTTCAAAGCCTTATTAATAAGGGTAACAAAAAACTATTTGGTTATCAGGACAATTTATTTACAAGACACTGAAATGCCAGATAATTAAGAATAGCCAAAATGACTTGTATATAAGACGCTGTGCAATTTCCTGTTGTCTTTCAGCATTTTCCAGCTATAACATTTTTAAAGGATAGATTTCTAAAAATGGTAAAATCATGACTCTCAAGCAGATATGAAATGAACTCCTGTTAAAGATTTTACTTAATTCATTATTCAGTGAAGAAACGGGAAATACAGTGTATCTGATTCAAAGGAAAAATCAAAAGAACACCATTTTATATGGAGTAAAGAAATGTTGAAATGAATTTATGTAGGGACATAATACTGGCATTTTTACTTGGGTGGGGCTTCAGGGGTGTGGGGGAAGTCCATTTGAATCACCACACCACAGTTCCACCATAGAATTTATTTCTATGACACTAGATAATTATTTCTCATTGCTATCAGATATCTACAAATTGAATTATAAAATAGCTTAGTGAAAAGCTTGAATTGAAGATAAAGAAAAGGGTGTGTTCAAAGAAATATAATTTTTCATGAGAAACATCCAGTAATCCCCTCTGTTTATTCTAAATTTCCTTACAGAGGGGCACCTGGGTGGGTCAGTGGGTTAAGCCTCTGCCTTCAGCCCAAGCCATGATCTCAGGGTCCTGGGATCGAGCCCCGCATTGGGCTTTCTGCTCAGTGGGGAGCCTGCTTCCCCCTCTCTTTGCCTGCCTCTCTGCCTACTTCCTATCTCTCTCTGTCAAATAAATAAATAAATAAATAAATCTTTAAAAATAAACAAACAAATAAACTTCCTTACAGTATGAATTCCCAAAATAAAAAGTAAGTAAAAATAAGTAATGCTATTCATTCAGTGCTTTCCAATTCCTAGGCAATATGCTAAGGTCTTTACATACATTATTATTAGATGGACATTAATATTACCATTTTACAGATAACTGAGAATAACGTGCCCAATGTCCCGACATTTACTTATTTATTTATTGAAGTATAATTGACATAGTGAGACTGTAATTGACGTATCCTATTAGTTTCAGGAGTACATCATAGTGATTAGATATTTTCATGTGTTATGAAATGATCCCATGATACCATCTGTCTCCATACAGTTATTACACTATTTTTTACTATATTCCCTACATTGTACATTATATCCTGGTGACTTACTTATTTTATAACTGGAAGTTTGTACCTCTTAATCCCCTTTACCCCTAACCCCTAAGCCCTCCCCCTCTGGTAACCAACAGATTGCTTCCCAAATCTACTCTGAGTCTGTTTTGTTTTGTTTTTTTAGATTCCCCATATAAGTGAGCTCAGTATTCCAATATTGAAGTGAAAGCGACTGATTCAAAAGCTTTCAAAAAGTATTTAAGATGTTGACTAAATTTTTATAAACGTGTGTAGATTCATGTAACCACAACCACAATACAGGACTGTTCCATCACCCCCAAATCTCCTAGTGCTATTCATTTGTAGTCCTATCCTCTCCTTACCCTTGGCAGCCACTGCCTGTTCTCTGTTGCCATACTTTTGTCTTTGAGAATGTAAAAAAAAAAAAGGAACCATATCATATGTAACATTAAAATTTTTTTTTAAATTTTGAAGTAATTATAGATTCATAGGGAGTTGTAAAGATCAACGAACAGAGATTCTATTACTCTTCCCCAGTTATCCCAATGCAGGAATCTTAACCTTACTATAGTGCAATATCAAAACCAGGACATTGACCTTGGTGCAATCCACAGCCCTCATTCCATGTTCATCAGTTTTGCGTGTATGCATTTGTGGGTGTGTACATGGTTCTGTACAATTTTATCACGTGGGGGTTTGTATAACCACCACCACAGTTGAGACACAGAATTGTTCCATAGCTGCAAAGACCCTTGTGTTACCCCCTTGCAGTCACAATTTTTGGAAGCCTTTCCTTATATGTTCCCCTCCTTTTAAAAAAGACCTACCATAATGTAATTTAACAGATTTAATCCAATTCTTTTTGCAGGGGTACTGTAAGTTATATTTTGTTTTTTACTGACATGATTATTTTTAGAAATAAATAATATGAGGGCCACCCGGGTGCCTCTGCCAATTAAGCATCTGCCTTTGGCTCAGGTCATGACCCTGGGGTCCTGGGATCAAGCCCCGCCATCAGGGAATCTCCTTCTCCTCCCTCTGTCCCTCCCCCATGGTTTGTGCACTCTCTCTCTCTCTCTCTCTCACTCACTCAATGTCTCTCAAATAAATAAATAAAACCATATATTTTTTTTTTTTTTTTTATCACATAGAGAGGGTGTGTTAAAAAGTGATCTATCCCAGGTAGATCACTTTGCTATGGGGGTCATTATTTGGAAACCAGAATCTTGGACTTCCGAAGGCATCAAGGATGCAGTAGCCCATCACTAAAAATGAGTTCAAACTCTCTTACAGCTGTTGAGCCAAATGGCAGAACCTTAAAATAATTTTTCCGCCTCAGTATTTTTTTGAAAAACAAATTTTATAATAAAAAGTATAACATGTTAAACTTATAAAAATGTCATACTTTGGCAGTAAATAGATGAACTATGGAAATGGAATAAATAGAATCTGTCTTTAAGTTAAAAAAGACTCTTTAAGGGGAAAAATAGTTTCCAAACCTATAAAATCTTAGTGTTTCCTTGAGTCTCTTTTTCTCCTCCCCATCTAATCAGATTTTTATTATTATTTTTTAAAGATTTACATATTTGCTTTTAGAGAGAGAGAGAGCATACAGTGGGAAGGGGTATAGAGAGAATGAGTGTCCCAAGCAGACTCTGCGCTGAGCGAGGTATCCAAAGAGGGGCTCGATCTACAACCATGAGATCACGACCTGAGCTGAAACCAAGAGTCAGACACCCAGGTGACTGTGCCATCCAGGTGCCCCTCAGATTTATTATTTTAAGGTAATGTATCCAATATTACTTATTTACACACTTCATCTCTAATTTTTTTTCTATTTGCCTATAAATTAAAATCAATTTTATTTGTAAAGAAGATTGCTGCTTAGGAATTACCAGACTACTATCCAATCATATTGATTTGTGAGGGACACTCCTTTCTTATTGGCCCCATCCATTTCTTCTTTCATGTTGTTTTTGTCATGAATTAATATTTATTATAAATGTAAGTTTGGTTCCTACCTTTTGCTCAAGTTATCCCTCTTGTTATCTGGTCTGTTTAGCCTCTATTCGTGATGGAATTTTTCTCCAAACGCCTGGACAGAGACATTCCATTCAGCTACTGATGCCATATCTTATTTGCAGACCCATGCCTGGAATAATGAAGAAATCAAATACTAATGAGAGGGGACAACAAGAGAAGTTTTTACTTTTTCATTTTTATTGACTTTTTTAATGAAAAGTTTGCTTTTCTGTTTTTATTGACTTTTTTAATAAGGAGTCTCTTTTCCATATAATTGGAATTATGAGCCAAGATGTGGGCAACTTTCAGAGCTGACTTAATGAACTCATTTTCATGATTGGATAAATACATTGTCTGTGGTTCTTGGTGATTGGCTTTGCCCCAGGGTCCACAGACACGGCTACAAATGAGCACAGTACAACACTGCTCCTTCAGGTAGGAGGAGAATTCTCCATTTGCCCCTCTAGATTGATGCTCTACTCTTCCCCACCTAGGGTTGCCAGATTTAGCAAAACTACAGGATGAAGAGTGACGTGGGATGTTTCCCCCCAACTCCTCCTCCTCTGGCTCCTGCAGGTCATTTGGGTCCCTCCACAAAGCCACAGCTCCTGCTGGTGGCCCGTCTTACAGATAGACTTACTCTCCACTCCCAGGAACTCTCTTGTCTCTTGACCCTGGGGCACAGGAAAGGCAAAGGCTCTCTCTGTTCTAGCCCCAAAGTGCTTCATCATCCCATTCTGGTTTCCTTGAACCTGACACACCACTGAAAATGGTCCCTCCCTTAAATTCTGCTCAGTTCCCCATTGGAAAATGCCATCTGTTTTCCGTCAGGACTCTGACTGACATAAAATCTGATTAGCAGAGAACACATGACCTGTTCTGTAGAAATATAAATTGTAAATTGAATCCTAGCTTTCCATTTACATAAATCTATGTTTGTGGGCTTCCAGAGTTTCAAGGGTGCTGTAGCTTAATTTATGATGTATCTTCAACTGAAGGGGAATCCTAATATCTGTGATTTTGGAGGCGTTGGAGATGGCTCTAGTCATTCACTATTAGAAGTAAGTCAATAGTGAAGATGTCTATGTGTATGATATTTGATATTCTTTTGATCCCTTCCTTGCATAAATATCCATCATATTTATTCACTTAATTTTACTTACCTTCTAAGATAATGTAAGTGTGTGCATGTATAGATGTGTATCTGTGTGCCTGCATAAAATGTAAAAAGAGTGGGGAAATGATTAAATAAATCATGATAAATTCATACTGTTGAATACTATGTAGTCACTAAATAGAATGAATAGAATTAGGCCTTTAAGTACTAATACGGAAGTAGCTCTAAGACATTTTGTTAAGTAACAACACCAAGATCTGACTGAAAAATACAGAATCAAATCCTTTGTGTATGTGTAACCGTGAAGAGGAGATGGAGGAGGCTGAGCCTGCCAGCCCACAGCCAGTGCCTTGGCACAACAGGGAATAGTGCTTTGCTCTCTTCGCTTACATGTGGCAGAGGACTGTTGTATATCTTTTATTCATTTATTTATTTTTTAAAAGATTTTATTTATTTATTTAACAGAGAGAGACACACAGCGAGAGAGAGAACACAAGCAGGGGGAGCGGCAGAGGGAGAACCAGGCTCCCCACTGAGCAGAGAGCACAGCGTGTGGCTCAACCCCAGGACCCTGGGATCAGGACCTGAGCTGAAGGCAGACGCTTCACGACTGAGCCACCCAGGCGCCCCTCTTAAAAGATAACGTATCTTTTAGAATGTGTGTTTTGTGTCCATTTATGCTTTCTCCTAACACCTCACTAAAATGACAGTGAAAACGTAAAGAGACAATGCAGGGCGAGCAGAACAGAGACCGTGATCGAGGATTAGAGACAACAGCATTCTGGAAGGTTAAAGTGGTGGCTAGGTAGTACCTGAAGTACAGCACTGAGACCTGAAGCTTACGTCTCCGCACAGGTGCTTGCAAGAGAGAAGCAAACTGATTCATGGCCCAGAATACCTGAAAAAGACTCAGAAGCTAGATACCTTCAAAGGAGGGGCAAGAGGTGAGATAAACATAGGATAATTAGTTGAGAGTTTGCATAAGGAGCAGTTAGATGCCTTGAACTTCTCCCCACCCCTGAAGTCCAGTGATTACATCTCCAACCCAAGAAGGAAATAGATTTGGTGATGGGGAGATCATGCCCAAGAGACTGTGGACTCAGGGATGATCCCAGGCACAGCTGAAGGTGGGCATGAAGCACAGAACAGAAGACAGAGGGATTGAGTGACCCTAACAGACTAGTTGGCTACTTGCAACCAGGCACAGTTCTAAGATGACCAAAAAAAGGCGAGGGAAATTCCATACATCCCCCATACTCTCTCACTCTGCCCTGTAACTAGAGCCCCTCCAGAACAACAGAACCAACAGCATGATAACATATGAATGTAATATATTCATTATAAAGAATCAGCTTACTTGAACATGGAGACCAGTTAGTCCCGGGATCTGCAGTCAGCAAGCTAGAAACCCGGGAGAGCCGAAGGGAGAGCTCCAGCTCTTGTCCGAGTCCAAAGGCAGGAGAACGCCAACAGCCCAGGTAGTAGGCAGTCAGGAAGAGAAAGTGAATTCTCTCTAAAACAACATTTGCTTCTGTCCCTGGAGTTTCAGTGAATCGAATGAGACCTACCCACACTGCTGAGGGCACTCGGCTGCATTCAGTCTACTGATTCTGATAAGGAAAGTGTGTTCTGAGTGGCTGACCAATCCAGCAGGGGAATCCCAGTCCCGGTCCCAGGGCCACTGCAGGCTTTCCTCTAGCCTCACTGGTCCCAGCTGCAAGAGTGGCACAGATACGGAAGGACAAGTATATAAGATAAGTGTGTAAGATACCCACTTTGTGCTTGGGGCTCAGACCCTTGAGAGATTACTCTTTTCTGGGCCTGCCAGTGTGAAGTACACCTCGGATTCTCCAAGGTCTCCGAGTATGGCTTGGTTCTTCTGCCAGAATCCAGTCCCTAACAATTCAAACGTTAGTCTCATCCTGAAAACTCACAGACACACCCAGAATAACGTCTGACCACGAATCTGGGCACCTGTGGCCCAGCCAAGCTGACACATAGAAGGCACCATCATAGATAGATATGGAGCATAGCCCAGAATAAAGGATAGGAAGGGTCCCATTAAGATAGAGAAATGAAAATGACCCATACCAAGGCACAACATGGTAAAATACCCAGTAGGGATTAAAAAAAATAGTTTTTTTAAAAGCTTCCATAAAGAAAAAGAAAGGTCATGAGGAAAAAGAGTAGCGTTGAACTCTCAAGACCAAGGGTTGAAAGCTAACAAAGCAATGCCTTCAGAATTTTGAGGGAATATCTTGCCAATCCAATTTTTTGCAGAGCTAAACAATCAAATAAGAATATAGAAAAAAAGATGTTTTCAAACAGGAAAATCTCAACTCTGCTTTACATCTTTTTTTTCCACCAGGAATTTCTGGAACATGTATGATAGCAAAGGAAGAGAGAATAAACAAAGGAAGAGGAAGACAGGAGTGAGGAAACAAGAATTCCAACAAAGGAAAAAGGCAAATTGAATTTCTAGAGTCATGAGAAAGAAAATATGAGGCTGACAAAATTTAGCCATTCTAGAGATCAACCAGTCTTGATAGAAACAGCAGGATGGAAGGGTCTGAGAGAGATGTCTCCATTAAAAGCAAAAACAAAAACAAAAACAAAAATCACAAGAAAACTTGAAGTGCTTGACAATGTTGTTGGGAAGAAAATTGTAGAAGTATAAGAAAAATTATATACTCATGCACATACAAATTTCATTCACACATACTAAAACAAAGCAAAACAAATAAATATGTAATATTTAGCTCCTGGAAAGATAGAAGTATAAAAAAGAAATATATACAATGCATTGCTTACTTGCAAGCAATATTTGCATTATTATATTATAAAAACTGAATATTCATTTAATACAAAATTATGATTAAAATACACAGGGTTGGGGGAAAAGAACATGTGTGTGTGTGTGTGTGTGTGTGTGTGTGTGTTTGTGTGTGTGTATAGGAGTGGTAAAAGAACATTAAGTCCTTCCATAATGGGAAGTCAGTACATAATGTCTAAAATTGTTTAATCAGTAGCTGCATAATGTTATTACTAAAACTAAGGAGTAAAATATAAGAGGAGAAACAGCTATTGAATTAAAAATTGCCTCTGCCTTTGGGGAATCTAATTCCAGGGCCAATTACTGTTTTTTTTTGTTGTTGCTGATTGTTATCATAAATTTGGTGGTATTAGTTGATCTTCCAAAACACATCTGAGTATTTTTTTGTTGCCCAAAATATTTTTTTTTTAAGATTTATTTATTTGACAGATAGAGATTACAAGTAGGCAGAGAGGCAGGCAGAGAGAGAGGAGGAAGCAGACTCCCCACCGAGCAGAGAGCCTGATGCGGGGCTCGATCCCAGCACCCCGGGATCATGACCTGAGCTGAAGGCAGAGGCTTTAACCCGCTGAGCCACCCAGGCGCCCCACCCAAAATATTTTTATAAACAAAAGAAATTGTGTACAAGATGATACAAAAGATATTTATGTTAAAGGTTTCTTTAAGCTTTCTGGAATAGGTTGAGTCCAGATAAACAAGATATGTTGATATTAATTATCTACTAGTTATTAATCACTATTTTCCTAATTCAAGTGGCTAAATACATTAGGACATATACTTTATTGTATTATTTAGAAAACATTTCTATCAGAGTAAAAATTTTCTATTAGGAAAAAAAATCCTTTTCTTCAACCCTAAAAGAAAGATTAGTAAGAGAAAATCAAATTTATTTAATCTTAATTTTATGTAATGCAAGAGCCTTCATAAAGAAATGAAGATTCTAAGAAATGGTTAAACCTGAGTGGTTTTATTCTCAGTTTGAAGAAGAGTGGAAAGTCGTGGAAAAATGTGGGAGGGTGAAAGTGTACAAATTGAGAGTGCTAAACTGGGGGAAACTTAGCAATACTTGTATGGATCCCTCTCAGAGTCCCTTTGTCCTTTTTTTTTTTTTTTTTTTTTTATGACAGGGATGGGGCAGGAGGAGCAGAGGGAGAGAGAGACTCTTAAGCAGGTCTCATGCCCAGCACAGAGCCCAGTGAAGGCCTCAATCTCACAGCCCTGAGATCATGACCTGAGCTGAAATCAAGAGTCAGACACTTGGGGCGCCTGGGTGGCTCAGTGGGTTAAGCCGCTGCCTTCGGCTCAGGTCATGATCTCAGGGTCCTGGGATCGAGTCCCGCATCGGGCTCTCTGCTCAGCAGGGAGCCTGCTTCCCTCTCTCTCTCTCTGCCTGCCTCTCTATCTACTTGTGATCTCTCTCTGTCAAATAAATAAATAAAATCTTTAAAAAAAAAAAAAAAAGAGTCAGACACTTAACTGACTGAGCCACTCAGGTGCCTCTTCCTCTGTCTTTGAAAGAAAGGATGGGATGCTCCTTTTCTGTGGGTATAGGGCTTCTCATATGAGGGGTTTTTATTGTTGTTTTTAAAGTTTATTTATTTACTTTTTTGAGAGAGAGAGGGAGTGCGGGAGCACAAGCAGGGGGAAGGGTCTGAGGGAGAGGGAGACAGAGACTCCCCACTGAGCAGGGAGCCCGAGGTGGGCCTAGATCCCTGGACCCCGGGATCATGACCTGAGCTGAAAGCAGACACTTAACTGGACTGACCCATCCAGGCGCCCCTCATTTGAGGGTTTTATGACCTAATTCAGGGCAGAAGGGAAGATCATAGAGTCCTTCCTGCACCTGCCATTTCCCAAATTCCTTTAGCTTAAAACATTCCATATGCCAAGGTGCCATATTTGGGAGTAGTGTGTTCTGAACCCTGTCACCATCATGAATTAAACGTATTAACTCCTTGAAATATTGTTGCTAAGAATCTTTATATAGAATCGATAATTCTGTAATTTTATTTCACTCTTTTACATGAATTTTCTACCATGTTCTCTTAATAACCATCAAAGGAAACAACCCTAGATTAATACTTTAAAAGTTAATGAATTATTTAGACATATCCTTTAGAGATATTTAGATATATCCTCTCATTTAATTTCCTCCCTCTAATCACTGTAGAAGTATTAATATCCAGTGTCAAAATCTTGGCTGAAATTTCTTTAAAATATCCTTGT
This sequence comes from Meles meles, assembly GCF_922984935.1. Lineage (NCBI taxonomy): Eukaryota > Metazoa > Chordata > Mammalia > Carnivora > Mustelidae > Meles > Meles meles. The sequence goes on along the minus strand of NC_060074.1, from coordinate 56,733,521 downwards.
GCAAGTAATACTCTTAAAATAAATGTAGTTGTGCAGAAAACAATCTGGAGGAATGTATAACAAAAAACCTACAGTGAGTATCTGGTACGTGACATTGGGGAGGGTTTTCCTTCAACCATCAGGTCGTTGGTATTTTTGTTATAGCAGCCCGGATGGACGAAGACACACGGGAGATAAAAGAATCTCTGGAGTCCCCTTTGACAACTCTCCGTCTCTCCTGACCCATAGCCATTCCATTAGCAAGTCTTCCCATCTGTCACTCCAAAATCTGTTTCTAACGGGCCTGCCTCTGTCCGGTTGCACCAGAGTTTTGGTCCTGGCTCTCAGGAGAGGTGTCCCACAGAACCACTGTAACAGCTGCAATTTTATTCTTGCTTACTCTGGTGTTTTTACCACATAGCAACCAGAGTGACCTTTCTAAAGCGCAAGTTTGACAATGTCTCCCTCGTATTTTACTTTAAAAATGTTTAAAGTCAGGTTGGTTGAGGTATAATTTACATAACAGTAAAATTCACCCCTTTAAGGGATACAGTTCCTTGAAGTTTAACAATTGTACACCACATGCACAATATAGAAAAATTCCTTTGTCCCCCAAAGTTCCCTTGAGCCCCTTTGTAGCCAAACCTTTCTCAACCCACAGCCCCCGGCCACTGCTCTGTTTTCTGTCTTTAGAGCAGTACCTTTTCCACAATGTTACAGAAGTGCAATCACACTATATGTAGCCTTTTGAGTCTGGTTTCTTTCACTTAGCAGAAAGCATCTGAAATTCATTCATTAGTCGCATGTGTCAGGTCTTTCCTTTTTATTGCTAACTGGTATTCCGGCAATTATAACTCCTTATCCATCATCTGTTGGTAGACGTTTGAGTTGTTGCCAAATTTGGGTGTCTACAATGAAAGCCACAATAAACATGTATGTTCTGGTTGGTTGGATTTTTTGGATGGAGAGACTTAATGTATCCATTTCTCTTGGTTAAATACATAGGAGTGGGATTTCTGGGCAGTATACGGTAAATTCATGTTACATGTTACAAGAAACATACTCTGCTTTCCAAAGTGGCCATACCATTTTGCATTCCCACCAGCAGGGTATGAATTCCCGGGGCTCCCCATCCTCCTCAGCACTTGGTAATGTCAGGTCTGTTCACTGGAGCCATTCTGGTTTTAACCTGCATTTCCTTAATGATTAACGATGTTGAGCATCTTTCCATGTGCTTCGTTGCTACCCATCTCTTTTCTTTGGTGAAGTGTCCAAATTCGCCACTTACCAAAAAAAGATAATTGGATTGTTTTGTTACTGAGTTGTATTATTATTATTTTAAATTTAAAAATCCTGAGTAGATAATACATTCACATAGCCAAAAAACCAAAAATGTTTAAAAAAAATGTCATTCATGAGGAGGTGCCCCACTCTGTGACCTCTAAACCTCTGCACAGCTTTAGAAAACATTCTCATTAACTTGTGTTTCCTTCCAGAGTTTCTGTAGGTAAATACAAATATATATTCCTATCTCCTCTCCATTCTTACAGATATAACATACTATGAAGACTGTTCAGCATCAGTATTTCCTGGAAAGCGTCCTCATACAGCGTGTTTTTACAACTGCGTGTGATTCTACCATGGGGATAAGGCTTATTTAGCCAGTCCCCAACTGATGGATGTTTGTTTCCAATTAACTTCTTTACAAATAACACTGCATACAATGAATAACCTTCTACACAGGTTCTTTGGTAATGTAGGCAGTTATATCTGTAGGCTATATTCCAAAAGTAATTTTCAGATTACTATTTCTTCAAGCGTGGCTATCTTAATGTCTATGTAAGTTTCCTCTGTTCGTTTCAACTCAGCTCAAGGGCTTTGTGTGATCCCTATTTATAAAAAAGAAAACTGGTGTGTGTGTGTGGGAATGGGGTGGGAATAGGGAGGTTATAGATTGGGAGCTCCTCATAACTCAGACTCTACTTGCCAAGAAAGGTGTAGGAAGAGGAAGTGCCTGGGCCCACAAAGTTCCTCTGTGACATAGTGACGTTCTTAACACTGCCCCAAACCTGACTGTGTCTGTGTTCTGTTTATTTTACAGCAGATATCTCATGCTTTTATCTGTCTTTTGCTTCTGATCTCTATCTGACTAAAGAAAAATTTTTTTTCTGATGTGTATTTCAGACTCACTAGCGATTTATGGTGTTTGCTCTTCATAAGTTTTTCTTTTGATCATCCTTCACCCTCAGTTAATTTGCTCAAGCGAAGAGCGAAATCTCGGGAGGAGATTAGCAAGAAGGAGAGCATTTAGCTTTATCAAATGAAGTGTTTCTGAATTTGATCATTCCCTTCTCACTCAAGGGGAAATTTAAGATGTAGTAGTAACCTCTTTGATACTTGACAATCTCATTGATGGTCTCAGTTACTTCTGTCTTAACGGGCCACACCGACTTTAAATGCCCATTATTCCTTTAAACCTATTCACATGCTAAAAACAGAAGCTGAAAGCAAAACACAATCACCAACCAGACTGTCTTCTCATTAGCCCTAAATTTAACTGGAATCTTACCTTGAATATTAAAGAGACCTTTTAATTTTGGCTTTCCTCTGTACACAGGGGTATTGTGGTAACTGGGAGCTGGTTGTTTAAGAGGAAGAGACGCTTGCGCAGTGAAGTCAGAGAGCTTTGCCCGCGCATGTACCACTGGTTCACCTCTCCTGTCCAAGTTATTTTCAGAACAAAATGCTGCAAATAGAGACCATAATATTTTTCTTCCCACACTGTTTATTTCAAGAGACATGAGAACCATCATGAAGAAGATTCATAGGCTTAAAATGTAAACCCTGCAAGTCTGCTTTGCTTGAGTTTATAAAGATGAGATTGTGGGGTCTCTTCTTCCTGGGTCTCACCTCTGCCCTGAGAAAATGGCCCGTCCTGAAATTTATGGGAATTCTGACCTCAGAGGCCAGGAAGTGCCTGAGACTGGAAAAGGTGGGAAGCGTGGAGTCTGACCCTTGATGGGGTGCATTCCCAGAAGAGAAAATAATATTACCTGTAGCTCTAATTTCCACAGCACTGTTTTTAAACACTCAGAGATTTGTTGTTCTTGAAATAGCCCCAGGCATATGGAAGATACTAGATTTAAGTAACTTCCTTTCCTTTCCAAGTCCAAAGGCTGGAGACTGGTCATTTTATCTGGAGGGAAAAAAAAAAAATTCCTTGAAGCAATTAGAAAATCCCTTGTCTTAAAATTATAGACACAAATTGCCCATGCACAGTACAAACAAAGTTTTAGGGACAAATGATTGATTTTAGGTTGAAATTTACTGGGAACAATTTTATTTCAAAAGATCAATTTTTGCCATTTCTATTAAGCTGACAAGGACAAGGCTGAAAGAAGCCTTAGAGAAGTCATGAAAGCTCCAGATTAAAAAATATTTTTTAAATGGTCTCATTGAGAAATTTTTCAAATGAGAGTCACACTTGAATGAATGAATGCTGTATCAAATTATCCGGAGACAAAGAAGAGAAGCCATTCTACCAGAACAAATGCAGCCTGCTTTGTTTAGAGGACAAGTCATTCTTGCAGCCAGTTTGGAAATGTCACTTTTAAGTCAATGAGAGTTGTGTTCAAATAAGAGGGGGAAGCAAGACCCCATTATATTCACGAGGATGTGATGTTTTGCCTCTGAATGGTTTCTACAGTACATGAAAATTCCTTTTTTTGGAAGGGGGTGTGTCTTTTTAATGTCTTAAACTGTTTTCAGGTTTTACAAAGTGCTTCAGTTCTTACATTGAAAGGGCAGACATGATCACACTGGAACACCAGTTGTCCAACTATAGAAGCTCTGGACTTTTTGGATAAGATTTTTGAACTCTTGGTAAAAACAGATTCATTGGCTCCCGTGGGGAAGCTGTCTTCTGGAAATGACCCAGGGCTTGTGGTGGTCCCACCAGCCGTTTTCTCCATCTTTCCATGATAACACCACTGGAACCCTGGCTGTAATGAGGTTGACCTGAGCAACAGTGGTGGCCAGTGGAACAGGAAGTTCAGAGGTGAGACTGAGCAAAGCTGATGGCGAAGTCAGTCCGTTGCCAGGCATTGACAAGACTGGCTGGCGGCTGTGGGGTTTATAAGCAATCTGGCCTTTTTGGTTCATTTTGGCAAATGCTAAATCCCCCTAAATCCCCCAATACTATCGGTCAGGTCAAAAAATCAATTCATTTTTGTTGCCAACATTAAAAATAATTTTTTTTATTACTGAAAGAGACTATAATGCTAAGCAACAGTCCAACACCATCAAATTATTCTATCTTCTGGCAGATATAATAAAACACTCAAAATGACTGATGATGTTTTTATATCATTTTGAAGTCTGATTTTTTTTTTTTTTTTTAAAGCAAGCTTCTCCATGGAGATAGGAGGATGTAAGCTGGGCTGCAAAAGCCGCCATCCTTGCTCAATGACAAGGAAGCCTGGGCTGACACCAGCTGAGAAAACAGGCACTCACCGGGATCTGTCAAGGTCCTATCGAGGAAGAAACAAGGGAGAACACTTAGTGCACAGTCTCACAGCAGAAACTCAGAAGTTTTTGAGTGATCCAAATAAAAGATCTCCTTCCAAAAAAGAAAGCAAGTTCTAAAGGGGCACAAATTCCACACATTATCTGTGGACAAAAATAAAATTCTCCATTTAATTGCATGACTTTCCAGTTTGGTTTTCCAGTAGAAAGCAAGCTTTACAATAGTGGCGAGCAGTCTGTGGACAGGGTACTGTCTAGCTTCGGGAAGAATCAGAAAATGTACTTTGTTTGGCTACTTCTCAAATGTGCCTTAAGGTAAACAATAAATGGCACAAATGCCTGTGACAAGTATTTAGTTCCAAGTCTAATATTACTATCATTAGTATTTATAAAAGAAGTATTAAAAGTAATGCTAATGATAAGTATATATTACATTCTACTACATGCAAGGCACTGTGTTACGTGCTGATGTACATTTATTTGTTTATGTATTTATTTATTTGACAGAGAGAATGAGAGAAAGCAAGCACAATCAGGGGGAGCGGCAGGCAGAGGGAGAAGCAGACTCCCCACCGGGCAGGGAGCCCAACACAGGGCTCTGCTTGATTCTAGGACCCTGGGATCATGACCTGAGCAGAAAGCAGCCGCTTAACCCACTGAGACACCCAGGCACCCCGCTGACATACATTTAATCTTTAAGCAGTCATCATCGGGTTGGCATTATTAGCCACATTTTACAGATGAGAATAGCAAGGCTAAGAAAAGTATGTCCATAGTACTAAGCTATTTATTTAGCTTAGTAGAACCAGTATTTGAAGCTAGGCAGGGTAACTGCAGAGCCTCAATGCCTGAAGCTTTAATAAGAGCTCGCACTTACGGAGCACGTGTCTACTGTTATTACTATCATTTTACAGATAAGGAAACAGGTAGGAAAACTTTCCCAAGGTCACACTGCTATTAAGGATGGAGGCGAGATGTAAACCCAGTCATTCTGACTGTACATTCCAAACACTACGTGTCTAAGGTTGTCGAACCAGTTAAAATGTACATATTCCTCATGAGAGTTAGTAAAGGTATTTTCATTCTGAGCCACAGAAAAATGGGACCTGCATGGTTTTGCCTAAGTGGCCATTCTGAAGAAGTGGCTGTTTACCATGGCTTAGTGGCTTAGTTGCTCTCAGAACCAGGCCGCAGCGGACTGGATGGCTGGGCTTTTTGCTGGTGTATACTGCCCTCTAGTGGTTGATAGGAAATTCTGCTACTACACCTATTTGATGACAAAGGGATAGAATGTTGTTCATTAAGACTCCTTTAACCATAAAGTTATGAACATGTATTGATAGTATTTGTACTTTTAGTATCCTTTGACTGAGAAAAATATATAAATCCAAGTAGCTACTATGAATTTAGTATCTCTTTTATGCGGATGCATTTTTATTCATCTCAATGGTATACATATAGATTGAAAACAAAATGATGTACATGTATTATCCTATATATATGTACATGTACATACATACACACATACATGTATATCTGTATATATGCACGGATACACAGATAGGCATGTGTGTGTGTGATTTATTTATAAGTCTTAGGCTTACATTCTTTTTTTAAAGACTTTATTTATTTATATGACAGACGGAGATCACAAGTAGGCAGAGAGGCAGGCAGAGAGAGAGAGAGGAAGGGAAGCAGGCTCTCTGCTGAGCAGAGAGCCCGATGTGGGGCTCGATCCCAGGACCCGGGGATCATGACCTGAGCTGAAGGCAGAGGCTTTAACCCACTGAGCCACCCAGGCGCCCTAGACTTACATTTTTTTATAAGTCTAGACTATGCTAGGGTGCATTGATGGATTTTGAAAGCCCTCACAACTGACTTTCCTTCAAGGATCTCTGACTGGAACTTCAACAAATACCCATACTAAAACCAATCACAGACAAGGGAAATTGAATGAACACAAAATCTTAATCAGTATATTCTCCTGAACTGAGAATAGGGTCCCCTTCCTTGAGAGGAAGAGACCTGAAGAAAATTGATTTTCTGTTTACAAGGAAGACATCCTACTACAGGGTACACAGCAGTCTTACTTAAGTGTCTCTTGTCCCCTGGTCTGCATCTCTGGCTGACTTGGAGGTGGAGGTCTGAAGCTGAGAGGATGCTGCGAACAATCCTCAGGGAGGCCATATGGAGCACATTGTCTAAAGGGAATTTAAAAACAATAAACCAACTAAAAGTGGTTTTTATTATCACCATCAGCCTGCAATTTTAAAAAAATGACAGTGATAAAATAATTCTCCCTGAAAAATTTTGTTGTTTAACTTCTTTTTTTTTATTTTAAAAGATTTTATTTATTTATTTGACAGAGAGAGATCACAAGTAGGCAGAGAGGCAGGCAGAGAGAGAGAGAGAGGAGAGAGAAGACTCCCTGCCCAGCAGAGTCCAATGCGGGGCTTGATTCCAGGATCCTGAGATCATGACCTGAGCTGAAGGCAGAGGCTTAACCCACTGAGCCACCCAGGTGCCCCTGTTGTTGTTTAACTTCTAAACAACTATTGTGGTTGCTATTTAGTATATGAGTTTGTGCATATAGTTCATACACACACACACACACACACACACATATATACACACATACATATATATAATATATTTGTATATAAAATAAAATTAAAAATATATTTCCAATTACATTTTTATTACTCACATTTTCATAAACACTGTGTTTTACATTATGAAATTCATTTGGAAAACTTCTGGTTATCAGCTGGCCTAGGACACATACAGACTCAGCTACAAGTATTTGTTTTAGGAACAAGTTCATAATCAGTTGGAATCATTTAGACCTCAATTTGGGCACAGTTGATCACATACTCCTGAGTCTAAAGTGTAGATCTGAACTAATCAATGATAACCTAGTTATTGTAAAGACCAAGAAGCAGAATTAGAGCAACTTTAATTCTGTCCACATGTGACCATGCAAACATATTTGCAAACCATCAGAATCAACCTAGAACAATGTACAGTGAAATGGTAAGCTTTATTTATTTATATATTTTTAAAGATTTGAGAGAGAGAGAATGAGAGAAAACACAAGTTGGGGAGGGACAGAGAGAGAAGAAGACTCCCCGTTACACAGAGAGCCCAGCGCTGGGCTAGATCTCAGGACCCCTGGATCATGACCTGAGCTGAAGGCAGATGCCCAACAATCTGAGCCACCCAGGCACCCCAAAATGACAAGCTTTGAATTGTTCATTAAAGACTGGCACAGAGAAACTGGCGAACACCACCAACTGCAAAAACAAAGCACAGGGAAATGGGCATTTCAAAGAAGAATGACAAGAATGTCTTGTCAACAAAAGATACTGGTCTTGCACGTGGCAGAAGAAATCAAAAGGACCATATCTGAACGCTTCAATCATTTTCACCATGAACTAGACCCTCCTTCTAAGGTAAAGGATCACAATCAACGTTTACTATCAACTTTCTCTGACTTTTGTAAAAGAAAAATTTGGGAAAATTTTAATATGTTAGAAATTAGTGTTTCCCCCAAATTCATGTTAGAGTCCTAATCCCCAATGTGATGGTATGTGGAGGTGGGGCTTTGGGAGATAATTCGTTTTTTTTTTTTAAAGATTTTATTTATTTATTTGACAGAGAGAGATCACAAGCAGGCAGAGAGGCAGGCAGAGAGAGTGAGAGGGAAGCAGGCTCCCCACCGAGCAGAGAGCCCGATGCGGGACTCGATCCCAGGACCCTGAGATCATGACCTGAGCCGAAGGCAGCGGCTTAAACCACTGAGCCACCCAGGCGCCCGATAATTCGGTTTAAGTGAGGTCATAAAAGTAGGGTCCCCATAAAGGGATAAGTGCCTTTAAAAGAAGGGAGTGAGACCCCAGAGCTCTCTTTCTCCACGCACGTATACTGAGAGAAAGGTCCTGTGAGAGGCAGCTGCCCACACACCAGGAAGAGGGCCCTCACCAAGAACCTGGGGGCACCCATATCTTGAACTTCCCAACCTCCAGAACTGAGAAATAAATGTCCATTGTTCAAGCCATATGGTATATTGTATTTTGTTATGGAGGCCTGAACTAAGACACCCCACTAAGAACAAATTGGTAGACTATTGTTTGGATTAATTGATTTCTTAGGAAATCCTACTTTATCTTCCTTATTATGAATTTTCTGGAAAAAAGAAAGTCACACTACTGCAGACAGTAAATTGTGTGACTGCACACAGTTTCAGTTCTCAATGTATGCAATAGGTGCAATAAAGAAGCTCAATAAAATAAAGTTCATGCTGTTTGCATTTCTTTTCTGACTATCATTACTCCTTTTTCATTTCATGATTATATCTGAAATTCAGTTGTTTAGGGGAGGGATATTAAAAATGATCTATTCTGGGGGCATCTGGGTGGCTCCTGGGTTAAGCCTCTGCCTTCGGCTCAGGTCATGATCTCAGGGTCCTGAGGGTGCCTGCATCTCCCCCCACCCTGCCTCCCTCTCTGCCTACTTGTGGTCTCTGTCTGTCAAATAAATAAATAAATAAATAAATAAAGTCTTAAAAAAAAATCTATTCTGGTTGTCAGTTACACAAGGGAGTCCTGCTAGTGAGGTTATATTCAAAGAGCCTGTGGAAGTGTGGCATGGAAAGAGTGGGATCCTGGTGTAATGTCCACGAAGGGAAATAGTTTATAAACTAAATCCAGAGCTACTCCAAAAGGCCCAAAGTAGTTACTCGTCATGCAACTTTTGGGGGTATGTTTAAAACATTAAACCAGATGTGGAGAAAGGGGAACCCTCCTGCACTGTTGGTGGGAATGCAAGCTGGTGCAGCCACTCTGGAAAACAGTATGGAGGGTCCTCAAAAAGTTAAAAATAGAGCTACTCTATGACCCAGCAATTGGGGTATCTACCCCAATGATACAGATCCAGTAACCCAAAGGGACATCTGCACCCCAGGGTTTATAGCAGCATGTCCACCATAGCCAACCATGGAAAAAAAAAAACCCAGATGTCCATCAACTGGTAAATGGATTAAAAAAATATGGTGTACACACACACGCACACACACACATACATACACACTGGAATACAACTCAGCCATCAAAAAGAATGAAATCTTGCCATTTGCAATGACATGGATGAAACTAGAAGGTATTATGCTAAAGGAAATAAGTCAATCAGAGGAAGCCAATTATCATATAATCTCACTGATTATTTTGAATTTGACAAACGAAACACAGGATAATAGGGGATGGGGGGGAAAAGAAAATAAGACAAAATCAGAGAGGGAGAAAAACCATAAGAGACTCTTAATCATAGGAAACAAACTGAGGGTTGCTGGAGGGGAGGGGGATAGGGGATGGAGTGACTAGGTGATGGACGTGTGATATGATGAGCACTGGGTGTTATATGCAGCTGATGAATCACTGAACTCTACCTCTGGAACTAATAATACACTGTATGTTAATTAATTGAATTCAAATAAAATAAAATGAAATTAAAAAACAAATAAAACATTAATTTGTACACTCATGTTCATACCAGCATTATTCACAATAGCCAAAAAGTAGAAACAACCTGGTCTGTGAACAGAAGAAAGTTCAACAAAATGCGGCACACAAAACAATGGAATATGATTCAGCCTTAAAAAAGATGTTCTGTCACATGCTGCAACATGGATGAACCTGAGGACATGACAGTAAGTGAAATAAGTGAAATAAGTCACAGAAAGACAAATACTCTATGATTACAGTTACATGAGGTAGCTAGAGTATCAGATTCATAGGGACAGGAAGCCAGAGGCTGGAGGGAGGCACAGGGATTGTTGTTTGATGGGTATCGAATTTCAGTTTTGCCAGAAGAAAAGAGTTCTGGAGATTGCTTGCCCAGCAATGTGAATGTATTTGACATTATTGAATTACACACCTAAAAATGGTGAAGATGGTAAATTTTATGTTATATATATTTTATTGCAATTAAAACAATACTAATTTGTTACATGGAAACATGGACAAACCCCCAAGATTTGCATAACCTTATTCTGGAAAAGCTTCATTTTTTTAAAAAAAGAGGGAGAGCGCCACAGCAGCCAACCCTCAGTTTCTTTGTACGACTAAGAAAAGAAAGCTTTTCCTTCCAACTTGCTGCCGTCTGCCAGAAAACCATTCTAATGCATGTACAATTCTATGGTGATTTCAGTACGAAGGGCGCCCCCTAGAGTTGTTCAGTGTGATGCCTGCACTGCTAAAGAGCCTCAGAATGCAGGGGACCAGAACTCTCCACTTCTGAGAGGCTCTGAGAATGGTCCAGGGCATGAGTGGTGGCTTTTGTCACCTTCAGGAGATGAGAAAACACAAGAAACGTTTGATAGGAAGAGTCTGAACTATTCAAGTTGTAGCAGTTGAAAATGCTGTTGCATCAAAGTCAATAAGCCCAACATGAAGTTTCTCAGGGCGTTGAGCTGGCAACTCAGCAGGTAGCTCTGCTTCAGAAGCAGTAGGAGGCCATGAGCCACGAACAGAAAAAGCGATCCCCGGGGTTGGCCTTCCTCACAGAGAAGTGACATTACCTGGAAACACCGAAAAGGTCTTCCGCACAGTAACAATTTTGCTATTATTTGGGAATGCCTAAAATTCCAGTTACTTGCTTTTTGACTTACAGACTGTTAGAACAACAAATAACCTTATACATCGCTTGGATCAGATCCCTCGTTTCGCCAATGCGGTCTAGAATGTTATACGACTCACCCAGGCTTGCACACTAACTGTGGTGTTTGGCTTTGCTCTCCCTCTGCCCTCTGGAGCTGGAGAGGCTCTCGAAGGGGGAAGAGGGCATCATTAAAGAACAGGTAGAATATTCCAGAGACAGGGTTGCCCCACTTCACAGTCATCATAATATCCCTTTTCCTATAACCTCTAAGCCCCAGGAAGAATAAATGGGGAGGGAAAGGGGGCGCACAAGAATATCCATACTATTGGAAGCATATTAAAGCTTAAGAAGAACTAGAAGCAGTGTGCATTAGAGTTTTCATTAACCTATTCACTAAATATATTAAACATCAGCTTGTGAGAGAGATTATGTACTTGAGGACCTTATAGCCCACTGAGGGAGATATGCAAATAGATGAATTATAACAAACCTAGAATAATGGTGTTAGATGTATCAATTCAGTGCTAAGGGGAGCCTGAGGAGGGAGCCACCATCTTCCCACAGAGGCTTTGGAAAAACTTTCCAGAGGAAGGGAAATTGTAGGAGGGTCTTGAAGGGTGAACAGGAGTTGGGTAGGTGGAAAGAGTATGAGGGAAGATCCTAGGAATCCTGGCAGGAGGGAATAGCCTGGACCCCAGGGCAGTCTAGGGAGCGTGGCGGCAGGTATCATCCCTTTAGGAATGACTGAAAGGTCATGTGACAGGAGCATTCTGTGATTAGCAGAGCATGGGAGGTAACCCAGGCCAAGTTAAGGAGTTGGAGTTTTCTCCTGTAGCTCACAAAGTCATCAAAGGCTGCTGAGCAGAATGTGAGTGGATTCCTTGTTGAAGAAGAGAAGGCTGGCTTCCATGGAGGGCAAATGGCAGTGGGAGAGAGCCGTGGGGGGGAGGCCAGGGAGGGGGCTCTTCCAATACCCAGGCTGTTCTGTGTCTGCGCACTTGCCAGGACAGGACCAGCCTGGGCAGGGGAGGGCGGCTCAGCCTTCACCCACTGCAGCCATCTGCTCCCTCCCACACAGACTGTGCCTCCTGCCTCCTCCCACTCTTAAGTCAACAGAATTTCTGCCATTGACATTCCGAACAGTGGGGAAGGCTCAGAAACAGGGAGGTGTGCGGTGAATACCACCCCCATGCCCCAACTCCCACCTCGAGGGAGGGTCTGGATGTGTGAGATGATGTTTATGGTTTCACAGGCAGTGCTTGCCTCCAGCACTAAGTAGGTAGAGAAGGAATGTCTCTTTATCCCTTCTGGGGAAACAAGCTGCCTTGGATTCCAAGAAATTGAGGAGAAATCGGGCATCCAGGTACAAAGCTGGGAAAATGGTAAGAGGAAAGGGAGAGACTTTAATTTGGCAGCAGCTGGATGCCAGGAGAACCATATTAGAGTGGGCCCTAAGGTTGCTGCCAATTTCTGCGGGAGCAGGCAGGGGCCTGTGGCCAGGGAATCGGCTGAGCTCCAGAGGACAAGAGGACCCTCAGCTATTGGGCTCCCACAGTCTTCCCAACTGAGGACACTTTCAGCTGAGGATTTGAGAAGAGTTCCTTGTTTGGTAACCCCCAGCTCAGCATAATGCTGTTTTCAGTAAATGATTCTTTTTTTTTTTTTTAAGATTTTATTTATTTATTTGACAGAGAGAGAGATCACAAGTAGGCAGAGAGAGAGAGAGGGAAGCAGGCTCCCTGCCAAGCAGAGAGCCTGATGCGGGGCTCGATCCCAGGACCCTGAGATCATGACCTGAGCCAAAGGCAGAGGCTTAACCCACTGAGCCACCCAGGCGCCCCTTCAGTAAATGATTCTTAAATGGAATCAAACTCAAGTGATTAACATACTGAGACTCTTATAACTGTGTATGCCTGGATATAGTCTCGGGGGAGGGGGGGGCTTATAGCAGCTTTTTATGTTTATTTTTTTAAAGCTGCACATTATTATCTGGGCAGGTTAACACTGAGAGAGATGAGCAAAAAGGGTCTTGTGAGGGATAGAACCAAGAGCAGAAGCAGGGAGTAGAGAGAAGGCTGTGCTGAGCAGGGTTTCTGAGCTGTTCTCTGGAAACCCAGTAAAGGTATTTTCCCTTCTGTTGCCTGATAGAAATATGAGTGTCCCAGGAGAGGGGTGGTGGTAGGCACTTGAGGGACTTGTATACCTGGATGGTAATTCTCAATATTTTAATTATTTCTTAACAGTGTATTTATTTTAGAGAGAGAGGGAGAGAGCATGCACATGTAAGGAGGGGGAGGTAGGGGCAGAGGGAAAGGGAGAGAGAGAGCATCTCAACCAGACTCCCTGCTGAGTGTGGAGCCCAACGCCAGGCTCAATCCCACGACCCTGAGATTGTGAACTGAGCCAAAATGAAGAGTGTGACAGTTAACCGACTGAGCCACCCAAGTGCCCTGGACGTTCTCAGTATTTTAAATAGCTGTGGCCATCCAGGTGCTCCTAGTTACTGAGGAGGCGTTGAGAGCAGGCAGCAGACCTGGGGCAGGTGATACAGAAGGACTTTGCCAAGATGCGCTCATGGCATAACAGACTGCTGCAGAACCCAGGCTGGAGAAGAGAGGAAACAATACTAAAAATCCTTTTCAAGCCCTTTACATGTATATAACTCATTTAAACCTCACAACAATTCCACGAAGCAAACATTTTTGTTCTCCCAATTTTGTAAATGAGGAAATGGAGGACCGCCCAGGATCATACACTTGAGAAGATGAGAACAACGGATGCAGTATGAAAAGCATCTGACTCTCGCATAAGGATTTAAGAGACAACAGCCTCCCTATCACAACCTGCTCTCATTGCCCAACGTCTCCAACAGCTGTAACCTTGGTTTGTGGTTGATGGACTGGAAGGCAGGCGATTAGAGTAGGATACATGAGGAACTGCCTTAAAAATTTACAAGTAAATTAATGAGAACTGAAAAACAGAATTCTCTGTTCTCGTGTTAACCGATGCCGGGATAAGGCAAAAATAAGTTAGCTGCCTGCTCCAGGACATTGTTACCCGTGGGAGATGAGAGGAGGGGCCACTAAACAGCTTCCGGATCAAGAATAACAGTTTGTGCATCGAGAATTCTCCTCGAGACCCTTGCCTCACGGAGCCCATGCAGGCAAAGCCATTGTGTCATAAACTCTGCTTAATTCCAACCAGCTCCTCACCTTGCAAGACCTGCCTAAAAAAATCATTCCGCCCAGGTCCTGAAAACCTGAAAATATTCTGCCCTACAAGGTAATGTGTATCCATAGGCTTTTCTGGGATTAACGGTTGACACTAGGTATATATTTAACGAGAACGCTGTGGTAACATTGTGACCTTATCAGCAAGATGACCCGGTCTTAGAGCAGTCTCGTGGGTGGCCTGCGGAGCTTCCTGCAGCCGTGATCTGTGCTCCGAAGCTGCAGCCTTGGTCCTCTGACCTGGGAGCCCAGAGGGACTGCCTCCCTGTGGTAGAACATGGTCATTACAACGTCTGGCTCAGGTTCCTCCAAGGGCCCAACCATCCACAGCCCCTTGAGTTCCTGCCATGCACCCAAGTTACCACCAAGTATATTATGAGACCCTATCAACCCGGCCATACAGATTGAACCAGAAACAGGGTTCTGACCAAGGCGACTCTATATGTAAGAAGTCAAGAGAGCAGAGGTTTCTTTCTTTTTCTTTCTTTTTTTTTTTTGTGTGTGTTTTTTAAGATTTTATTTATTTACTTGACACAGAGAGACACAGCGAGAGAGGGAACACAAGCAGGAGAAGTGGGAGAGGGAGAAGCAGGCTTCCTGCCAAGCAGGGAGCCAGATGCAAGGCTCCATCCCAGGAGCCTGGGATCATGACCTGAGCCGAAGGCAGAGGCTTTAACCCACTGAGCCACCCAGGCGCCCCTGCTTTGTCCCTTTCTTAATTCTCCCTGACTAGTGACACGTATTATTCACATCTAGCAAACACCCCTTAGATGGGGCCCCCCAAACCATGCTGGCCAGTCTCTCTCACTTTGGGTGGTATTGTGTAGATAGCCCCCATCACCACTGCTAAATATTTATGTTCTTTGTTATCTGAAGAATCTCCTGTGTCCTCTGAAACATCCTTATCTGAACTTGCAGGGCACAGCTCTTTGCCACAACTCAGCGATTTCGAGAGGCGGGTCACAGTAATCCTTGAGTTTACAGAAGGACAATGAAGAATCCCACGCGCTGGGAGCGCGGGGAGGTAGAGGAATTGACAAGAGCCATAAATCTTCAGGGGACAAGAGGCTTGGGAAGGCCTGCATCCATCGGACAGCAGAGAACTCTGCAATACAGGGAGCAAACAAGGCTTTCCTACAATGACAGGTAAAGAGTAAAATCAAGGGCAGAGGCTCTGCACAGGGGGAGGCCTGCAAGGAAGGGGCCCCCTGCCCTCAAGAAGTTGTTCAAGGTGCAGCTGTCCAAGGGCAAAGGAGGTCCTGGAAATGCTGCCGAGAGCTCTGG
Organism: Meles meles; assembly: GCF_922984935.1. NCBI lineage: Eukaryota > Metazoa > Chordata > Mammalia > Carnivora > Mustelidae > Meles > Meles meles. The sequence continues at coordinate 56,717,850 of NC_060074.1, read as the reverse complement.
AGTTTAACCTGCCACCACCAGTCTCCTGAGTGTTGTTCTCAGGGCTCCTCAGGAGCAATGCACGGACGGGATTGGGTTGCTCTCTCCTGAAATGATTCAGTGTTCGTCTTTGCTTGATGGGTCTCAAAGTAACGGCCTTACAAAGACACACAATGCCTGGTCCTGCTCTTTTCTCAAATTTGTGTTCCCTTTCGCTCCCTCTTACATGCCCAAATTGGGAGCCATAAAAGGCTACTCTTTTTGGCTATCTGGCCTTAAAAATCCAATCATATAAACCAGACAAAACACCCCTAAACTTTCTTTTTCTAGTATCCATTGAATGTCAAAGCATTTTACGGGTAACTGAACAAGTTCGAGTTCAAGAGAGGAGACTGAATGTACAGTACAGCAGAAAGGCATCCTGCCTGGCTGTGTAACTTTGGGTAAATGACTTAATCTTTCTGAGCCTCAGTTTCTTGGGATGATAATAATACCTGTCGTCTATATTTATTACAGGCATGAAATGAGGTGATGAGTATATAAACTGCCCCCCAGCATATCATAGCACTTACTAAATGTTAGTTCTCGTTCCTTTTCTGTCTGGGCTTTACTTACTTCGCCTATAAAATCAGACTTGCCTCGTGAAGATCAAAGGAGAAAAATTTTTGTAAGCTGTGAAGGGCCACATGTGGTAGTTATTGTGGAACAGGTCATTATGTTTTCATCGTATTTGAGTCAGTTACTCCTTTGTTCTCCAGATATTCCTTAAAGTCAAAGCAGAGCGTGCATGTAGGTCCCCAAACTTCCATTTTGAAGGGACTAAAATATAAACTCTCAGGGTTAAGAGCTTGAAGAGTTAGTAGAAAAGAGAAGAACAGAATTTTATTGGGAGGGGGAGAAATGCCCAAACATCCTTTCAGACAAGGGGATATTTTTGTACTGTCTTCAAAATACAGATTAAAAAGCTACTGGATTATTAAAATAAATTGTATGTCCTTTCCCATGTTGTAGAATCTCAGACACCAAGAGGCTCTCAGGCATTGACAAATGGGCTCTAAGTTGTTTATTTTGAAATTATCCTCGTAATTCCTGACCACAATAACATGTTGAGATGGAAATTTCAACGGGATACTAAAATGCCATAGATGTGACTCTCCAAGGGAGGCCCTGTAACCGTAAGTAGAATGAAGAAGTAATTGGTAACCCAGAGGGAGGTGAGCCCCAGAGGTTTCCACCAGGGGAGGGACAGTGGGGGTTGGGGGAATGGGCCTTGAGAATAAAATGTATTCCATATGTCCTGAGAGTTGTACAAGTGATTCCTGGATGGGAATCTTTGAAAAACCCACAAAAGCCCCCCCCCCAAAGGAAAAGTCAGTTGTGATTAAGTCTTTGTCAAGGAACTTGGAAAGTTCCCCACTCATGTTAGCAAGCTGGGGTCCGGAGTGCAATACGGGAAAAGTTGACCAGAATCCCCTCCCCTACTGTAAATATTCCCTGTTAGCCACCCAAATTCCATCAGAGTTTTGGTTTTTACATTGATCAGGCATCCTAATCTTTGAATAGAAACTGTGTATATGACCTAAAGAACCACAAAAAAATTTGTTCCTGAAGACTTGAGAGTGAATTGGTCGTCACCGTCCTGCCTTCGGGCGGTGCCACCTCCTGATGGGTCATTAGGATGTGTATGGGAGCGTGTTTTGATTGTCACAATAATTCGTGAAGAGGGTGCTGCTGGCCTTGGAGGGCTAGAGGCTGGCATGCTAAAACTCCTGAAAATCATCCCGCTTGAAATGCTAACAGTGTCTCCACTGAGACACCCTCAAGGAAGAAAGGACAGGAGCACCCCTTGCCTGAGCAAAGTTTTAAAAAGACAGTGGAATGGGGCACCTGGGTGGCTCAATAGGTTAAGCCTCTGCCTTCGGCTCGGGTCGTAATCCCGGGGTCTTGGGATTGGGGCCCGAGTCGGGGGTCTCAGCTCAGTGGGGAGCCTGGTTCCTCCCCTCTCTTTCTCTGTCAAATAAATAAATAAATAAATAAATAAAATAAAAAGACAGTGGAAGACAAAAATAAAAGTGTATTCTGATTATATCCTTCTCCTATGGGCTCTGTGAAAGTCAGGTTCCTGCTCTAGATGTCTAAAAGGAAGTTTTTAAAATACAGAAACACTTTTCTCTCTCAAAAGGGTATCAGTTCTTGGCTCTGAAGGCTTGAATTGCAAAACTGTTTTTTTCTTCTGAATTCCTTTAAAAGGCATGTACTCAACATCACAACTGAGCAATGATTTTGCTATTATTCTGAACTGTATCTCACATCCCACCGAAACAAGCTTCAGTGAGTTAAAAGGTGTAGGGCTGTAAAGACATAAGGGAATAAAAAAAAATACTTCAGGTAATATTAGGAAAAAATAAACCATACTATACACACATACACCCCCTCCTCCCCCAACTAGCAATGGACTGTTAGATCTTGTTTTGGCCTGGACAGTGTTTGAAACATTTAACTACCTGTCAATATTTTTAATTGGATGATTTCATCTAAAAAGCTGTATTTTGGGATGGCTGGGTGGCTCAGTCAGTTAAGTGTCTACCTTTGGCTCAGGTCATGATTCCCAGGGTCCTTCGATCAAGTCCCACATGGGGCTCCCTGCTCAGTGGGGAGCCTGCATCTCCCTCTGCCTGCCTCTCTCCCTGCTTGTGCTCTCTCTGTCAAATAAGCAAATAAAAACCTTTAAAAAAATCAAAAAAATGAAAAAGCTGTATTTCTGCCTTCTTTTGGAGTCATGGCAACACTGGGCTGTAACAGTCACCAGGCTGTCCCAGGGGATAACCCTGCCTGCCCCAGTTTGATGAGGTTCAGGGTTTGCTGCGCGCAGGGCCCAGGCTCCAGAAGGCATTTGTAACCTCTTGATCTCAGCAACGCTTTTCAATTAGCCTCAACCCTTCTTGTCGCTCCTCTTAAGTTATTCCAGACGTTTGTACTGCCCTTAAACTCCTTACTCCTCTCCTAAAACCCATTCCCCTGTACTCTCACCAGAGGACTTATTCTACTGAGAAAATTGAGGCCAAAATTACAGACATTTCTATCTATTGTCCAACCTACAAAGTTTTTTACATCCGTACTGGTCTTCCCTCCACTCTCAGGATGCACAGTCCTCCTCTTGGCCAAAGCAACCTCTTCAGTTATGCTATTTCCTCCTCCTGGCCAAAGCAACCTCTTCAGTTATGCTATTTAAAACCACAATGTTGGGGGAGCCTGGGTGGCTCAGCTGGTTGAATGATTTCCACTTAGGTCATGATCTCAGGATCCTGGGATCAAGCCCCGCATTGAGCTCTCTGCTCAGCGGGGAGTCTGCTTCCCCCTCTCTCTCTGCCTACTTGTGATCTCTGTCTGTCAAATAAATAAATAAATAAATAAATAAATAAAATCTTTAAAAAAAACAAAAAACCCCATAATGTTTCTATAATTATAGAAATGACATGCCCTAGTAACTGTTCAACCAAAATTAAAAATAAAAGTAATCCCCTCCGAGATGGAGAGGAGAAGGGAGTTGAGGGAAATTGGAAGGGGAGGTGAACCATGAGAGACTATGGACACTGAAAAACAACCTGAGGGTTTTGAAGGGGCGGGGGGTGGGAGGTTGGGGGAACCAGGTGGTGGGTATTGGGGAGGGCACGTATTGCATGGAGCACTGGGTGTGGTGCAAAAACAATGAATACTGAACGCTGAAAAGAAATGAAAAAAAAAAAAAAAGTAATCCTTTCCACAAATTCACAATGATACTATGCCCCAAAAGTGAATACTATTAAATTACTGGTAAATATATGGCATGTATCCTTCCTATTTGGACACACTCATACCCACACAGAGATACAACCCCATATAAAGCTAAACATATATGTATACACATAATTCTTTTTTTTAAAGATTTTATTTATTTATTTGACAGAGAGAGATCACAGCAGGCAGAGAGGCAGGCAGAGAGAGAGAGGGAAGCAGGCTCCCCGCTGAACAGAGAGCCCACCCGATGCCGGGCTTGATCCCAGGACCCTGGGATCATGACCTGAGCCAAAGGCAGAGGCTTAACTCACTGAACCACCCAGGCAACCCTATACACTTAATTCTATTGTATTTTTCCAACCCTGTGATTGTGTATTGTCATACAATATGGTTTTTCCTACTTAACAGCGATTGTGAATGCCTTTATGTGTTAGTACATGTATAACTACCTCCAGTGGCTGCATAATGTTCCATTGTTGGAGCATGCCGTACTTATTAGAACCTTACCAAAAATTACAGAAGCAGTGTATGCGTACTAAAAATAATCCAGATTATACAGAAGTATAAATGGTGCAAGATTCTTCCCGTCCCATACTCCTCCACACCCATTCTCCCTGTGGTAATTATTATTAGCAGTTTACTGGGAACCTTTACAAACTTTTTAAAAAATCAGATGTATTGAAGTGTAATTCATATGCAGTAAACTTTACCCTCTGTGATGTATAAATGCGTGCAGTTGTGGAACTGATACCACAATTGAGTTAAGGAATGTTTCCATCACAACAAACATTTCTCTTGTGTCCCTTTCAGGTGACCTCCTTCCCGACCTCCAGCCCTGGCAACCACTGATCTGTTTTCTGTTCCTATAGTTTTGCTTTTTTCAAGAGGGTCATATGGATGGAATTACACTGCCTGCAGCCTTTTAAGTGTGGCTTCTTTCACTCAGCATAATGCATAGGAGATTTGTCCATGTTTGTATGTTACTGAATCGTTATTTTGTCTAGTACGTGGAAAGAGGTTTTGTTTCCAAAATAGAGCATGCTATACCTAGAACTTATATATATATTATATATAATATTTTATATTAGAAATATAATGCATTTATATTATAAATATAATATACAACAGATAATAGATATAAACATAAATGTATATGTATAATGTATATATATATAAAAACATAAATGTATAAATGTTTTTGTTTGTTTTGCCTAAATATTATAACCCAACTTCACATAATTTATTAAATCTAGATCTAATTCTTCCTGTCTCATAGCTTCCCAGTAATTCCATCATATATTTGCTACATAATCGATTTCACTGTTCTTCTCTCAGTGGACATTCAGGTCACATCCAATTTTTCACCATTTCAGGGAAGTATAAAAATAGGTACCAGTAAAACACATACTTACTCATAATTTCTTGTGTATATATAGAGGTATTTCTGTAAGATAGATTTTTGGAAGTGGAAATGCTAAGTCAAAATTCAGGTACATTTAAAATTTTAATAGATACTTCCAAAGTGCTCCCTCAAATGATTGTATATATTTAAATTCCATAAACCCTGTTTGTGAGTATCTTTTCCCCCAAAACCTCACCAACAACAGATATTAATCCTTCGAATTTTTGTTGATCTTATTGGCAAAATGATGGTATTACTGCATCTCTCTCATCCCTAATGAGATAGATCATTAAATATACATTTAATAACTATTTAACTTTTATCTTCTACGAAATGCCAGGTAATTGCTTTTGTCCATTTTTCTATTATATTGTCATTCTTATTTTATTTATTTATTAAAAAGATTTATTTATTTTTTAGAGAGAGAGAGCAAGTGGCGGGAGGGACAAAGGGGGAGAGGGAGTCAGTGTGGAACCCAACACAGGGCTCCATCTCACAACCCTGAGATCATGACTTGAGTCAAAACCAAGAGTCTGATGCCTAACTGAAACGGGGTGCCTGGATGGCTCAATCCGTTAAGTGTCTGACTCTTGATTTCAGCTCCTGTCATGATTTTAGGATTGTGAGATCGAGCTCTGTGTAGGCTTTGTGCTGGGCATGCAGCCTGTGTAAGATTCTCTGTCTACCTCTCCCTCTGACCCTCCCCACCCCCTCCTTGCTCACTTTTCTTGCTAAAAAAAAAAAAAGAGAGAGAGAGAGAATTTGAAGGGTTCTTTATATATTAGGTAGACTGAAATGGTTTTTTTCTAGTCTGCTTGTTTATAGGGTCTATAGAAACTGTTCATTTTATTATCAATTATGTAACATCTTTCTGTATGATTCCTGGATCATATCATATATAGGGAAATCTTTCCACCCCAAGATTTTTTTTTTAAGATTTTATTTATTTATTTGACAGAGATCACAAGTAAGCAGAAAGGCAGGTGGGGGTGGGGTGGGAAGCAGGCTCCCTGCTGAGCAGAGAGCCCGATGCGGGCTCCATCCCAGGACCCTGAGATCATGACCTGAGCCAAAGGCAGAGGCTTAACCCACTGAGCTACCCAGGTGCCCCCAAAAAAATTTTTTTAAGAAAAATCCATGTTTTCATCCACAAAGGATGGAAACAAACAAAACCTAGATCTTGGTTTGCAAAATATTATTTCTAAATAGTCTGAAATAGCTGTAGGGACTCTAGGTCTTCAACTTAGGCCTGGGGGGCAAGGCTAGCCTGCCTTCCTTCGTTGGACCTCTGGGGCTTACCTGTGCATCATATTTCTCCTTTCTCCAACAGGAGCAAGCTCAATAACAAAGTCCGAGACTAAAAATGCACCCCAAGATTTCAAAGCTATTCTCAACTCCAGAGTTTACTAATCTTTTGCTGAGAGACATGTAAATTGTTTCAAATTTTCCCCATTATAAGCAATACTGTCTTGAACACCCTTGTACGTATCTCTCTGCCTTTGAAGAATCTTGCAATCTTGTATATTTTTTCCTTCTATGTGAGCATTTTTATGTTTTTTGGTAAGATTTCTTTTTCAAGATAAATTTCTAGAAGCTGGACAAAGGTTAGGCTTATGTCAAATTTTATTTATCTGAGCTCCTGGAAGCCACATCATCAGACTATTTGGGGACCTTGTTCTATGAGGTATTCCCGCTCTTCCATAAATCTTTGGTGTCTCTCAATCTATGAGCTCTTTCCTTTCAACCTACAAGTATGCTCTAGACTCACACGTTCCTAGAAACAAAGCAAAATAAAACAAAATCACTTCTCTTGAGTCTGCATTTTTTTTTCTACTTTTCATATCTCTTTTCTTCTTAGCCAAATTGTTGACTAGGTGGTCCACCCTTCCTCATCATCCATTCATACTGTCCATTGCCGTCTTTTTTCCACCCCTTGTACTCCACTGAAGCTGCTGTGGAAAAGACACCTTGGGACCTCCTGGTGGTCTTCTCAATTTCATCTATTGACCACTCCCTCCTCCCTCTTAGTTGTCCGTTTCTGCTTCCATGACACCAGCTCTTTCCTGGTACTCACCTTCTTTCTCCATCTCCTTTGGGTTCCTTCTACCAAGGCTCACTCCCTTAACTTTGGTGTTCCCACTTTCCTGTTCTTGATCCAATGCTCTTCTTTCCATCCACACCCCTACCCCACTGACTCTATGTATGTACTCTCATTAACTTAATGCCAACCACACATGTAGGCTGAATAATATCCCTTAGCTATATCCAAGTCCTGATCTTTGGAGCCAATGAATGTCACCTTATGTGACAGAAGGGACTTTGCAGTTGCAAATAAGTTAAGGTTCTTAAGATGGGGAGATTGTAATCACAAGTATCCTTACAAAAGGGACACAGAGGGAGACTTGACAATAGAAGATACAAGCGAGATTCTACAGTGCTGGCTTTGAAGATAAATGAAGAGCCACAAGCCAAGGAATGTAGTTGGCTTCTAGAAGCAGAAAACAGTAGGGAAAGTTCTCCCTAGAGCCTCCAGAAGGAACTAGCCCTGCTGACACCTTGACCTTTAGCCTAGTGAGATGGATTTTAGACCTTCCACCTTCAGAACTGTGAGAGAATAAATCTATATTGTTTTAAAACACTAAGTTGGTGGTAATTTGTTACAGCAGCCTCAGGAAATGAACACAATGCCCAAATTTATATCTCTAATGCCAGAACTCTCTTATGATTTTCAGGGTCATAGCTGCATCTGGCTGTTACCTTCAAATTCAACTTGACCTAAACAGGTCCCTCCTCCACCTACCTTTCCCTGTTTCATTTAAGGGAACCGCTATTCCCCAAGTCACACAAGTCAGAACCCAGCGGTCTTCCTGGCCTTCTTTCCCCTACATCCATCAGTCAGCAAGTCCTGTAGTGTTTCTTTCAAATATGCCCCCTCCTCTCCATCCCTATAGATTGGATTGATCCCCTCCTCAAATCCACCTTCCAGACCAAAGCTAAGATGAGCTTTCTAAAAGGCAAATCTGCCCAACCTCCATCCTTTAACAACTGCCCAGCATCAAGCCCCAGCTCTGGCACAGACCATACACGGCCCTCCGTTTTCTAGCCACATCTGTTAACACCTTGAACTCTAGTGACATTGAGCCGTTTGCCATTTCCCCATCTGTACTAGCTACTTTTGTGTCTTCATGAAGCTTAATGACCTGCCCCTCTGCTGCCCCAGCCCTCTTTCTCTGCTCAGCATTAACCTGTCTTTATAATTGAGCTCATTTTCTCTAATGAGGCAGGGCTCAGTGTCCTTCCTCTGTTCTCCTGCAGCATTTTGTGTGTGTCTGCTACAGCACAGCAGTGTCCACATGAAGGGGACATTCTTTCTATGCATCTTGAAGCCAGGACCAGTGTCTTATCCATCTTTTCAATAAAGCTCGGTAGTTTGTACAAGGCGTAGTAAATGTCTGTTGAACTGAGCAGAATTGCACTATGGGCAGAAAAAAAGTATTTCATTTGCTCATAATATTTCAAAACTTTAGAAAGTTCTCTTTTATAAAAGCTTAATCTCTTCTGACAGTTCTGGGCTATAGCCACATAGAGCAAAAAGCAGGAACACAAAACTAACATTGTCTGAAAATTCCCAGAGTGAGGTATTTAAAAAAGGAACAAGGAAAATATAAGTACACTCTGTGGTCAGCCCATCTTTTCAGTGTTCTTTCAAGAAACATATTTGAAATTTTATTGTTCCTTGATGTTCAAAACTGGTCAGAATATTTAAGAAAATGTCTTGGTACTTTGGATTTGACCTTTGACAAGCCCAAAAGCTGACTTTCTGAGTCAGCTGTGAAAGGTAAATGCAAAGCACATACGCTTTAACCCACAGCCAAGTCCTAGGGTTGGGCACACATTCTGTGTAAATAAATGAAGCAGCTATTATAGCTTTTTCTTTATAAACAAAGATAATATCCTACAGCGATAGAATGGAGAGATCTACATGATATACTGCTGGGTGACGAAAGCAAAGCACAGAATGTTGTGGACAGCACAGCCCATTTTCTGCAAGGAAGGGAGGAATAATATATTTCAGCATAAATAATCACTGGAAAGATAAATCAGAAGCTAATAAATGTAGTTATCTGCAGATGTGAGGTAGCTAAGTGGATGGGGATGGGGTAGGAGTGACACTTCTCAGTCTCTACCTTCTCATAGTGTTCAGATTTTTTTTTTTAAAGATTTTATTTATTTATTTATTTGACAGCGAGAGAGAGAGAGAGAGATCACAAGTAGGCAGAGAGGCAGGCAGAGAGAGAGGGAAGCAGGCTCCCCGCCAAGCAGAGAGCCTGATGTGGGACTCGATCCCAGGACCCTGAGATCATGACCTGAGCCGAAGGCAGCAGCTTAACCCACTGAGCCACCCAGGCGCCCTGTTCAGATTTTTTTAAAAAGATTTTATTTATTTATTTGAGAGAGAGAGTAGGACTGTGGGGAGAGCAGCCCAGAGAGGGAGAAGCAGCCTTCCCACTGGATGGGGTGCTGATGTGGGGCTCCATCCCAAGGCCCCAAGACCATGACCTGAGCCAGAGGCAGATGCCCAATTGATTAAGCCACCCAGGCGCCCCAGTGGTCAGATTTTTCAATCATATAAACATATAATCTATTTAAAATAATTGTAAAAATATTAAGTAATATTGCCAAGATGATATGTTACTGTTTGAGAAGCAATAGTGTATTTTTAGTTCCTGGCCTAAAGTCTTCTTTTACTTTTAACACTGGATTTAGAAATAATATCAGATTTTTAAAAAATTACAAAAATAAAAAGAGCACAAGGAAGATCTGTGTGTCCTTTACCAGATAAATTTCTTATTAGCATTGAATCCCATATGAATATACTCTAGCTATGATCTACTTCTCATTTTGTGTCTGAACCATCTGAAGTTCATGATCTTCTACTTCTAAATATTTCCACACTTTTTTTTTTAAGATTTTATTTATTTATTTGACAGAGATCACAAGTAGGCAGAGAGGCAGGCAGAGAAAGGGGGGAAGCAGGCTCCCTGCTGAGCAGAGAGCCCAATGCAAGGCTTGATCCCAGAACCCTGGGATCATGACCTGAGCCGAAGGCAGAGGCTTAACCCACTGAGCCACCCAGGCGCCCCTCCACATGTATTTCTATAGACTCTAAGCATAGTACAGTGACCAGGTTCCTGAACTGGCAATGATATGATGTGAACCAGAGAGTCTTCTTGTGGAAACAGATGTCTCCTAAACCTAAGACCCATCTTAACTTTCACATTGTACAAAGTGGACTTCAGGCCATCTACTGTTACAGGTGAGGAGCTCATCAAACACTTCCCATAGGTTCCCAGTCAGTCTCAAAAGATCAATTTTTCCTTCTCTTGTTGGTATAAATCAAGCCATTCATTTCTAAAAGCCTGAAGCTTCCCCAGTGTCCCAAATTTTAAAAATTCTACATGCTCTCATTATAGCTCAGTAACAGGCTTGGAAGAAGATTCCTCAATTTTACATTGTTTAAAAGGAATTTTTTTTTGAAGATTTTATTTATTTATCGACAGACAGAGATCTCAAGTAGGCATAGAGGCAGGCAGAGAGAACAGAGAACAGAGAGCCCAAGGGGCTTGATCTCAGGATCCTGGGATCATGACCTGCACTGAAGGCAGAGGCTTTAACCCACTGAGCCACCCAGGTGCCCCAAAAGGAATTTTAAAAATATAAATATTACCTATTTCGAATCCAGTTGTTTGTTTCCTTCTGCAACAGTGGTAAATGTGGTCAGGTTCTGGGCTTGCATTTTTTGTCTCTGACTTTGTTACTGAGCTTGCTCCTGTTGGAGAAGGAGAAATATGGATGGGCAGGTAAGCCCGAGAGGTCCAACGAAGGAAGGCAGACTAGCCTTGCCCCCCAGGCCTAAGTTGAAGACCTAGAGTCCCTACAGCTATTTCAGACTATTTAGAAATAATATTTTGCAACCCAAGATCTAGGTTTTGTTTGTTTCCATCCTTTGTGGATGGAAACATGGATTTTTCTTAAAAAAATTTTTTTTGGGGGTTGGTGCCTGGGTAGCTCAGTGGGTTAGAGCCTTTGCCTTCGGCTCAGGTCATGATCTCAGGGTCTTGGGATTGAGCCCCTCATCAGGCTCTCCGCTCAGCAGGGAGCCTACTTCCCTCCCTCGCTCTCTGCCTGCCTCTCTGCCTACTTGTGATCTCTCTCTCTCTGTCAAATAAATGAATAAAATCTTAAAAAAATTTTTTTTTTTGCCTATTACTGGTATATACAACACCTTGATGAAAATCCTTCTGTTAGTATATATCTCTGTTAATTTGTTTGATGATTTCTTTTTTATTTTTAAGATTTTATTTATTTATTTGACAGAGAGAGAGAGAGAGATCACGAGTAGGTAGAGGGCCAGACAGAAGGGAGGGGGAAGCAGGTTCCATGCTGAGCAGAGAGCCGGATGCGGGGCTGGATCCCAGGACCCTGAGATCACGACCTGAGCTGAAGACTGAGGCTTAAACCCACTGAGACACCCAGGTACCCCTGTTTGATGGTTTCTGTAGCATAAATTTCTGAACGTGGGGTTGCTGGATCAAAAAGTGTGCCTCTATTTTTGATGTTTAATGCCTCCTGCCAAATTGTCCCCCTGAAAGTGTGCTACAATTTACAGTCCCACTAACAGTGTGAACAAGAATGTGGCGTCCTACTCTTAGGACCCACCTGGTCTCTGGAAGCTTGCAGTTCACAGTCCCTGTGGAGACATCAGACTGTCTGGGTTCACATCCTACTTCTGCAACATACTAGCACTCTTTTGTAAATGATACAATCTTACTAAATATTTCCTTTTCCCTTCAAGGGAATGATAATAACACCCTTCTCACATGAGATACTGGCACCTGTTACTTCTTCTAGCTCCTGTCCAAGCCCCAAGAATAGCCTTTCAGCTGCCTTGCCTAGTCTGAGGCTGGGGCCAGAGCCAGGCACCAGCACTGTGGACAGTGAGCCTGAGGATGGGGCCACGGCAGGGAGCTAGAATGTGCCACCTCTATTACTTTCTTTAGGTGTGTCATGACACATGACTGAGGATTCAAAACCAAGTTTTCTGGTTTTGTTTTGGGGTTTTTTTGGTAATAGTTTTTTTTTTTTTTTAAGATTTATTTATTTATTTTAGAGAGAGAGAGTGAGAGAGAGAGCGCGCACAAGTGGGAGGGGCTGAGGGGAGAGAGAATCTCAAGCAGACTCCAGGCTGAGCAAGGAGCCCAACACAGGGCTCTATCTCATGACCCCAAGATAATGACTTGAGCCAAAACCAAGAGTCGGATGCTTAACCAGTGCAGTCACCCAGGTGCCCTAGGAACAGTTTTTTTTAGAGGTAATGTATATATCATAGAATTCACCTACTTAAGTGTATAATTCAATGGCATTTAGTATTTTCAGAGGTGTGCAAGCAACAGTGCAATCAATTTTGGAGTATCTTCATCACTCCAAAAAGAAACCCCATAACCTTTAGCTGCCACCATCAAACTTCTGCTTCCGCCTTTCCCCCAGCCCCAGGCGACCCCTAATCTACCTTTTGTGTCTATAGATTTGCCTATTCTGGACTTTTCATATAAATGGAGTTTTACCATATTTGGTCCTTTGTGACTGGCTTCTTTCCCATAGCACGAAGTTCTCAGGATCTGTCCATGCTATAGGAGGCTCCCATACCTCATTTGACAAATAATATCCCCGTGTATAGATATACTACATCTTGTTCACTCATTCATCCATTGGTAGCCATTTGGGTTATTTTCAATTTTTTGTGATTAGAGATAATGCTGCTATGAACATTTGTATGCAACTTTTTGTGTGGACACGTGTTTATTTCTTGGGTAGATACCTAAAAGTGGAATTACTTGGACATTCGTTATTTTTTAATATGAATAATGTTGTAATGTATACCTTGGAAAAAGACGAGGGAAAAATGTCCACGTTAAAGGTAAAGAATATAGATCCAGGGGTGTTTGGGGCTTAACCTCTCTGAACAATGAATTTGGCTCTATAAAATGGGTTGTTGTAAAGATTAGTGAATAGATAGAACAGAAGGTCCTTGGGGCATCTGGGTGGCTCAGTGGGTTAAAACCTCTGCCTTCGGTTCAAGTCATGATCTCAGGGTCTTTACCTTTAACGTGGGCATTTAGTATTTTCAGAGGTGTGCAAGCAACAGTGCAATCAATTTTGGAGTATCTTCATCACTCCAAAAAGAAACCCCATAACCTTTAGCTGCCACCATCAAACTTCTGCTTCCGCCTTTCCCCCAGCCCCAGGCGACCCCTAATCTACCTTTTGTGTCTATAGATTTGCCTATTCTGGACTTTTCATATAAATGGAGTTTTACCATATTTGGTCCTTTGTGACTGGCTTCTTTTCCCATAGCACGAAGTTCTCAGGATCTGTCCATGCTATAGGAGGCTCCCATACCTCATTTGACAAATAATATCCCCGTGTATAGATATACTACATCTTGTTCACTCATTCCCTGCTCAGCAGGGAGCCTGCTACACCCCCCTCCCTTGTCTGCCTCTCTGCCTACTTGTGATCTCTGTCAAATAAATAACTAAAATCTTTTTAAAAAATTATATATATATTAAAAAAAAAACAACAACCAGAAAGTCCTTGGTACGAGTAAATTCTCAAAACACCATAGCTACGGGGCGCCTGGGTGGCTCAGCGGGTTAAAGCCTCTGTCTTTAGCTCAGGTCATGATCCCAGGGTCCTGGGATCAAGCCCCGCATCGGGCTCTCTGCTTAGCGGGGAGCCTGCTTCCTCCTCTCTCTCTCTCTGCCTGCCTCTCTGCCTACTTGTAATCTCTATCTGTCAGATAAATAAATCTTTAAAAAACAAAAAACAAAAAACATGATAGCTACTATTCTACACCTGCCAAACCTGGAAGTAAAAATCCTCATAGTCCTAGCCTCTTCATCAGTCCATCCTGTCAATAGTATCAGATTTTCCTGGTTTTTCTTTTTTATGACCTCCTATTTTATTTTGTCAGTCCTGACATAAGCTTCTGTAACTGCCAGACTGCTACTGCCTGCGGAAACTGAAGCCAGGCCCTGCCCAGAGTGAGCTGTTCCTCATCCTCGCATCCGAGCTCCAGCTGACTTCTCCAGGTTGCTGACTCCTGTCCCTGCACCCACACTGCAGGCCCTGCTCTCATATCCCTCAATCCTGGAGACATAGCAGAGACCATCCATCATCTGCCCAAGTCTGCTGTGACCCCAGCACCATCTCTCCTCTCCTGCTTCTTCCCCATTGTCATTTATCCCCTCTAAGCCCCCTGGCATGTTTTGTGATTTTGCACCAGTCTAGACTTTCTTTTTCCACTTTGTTGAGCATTCTGTTACGGTGTGGAAAATTTCCTACAAAAGTCCCCTGCTCCGCGCTTCTAAAGATAGTGGCAACTTGTCCTCAATGTCCTCTTTTCTTTGTAAAGTACCACAAGCTCCTTGTTTCCCTGTCGGGCTTACTTCACCTTCCCTTTAAGTGTCTGCCACTGAAAATAGCACTTTGCTTAGTTCTTAAACGTGGGGGAGCTGGACCGCGTGTCCTGAGCCGGGAGGACTTCCATGCTTCCAGATCCTGCTCACTGAGAACAACTTGACCCACCATGTCCGCTGTGGGGCTACTCGTTTCTTTGCCAGCCATGGCCAAGTGCATGGCTCAATCTTTCCTTGCACTTGATCCGTCTGGTTAAACCCTTCTATTATCTCAGGATCTCTTTGGTTACCGTATTCTGCCCATTTTCAACTCGCAACAATCCTCTCTTTTCATAGACCTTTGATTTTTGAAGGGAGTGTTTTTGTTCTTTTATGACCTGGTTCTGCTCCTAACACCCCCGTTCTGCTTCATCTGTTCTTTGATGTCACTGTTTCGGCCCCGGTGTCTTCACCTTGGTTTTTATCTGTCTGTGCTCTCCCTTGAATGCTTCTGAGGTAAGATCTATTTTATTCTTGGAGGCCTTTAGCTATATTCCTTTAGACAGCCCTCTCTATGTCATTGAAAAAAGTTCCATCATTCTGAAATCTTTAAAGGGGAGCATAACTTCAGTTCTTCACTCCTTTACCTAATTCCCTACATTTTAAGAAATTAATTTCAGTCTCTGACATCGCATGAATAGAAGTAATAAAATTTTTCACTCTGCGTTTTATGATCTCTGGCAATTTTTTTAAAGATTTTATTTATTGATTTGACAGACAGAGATCACAAATAGGCAGAGAGGCAGGTACAGAGAGAGGGGGGGAAGCAGGCTCCCTGCTGAGCAGAGAGCCCGATGCGGGGCTTGATCCCAGGACCTTGAGATCATGATCTGAGCTGAAGGCAGAGGCTTAACCCACTGAGCTACCCAGGCGCCCCTGATCTCTGGCATTTTTAAGAAGATTTTATTTATTTGACAGAGAGAGAGAGAGTGCGTGCACAGAGGGGGAGTGGTAGGCAGAGGGAAATGGAGAAGCAGGCTCCCCGCTGAGCAGGGAGGCCGATGTGGGGCTCAATCCCAGGACCCTGGGATCATGACCCAAGCTGAAGGCAAACACTTAACCGACTGAGCCACCTAGGTACCCCAATCTCTGGCATTTTTGCTTATAAGACTCTCAGTTCTACTAAATTCAAATGGCTAGCATCGGCAGCAAATATCCTTCTCTCTAATGTAATGACACTTAAACTTGAGTAATTGATGGACCCTTAAAAAAAAAAAAAAGTTTTCTGGACCTGTATCACTAACCTGATAATTTTATTTATAATAAATTGCTGTTTTAATAGATATGGTTCTGACTAATTTGGACAGTCTCTTGATTTTAGCAACCTTATGGTGACTCAAATCACTTGCATTTTTTCCCCAAACTATCTGAAACTTTTGTTCGTGAGCAACATTTATGTGCCATCTTCCTCTTTTCTTTTCTCACAGGTCTTTGGTAATTATAACAGTGGTATGATTGAGCCCAGCAGGGCTGAAAACTACCAGAGCAAATGTGGGCCTGAGGCCTGTGGTATGCCTGTTCCTGAAGTGGGCCTACAGTTTGTTCAAAACATGATTTTGCATCTATCTATTTATCTATTTATCTACCTCTGAATTTTTTATTGACTTCCTGCTTCCCAAAGAGTACCCTGTTTCTGCTGCCTCAATGTCTCAGAATTTTAGTGTCATTGGTCTCAGATACCACATCACTGTCCTCAATCCTGCAGGTGCTGGCCTTCTGGATGGTTTGCAAGATGTTGTTGCTATCCAGAGTAACACCAAGACAGAAATCCTCCCCCTCTGCCAGCCAGCAATGTTGGGTGGTGATCTCAGTGTCCAGCCTGACCTTGATTTTCAGCAGGGCCTGGTACTCCTGGGTCTGGCACTGTGCCTGTTCCCGGGTCTGGGACAGCTCTGACTCCATGTGCAGTAGGACCCATTGAGCTGCTCCATCTACATCGTGTAGAGGGCCCCCAACTCCCGTAGGCTGTTCTCCAAGCTGGCCTTCAGTTTTCTCATCAAGTCCAGGTTGACTGGGCCGTATGTTTCAGCTCCGTGAGGGTCATCTCAGCTGCTCCTATCTCAGCAGTCTTCGAGGTGACCACTGTGGTGCCGTCTTCAGTCTGCCAGGACCAGTACTTGTCCAGCTCCTCTTGCTTCTTCTGAGGCAGCTCATCATACCGGGCCCAATGTCTGCTGTGATCTTGAGGTCCAGCAGACATTGGGCATCCAACTCCACCATCAACCCAGAGTTAGCAGTTTGGTTTTGTAGACCCTTTACTTCCTCCTCATGGTTCTACATGAAGAGCAGCTCCTCCTTGAGGGTCTCGAACTCTGTCTCCAGCTGCAGCCGAGTGACATTGGTGTCATCAGTGACCTTGTGGAGTCTATGGATGTCGTTCACAGACTGTGAATGGTCAGCTCCATCTCATAGTTGACTCTGAAGTCGTCACTGTCAGCAGTAAGATGGGCATTGGCCACAGAATTTGCAAAGATCTGAGCCCTTAACTCTTGATGGTCTTGAAGTAATGCCCCCAGTCTCTGACCTTCTCTAAGTGTTTCCAGATTTTGATCTCTTGTCTCTGATTATCAGCCTCTAGGCTCCTCATTATCTCCAAGTAGGAGGCCAGGCAGTCATTCAGGTCTTGCATGATTTCCTTCTCACCTGGATGCCCCCTATGCCTGCCAGACCTCCACCTATCCTGGTGACCAGGCCCCTAGAAGCTGGTGGAGAGGGATATGGAGAGATCTGGGAGCTTGAGCCCTTGGGCGCCTGCATAGACGCTGGCCAGCCAGACCTGGTGGCTGGGTGACTGCATGGAACCCAGGGACTGATTGTTGGAGGAGAAGGGGGAGTGGGTGGTGAAGCTCATGCTGTTCACGGAGTAAGACGAGAGGCCAGGACTCAGGCTCAGGCCACTGCTCTTGCAATTATTTAGCTTGATTTGGAAAGCCCTTGTAGAAAACATTCACATCTCTGTTACGTGTCTCCCTGTTGTTTATCCACTGCCCTGGCTCCTTGCCCAAGATGTATTGTGGGCATCTCTTCTAACCTCATGCCTTCACTGTGTACAAGGGAGGTGTCCAGTCCTTAACTAAAGACTGTGGACATTTTCTCTCTCAATCTCTCTCTCTCTCTCTCTTTTTTTTTTGGTTTTCTTTTTGTCTTTTGGTGGTTCATATCTATAAATTATTTATTTTCCCCCAACCTGGTTTGCTTCTATGCTCTTTCAAACTTCCATATTGTGTCTTTTAAACAAAAACCTGAAAATCTGAACTTGAATGGCTCATCCCTATTGAGGGATTTGATTAGTCCTAAACCAGTCTGTTCACAAGATTTCTCTCTCCAAATGCAGCTCTATTTTTAAAGTCAAAATTACATCCAGATCCACTCTGTTTGGAGACTCCTAAGCTTTAGTTCCAGCCTGTGTTCTCATGGGGTCACAGAGACAGCTGTAGTTTGTGATTAAGAGATTCCCAGAGAAATTCTTTCACTTAAACTACAAAACCTTGGAATCTCTTAACTTCCCTGAGGCTCATGTTTGTCATCTGCAAAATGGGATAATGACAGCTACCATTTCGTGATTCTTGTGAAGAGTTCATGAAATACTGTATGCAAAAGCAGGTTCGAAATTCTATGTGGATTCTATATTTTTAGCTGAAGCTCTGTTCACCCTAACTTCATGTATTTTTCTCTCAGTCCTTCAACATTTCCTTTGGAAGTTCTCCACTTTTTCCTTTGGCTCATTTTTCTTGGCTCAAGTTCTCAGTCACTTCAGTCTTTCTAATGAATTAATTAATCAATCAATTACTTAGCCATTCCTTCATATTTGGATGAAAACGTTGACATCCTGACAGTTGCTGTCAGACTTGGTGGGAGCAGGGCGATTATTTGGGGATAAGGTGACTCCCAGGGGCGCCTGGGTGGCTCAGTGGGTTGAGCCGCTGCCTTCGGCTCGGGTCGTGGTCTCAGGGTCCTGGGATCGAGTCTCGCATCGGGCTCTCTGCTCAGCAAGGAGCCTGCTTCTCTCTCTGACTGCCTCTCTGTCTGCTTGTGATCTCTCTCTGTCAAATAAATAAATAAATAAATAAATAAATCTAAAAAAAATTAAAAAAAAAAAAAAGGTGACTCCCAAAGGATGTGTTTTCCAGGAGTCAAGGCAACATGAGAAGTACTAATTATCGATGTGGAACTGAACAGAAATCAGAAGGAAGGGAAGAGTAGAAAGTGAGGAAAGGAAAGGGGGGTGGGAGAGGGGAAGCCATCAGCAAGATGGCAGGAGGAATAGAAGCCTGCCAGGGGTATGATGAACAGTGAACAAAATCGTGGGTTGGAGGGAGTGGGAAGAAATAGAAGGTCATACACATAAAGTCTGGGAAATCTAATATTCTACTGCAGGTTGTCTGGTTCCTGTGATATAAACTCTGTTAAATCTTTGGTAAGCTAATCACCCTCTGCAGTAGGCTTTTGGGAAAATTATGAAAAGGGCTGAATCCCAAGATGAGATCAGGATGGCGGGACTCAGAGACAGCAAATTCACTGGAAATCAGAGGTGATCATAATAAACTCCCTGGAGATTCACAGACATTGTGGCAGGGCTTTGAGCATCCATGTGGGGGAGGATGGGGGTTTGAACTCATCCCCTGTTTGAAGGGGATGGTCACTCCAGTAACATCCAGACATTCACTTGAAAACATAATAGGCACCCAAAGCCAGTCATATCCTCCTCGGACTTGGGTTCCATCTAATGCAAGCCTGTCACCCCATTATTCCTCTGAGTAACTTCAGAAATAGCTATTTTTCTATATTCTTTTCCTCATCGAGGACTAATTTTCCATGGTGGTTTCTGCCTGTGCCTCTTATTTACTTGTTTGCTCCCACCAACTTTGTTTACCCATTTCTTTTCTTCAACCTGAAAACGATCTGCATTGTCTACCTCCCTTTCTGAAGTTCCATCCCTCACCACCTTCTCCAACTTCACAGCAGTTGTTTCTGTGGGCACTACTGGCCCAGCTGCATGTGCATATGTGTGTGTGTGCGCACACGTGTGTGTACTTGTTTCTGGCTCTTGTGGCTCTGAGCATAACAATGCCAGTCTTGCTTTTATGGTGAAAGATTCTTGGATTGTTTATATAAAACTCCTTTTGGTGTCACAATATTTGTAAAATTTAGTTTACAGAGAAAGAGAGAGCGTGTGTGTACACATGAGTGTTAATCTCTTGGAGGTAAAATACTTAAGTATTTCTTTTTTTTTTTTTTTAAAGATTTTATTTATTTATTTATTTGACAGAGAGAAATCACAAGTAGGCAGAGAGGTAGGCAGAGAGAGTGAGAAGGAAGCAGGCTCCCTGCCAAGCAGAGAGCCTGATGCGGGACTCGATCCCAGGATCCCGAGATCATGACCTGAGCCGAAGGCAGCAGCTTAAACCACTGAGCCACCCAGGCGCCCAATACTTAAGTATTTCTACATGAAATTATGCTTGGGATTTGCTCTAAAACAATCCAGAAGGAGAAGGGGAGAGGGAAAAGTTGAGGGCTGGATGCTCTAGATTCAACAAGACTGGCCACATTGTTGAAGCTCTGTGACAAGTACATGAGGGTTCAGTATAATAGTCACTCAACTTTTGCATGTTTGACAATCTCCATAATAAAATCCTTAACTAAAGCCTGTTTATTAAAGATCTGTAGGTGGGTTAGCGATCTCCATAGCCAACACATTTTTTTTTTTTAACTGTACGTGACCTCCTTCCCAGCATGCCCCCCGCCAAGCCATTTCTAAGCTCTCTTTCCCTGTGGATTTGTTGACATGCCTCTTTTCCTTTGGTCTAGAATCTCGTGGAAGGCAGGGGCAACTTCTTACTCATCTTTGTGTCCCAGTGCCTAACACAGAGTGGCTTGAACTGAATTGAAAAGAGCCGAAGAAAAGTGTCTGCCCGCCAATCCCCAGCCTCGCACCTCCTGACACAGGTTTCCGTCACTGTCATGGCTTTTGCTGGACTTTTGACGTATCCCAGGAGCTTCAAATTGAGTGGAGCTGCAGCACATCCATGCAGGGCTTGAGAGGGAGGGACTGGGAATAGCCCCTTTGGCTTTCTACACGGGCAGCATATCACCACAAAGCGCTTTTATTGGTCTGGTCCTTTTTCTCTTATACACTTTTTTTTTTTTTAAAGATTTTATTTATCTGACAGAGAGGGACACAACAAGAGAGGGAACACAAGCAGGGGGAGTGGGAGAGGGTGAAGCAGGCCTCCCACCAAGCAGGAATCCTGATGTGGGGCTCCATCCCAGCACCCTGGGATCATGACCTGAGCCGAAGGCAGACGCTTAATGACTGAGCCACCCAGGTGCCTCTCCTATTATACATCCTTTGAGATAATTTCAATTCCTTTCGGATCTGAAGTTCTCATCAAACTTCTTACTTTCTACAATGTGGCAGTTTGAGTGACTGCAACTGTGGACCAAAATCCATGCTGGGCTCCTGACTGCACGGCTGTTTCCCTTAGAGCAGTCTCTCTTCCCTTGCAATACACCTTCCAACTTAGAGAGAGAGAATGGCATCCTTCTCCTCTTCTTCTTTTCTGTGGGTGGTTGGCCCTCCTGCCGCCCCCACGAGAGGCAAATCTATCAGTGCCACCATCCCAGCTTCTCATTTCCCTTATCATCCTCTCCCGTTACTCCCCACTTCCACCTGGCCCCAATCTTCAGCTTTTCCCTTAATTCTAGACTCATGTTATACCATCTCTAATCGTTCTCCTGCTACTATAGCTCTGGCGGCTTCAGGAACCGTCATCCTGGTACTACCATGCTCTCACTACTCTTGAAATGGCTTATTACACATCTCAGTGTCCCTTTTGTCTTCTTCCTAGTGTGCCACTGGGCAGTTAAACTGGGAGTGGGAAGGTCTGGTGTCATTATGCCCATTTCACAAGAATCAGAAAGGCTAAGTAGCTTATTTAACGTTAAAGAACTAGTGAAGATCAGGGGTGCCTGGGTGACTCAGTTGGTTAAGCATCTGCCTTTGGCTCAGGTCATGATCCCAGGGTCCTGGGATTGAGCCCCACATCAGGCTCCTTGCTCAGTGGGGAGCCTACTTCTCCCTCTCCCTCTGCCCGCCACTCCCCCTGCTTGAGCGCTCTCTCTCTCTCTGACAAATAAATGAATAAAATCTTTATTAAAATAATAAAACCAGGGTGCCTGGGTGGCCCCGTGGGTTAAGCCTCTGCCTCCAGCTCGGGTCATGAGCTCAGGGTCCTGGGATCGAGCCCCACATTGGGGTCTCTGCCTCAGCAGGGAGCCTGCTTCCCCTCCTCTCTCTGCCTGCTGCTCTGCCTACTCGTGATCTCTCTCCCTCTGTCAAATAAATAAAATCTTTTTTAAAAAATAAAACCAACATCTATACCTTAATCACAATGCCCTACAGCATCATGACCTCCCACCCCCAGGTTCAAGAGCATGAACTTTGTGGGAAGCCCTGAACAAATCTTCTGCTGAAACTGTAATTCTACCTTTCATCCTTGATAGCTTTACAGAAGACAATAGGTTTGTAACAAACCTAAGGCTTTCGTTTTCCCTCACCAAACCTTCGACACGAACTTCCATATTTATGTGGGGAGCCGGAAACGACATTTCACCTCAAGTGAAAGCTGGAGCATCTTAGGACAAACATACTGAGAAGAATCATGCCTCACACTTGCATAGAGAATTGGCCTCTGCTCAGCTCGGAGTGTTCCTGTCTCCCCTCCGTCCTTGAGAGCGAACTCACTGTGGGTGGAAGAGCTCAGGGTCAGCATCAAGAAGGAAAGGGCCTAACCTGGGAGGTGGAGTGGAATACCCAAGTATTCTGGATTCTCCAGTTTTCCACTGGATTACCTATGTAATCATCCGTGGGGTCCTGACCCAGACCAAAATGAGGCCCAAGAAGGCACTGGATTTATAAATTTGGATGCTTTGTTATCTAAAGTCAAAAGAGAAGATACAAAAGCTGTTTTATTTACCAAGCAAGTGCACTAGGCCTATGGAAAATTTTGGTCCTTTTCGCTAAGCTCTCAGATGTTCGCGGCAGTTGGCCAGACGCCTGTGTTTTACGTTCCAGCTTAACATTTTCGAGGCTGCTGAATAATGTAGATCCTTTTCAGTGGAGTGACCTTCTCCAGGGCAGGTCTGGGTTTTTGATGTGCCATGTGCATTACTGCTGGAAATTTATGGCTGAGCTAAAGGTGAGAAGGAAAGAAAAAATAAGCGCATTGGATCTCTTTGTTCATGAAGTGTTACAGTAGCAGAGAGCCAAATGGTTGGTCAGGGAACCTTCACAGTTCTGGTTACTTCTTTCATACGTCTTTTTCCCATACCACCTCCAGCTCTGGACTCACCACATGCATTCATCCGGTTTCTCTCATTAGCTTGTTCTTGATTTTGAAAACATCAGCTATATTATATATAAGATAATGTACAGGATACACATATGCATTTATATGTATGTTTTGAGGTGACACTTTTAAAGGTAGGGATGCTTAATTATATCTCATCAGTCCTCCAAGATTAACAAGTATTTTGGTGCATATATAGATCAGTATATATAGATCAATATATATAGAATATATATATTCTAAGGAGGCTGTAGGGACACCAGAGAAGGTCCCACTGGGGAGGAACACTTCCATTGTCCAAAGATCAGAAATCAGGAACCTCTGAAAGAAGCTAGGGAGAGTCAGGGCCAGTTAGTGTGTTGAAGCTTGAAATGGCTGTTTCTGTAGGTAAAAAATGGTCCAATATTGGCAATTTCTTATGGTTCAGTCTCCACAGCCTCATAAAAAGAAAGCTGAGGAGTGGTTAGTAGCTCTAGGTAACAAAAGTTCTTATTAGTCATCCCACAGAAGATATCTGTGAGGAAAAGGGCTCCAATGAACAAGTGAAAATGGCTCAAGTGAACACAGACTGAGAGTTTTGACAGTAAGAGGAATTTCATATGGAACCGAGCGACCTTATGGAATTCACACTAAGGACAGCTTCAGATAGAAAAGGGGCCCAGTACTGTAAACAATTCACATGCAGTTCTCCTAGGAGAAGAATTTGGATCCAGTGACCTTTTGGGTCCATTCCAGTTCTTGGGGTCTAAGCCGATCAATACAACAGAAAGATACCTAAGGACATCTACCTCAGCCAGCAAGGAAGGGATGCCTCAGCTCATGAGGAAATTAACATCACTGCAGAACTTACATGCCCTTGCCCTCACACTCAAGTTAAATAAAGGGGGAGATAAACTACCCATGACCCCAAGCATCACATTGTTTATGGTTTGTTTGGCCTCTTCTAAGCCAGGGAAAACATACGTGTCTTATATCTCTTCTCAAATGTCCCTGAGCTCTAGGTACACAGCGTTCCCTTTCATGTGCTACTTGACTCTGGAAAGTCCTTTCTTCTTGGTCTTAAACAATTAAACACCCCGGAGGAGTATACACTGAAGTGTTAACAATGCTTATCTCTGAGGAATTGTGAGCAATTCCCCATCTTCGTCTTTACTTTGCCTGTGAGTATTTTTCTACAGTTTTTCTTTCACCATGAGCAGGCAGAAGTAATATCATAATGAAACCCACGTATGGTCTCTGCGGGCATTCTAGCAGGAAGAAAGAAACATAATCGAGGTATTAGTCATAAATGTTGCTTTATAATCTAAAAAAAGAGCGAGTGACTTTTTTTTTTTTTTTTTGCCAGATCAATTACCATTGGGCCACAAGATATTTTAGAGTGTGGTAAGGGCAGAGTGTTTTGTTTTTGTTTTAACATTAGAACCAAAAGGAAACTTAAGAGGCCACTAACTTCAGTAATTTTCTTCCAGACTGGGTGTCTTCAGTGTCAACTAGAGCAGATGGATTGTTTCAGGTTGGCTCTAAACCACATACAAGAGATTACAGGTGGGAGGAACGCCTGCCGGGTTACATGAAGTCAAGCACAAGATGAAGGGGGTGGGAAAGGAAACAACAAGTAATTCTGACATAAAAGAAATGTAGGCAAGTAGCCAAGGTGCGACAGGGCAAGATGACAAGTCGATGCCGAGGAGACAAAGCCGCAGAGGCGCTGTGACAGTGACCATGGCGGGGGAGGGGAGGCATCATGACCTTACTGTCTCTAGGCTTATCTGCACACTTTAGAGGCTGTAATTTTTTTTTTTTAATCTCTTAAAAATTTGTGGTAAAATCCGCAGGACAAAATTTACCATTTCACCCACTTTCAAGCGTACAGTTTGCCGGCATTAAATGCATTGACACTGTTGTGCAACCATCTCTGCCATTCATCTCCAGAACTTCTACGTCACATCAGACTGAAGCTCTGTATCCTTTAAACAACAACTCCTCACTCCCTTCTCCCACCTTCCAGCCTCTGGCAACCACACTCTACCTTCTGTCTTATGACTGCTGACTACTCCGGGTATCACGTGTAAGTGGACTCATGCGGGATTTGTCCTTTTGTGTCTGGCTTCTTTCGTTTCAAGGCTTACCCAGTTGTGATATGTGTCAGAATTCCCTTCCTTTTTAAGGCTGAACAGTATCCCACTGACTGTGTGTATACCGCATTTTGTTTATCCGTTCATATGGATGTGTGATGATGATATGACGATGGACATTTTGGTTGCTTCTACCTTTTGACTATTGTGAATAATGTTGCTATAAACACTGGTGTATAAACATCTGTTCAAATCCCTGCTTTCCATTCTTTTGGGTATATACCCAGAAGTGGAACTGCTGAATGACAGATGTCTATGTTTAATTTTTTTTTTTTTTTAAAGATTTTATTTATTTATTTGACACAGAGAGAGATCACAAGGAGACAGACAGGCAGGCAGAGAGAGAGGAGGAAGCAGGCTCCCTGCGGAGCAGAGAGCCCGATGTGGGGCTCGATCCCAGGACCCTGAGATCATGACCTGAGCCGAAGGCAGCGGCTTAATCCACTGAGCCACCCAGGCGCCCCATATGTTTAATTTTTTGAGGAACTGCCATATTGTGGCTTTTTTTTTTTTATAGTGGCTGTAAGATTTTCCATTCCCACCAGTAATGCACAAGGGTTAGGGGCTACATTTTTACTAAGGCATTTAACGGAGGTCCTCAAAGTTCTGCTCAACTGCTTTTCAGGAGGGCAATGCTGCAGATCAGAATTAATGGGAGGCTGTCCCTGGGGCCTGCTGGCCATCTGTGAACTGATCTGGGAAAGTTTAAGGGGGGGGAATCAACAGGATTGAGAAAGAAATGGAAATAATTCTGGCAAAGATAACAGCCTTAGGGAAACTGCCCATAATTATTAAATTACAAATGTACAGGTCTTAAGGAGCCTGGAGCAGGGCTGTCCAGCAACTCTTGAATATCCAACAAGAGAATCAAGTTCTCTTTCTCATATGCTCCAGTCCCTCAGTGGAGAACACCTGAATGTAGAAGGACTTGCGGGTTGCAGGTGGAGAGTCTGCAAAGAGTCTTCTATCAGAATTGAAACTGTTAGTAAAATGGTTAACCTCAAAATAGACTAAATATTTGCTGTAGCTTTTCTATCAATGTCAATAGGACGATTGTATTTTCAAGCAGGAACCAGAAATAAGTAGGAATAGCTTTCCAGCCAGGCTTCAGTCTGGCATCTGAACCTTGGGGAAGCTTTGGATTTTTCATCATTAGTCTTTATAGAATGGCAGTGGTTTTTTTTTTTTTTTTTTTTTTTTAAAGAAAGGTGTTTCTTGTCGATTCATTAGGATAGAGAATCTCGGGTAACCCCGTGAGGGAAAGAATTCAAGGCCAGTGTGTGTACAAGGATTTTGGTCTTGCTGAGACTCCATCACATAAGGGGCAACATACTGAACTTGGAAAGCAGATCAATAGAAACTCGCACATGCAGAATCTACCTTCATCTTGGGTAGCTGTGACCTCAGAATCTATAGTTTTCATTTCCGAGGAAAAAAGCAAAAGAAGCATAATAAGAGTCTTTATGATTGGAGCTGTGAAAGAAATTCTAGATGCAAGAAAATGAGTGGCAGGTTTTGTTTTAGAGCCCGAAGTTAAGTAGTATTCACAGACTGGCAGTTCTTCTATTCATCTTTCCAGGGTGTTAACTTCCAGCCTGAATGTTAGCACTTAGATTTCCACACCCTGTTAAGCAAGACGCTTAAAACAAAACATTCAGTCAATGAAATTCAAGGATACTCCTACGGTGATGTTCATCTACAGAACAAGAGACACCTTTTAGATTTGCAGATGCCTTTGAGAGTTTCCGCTCCCTCAGGATCCCATTTCACATACATCTCACTAACTCTGGCAGTGGTGACACATTTGGCAACTTGAACAGTGGCCCCAACTTTAACTAGGCTTCAACAGTCCACCCCGCGCCATACCACAACCCAACCCTGTTACTAATGCTTCAACTGGATACTTTCATGTTCAGAGTAGCTTCACAATGACTGCCAAATTTTATTTCCATAGCTGTCTACAGAATTATATTTGGCAGTATCATTGTCTTTCACTCCCTGCCTTAAAAAAAAAAAAGATTAAATGAACGATCGTAAATCTCAGAGGAGCTATGTGTCTTCTAAAAAGTCAAACAGCCTTGAAGGAGTTGGTGGAACTTGGTCTGAGATTGATTCTTCCAGATTTTCAGCTGAGAGAATTTGGGGGTTACCTAAGGCCTTTTCTGCAGGAATACCAGGTTATATGGCCTGTCACCAGGCAACATGAGTTTTCTCATTAAGTAGGGCTGGAAGAGGCAGGAAGGGCTATCTGGAGAGGGAAGGAGGCAAGGAGAAAGGTAGTGGGAGAGAGAGAGTTCTGTGCAGAGAAGAGTTGGGGGAAATAGTGGGAGGGGAAAATTTCAGGCTGCTTCCCACTTAGATTCATACAATTACAGGCTTTGGGGGATTATTTTTCAATCACCCACATCTCAACCCCTACGTTGGTTTTAAAGCACGGTATCCAGGGATGAGTGACATAGGGATAGAAATGTCTTGCCATGTTTAAATGGTAGATGAGATCCTATGAATAAGACTGTCCTCTTACTGCCTTAGACTCGTTTTTTTTTTTTTTTAGAGAGAGAGAGAGAGAGAGACAGAATGCACATGTGCGTGAAGGACAGGGCAGAGGGAGACGGAGACAGACGCTCCCAAGTGGGGTCCATGCTCAGCGTGGAAGTAATGTGAGTCTTGATCTCACAACCTTGAGATTATGACCTGAGCTGAAATCAAGAGTCGGACACTTAACCCACTGAGCAACCCAGGTGCCCCACTGCCTTAGACTCTTACATTCTTGCATTGGTATGAGAATTAATATGGGTTCTTGGGACCAGACATAACTCTAGCTGAGGGCATGAATGTTTTTAAATGCAGAGGATATGACCCTCATTTCTGTTACTGTATTTCTTCTGGCCAATTATATATTGTTAGGTCTTCATGACAAATATACTGTGGGGGAATGGTAATGCTAGTGAAAATCCATCAGTGGATATCTATACTTACATTTCTCTATCTATTATATATCTTTTTTTGTATGAGGCAGTATATAGTTTATGCATTTTTTCATTTTAAAATTAAGGTATAATTTATTTACAGTAAAATATACCCTTTTAGTGTACAGTTCTATGAGTTTTCACAAGTACATACAGTCTGTGGCCAAAATTAAGAGGCAGAACCCTCAACCCTCAAATTTCCTCCTGTCTCTTTTTGGTCAAACCCTCTTCTCACCCCTAGCTCCTGACAACCACAGATCTCAACAGATCTATTTTTAAAATGTCTTTCCAACCCAAGTTGACCTTTACTATAAAATCTTAAGAGGCTCCTAGGTGCCCCAGTGGGTTAAGCCTT
This sequence comes from Meles meles, assembly GCF_922984935.1. NCBI lineage: Eukaryota > Metazoa > Chordata > Mammalia > Carnivora > Mustelidae > Meles > Meles meles. The sequence continues at coordinate 56,689,367 of NC_060074.1, read as the reverse complement.
GGATTCTTGATTTCGGGGTCAAGAGACGGAGCCCTAGCATAGTGCAGAATCTGCTTAAGATTCTCTTTCCTTCTGTACCTCCCTCCTTGCCTCCCACACTTTGTGTTCTCTCCCGCTCTCTTAAAAAAAACAAAAATCTTATTATGCTTCAGGTTGAACTACGGACTCACGAGGGATTTTTTAGTGGTAAGAGAACACATGGATCCCACCAATTACCATACTCAAGACAGTCATATATGGTGATCTTGGAACTTGATTTTGTTGCTGGCCTTTTATCCTTTGCCTAGGATTCCAAGTGAGGTCCTGTAGCATGCTTGCCCAGGAATAGAAGTTAACATTTATGAGGGCTAACTGCACTTGGTTCTGCTAAGTACTTTGTGTATATTACATAAGGTTGTTTCATTTTCACAACATTTCTGTGAAGTGAATACTATTAACCACATTCCCATTTACAGATGAGGAACCAGAGGCATAGGAAAGGGAGGAAATCTGAGTGATAGAGCCATCAGGAGACATATTTGATGTCTGATGTCAGCCCTGTTCTAACCAGTAAACTCTGTACTCTTAGTCACAACCCTATGGCAGTGAACATTGAACTAAGAGTTAAAATTGTTTTGTTTTATTTTTTTAATAGGCACAGTTGCTGTTAAAAATACTTGTAACAACACACTATCTCAGTGTTTTCCTGTGGTTTACAAATACAACTTGTTGTTATTGTTGTTGATTTTTCTTTTAATCTGTGAAATACGGAAGTGATATTTTTAACTGAAAGGGAAAGAACTCCTCTATGTCAAGACATAAGCATATATGTCTATCAAAAACAATATAGACTCGGGGCGCCTGGGTGGCTCAGTCATTAAGCGTCTGCCTTCAGCTCAGGTCATGATCCCGGGGTCCTGTGATCGAGCCCCATATCGGGCTCCCTGCTCCATAGGAGGCCTGCTTCTCCCTCTCCTACTCCCTCTGCTGTGTTCCCTCTCTCGCTGTGTCTCTGCCAAATAAATAAATAAAATCTTAAAAAAAAACAACAACAATATAGACTCTGGCACCGTAACTCATGTATAGCATGGGGGGCCTGGGTGGCTCAGCTGTTAAGCGTCTGCCTTTGGCTCAGGTCATGATCCCAGTGTCCCGGGATCGAGCTCTGCATTGGGCTCCCTGCTTGGCGAGAGGCATGCTTCTCCCTCTCCCACTCTTTCTGCTTGTTTTCCCTCTCTCACTGTCAAATAAATAAATAAAATCTTTAAAAAAAATGTATAGCATAATCAACTTCTACTGACCACCCCCTTTAAACATTTTATTTTGGGTTAACATATATTCTAGAGGACTGTGTCTAATCCCTCCGGTTGCATTTACGAGTGCACCCAGTCCGTGGCCCCCGAGGAAGAGGCGTTTGGTGGGCAGGTGCAAGAGGATGTGGGATGCAGAAGCCGGCAGCCTGTGTTGCTCTGGCACCTTCATCCCAGCCCCTCTTCTAAAGCCAGGGAGGCAGAGAACTGTTTATGACATCACCTCAAATCTATTTGTGGGAGAACCAAGCCCCTCACATTAGAAGGCTTTGTAGCTGTAGCCTATAATCAAGATCTCGCCTTGTACTGGGACACCTGGCTGGCTCAGCCAGTAAAGCATGCCACTCTTAATTTCGAGGTTGTGAGTTTCAGCTGATGTTGGGGATGGAGAGGACTTAAAAAAAAAATCTGCTTAGTACCATCTGCCTTGTTACATCCCGTGGACTTCAGACACATCTGTTTATTTTGCTGTCACAGAACCAGTACTACTAACCAGAGTGCAAACAGGTTACAATGTGCCAGGCACTGTTTTAAAAGCATCACATGTACAAACTCATTCATTCCATACAACAACCCTGTGAAGGATATACTCTTCTTTATCACCTTTTTGTTGTTGTTGTTTTGTTTTTGTTGTAGACTCCATGCCCAGCATGGAGCCCAACACAGGCCTTGGACTTGTGACCCTGAGATCAAGACCATGAGATCAACACCTGAGCGGAGATCAAGAGTCAGACACTTGAGTACAGGTCCTTTACCTCTTTGGTTAGGTTTATTCCCAGGTATCTTATGGTTCTTGGTGCTATAGTAAATGCAATCGATTCTCTAATTTCCCTTTCTGTATTTTCATTGTTAGTGTATAAGAAAGCCACTGATTTCTGTACATGGACTTTGTATCCTGCCACGTTACTGAATTGCTGTATGAGTTCTAGTAGTTTGGGGGTGGAGTCTTTGGGGTTCTCCATATAAAGAATCATGTCATCTGCGAAGAGAGAGAGTTTGACTTCTTCATTGCCAATTTGGATACCTTTTATTTCTCTTTGTTGTCTGATTGCCGTTGCTAGGACTTCTAATACTATGTTGAACAAGAGTGGTGAGAGTGGGCATCCTTGTCGTGTTCCTGATCTCAATGGGAAGGCTGCAAGCTTTTTCCCATTGAGGATGATATTTGCTGTGGGTCTTTCATAGATAGATTTTATGAAGGTCAGGAATGTTCCCTCTATCCCTATACTTTGAAGCGTTTTAATCAGGAATGGATGCTGGATTTTGTCAAATGCTTTTTCTGCATCAATTGAGAGGACCATGTGGTTCTTCTCTCTTCTCTTATTGATGTGTTGTATCACACTGATTGATTTGCGAATGTTGAACCATCCTTGCAACCCAGGGATGAATCCCACCTGGTCATGGTGGATAATCTTTTTAATGTGCTGCTGGATCCTGTTTGCTAGGATCTTGTTGAGAATCTTTGCATCCATATTCATCAGTGATATTGGTCTGAAATTCTCCTTTCTGGTAGGGTCTTTGCCTGGTTTGGGGATCAGGGTAATGCTGGCTTCATAAAAAGAGTCTGGAAGTTTTCCTTCTGCTTCAATTTTTTGGAACAGCTTCAGGAGAATTGGTGTTATTTCTTCTTTGAAAGTTTGGTAGAATTCCCCAGGGAATCCCATCAGATCCTGGGCTCTTGTTTTTTGGGAGGTTTTTGATCACTGGTTCAATCTCGTTACTAGATTTCGGTCTATTCAGGTTGTCAATTTCTTCCTGGTTCAATTTTGGGAGTTTGTAGTTTTCCAGGAATGCATCCATTTCATCTAGGTTGCTTAGCTTATTGGCATATAACTGTTGGTAATAATTTTTGATGATTGTTTCTATTTCCTTGGTGTTAGTTGTGATCTCTCCCTTTTCATTCATAATTTTATTAATTTGGGCTTTCTCTCCTTTCTTTTGGATTAGTGTGGCCAATGGTTTATCGATCTTATTGATTCTTTCAAAAAACCAGCTTCTAGTTTCATTGATACGTTCTACTGTATCTCTCGTTTCTACCTCATTGATCTCTGCTCTAATCTTGATTATTTCCCTTCTTGCATGTGGAGTTGGTTTGATTTGTTGTTGATTCTCCAGTTCTTTAAGGTGTAGAGACAGCTGGTGTATTCTGGATTTTTCAATTTTTTTGCGGGAGGCTTGGACCTGTACTCGAGGAACTACAGAACACTCATGAAAGAAATTGAAGAAGACACAAAAAGATGGAAGACTGTTCCATGCTCTTGGATTGGAAGAATAAACATTGTTAAAATGTCTATACTGCCTAGAGCAATCTATACTTTTAATGCCATCCAATCAAAATTCCACCGGTATTTTTCAAAGAGCTGGAGCAAATAATCCTAAAATTTGTATGGAATCAGAAGAGACCCCGAATTGCTAAGGAAATGTTGAAAAACAAAAACAAAACTGGCGGCATCACGTTACCCGATTTCAAGCTTTACTAAAAAGCTGTGATCACCAAGACAGCGTGGTACTGGCATAAAAACAGACACATAGACCAGTGGAACAGAGTGGAGAGCCCAGATATGGACCCTCAACTCTACAGTCAAATAATCTTCAACAAAACAGGAAAAAATATAGAATGGAAAAAAGACAGTCTCTTCAATAAATGGTGCTGGGAAAACTGGACAGCGATATGTAGAAGAATGAAACTCGACCATTCTCTTACACCATACACAAAGATAAACTCGGAATGGATAAAAGACCTCAACGTGAGACAGGAATCTATCAGAATCCTAGAGGAGAACATAGGCAGTAACCTCTTCGATATCAGCCACAGCAACTTCTTTCAAGATATGTCTCCAAAGGCCAAGGAAACAAAAGCGAAAATGAACTTTTGGGACTTCATCAAGATCAAAAGCTTCTGCACAGCAAAGGAAACAGTCAACAAAACAAAAAGGCAACCCACGGAATGGGAGAAGATATTTGCAAACGACAGTACAGACAAAAGGTTGATATCCAGGATCTATAAAGAACTTCTCAAACTCAACACACACAAAACAGATAATCATATCAAAAAATGGGCAGAAGATATGAACAGATACTTCTCCAACGAAGACATACAAATGGCTATCAGACACATGAAAAAATGTTCATCATCACTAGCCATCAGGGAGATTCAAATTAAAACAACATTGAGATACCACCTGACACCAGTTAGAATGGCCAAAATTAGCAAGACAGGAAACAACGTGTGTTGGAGAGGATGTGGAGAAAGGGGAACCCTCTTACACTGTTGGTGGGAATGCAAGTTAGTGCAGCCACTTTGGAGAACAGTGTGGAGATTCCTGAAGAAATTAAGAATAGAGCTTCCCTATGACCCTGCAATTGCACTGCTGGGTATTTACCCCAAAGATACAGATGTAGTGAAAAGAAGGGCCATCTGTACCCCAATGTTTATTGCAGCAATGGCTACGGTCGCCAAACTGTGGAAAGAACCAAGATGTCCTTCAGCGGATGAATGGATAAGGAAGATGTGGTCCATATATACAATGGAGTATTATGCCTCCATCAGAAAGGATGAATACCCAACTTTTGTAGCAACATGGACGGGACTGGAAGAGATTATGCTGAGCGAAATAAGTCAAGCAGAGAGAGTCAAGTATCATATGGTCTCACTTATTTGTGGAGCATAACAGAGAACATGGAGGACATGGGGAGATGGAGAGGAGAGGGAGTTGAGGGAAACTGGAAGGGGAGATGAACCATGAGAGACTATGGACTCTGGAAAACAACCAGAGGGTTTTGAAGGGGTGGGGGGTGGGGGGTGGGAGGTTGAGGAACCAGGTGGTGGGTAATAGAGAGGGCATGTACTGCATGGAGCACTGGGTGTGATGCCAAAACAATGAACACTGTTATGCTGTAAACAAACAAACAAACAAAAAAAGAGTCAGACACTCAACTGACTGAGCCACCCAGGTGCCCTTCCTTATCTCCATGTTACAAATAATTTATCTAAGGCACAGTATGAGTAATTTGCTCAAGGTCATACCAATAAAGTGGAGAAGCGGCTAGAGTGGAGGCCCCTAGAGGACTAGCTGCTCAGTTTCTGCTTCCATCTTTTCCAGAGCCCTGATTTTGGCAGTGACAGTCTTCCTTCTCTAAATTATGCACAGTCCTGTCCCTTCCATTAACAGGAGAACAGTAGAAACAATGGTTATTCCTTGCTTTCAATGCAAATTATCTGCCCCTGAGGGATAGAATAAGGACCTTCACTTAGTTTACCTACAAAATTCAAAAACAAACTAGTAAATCCAAAACCAAACCACTGTTAATCTGGTAAGAGTTTTCCGAGTTTCTGGAGCTACTTAGAAGAAATACAAGATACAGAAATAAATTTAGCAATGGCCAACTACCTGCAGGAACAGATATTCCTGGATAAACCTAGCCAGTGCTGAGCGTTCCTCCAGCCCTAACCTGTGCAACCGTCCACCACCCACTTTCACCTCAAATCAAATATTGCCTTGCGGGTAGGAAGTGATGGGTCGCAAGGTCCTGCACTGCTCAAGTACCCATCCACAGGCTGCCTTTTTATAAAAACATGCCGATGGTTCTGAGAAATATTCGGGATGGCACAGTACAACTCTGCCACTCCGGCGTCATGATTCTTGCCTTGCTTCTGTCTTATTTTTGACATGATTTATTAAATAGACACTAGGAACTTGGGAGAAACAGGTCTTCTCACCAAAACCTCTTTGTGTTCCTTGGACTGCGAGTGGAGTCCTCCACAAGAAGGGCAAATCTCTGAGTTGGATAAAAGCTCAGCGCTCAACTTTGTTCCCTCATTCAACCTGAGTGTTGGATAAATCCTGACCGGGAGCGTCCCGTGAGGGGCCTCACCCACACCCCCGCCTCACCTTCTCCAGCGTGTCATTCAGAGCATCCATGGCCTGGAGTTTGGCAACACTTGCAATGGCACTGTAAAGATGAAACAAAATTTCACATAGGACCCAAAAACCTTCTACTAAGGAGGCTAAATGATTGATACAGCGACTGTCTACTTGGCCTTTAAGATTTTACTCTGCTTGGCAGTATCCAGAAGAAAAAAAAAAAATCTGCTTTGTGTGTCCATGTGCTGTAAAAATCTTTGTAGGCCAAGTTAGAATTACTGGTCTATTTTTATTTCATCTTTCCGTGGGCGTATATAGCTTGGTGACTCTTCACAACTAGCCAAACCAGCCGCCCCCAGGGATAAACACTCCCCTGACTTAGAGCCCCGTGGATTAGTTTTGACTGTTTCTGTACTTCATAAAAAGAATCACACAGCATGGACTCTTTTGCATCTGGCTTCTTTTTCTCAGGCCAATTTATTTTGTAGGAGAGCGTCAATCAGGGTTGAGCCTGCTTGTACAGCTTCTTGATGGAAACTTTGCATTTGGCACTTTTTTTTTTTTTTCTGGATGTTTGGCATTGGTGAGGGGAAGTTATTAGGACATGGACATAGATTGATGATACTTAGAAATTTATCTTCTCTGATACATTTTGCAAAAGCCATCCTCCAAGAAGATGTAGGGAAGGATGTTTGTCCATGAAAATGAGGTCCTCATATTTCCTGCATGCACTCCGGAAGCACAGCAATGTCAACGGCCGAGGGGGATTGAGGGTGGAGAGAATGAAGCTTCAGCTTCAGAGCCTCGCCTTGCACTGGCTCCTTCCTCCTTCCGGTCAGGCCAGTGCCCAGCTCTTTCATATCCATGATGTTTCATTACTTCTCTTTAAAGTGGCCCCCAGGGGCACCTGGGTGGCTCAGTGGGTTAAAGCCTCTGCCTTTGGCTCAGGTCATGATCCCAGAGTCCTGGGATCAAGCCCCACATCGGGCTCTCTGCTCAGTGGGGAGACTGCTTCCCCCTCTCTCTCTGCCTGCCTCTCTGCCTACTTGTGATCTCTGTCTGTCAAATAAATAAAATAAAAATCTTAAAAAAAAATAAATAGGGGCGCCTGGGTGGCTCAGTGGGTTAAGCCTCTGCCTTCGGCTCAGGTCATGATCTCAGGGTCCTGGGATCGAGTCCCACATCGGGCTCTCTGCTCAGCAGGAAGCCTGCTTCCCCCTCTCTCTCTGCCTGCCTCTCTGCCTACTTGTGATCTCTCTGTCAAATAAATAAAATCTTAAAAACAAACAAATAAATAAATAAAGTGGCCCCCAAATCCTATACATATCAGGCCCCCATACCTATCACTGATGCTAATGAATAGGGCAATAGAGAAGTGGAGCTATTTCCTGCTGTTTATGTTCTTCAGTGGTCCCGTTCTCCTTTTTAAAAAAGATTTTATTTATTTATTTGGGGGAGAGAGACAGAGAGAGAGAGAGAGCGAGCATGGGAGGGGTAGGAGGGTAGAGGGAGAAGCAGACTCCCTGCTGAGCAGGGAGCCAGATGTGGGACTCCATCCTGGGACTCCAGGATCATGACCTGAGCTGAAGGCAGTCGCTTAACCAACTGAGCCACCCAGGTGCCACCCCTCCCCCCATTCTCATTTTTGAATGACTATAAGACAACAACTGAATTTTTAAAGAGGGTTCCAATCTCCACTTTTTTACCTCTGGTCAGCTCTTCCCACAGCGTTCGGCTGATGCCAGAATTCACAGTTGAGTCCCCATTTCCTGAGATGCAGAGGAACGAATGCCTCGTCTACTGGCTGCCAACTAGATGTCATTTCCAAGCCATGACTTTTTAGCTCCCGAGCCCCTGGCCCAGGCATGGTAACCAGGGTCACCATAAACAGGGCTTGATCAGGTTTTAGTAACAGAATCAAACCAGCTTGCAGTTCAACAACAGTCTGGTGTCGTTTCAAGGGCTTTCTCTGTTTTAAGAACTGTCCTAGAGGCCGGGTCAGCCGCTGAGAATTTACAGCCTTGGCTTTCACTGTGTGGCAATTATTTTCTGATATCAGAAGAAACAAAAAACTTAACTGGTAATGGGGCCAATGCGCATTTCATTTTAAAAGTGGAACAAACCCTCAGAAAATTCTCTTCCCAGAAACTGGGAAGAAAACTTTAAAAATGATTTCAAAATAATTTTATATGAAAGAGCCAGAGAAATTCCCCAGTCTATTTCCCGCTGCATTCCTTTTCTGAGACTACTATACTTCCCTGCCCATCCCTGAACGTCCTCTGACTGACTCTGTTTGAATCACTCTTCAACTCATCTGTGGAAACCATGTTGAAATTGTCTCTAAAGTGTCCCCATCACCTCCTTGGAGTTTTGGACGTTTCTTTCTTTTTCAACACAGTCATTTTCCTTAACCACAGTCCCGTGCTTGGGCCATTTGTGCACCTCCGCAGCCCACAGCTCTCTGCTGAGCTGTGCCTTTTGTCAAGGTCACAGCAGAAGGAGCAGGGAGAGACCAGCTTCAGTATCTGTATGCCTTCGGGCTATGCCGAATATAGCGGCCATTATTTTCTAAATAATTGAGTGATGGATTTAAAACAACCCCCCCCCAAAAAACCATTTATTTTTAATTCAGAAGATTTGCTACAGCAGAAAGCATATTATGAATACAGGGCCAGCCTAGGGACATTATTTTAAAGGCTAATTTGAAAATAGGATCAAGGAACATGAGTCAGGTTTGGATGCACTCAGGATTGTGCTTTGTAAGTACAAGGGAGCTGGGCGGGCTGCAGAGAGGAGGAGGATGTGGGTCATGAGTGGGCCCAGAGAGAGTTTTCTAGAAGGTAGCAACCTTTCACCTGAATGTGCCTTTCATCTTTAGCCCCTGTCCCCACTCCTCAGCTGGCTGGCTCTAACCCTGTTCAGTAAAGGCCTGGGAGCCTTGGTTTATCGTAAAATTCAGGGAGGTCTCTGACTTCTGTAAGCAGTCACTCAAAACTCCTTGAAGTGATGAAGGAGAAGAAATTAAGTAATCCCTACCTTGTTTTCTCTAATCCTGTTTTTTTGGTATGTCTCTCCAGGACGCCAATTTCTTGTTTTTTGGAAATTCGCATTCCTCCAGCCTTTACTATAAACAAACAAGCATCAAACAAACAAACAAACAAAAAAACCCAAAACAAATAAACAAACAAGCATCAACACAGGAGTTGTGATTAGAATAAAAACAGTAGGCTTGCTTTTCTTATTCAAGGTATGAATTAAGATTTGAAAAGAACTTTAGAACTTACTTTTTGAAGATCTAAACTTTTATCTAAAATGACACAATAAAACGTTACCTTGAACTGAATAGAAGAAAAAATGTTGTGTTAGGCAGAAAAGGTGGGGAAGCGGAGAAGGGCTGAGGTCTGCTTGTTTATGTTCAGAGAGCAGGAACTGAGGCTAAGAAAAGTAGCAGAGGTTTACACCTTTGGTTTGGGGAGGAGAACAGCAACATACTACCTTGGGCATTTCACTGAAAAACATTTTTTTCTTGTTATCAAATCAATTATGCTTTTTATGATAGCCACAGACAATTACAATATGACCCTCTTGTTTTCCCACAAGATTAAAGTTTGTGCAAGGCTTGCACTTTTTTTTTTTCTTTTCAACTGAAGCATTCAAAAGCACAGATTCTGAGAGATGAGCCAAAAGTCAGGGCATGTGATGGTAACAGCCATTTAATTCAAGAGAGATGCCTCTGATCCCACTGGAACCCCACCTTCCATCCCAGACCCTAAACCTCCGGACATTGGCCAAGCTCAGATGTTCTAATGAGTAATTAAACTACATTAAAAATCCTGCCATTCAGGAGATCAATTAGTGTTAATTAGGCTACAGATGACCTAACAGCAATTCAAGTGTTTAACAATGTCAGATGAAATCAACTTTTGAAAAGGAACAACCCATTTCAGATTGCTAGTCAAAGCAAATACTTCTTTCTGTTCCCAGGAAATTTGCACATCTAAAATCTGACAAGCTCAAATGAGCAAAAGCTAAATGGACATTGATTTGTTTGAACCTGTTAATTCTTTTTATGGAAATGTCAAATTGGCAAATTCCAAAGCTCGGTCTAATAAAATGAAAAGTAAGGAAAACCTATTCTATTTCTCAATGCACTTAGAAATTTGATTTTATCACTGTTCTTTAAAAATTATTACATATATTGCTGATTTTGTGAAATATGCATAAGGCACATAACTCAAAAAGTGTGAAAGAGTCTGCATTCTCTCTCCCACCATTATTTCTAGCCCCTAGTTCATCTCCTAGATACTGCTCATGTTAGACATGTCCTATGTGTTCATCCCAGATACTGCACATATTATTACTCTTGTTTAAATGGCAGCATAAGATACACACTGTTCTACATCTTGTTTGTTTATATTTTTCATTCAATCATATATTTTGGAGTAAATTCTCTATCTATCTATATAGAGAGAAATGCGTCGTTCTTTTTAACATCTGCTTTAAATTTTCATTATGTGAACGTCCTGTATTTACTTAACCAATTCCCAAATATTAGACGTTTCAGATGTTTCTAATTCATTGATGTCACAAACAATGCTAAAACAAATATCCTTTTATATGCATAATTTTGCACAAGTGCAAGTATACCCGTGGGATAAATTCCTACACGTGATCTTGTTAGTTCTGAAGGGTATGTGCTTTCAAAATTTTGTTACAACTTGCCAAATTGCCTTTCCCAGAGGCTGTACCAGTTACAGCCTCAGGAACGAAGATGACAGGGATTTTTTCCTCTTACTTTAGCAGCAATGGGAGCTGCAAAATATTTGGTTTTGTCGACCAGGAAGTTAAAAAAGAAAGATAACGTGTTTTAATTTGCATTTCTTCTATTTTACTAAAGGTTGAGCTTATTTCTGTGTTTTGAAGCCATTTCTATTTTCTCTTTATGAGCTGTTCAAATTTTTGTCTATTTTTTTAATGGTATTGCTTTAAATTTAAAGATTTTTTTTAAAAGGGAAAATTCACGTGTTTATATTTGTGGTGACTCTATTCAAGAACATGGTATGCATTTTCATTGTTCACATTGTTCACATCCCTCAGTAACTGGTTCGCATAAATCTTTTTTTGCCAAGTTTATTCCTTAAGCATTTTACCTTGGTTGCTGCTTTGTAAAGGGGGTCAATTCTTCAATTATAACTCTGACAGATTGTTGTTCTTGTACCACTGACTTTATACCCAGAACTTATTGAGTTCTTACTGTTTATAATTTTTTTGTTGTTGATTCCCTTGGGTTTTTAAGGTAAAAAAACATTATATAACCTGTAAAGAATTATAGTACTACTTCCTGTAGAATAATGTTAAATAGTCATGATGGTTGATATCTTCATTATAATAATTTTTAAGGGATTGCTTTTAATTTTTTTCATTACATATGATGTGTACTTAGGTGGATACACACACATATACACAAAAATATATATGTATATGTAATATATATATATTTTTTTCAAATTAGGGAAATGTTCTTCTATTACTATTTCGTTGGGCTTGAAAATTACAAATGCCTATTTAACATTCATGGATATGATCCATGATTTTTATCCTTCATGTGGTTACTTATATTAACAGATATTAATCTATACAGATAGATTAATGGTTGTCTTACTATCAAACCATTCTTGCATTCATGGAATAAACTCCACTTGGTCATTTTGAATTATCAAATTGTTTTTTCATTGACTATAAAAGCTTCTCATGAGAATTTTGCAGTATTAGAGTCAGTCTAGGAAAAGAATGCTATTTTTACACATGGTCTGCTTTAAATTCCTGCACACCCAGAGAGAGACACATATTATATGAGAAAAAGGCATGCAGAGTAATCAGCAACAGAAATCAAATGATGAGAAAACATCTGAACAGATACAGAATGTAGATGTGAAATAAACCAAGGGATGGCTTTCCCAGGAAGACGGAGGAGGGAGTGCCTCTGTGTGAAGGGGCTGGTGTTCACAGCCCCTGACTCTTGTGCTGAGAGGAGCCAAACAGGAGGTCTAAAGGTTGGGCCTTCCGTACCCCTCCCAACTGTGTTTTTCTTTCTCCCTGTGAGAGGTGCTTTTGAAATATGGAGTGCTGTAATTATTTTCTTATTAACATTCCTTGTGTTTTCCCTGATGCTGTTGTTTCTATGTATTTATTCTACCTAGACTGATTATTATCACCAACTATAGAAGCAAACTTGTTAATAGTTAAAATAAGCAATAGTCAAAAATGAGATGCCCTTTGGAATGTTGAGTTTTGTGCTACTTATTTGCAAAAACCTTGACAACCTACAAGTCAAGAGGAGAGGGGCCAGTGTGAGGAATGGAGCCACATCACAGGAGGAACTAGGGAGTATGGAAACGTCACTTCCGAAAAAGACAGACTCAAGAGAATGTAGGTGGCATCTTCAAAGATCTGAGGGGCTATCATGTGGAGGAAGAATGGTTTTCTGGTGAGGAATTTTTTTTTTTTTTTTAAGTAGATTCCAGGTGTGGGGCCCAATGTAGGGTTCAAACTCACCACCCTGAGATCAAGACCCTGAAATTAAGACCTGAACTGAGATCAAGAGTCAAATGCAGGGGCGCTTGGGTGGCTCAGTGGGTTAAAGCCTCTGCCTTTGGCTCAGGTCATGATCCCAGGGTCCTGGAATCGAGCCCTGCATCGGGCTCTCTGTTCAGCAGTGAGTCTTCTTCCCTGCATCTCTCTCTCTGCCTGCCTCTCTGCCTACTCGTGATCTCTGTCTGTCAAATAAATAAATAAATAAAATCTTAACAACAACAAAAAAAGAGTCAAATGCTAAACCAACTCAGCCACCCAGACACCCATGCTGGTGAGGAGATTTTATGTCGGGTCAGATAGTTCTACCCCTACTGAGCTCTGGGACCTTGAGCAAGACACTTAAATCCCTCTAAGACTCAGTTTCTGCATCCTTCAATAAGAATAATTGTTCAGGTAACTCTAGACAATAGAGATGACATGAGCACCCGGTTTATGGTAATTGTTATTACTTGTATTTACTTGATGTTTTTCCAGAGGAGAGACTGAAGACCAAAGGATAAATGTTCCAGAAAGGTAGAGCCTGGCTACTAGCCTGGCTAGTTTGTATTATTCAAAGGGTGCCTAGTACAACAGTAAGTCCCTTGGCTCTCAGTGCGTTCAAGAAAAGAAGTGCCCTGCCATGAACATCTTAGGAGGACCTGGGGGAATTTGACAGAAGTTGAAGTAGGTGATCTTTATCATTAAGTCTTTGCCTCCAAAATAAAATCACTTTCATATATATATGGCACTTAACAGAGAAGTAAATACCAGAAGAAATTGAAGAATGTATTCTTAAGAATAAAAAGACAGAAAGATTTGAGGGGAAATTAAAAATCCTCCCAGAAGATTCCTACTTTCATCCAGGAGTCTTTGGATCCTCTCTGTGATGGGGCTCTATGCTCTAACTCGGTGATTTAGGAGGCATAAGTAAACCACACACATCTTGGATTTCCAGAGCACAGTTCTTGTATCAAACTTGTTCTGGTAGGTAATTTGCTTGGTCAGCCACATACAGCAGAAAGACACAGAAGATAATATCCCCATACTCTACATGGACATACTAAGATATAGATTAAGGCTCCTCGTACTACTTAGGGTGACTGAACTGGATGGAACCAGTTTGTGGGAGGGTCATCATCAAAGCTCTGCTGGGAACACTAGTCACACAGGTCTCCCAGAATTGAGATAAACCACTGTAAATAAATATATACAATCCGACACAATCAGATACTGCCCATATTCGATAGACCAGGTAGGTCCAACTCATGAGAACTCTTGAAGTTTCACTGTATCTAACTTAGTTTACTTAAAGTTGTAGTAATTTACACAATTCCATGTTTGGGACTATAATGCCTTTTGAACTTCTATAGAAGGAATAATTGGAATTGGGCAAGGTAAAATATGAACTGATTTTAACATTTTAACAGTTGAGTACAAATACATAAGATAAGACTTTATTCAAAATGAACTAGAGATTTAAAAAATGTAAAAGAGAGAGATGCCCTTCTGGATAATTTCATTAGAAAATCTAAATTTATGTGGGGAAAATGAACCTTTGCTGAGCAAGCATTATACTCTTCTGGCTGCTTTTATAGTTTATAACTTTGCAAAAATAGGCACTTGAGTTTAGGATGCTATATGATACTCTTCCAGCTAAGATTTTCCAGACAACAGTTTCTGGTAGAGGATAGTCAAGATAAAGAAAGACACATCTGCCTGCAAAAGAAGCTTTTCTCTTTCACGAATCAGTGGAAAATGGACAGGAAAAGGCTGAGTAACAGAAAGGTTTGTGAACATGCTGCCTTGTGACTGAGCTGTTATATTTGAGGATTTTAACTAAAAGTTGAGATGAATAAAAGTGATTTTATTTTCACTTTGCATTTAGAGTCAGTTTGTCAGCCCATTTTAAGATGTCAATCGAGACCCAAAAGGAAAGTCAGGAAAAGGTGGTGAAGTAAAGAGAGAGGGTTCTAGAGCAGGGGAGCATGGGGCCCCCTTTATTTTCAGATCTCAGCCCCACTGCCCGCACTAGCTGCATGGCTTCCGGCTAGTCCCTCAACCTTGCTGACATTTAGTTTGCTCCTCTGTGAAACAAGGATGACAGTGCATCGCCAGTCTGCAGGGCTGCGGCCGTGTCTAGGAAAGCAGCTGGTCTTGCAGTCAATGTCTGGGGTACTGGGTCTTACAACCTCTCCTCGAGCCTCACAGATCAACCCCCATACATTGACTTGAGCAGACGGGAGTTGAGAAAAGGAAGCCTGTGGTGTTTATTCTATTTTAAATGATCTGGGCCCTTTTGTAGCTATGGCTTCCCCCTCATTTTCTGTATTAGATTCACACTTGCACATGTCTCCAAACTTCCCTCTCTCATTAGTGAGCCAGAAAACTGATTCTCTCTGGGGGTTTCAAAGTGACCCCTCTGAAGGCTCTGATTCATTTGACTTAAACCCAGTTACAACGTGCAAGAAATACAGAAAACCTCGGAACACCTGCTCTTTCTAGTTCATTGTGTACTTCGCTTCCTTCTATCACCTTCTGCTCACAGATTTTTGGCCATTCACGTGATGGGTTTCCTCTAAAACTGAGAGCACCGCAAAAAAACAGAAAATCCAAAGCTAAGCTGAATAGCACCTAGACCACCTCAAGCTTAATGTAGTCTTGCTTCCCAGCACAAACTGATAACCAGGGCTAACCAAAATGAGATGTATATTATATTAATATACAAAAAAGAAACATGACTAAGCACTCCACATGGAGGTGGGAAAGAATGACAGCTGGTTGATTTCTGAGAGGTTTCATTTTCAACTATGAGGAGGCAAGCACATTTATCTTGTCCATTTCCTTCAGTTTCCTTCTGTTCTGACTGCCGCGGTCGTGCCTCGTGCAGCCGTGAACATCAGAACCCCTTGCGAGCGATAGGGAAGGATCATTCCTTCTGCCAGAGGTGTGTTTCACTGAGGCCTGCATTTTAAGGAGACTAACATTCACGTGTCAGCTGCTTTACATGGGTTTTCTCCTTTAATTATCATAACAACCTAATAGTATCGATGCTATTTATTAGCTGCTGCTTTAAAGATGAGGATTCTGGGGCACCTGGGTGGCTCAGTGGGTAAAAGCCTCTGCCTTCGGCTCAGGTCATGATCTCAGGGTCTTGGGATCGAGCCACGCATTTGGGCTCTCTGCTCAGCAGGAGCCTGCCTGCCCCCCTCTCTCTGCCTGCCTTTCTGCCTACTTGTTATCTTTGTCTGACAAATAAATAAATAAAATCTTAAAAAAAAAAAAAAAAGATGAGGATTCTGCAGCCAGGGGTATGGAATGAAGGCAGAGGGTAAGCCGAGACTCTGCCCGATTCCAAAGGTGGTGTCAGACCCTTCCCGCCATATCGCACCTGCTGCCCACTTTCAGGGATCTCTATTTTGCTTATAAAAATCAGGTGAAGATTTAGCGGCGTTTTGGCAATGAATTATTGTTCCATCAATAACATTTTGCACCACAGCAAACTGGTTCAGATTTAAAATATGTAGCAAGACAAGCTGAAGGATGAGGTTTCTTTGTTTCTTTGCTCTCAGTGGGGAGGCAAAAGTCTGCCTTCATCTCCATCCTAATTACCCCAAACCTCTTATCTGTAGTGTCACAGTTCACAATAATTAATTGTCATGCCAGGGGCATTGTGACATGCTTGATGGAGTCATGGTGTGCTATGTACACAGAGTAATTAGCAATCATTAGCGGTGGGACAGAAAGTTCCTGGTGGTTTCATTCAAACTTTCATTTGGTTAAGTTTATCTCTGTGTTCTTTGTGCATAAATGTAATTTAGTGAATCTGGTTTTAGCTTCTCCGTTTCATGAAGGATTGGGGTGGAAGAGGTGAGGAAAGAATGTATTCTTTTTTTCCCTCTCTGTAATGAATGTTTCTTCTAATAATTTGCATGTATAGTTCCTGACCATTAGTTAGCATCAACTTTACTTTGTTTATTTTATTTTGTTTATTTATTTTAAGAGAGGTGGGGAGGGGCAGAGGGAGAGAGCAGCCCAAGCAGGCTCCACACCCAGTTCCGAGCCTGATATGGGGCTTGATCTCACAACCCTGAGATCATGACCTGAGCCGAAATCAAGAGTGTGATGCTCAACTGACTGAGCCACCCAGGTGCCCCAGCATCATTAACTTTAAATACAGATAATGTTAACTATGCCAAATCCAATTACAAGTATAAAAGGTCAGGAGTCTGCCACAGGAAACCGGGACACAGTGCCTAGAACTTAAAGCTCAGAATTAGTAGTAAAATTCAGACTCTTTTCAGATGAGCGGTCGAACCTCTGTGTCCATTTTCGAAGCTTTCCGAAGGTGATTCCTGCCAGCATCCCCTGCAGCAAAGATGACTGAAATAACCTTGGCTTAGAGGTGCCAAAGCATTATGCCAATAAACAAATTTTGTCAATGGAGAAAGGCAAGAACAAAGTGGTCAAGATTTTGAGATGTTTCTTAAGGTAAAAAAGAAGGAAGACAGATGAAAGAACATAAAACTGGCTAAAAATAGACCTGCTCACCTCAGCCAATCTGTATGAACAATAAGTACAATAAAGCTAACTTCCATATTACAGAGAGTCTACGTTAAGAAAAAGAAGAATAAAGAGTGAGAGAAAACTATGGCTACTTTGCCAAATACTTTGATTGCTACCTTCCCCAGTCAGCCCCCTCCAGTGCTTGGGTCTGCATTAAAAAGTGCTCCTCAGCTTGAAGACAAGGCAAACTACATTCTGGATAACACTGCCCAACCCCAAAGCCTGAGAAGAGAGAGAAAAATAAAGTTGCTGTCCTCTGTGTGGAAGCTGACTTGCCTGGGTCCGAAGTCAGAGGATGCACAGTCATTTTGGGGCGACTGAGACTTAGAGCTGGCTCCTCTTGGGAAGAAGGTTGCCATGGCAGTAAATTGCCTTCCTGTGGACGCCTCGCTGCTAACCTACAGCCCAGGATGGAAGGTCCAACCTTAGCTCTCCCCTTTCACAAGCTCTGAATCCCTTATCCCTTCATCTCTAATGAGGTTTTAATTCAGCTGGGGCTTGACCAATCCTCAGGCGGTGTATACACAAGCCCGGAGAGTGCTAAGATGTAGGAGGCAATGAGGTCGTGTGACGCTAAAGTGACAAGGGAACTCTGAGAACCTCGGCTCTGCTGGGGAGCCCCTGTTGCAGGCACTGATGGGAAGAGGAGCAGCAGGGAGACCGGTGCGCTCTGCAGGATGGCAGAGGGCAGGTGGGCAGCCTACCTGCAGGAGGATGCCCCCCTTTCAGCGGGGAGAGCAGGACTTGCACTTCATTTGCCATAGCTTGTGCCAGTGCCAGTGCCAAGGCCACGATGGTGCTCCGGAGGCTGGAGGCTGTGTGCCAGCTGCTGCCGCCCCAGTGCAGCCTGGCTTTATATGGGCAGGGGGCGGGGCCCCTTAAGGGCATTGCTGAGCAGCAACAGGGCTTGTCACCGAGCTTTGTGGGAACCCACATCTCCTTGGCAAGTTTTCTCTTCAAAGAAAACTTTCTTCTTGGTCCCTTTATCTCAGAAGGCAAGGTAGACAGCTGAAGGAAACTCCCATTTTCTTTTGCCAGAGGAAGGGGAGAGGATGAAGTTCAGGGCAACCCTTTTTCTTTCTAACTATCCCTCCATCAAGTATATATGGTGCACCTACAATGTGACAGAAACGACAAGGAGGTCAAGATTTTTGTTTCAAGACATCTGTAGGCTTGCTGAAGAGGCGACTAGAAAACAAAGACGATGTCTTTGCCCCAGCCTTTGCAACCGTAAGCATTCACGCTAAGAAAGGAAGTGGGGATGTGCGCAGAGACTTCTGTACAAGGATGGCAATCATGCATTCCTCTTTCTTTTTGTTATTTTTTTAGATTGACTGGTATCAATACAACATCCCAAATTAGAGAGGGATCGTTAAGATATAACCACGAGAATACTCTGTACATATAACGTATCATATTCTCAGATAATATTTAATGATGTGAAAACTTTCATGGTCAGATAGTGAAAAAATAGGCTAGAAGCCAATGGATGCCTATTTTGCTAAAAAGAAAAAGTCCAAATTTCAGTTTTATTGTATCTCCCGTGCTGATCAAAGTTGGGTGTATGGCAGTTACTAAGACATATTTCTTTGTTCTTCAATACAATTAAAAACTTCTGTTCTTCAAAAAGAAAAAAAAAAACTTTTTCTCTTCAGAAAGTATTGTTAAGGAAATGAAGACCAGCCACAAGCTAAGGGGAAGATAAAAAAATGTGTAGAACACATTCCAGTAAGTACTGGCATCTAGAATACATAAAGAAACAACTCAGTAATAAGAAAACAAATGACCCAATTTTTAAAAATGGGCAAAAGATTATAAAACAAAAATTTCACAAAGTAGAGATACTGACAAGTGCATAAAAAGATGTTCAACGTCATTCATTATCAGGAAAACGAAAATCAAAACCACAATGAAATATATTACATATGTATTAGAATGGCTTACCCCCCCCCAAAATGGAAAACACAGCATCCTAATGAAGATGTGGGGTGACTGAAACTCTCATCCTTGGCTGGTGAGAATGCAAACTGGTAAAGCCATTTTGGAAGCTGGTATGACAGTTTCTTGTCAAATTTCTTATAACATTAGTCACATGCTTACTGTATGAATAACAATCCAATTTCTAGGAATTTTCCCAAGAGAAATAAAAACACATGTACACACAAAAATCTGTATGAATTGGGCATAGCCATACAATAGGATATTACTCAGCAAGGGGCTCCTGGGTGGCTCAGTCAGTTAAACGTCTGACTCTTGATTTCAGCTCCAGGTCATGATCTCAGGGTCATGAGATCGAGCTCCATGTTGGGTTCCACACTGAGCATGGAGCTTACTTAAGACTGTCTCTCTCCCTCTCTCTCTGCCCCTCCCCAACCCCTGTGCTCTCTCTCTCTTTAAAGAAAAAAAATTACTCAGCAATAATAACAAACAGATATTTACACGCAACAACACAGATGAATCTCAAAAGCATTATGCTAAATGCTAAAGAAGTACATTTTAAAAAGCCGCTTACTGTACAACTCCATTTGTATGACATTCATGAAAAGCCAAAACTACTGGACAAGAAATCAGATTTGATTGCCATAGGAGGGGGTGGGGGTCTAATCACAAAGGGGCAGGAGGGGATTTTGAGGCTGTTAGAAATGTTCAGGAGAATGTAGTGGCGATTACATTCATCACACATCATATACATATCACATAAAAGTGGTGAATTTTACTGTATGCAAATTATACCTCAGTAAACAACAAAAATATCTATTTGTTAAATAAATGAATGAAAATATCCCAGAATGTTAAGAGTAGTTGTCTATAGGTGGGACAATTATGTGTTGACTTTATTATCTTCTGTATTACTTTTATTTATTTATTTATTTATTAAGCTTCTATTTTTTAATTTAATTTTATTTTTTAAATTTATTTTATTTATTAAGCCCAACAAAGGTCTTGAACTCACGAACCTGAGATCAAGACCTGAGCTGAGATCAAGAGTCAGATGCTTAGCCGACTGAGCCACCCAGGCACCCTGTTTCTGTATTACTGTAAAAGCAATAAAACTCAATAAAAACTTTTTTGGGGGAAAAGGGTGTTGAAATGTTGTGACCAAGGTAGGTGCCTGCTGTGGGAACCAAGAGAAAGGATTGTCTCTATCTAGTAAACATTTGTAAGTGCCTTCCCTTTAGAGTCCTAGACTAGGAGCTAGGTCCTAGACTAGGACCTAGACTAGAGTCCTAGACCCCGCTGACAAAACCGCGCCCCGGCTTTCAAAGAATCTCCCAGTCTCATGGAGGATGTAGATGATGACATGAGAAGAAGGTGAAGAGGATTCCCTCTGTGGCTGACAATAAAAATGTCATTTCTATTAAGGAAATGACGACAAGCCAGTGATGACAGAAATGTTCTGTATCTGCTCAGACCAAGAGGGGAGCCACGGCCCCATTTGATATGGGCACTTGAAATGTGGCTGATGGAACAGAGAAATCAAATCTTCAATTTGATGAAAATTAAGTAATTACACAATTTAAATTAAAATTTAAATATCCATATAAATAGCTACCTGTGGCTTGTGGCTACCATTTTGGATAGCACAGGTCTGCAGCATAAAACCTAATGCATGATTGTTTGTTGCCCAGAATTCACTGATCAGCCTCGATTTCTGCAAGGGTCAGAAGGCAGGGAAGGCATCAAAGAGCAGTCACCGTTCTGAGAAGCCGCGCAGAGGGCAGCCCAACTGGATCAGAACAAAATGCGTGTCTGGGCAAGGAAGGCTGCTTCTGAGCAAATGCTTGCTTTACCATGAAGTTACAATAAATCGAATTCCTTTCACCTCATTCACGGGCAAGGCTTTTGACAGTGGATGTGTGCTTTGACTTTCTGGAGAGTGAGTTAGTTGGCAACATTTTCAAGATGGAAACCAGTGTTCTCACAGCCCTAAATAAAAACCCTTAGGCTCTGTGCCCTTGACATCCAAGAAGGACCACTGCGATCTGAGATAACAGGAGTGATGGTGTCCAGGAGCTGATGGTGAAGGAGGAAGAACCGAGGTGAGGGGAAGGGCGTAAGTCGAGTCAGCCGGCCTCCCCTCTCTCTCCTATCCTTCCTAACCCGATGCATTTCACATGAGCCTCCCAGACGAATATGTAATGTGTTAATTTTTGTCTTGTTGACTTCTGCCCCAAATAGAAAGTAACCACAAGTTATTAATAGGACTGTAAACGGGGTTTTGTAAGGAGTGGCATAACCTACAAAGAGACGGTAGACCTGCTTTACTGTGGAAACATGAGAGGAAGAAGGGAAAAGCGAAAATGAGGCCCATGTGTTTTTCCCCCCAGGCCTCTTCCAGCTTGTTCCTTCCCACCCTGCCACCATCTCTGCTTCCATGGGAACAGGAGGTCTGGAGTCCCAAATCCGACTCCCTTGGTGCAGGTGCACCACTGTGGGGCGGCACCCTGGGGGGGGTGGGGTCCTCCCTTGCTGGATCTTAAGGAAGTCATTAAAAGCCCACGCCTATTTTGCAGGCTGTGAGGTGAGGATAGCCTGGATTTCTTTGGGGATGGACTACAGCCTCCAGCAGGATGAAAGTCTCATCCAAAAAAAGGCAACCTGTTATTACCCTTTAAATAGGCTTATAAACCTCATTTTAAGAGGATTATTGGTCTAGGTAATTATAATGGGAGAGTAGTTCTGCTAGGACCAAAGTATTTGAAATTGTGCTTAGTAATGCTAACAGCCTAGTAAAATGGCTTCTCATGACAGTGAAGTTGCCAGATAGCTTTTTGTCTTGTAAGTGAAAGGACAATATAACATTAAAGACATTAATAATATTTTAAAATTATACAACACTTTCATCGTAGTACTTTCTTCTTTTAATTTGTGTGTGTGGAGCTATCATTAGCTTTTTCATATGATCACAAGTTTGCAGTGGGCAGTTCATTTTTATATTTGGCTTTTTTTTTTTTTAAGATTTTATTTATTTATTTGAGAGACAGTGAGCAAAAGAGAGCATGAGCGGTGGCAGTAGCAGGGGAGGGGCCAGAGGGCAAGAGAGAAGCAGACTCCCCCTGAGCAGGGAGACTAATGTTGGGCTCAATCCCAGGACTCTGGGATCATGACCTGAGCCAAAGGCAGATGCTTAACGACTGAGCCACCCAGATGTCCCTTGTTTTTTTTCCTCTTAACATTAGTTATACACAGTATTTAATGCCCAGTTTTGAAAGTATCAGTGTGACACACTGTCACACTGTCATGTGCAAGAAAGCTAACCAAGAAGGTCCTGACTCTCCTGTTGGGGTTGGCGGAGAGGGAGGAAAGGGTGGGGTGGTTTTGAGGGAAGCCCCCTTCAAGAGGCCCCGTCCCTGTTTTGTAAGATGCATCTGAGTTTTCAGTGCCTGCCTGGGTTTACCAGCTTCCTCTGTTTGTTTTTAAGATGTAGTATGCCCTTCCTTCCCGTCTTTCTCCAAAACCCTGGGATTTTTCTTTCCTCCAGGGGCTTTTTTTTTTTTTTTTTTTTTCTGGGAGACAGGGGGAGGAGCAGAGGGAGAGAGAGAGAATCTTAAGCAGACACCGAGCGCAGCTTGGAGCCCCACTTGGGGCTCGATCTCATGACTCTCAGCAGAAATCAAGAGTTGGATGTTTAACTGACTGAGCCATCCAGGTGCCCCTAAATTCCTGATATTCTTCAGCAATAAGCTTTGTGCTGCCTTCCCCACTTGCCAGACCCAAAACAAAGAATCCATTACTACCTCAGAGGTGTATGTAGGGATCTCTCCTCAGTTACCATACCCGCAGACACCTTTGCAGATACGGGGCTACCCCAGCAACAAAACAAGTCTGGAATCTCCACATGGGATGGCATATACGCATAGCTTTGATATTAGTTGATCTTGATAACAAGGTAAACAGTGGAGAATACTTTCTCTTGCCTGGGGCCTTAGAGACCTACTGGTGGGTGTCACAGCAAAGAGACAAAGAGTCTTCATTAGAAGACAATAATAGTCACCTGTTTATAGAAGTATACTTGAGCAGATTACTGAAAACACTAATTTCTGCAAATCCCTACCTTCCCTGCATCCTATAAAGTAAAAATGTATTGACCCCATTTTAAAGGTGGGAAAAGGCCACGAAAGGAGATAAAGAGAGGCAAATGAATTGTTACACATTGTAAAATGGCAGAGAAATGATTGGAAGTGGCTATTGATCCACCGGTGGCCCGATCTTTGATATTGTCTGGGAGTTGGACCCATGCAGCATCTGAGTCACATGGGGGATCTGTATCTCTCACTGACAAGAAAACAGCCCAAGACCAGCACACTCAGAGCAGCAGGTGCCAATCACCGGTCATACCTGTCACTGGGAGGGGCACCTTTTCCCTGTGCTAGAAAGGTTCAAGTACCAAAGATTCTGAAAGGAGTTCCAGCTGTAGCCAGACTGGCCATGGGAAAGGGAGGTCCTGCCAGGTCAACAACCACCAGCATTTTGTGGCTCAGTGTTGGACTGGACCTGCTCTGCTGATGGTTTCCCGCCCCTCCTGCCCAAGGCCCTCCTTTGTCTTTCCTGTTGGAGGAGAAACTAGAGCTGGAAATTCATAGTAGACATTTTTGCTATAATTTTTTCTTTAGTCTATATCAGTTTATTTTAGTGCTTTGTTTTCCCCTTTGATTTCATCATTTTCTCTGCTGTTTCCCTATTACATGTGCTCTAGGTGGGGTGTAGAGTGTGGGGTACATTTACAAAGAAACTGATTGTTTGGTCTTTAAAAAGCAAAGACCTATTTGCCTGTTGGGGGAGGGGGCCTCCTTGCAGTGCCACACAGGATATGGGAGTGGATTTTTTTGAGCCTGGGAATCTCTTTACATGGATCCTGAACCCTATAGTCATGTGATTGCCTTTTCCTCTGTTAAGTCCCATCCTAGTATTGGGAAAATCCTCCCCTTTAAGGACTTACTGTGAATGCCTGTATCGACAGCACCCTGTCCTAAGGCTCCTACGGATTAGTCAATTAAACATCTCTGAAGTTTGTTACATTTTAATTTATTCAATAGTTAACATATTAATTCAAAACTCAAAAGATACAAAAAGGTATATAGTGAATCTGTGTGCCCTTCTTCCTCTGATGGCCTTCCCAGGAACCTCTAGGTCCCCTTTCCAGGGAACTGAAGTAATCAGTTTCCTAAGGTATTTTAGACATTAAGAAGAAATTCATACATAAATGTTTTTTCCTTCTTATAACACATATGGTAATACACACATACATTATTATGTACCTAATGTTTTCTAGTTACAGTATCTCTTGAAAATAGTTTCCTAATCAGACATAAAAGCTTTACCATTATTCAGTGATTTTCATTTTATGGATGGATTAGAATTTATTTTACCAGTGTCTTTCTATAAAGATTTAAGTTGTTTCTAACCATTTACTATTTCAAAAAATGTTGCAGTGAATAATCTTGTACAAAAGCAACTTTGTCTGTGTGTGTCAGCTTATCTGTAAGATGAATTCCTAGAAGTAGGGTGGTGTATTAACACGCAGGTGTATTTGTGAGACTGACTCTGCCAAGTTGCCTTCCATAAATTTGGAGGGCAATTCCCACCAGAAATATATGAATACCTTTTCCCTCATTGTCTTGCCAATATGCCAATTTTTGATCTTTGTCACGCTGACAGGTGAAAAATAGTAGTTATTTTTAACTTTACATTTCTCTTACTATGAAGAGGAGTTGAAAAAATTTTAATGTTTAAGACACATTTATATTTTTTATTGTGAATTGCTTATAAATTATGTTGATTCTCTTATTTTTTTTGGTGTTTGGTCATTTTTATTATTGCTTTTTCGAAACTCTTCACATACTGTTAGAGTAACAAGCAACACTTTTATCTCTTTTGTGTAAATTAGAAAGCATGTATAAATTATTGATGCCTATGTCAAAAATCTCTTCTGGAGGAAATTTTGTAATTTTTATTGCTGTTACATATTCATTTAACAAAAACCTTTCTTTTTAAAAAAATTTAAAAAAATTTTTAAAGATTTTATTTATTTGAGAGAGAGAGCAAGAGAGAGTGAGAGCATGGCGGGGGTGGGGGGAGGCAGAGGGAGAGGGAGAAGCAGACTCTGTGCCTGATGCTGGACTAGAACCCTGAGATCATGACCTGAGCTGAAGGCAGATGCTTAACTGACTGAACCACCCAGGTATCCTCAACTAAAACCTTTCGTTATTGTGTTTTCAAACATACACAGAAGTAAAGCAAACAGCATAGCAAATTTCCACGCATCCTGTACCCAGCTCCAGCAATCATCAGCACGTGGCCAGTCTTAGTTCATCTATAACCTCTTTCTATAACCCCCACCCTCCCACAAAATTTCTCCTGTCTCTTGGACGTTCAGATGCAAAATCCCTGGCATTCTATAATTTTGCCATAATGATTCCTATCATTTAAAAATATCACTTCTATGTCTTCTATGCGAAATTCACTGTCATTCTTTAATATCATCAAATATTTCATCAGTATTCAAATTTGCCTGATTGTCTCCTAAGATTTTTGTTGTAGGTGATTTGTTCACACCAGAATCCAACCCAATGTATGTTGGGTCGGCAGCTCCGGGAATGCAGGAGAAACAACAGAAATGACTGACGGGCCGCCATCTTCCAGGCGCCCCCCATTTCCTAACTCTTGACTCTCTCACCATAAGGATGTATGCCCAGGTCACGTCTCCACAAGTAACCCGATACCTATGCAAGAAACCGGAACATCAGGACTCCCCCAACCCTCCAATCCCCGAATACCATGACTTATATGGCTGTGAACCTATTCCCTGTCTTAACCCAGATAAAAGACCCACTGACCCCCTCCCAGTGCGACTTCCCCAACTCCCCTTTCTGGAGTCGTGGAACCTCACCTACCCAAGGGTGCCCACCTCCTCCCCGCGGGACTTTCCTGGCTCTCCTTCTCCTGAGCCCTGAAACTTCATCAGAGAGTACCTTTAATAAATCTTGCCTTGTGCCTACCTTGCCTGGTGTCATGTTTATCTCGCCTGTAAAACCTTACAGTGTACACTTTGCATTGGGTTGATAGATCTGTTAAATCTTTTAAATCTATAGGTTCTGCTCCCTTATTTTTTTTCTTACAGTTATTTAAGAAGGTGGGTCTGTAGTCCTGGAGAACTTGCCACATTCTAGATTTTGTTAGACTTGTCATATTGCTTTTAAACATGTTCTCCTGTTGTCCTGTATTTCCTGCAAATTGGTGTTTAGAACTAGAAGGTCGATCTGATTCAAGTTTGATTTTTTTGGGGGGGGGGCAAGTAGACTTCGGGGATGTTAGTGTGCACTTCCTGCTGAATTATGTCAAGAGACACATCGAATTTGGTTGTCTCTCTGGGTATTCTGGGGAGATTGATCGGGCATTTTAGCTGACATTCTGGTTTTGAAGAACACTATTAGACACGGAAAACAAAACTTGTCTCTATAGAAAATGAAGTGCTAGAGGGGAAACCCCTCCCAAGTTCATTTTGGGTGGAAAGAGTATGCAATGTGGGGAGCTGGCTTTCATACTGGACACAGTATAAGTCTCAGAACAACACTGTGTTCTTTTGGTTCAGATTCCTTTTAGTGTCTCTCTTTAAGATTTTATTTATTTATTTGAGCAGAGAAGGGGAGAGAGTGTGTGCGCACAAGCCTCCAGGAGAGAGGCAGAGGGAGAGGGAGAGGCAGACTCCCCACTGAGCCTGATGTGGGACTCGATCCTAGGACCCTGAGATCATGACCTGAGCAGAAGGCGGACGCTTAACTGACTGAGCTACCCAGGTGACCCCAGGTTCTTTTAGACTTAAGGTCAGGTATTTGTGGGAAGTATATGCTGGCTTGCTGTGTCAAAATGTATTTGTATTTCAGGCATATTTATACCTTCTTGTCCTTTTCATTTGATTTTGAATAAGGATTTCTTCAACTTGCTTATTACATCTCAGTTTTAAAAATGCTTCTGCCAGCTGTCTCTAAAACTCCAGTGAAAATCTAGGAGCTTGGAACTTGTCTTTCCAGGAGCTCCTGATACTGCGTCTCAGCTGGGGCCATGCCGCCTCTCAGTTTCTATGTGTCTTTGGGTCTCTGAGCTTTCCCTTCCCTCTTCTCTCTGCACTGCCCCGCTCTGGCTGATGCCCAGCCTTTTGTGACCCCACCATCTGTGAGATGCTTCTCCCATCACCCACATCTCCCTAGTTATAATTCTTTGTACAGCTGATAAATGAGGTGTCATGGTATCTCGGTTTTGGACCAACCTATGGGTCCTCAAAAAATACGTGTTGAAAGGCAATCAAGTGTCTTTGCTTTTTACTACATTAAAACTGTATTTCTTCAAAGACAAGTAGCCGACATGGTTTCTCAATGGAAAATGACTTTTTCTAAAGCCATGCTACAATGTCTGCAATGTTTCTTGTGCTTACACATTTAGGTGATGTGAACTTCATGGTCATCTTTGGTAAGAGAACATTCCCTATTATTTATGTAAGCAGAAACACAACTGTGAATAATCTTATTTTCTGAATGGTTTGAAAATTCTCTCAATCCTGTTAGTTAATCCTACTTTAACCATAAAGAATGACTTTCCTAAACATAACTCATGATAATCCTGTTATGAAACATGAAGTAATAAATGACACAACTGCAAACAAAGTCTCTTCTTTGAAAACTTTCCACGTATGTCCCTACTCTGGGCCTCCTCTTTCCAGTGGATCTGAAAGAAAAGACAATAATCTGTCTTCAAGTTGAAGATGTGTGCTGCTGTGGGTTGAGGAGTGGAAGTACTTGGAAAGGAGGCACCTTTCTCTCTTGGAGACTCTGCTGTTGGTGTGTGTGGTGATTGAGGGACTTTAGAAATTGAAAAATAAATGAGAATCTGAAGATACTGACAGAATCTGATTGGCCTTGTAGAATCTGATTTCAACTGTGGTTGAAGAGAAGTAGTGAGAAAATGCCCACTGTCCTAAAATAATATGCTCTTTAATAGCATTGGTTGGTGGTTAAAAAAAATAAGATAAACATACATGTTAACATTTTATATTATGTCACTAATACATTTTGGGTGTTATGTTACCCAATAGTGTGATTACTGAATAAATAACCTGTTCAAGGTAGATAGTGATAAAAAATAATTCCTCCCCATCTCACCGGGGGGAGTCAAGATGGCGGGGAAGTAGGAGGAGGTGCCGTTTCAACCTGTACCCTAAAGTGAGCTGATTACCTACCAAAGAACTCCAATCACCCATGAAATCAGCCTGAGATCAGAATTATATATGTCT
The DNA here is from genome assembly GCF_922984935.1 of Meles meles. Taxonomy (NCBI): domain Eukaryota; kingdom Metazoa; phylum Chordata; class Mammalia; order Carnivora; family Mustelidae; genus Meles; species Meles meles. The sequence goes on along the minus strand of NC_060074.1, from coordinate 56,660,790 downwards.
GGATCTCTACAGGAGCAGAAGACGCCAGTGGCAGGTAAAGCAGAGTGGGAACATCGGACTGATATCGGAAGATAAACAAAAAGGGGGAGGGAGCCACCAGAGGCAACCGATTGGAAAGTAATACCCCAATACGAGAGTGCCCTGTGTCTGGGGACCAGCATTAGCTTAGAGTCTGGTTGAAAGCACTCAAAAAAAAAAAAAAAAAAAAAAAAAGAGCAAAGGATCCAGGGGGAATATTGTGGGAATCGGGCAGTTAGGGACAGGGGCTTAAGTCCCCGGACCCAGGACAGCCTCCCCGGTGCTGAGCCAGAGAGAGTGCGGCGGAGAAACCAGGTCTTGGTCCCTGAGCCACCAGCGCACCTAAGAACGTGTGGGTTCCGGCTCCCGTGAGGGGCTGGGAGCCTGGCCAGATGGCATTCCCGAAACGCTCACGTCCCACACCCTCCCCTGGGAGAGGTGCGCACAGGTGCTAGCCTGGAGCTCTGGCATCCTGAAAAACTAGGCATTCCCAGCTTGGGCCAGCGGGAAAATCTCAGTGTGCAATCGCTTCTTGGAACCTCTCTGGCGGTCTGGAGCTGCCCCGACAGCTGCCGCTGCCTTGGTATTGGGTACAAGGAGGAGATCCTGCATCCCCAGGGATTGTGACTCAGAACCTACTCTTCCAGCAGCTCTGCAGAGCATTCTGAGGCTTCGCTCTGAGAGGGAGGTCTGGGTACAGTTTGCTCTCCTCTAAACCTCCAAAAACCATCAAAAGCTGTCAAGACGAGAGAAAACAGATGAAAGAACATGAAAACCTCCAGAGAACAAAAGCCTGAAAAAAATGGTTTCCTCAGGGCCCATCCCCTTGAGGGAGGCAGGAGGACCTAACTCAGGGAACATCATTGACTAAAAACCCACAAGGCAGGCCCCTCCCCCAGAAAACCAACCAGGAAGGAAGAAAAAAAAAAAAAAAAAGATGACAAGAGAACAACCACCACTACTTCATAAATACAACTTTTTGTTTTAAAAGATTTTATTTATTTGACAGACAGAGATCACGAGTAGGCAGAGAGGCAGGCAGAGAGAGAGGAGGAAACAGGCTCCCTGCTGAGCAGACAGCCCGATGCGGGGGCTCGATTCCAGGACCCTGGGACCGTGACCTGAGCTGAAGGCAGAGGCTTTAACCCACTGAGCCACCCAGGTGCCCCCATAAATACAACTTTTATTTTTAACTCTTTACCACTATTCTGGTTCTTTTTTTTTTAATACATATAGATAATTTTTTAACCTATTTACCATCACAGTGAGATGTCCAATACATCAAATTCCTTAATAACCTTCTAACCTGAACTTTTTAATACATACACCCGTGTTTTTCTTTTGATTTTCTATTTTTTTAATTTTTTTTAAATTTTAATTTAGTTTAGTCTAGTTTATTCTTTTTTAATTTTTATTTTCTAATATACATATAGAGTTAAACTTCAAGGTAATCCCCTTTCCCCAATCAATGCTACCCCTATAGGCAAACCAATTTTTAATCTCCCTTTATCTTAGGAAAGTTGAGTCCCTCAACAAAAACATCAAGATACATCCAGGAAGAATCAAAAATAACCTTCCTCGCCCACACTGAGAATTTATAACCACTCTCCCATCTTTTCCTTCCACCAGTGTTTCTGTGTATTTGTGTTTGTCCTGATAGTATATAAATCTTATACTTGGGGTTCTTTCTGATGAGGTTCTTCCTTTTTTTTTGCTTTTATATATATATATATATATATATATATATATATATATATATATTTTCTCTTGTCATATACTTTTATCAGTCTTTTTGTTTGTCTGTTTTTGTTTGTATACTTCATAAATCTTACCTTGGGGCCCATTTGGGCTGAGCCTTCTCTTTTATCTTCCCTTTTTTTCCTGTCTCTCTCTCTCTCTTTTTTTTTTCTTTTTTTTTCCCTCTTTCTTCTCTATTTCTTTTTCTTTTCTTTTTTCTCTCATTTGGGTGGGGAATCCTGAATGCACAGAAGCGTTCCAGGGTGCACCTTGACTGCACCACAATCACTACATCCAGCTGCATCTGTTCAGTTATCTCTTACCAAAATGACTAGGAGGAGGAATACCCAACAGAAGAAGAATACAGAGGATGGACCTTCTGCAACAGAGCTAATGGCTATCGACATAGACAATATGTCGGAAAGGGAATTCTGGCTAACAATTATCTAGGCAATAGCTAGGTTGGAGAAAGCCATGGATGACCAAATGGAATTGATTAGGGCAGAACTGAAAGCCACCAGGGATGATGTTCACAATGTTAGGGCAGAACTGAAAGCCACCAGGGATGATGTTCAAAATGCTCTCAATGAATTCCAATCTAATCTAAATTCTCTAAAAGCTAGGGTAACTGAGACAGAAGATAGAATTAGTGATCTGGAGGACAAACAGATAGAGAGAAAGGATCAGGAGGAAGCCTGGAACAAACAGCTCAGAAGCCACGAAAACAGAATCAGGGAAATAAATGATGCCATGAAACATTCCAACGTCAGAATTATTGGAATCCCTGAAGGGGAGAAAAAAGAAAGAAGTCTAGAAGATATAGTGGAACAAGTTGTCTATGAAAAATTTCCCAATCTCACGAATGGAAACAACGTTCATGTACTAGAGGCAGAGCGGTTCCCCCCCAAGATTATAGATTCTCGAAAGTCCTCACGACACCTGATAGTTAGAATGAAGAATTAAGCTTCTAGACAGACCCTCTTAAAAGCAGCTAGGACAAAGAAGCTCCTTACATACAGAGGAAAGCCCATTAGAATGACGTCAGACCTGTCCACAGAGACCTGGCAAGCCAGGAAGGGCTGGCAAAATATATTCAGTGTACTAAATGAGAAGAACATGCAGACAAGAATACTTTATCCAGCAAGACTGACATTCAAAATGGATGGAGAGATAAAGAGTTTCCAAGACCGGCAAGGCTTAAAAGACTATGCAACCACCAAGCCGACACTGCAGGAAATATTAAGGGGGGGTCCTATAAATGAGAAAAAATCCTAAGAATATCATTGAACAGAAATATAGAGACAATCTACAGACAGACTTCAAAGGTAACACGATGTCAATCAAAATCTATCTATCAATAATCACTCTCAATGAAACGGCCTAAACATGCCCATAAAATGACACAGGGTTGCAGATTGGATAAAACGACAGGATCCATCCATATGATGTCTACAAGAGACCAATTTTGAACCTAAGGATACACACAGACTGAAAGTGAAGGGATGGAGAAGCATCTTTCATGCCAATGGGCCCCAAAAGAAGGCCGGGGTAGCGATTCTCATATCAGATAAATTAGATTTTAAACTAAAGACTGTAGTCAGAGATACAGAAGGACACTACATAATTCTTAAAGGGACTGTCTACCAAGATGATCTAACAATTGAAAATATCTATGCCCCCAATATGGGAGCAGCCAGTTACATAAGAAAACTATTAATCAAGATAAAAAGTCATATTGATATGAATACATTGATAGTAGGAGATCTTAATATGCCTCTCTCAGTATTAGACAGATCATTGAAGCAGAAAATTAATAAATAAGAGCATTGAATGAAACATTGGACCAGATGGACCTCATAGACATATACAGAACATTCTACCCTAAAACAACAGAATACTCATTCTTCTCAAGTGCACATGGAACCTTCTCCAGGATAGACCACATACTCAGTCACAAAGCAGGACTCAACTGATACCAAAAGACGGACATTATTTCCTGCATATTCTCAGATCACAATGCTTTGAAACTGGAGCTCAATCACAAGGAGAAGTTCAGAAGGAACTCAAACACCTGGAAGCTAAAGATCACCTTGCTTAAGAATGCTTGGATCAACCAGGAGATCAAAGATGAACTTAAACAATTCATGGAAACCAATCCAAAACCTATAGGATACAGCAAAGGCGGTTCTAAGGGGGAAATACATAGCCATCCAAGCCTCCCTCAAAAAAATGGAAAAATCCAGAATACACCAGCTGTCTCTACACCTTAAAGAACTGGAGAATCAACAATAGATCAAACCAACTCCACATGCAAGAAGGGAAATAATCAAGATTAGAGCAGAGATCAATGAGGTAGATACCAGAGATACAGTAGAACGTATCAATGAAACTAGAAGCTGGTTTTCTGAAAGAATCAATAAGATCAATAAACCATTGGCCACACTAATCCAAAAGAAAGGAGAGAAAGCCCAAATTAATAAAATTATGAATGAAAAGGGAGAGATCACAACTAACACCAAGGAAATAGAAACAATCATCAGAAATTATTACCAACAGTTATATGACAATAAGCTAAGCAACCTAGATGAAATGGATGCATTCCTGGAAAACTACAAACTCCCAAAATTGAACCAGGAAGAAATTGACAACCTGAATAGACCGAAATCTAGTAACGAGATTGAACCAGTGATCAAAAACCTCCCAAAAAACAAGAGCCTAGGACCTGATGGATTCCCTGGGGAATTCTACCAAACTTTCAAAGAAGAAATAACACCAATTCTCCTGAAGCTGTTCCAAAAAATTGAAGCAGAAGGAAAACTTCCAGACTCTTTTTATGAAGCCAGCATTACCCTGATCCCCAAACCAGGCAAAGACCCTACCAAAAAGGAGAATTTCAGACCAATATCACTGATGAATATGGATGCAAAGATTCTCAACAAGATCCTAGCAAACAGGATCCAGCAGCACATTAAAAAGATTATCCACCATGACCAGGGTTGCAAGGATGGTTCAACATTCACACATCAATCAATGTGATAGAACGAATCAATAAGAGAAGAGAGAAGAACCACATGGTCCTCTCAATTGATGCAGAAAAAGCATTTGACAAAATCCAGCATCCGTTCCTGACGAAAATGCTTCAAAGTATAGGGATAGAGGGAACATTCCTGAACTTCATAAAATCTATCTATGAAAGACCCACAGCAAATATCATCCTCAATGGGAAAAAGCTTGCAGCCTTCCTGTTGAGATCAGGAACACGACAAGGATGCCCACTCTCACCACTCTTGTTCAACATAGTATTAGAAGTCCTAGCAACAGCAATCAGACAACAAAGAGAAATAAAAGGTATCCAAATTGGCAATGAAGAAGTCAAACTCTCTCTCTTCGCAGATGACATGATTCTTTATATGGAAAACCCCAAAGACTCCACCCCAAACTACTAGAACTCATACAGCAATTCAGCAACGTGGCAGGATACAAAGTCAATGTACAGAAATCAGTGGCTTTCTTATAAACTAACAATGAAAATACAGAAAGGGAAATTAGAGAATCCATTTACTATAGCACCAAGAACCATAAGATACCTGGGCATAAACCTAACCAAAGAGGTAAAGGATCTGTACTCGAGGAACTACAGAACACTCATGAAAGAGACTGAAGAAGACACAAAAAGATGGAAGACTGTTCCATGCTCTTGGATTGGAAGAATAAACATTGTTAAAATGTCTATACTGCCTAGAGCAATCTATACTTTTAATGCCATCCAATCAAAATTCCACCGGTATTTTTCAAAGAGCTGGAGCAAATAATCCTAAAATTTGTATGGAATCAGAAGAGACCCCGAATTGCTAAGGAAATGTTGAAAAACAAAAACAAAACTGGCGGCATCACGTTACCCGATTTCAAGCTTTACTAAAAAGCTGTGATCACCAAGACAGCGTGGTACTGGCATAAAAACAGACACATAGACCAGTGGAACAGAGTGGAGAGCCCAGATATGGACCCTCAACTCTACAGTCAAATAATCTTCAACAAAACAGGAAAAAATATAGAATGGAAAAAAGACAGTCTCTTCAATAAATGGTGCTGGGAAAACTGGACAGCGATATGTAGAAGAATGAAACTCGACCATTCTCTTACACCATACACAAAGATAAACTCGAAATGGATAAAAGACCTCAACGTGAGAAAGGAATCCATCAGAATCCTAGAGGAGAACATAGGCAGTAACCTCTTCGATATCAGCCACAGCAACTTCTTTCAAGATATGTCTCCAAAGGCCAAGGAAACAAAAGCGAAAATGAACTTTTGGGACTTCATCAAGATCAAAAGCTTCTGCACAGCAAAGGAAACAGTCAACAAAACAAAAAGGCAACCCACGGAATGGGGGAAGATATTTGCAAACGACAGTACAGACAAAAGGTTGATATCCAGGATCTATAAAGAACTCCTCAAACTCAACACACACGAAACAGATAATCATATCAAAAAATGGGCAGAAGATATGAACAGACACTTCTCCAATGAAGACATACAAATGGCTATCAGACACATGCAAAAATGCTCATCGTCACTAGCCATCAGGGAGATTCAAATTAAAACCACATTGAGATGTCACCTGACACCAGTTAGAATGGCCAAAATTAGCAAGACAGGAAACAATGTGTGTTGGAGAGGTTGTGGAGAAAGGGGAACCCTCTTACACTGTTGGTGGGAATGCAAGTTGGTGCAGCCACTTTAGAGAACAGTGTGGAGATTCCTCAAGAAATTAAAAATAGAGCTTCCCTATGACCCTGCAATTGCACTGCTGGGTATTTACCCCAAAGATACAGATGTAGTGAAAAGAAGAGCCATCTGTACCCCAATGTTTATAGCAGCAATGGCCACGGTCGCCAAACTGTGGAAAGAACCAAGATGCCCTTCAGCGGATGAATGGATAAGGAAGATGTGGTCCATATATACAATGGAGTATTATGCCTCCATCAGAAAGGATGAATACCCAACTTTTGTAGCAACATGGACGGGACTGGAAGAGATTATGCTGAGCGAAATAAGTCAAGCAGAGAGAGTCAAGTATCATATGGTTTCACTTATTTGTGGAGCATAACAAAGACCATGGAGGACATTGGGAGATGGAAAGGAGAAGGGAGTTGTGGGAAATTGGAAGGGGAGATGAAGCATGAGAGACTATGGACTCTGAAAAACAACCTGAGGGTTTTGAAGGGGCGGGGGGTGGGAGGTTGGGGAACCAGGTGGAGGGTAATAGAGAGGGCACGTATTGCATGGAGCACTGGTGTGGTGCAAAAACAATGAGTACTGTCACGCAGAAAATAAATAAATAAAAAAAAAAAAACTACTGAAAAGGGAAAAAAATTCCTCTTTTCTTATAAGACCAAAACTAAATATGGATTTAAAAAAATAGTCCCTGGGTGCCTGGGTGGCTCAGTGGGTTAAGCCTCTGTCTTTGGCTCAGGTCATGATCTCAGGGTCTTGGGATCGAGTCCCACATCGGGCTCTCTGCTTGGCAGGGAGCCTGCTTCCTCCTCTCTCTCTGCCTGCCTCTCTGCCTACTTGTGATCTCTCTCTGTCAAGTAAATAAATAAATAAAATCTTCTAAAAAAATAAAAAAAAATAGTCCCTTCATTCTATTTGCTTTGCTTGAATTACATGCTATTTGAAATCCTGTGTTCTCATAAGAGACTATGGACTCTGAAAAACAACCTGAGGGCTTTGAAGGGTCAGGGGTGGGAGGTTGGGGGAACAGGTGGTGGGTAATAGGGAGGGCACGTTTTGCATGGAGCACTGGGTGTTGTGCAAAAACAATGAATACTGTTACGCTGAAAAAAATAAATAAAATGGAAAAAAAAAAAAGAAATCCTGTGTTCTGTGTGTGGGTGTGGAGAAAGTCACAGATTTTAAAATGCAGCAAGTCAAGACAAGAACCTTGACTCTGGATTTGGGTCTCTTCAGCTCCTGGATGGATTATAACGCAGGCTAATTTGCAACATCTGCCTTTTTCTCTTTGCATGGGCTTATAACGGCGGGGGGTTTGGAGAGTGGAATCCACTTGTTATTCAGATCACATAGCACGTGGTCGGCACAAAATAATGCGTGTTATTGGTGCTGAGAATACTAGGAAGGACAGTGGTGAGAGGGGTTTTGATCTCTATTGTGCGGTATTAGGAAGAGTCACCCAGGAAGCTGGCTTCTCCAACTTCCAGAATCTCACTTCAGAAAGGGAGAGCTGTTCCAATTCAGGTCACCTACGAATCTTACTGATGCACTTGGCAGACAAAATGCCAATCACTTGGGATAAACAGTAATTTCAACGTTTCTCCTCTGTGACCAGTGTGTATCCCATGAAAACAGAAATGACAAGAAAAGCATCTTAAGCATGTGAACTATGGAAAAGGTCAGAAAATAGCTGTGGTAGCAGGCAGTGAATGGAAATGTTAAAAACTGGACAGGAGAGTGAGTCGAAAGTAAGAAAGATGCAAAGAATACATTGTAAAGGATGCAAGTTGGGTGGAGATGGGGGGGGGCTGGTTTCTCAAGCCATCTAGATAACGGGGCCCTACTGAAATACCAGAGGGTCTGTATTTTGAAGCCAGCAGGAAATGCTTCGGAAAAGCAGCAATATCATTTGCTGAAGCCCATTCAGTTTCCACGTAGAAATGTCAATAAGGCCGGTGTGCCTGTCCTTCCAACCCAGGGGCATCCTCATGCTTTGTATAGGGAAATAGAATATGGAGCCCTCAAAAGAGTATTTCTTCTAAAAATAAGCTTACTGAAAATCAACTTTCATTAAATTTTCTCACACAAGCCAAATGCACTCTGGTTCTTTTCCTCGCGTGCCAGATCTCAATTCATTTGGAGAGAAAAAAAGCTCTCAACACCCCTTTCATTGTCTTTTATCCCATGGATGCCATGTTCTGAATTTTGTCAGCCAAAAGGCATTTGATAAGCACGACCTATTTCTCCTGTCTTCACAAAAGCTTTGGTTGGGCATTTCTTCACTGCTGCTGAAGTCTCAGCAAACTGGCTGAGCTAGCCTGGGAGGCAGGGGCGCCATTTTGCCCCCCGACTGGAGTGGCTCAAAGTTTATTTGGGCAGTTTTGTTTAAACTGAATTTGAACACCTTTAGGTGGGATGAGTGCTCTTTAGTCTGTCAGAATTGACATCACCCCCCATGGTATTCCTTCTGCTTCATACACTGGTTGGATGGTCTGGCTCTTGGAGGCCCCTGCTGGAGAGTGGATAATTTTGCCGCATTGAAAATAGATCCGGATCATGAGTGCTCATCTTTATAGTCTCGGAGCAGCCTGGGCATCCCAGAATGGGGACTGTAATTATTTCTACAAGGGAATCCATGTGGTTGGGGGTGATGCAATCATGTCCTGAGGGTCTCTTCTTTTTTTTTTTTTTTAAAGATTTTATTTATTTATTTGACAGACAGAGAACACAAGTAGGCAGAGAGACAGGCAGAGAGAGAGGAGGAAGCAGGCCCCCCGCCGGACAGAGAGCCCCACGCGGGGCTCGATCCCAGGACCCCGGGATCCTGACCCGAGCCAAAGGCAGAGGCCCTAACCCACTGAGCCACCCAGGCGCCCCTGTCCTGAGGGTCTCTTAATCATCAGCTACCTCTTTGAAAGATGGGTTATTATTTATTAACTTTTTCATTTTTGCTTAACTTTTGTTGGCCCCATTTGGCCACAATTTCCTTCCAGCAAATGATTACTAAGGCAATATAGAAACTCTCTTATCACAGGTCCTTTGTTCTCTGTTTGTTTATTTGGTTCTTCTTTTCATCTTTTCATCGTTCTTTGATCTTTAGAGAGCAATAGAGAGAAAAACCAGCTCTGTGCAGAAAGGAATGTAAAATAACCTTTTAAAACATAGAGTAATATCCTCCCCTCCTAGAATCTTGGCTAAAAAAAAAGGAAACTTGATCTCAGTATCAGAGACAAAAATACACTTTAAGCTTTGCCCAAAAAAGTCATATCTATTTGATGCTGTGATTACCATTGTACAATTAATGAAGATTTCTTTAAAAAAGAAAAAAAGGTGAGGGGCGCCTGGCTGGTCTAGTCCACAGAGCATGTAACTCTTGATCTTGAGTTCATGAGTTCAAGTCCCACTTTGGGTGCAGAGATTACTTAAAAAAGAAAAAGTGAGTTTCTCTGGTATAATCTTAGTTTTCTCTTTATAATGTAATTTGTTGTTAAATTACATTGGTATCAAAATACATACCCCAGCTTTGCTGCTGAAATTCTGCCTGGATTCAAAATGAGGCAGAAGAATAGAACTCTGTGGAAGGCCTTCAAAAGGAAAAGAAACAGCAGGTGGTAATAATGTGGTTGGAGAATGCCAGCTTCTCAGGCCAGGAAGAACCCTTAGAAATCAGCTTAACAGACTCCTTGTACTTTCTTTTGGATTACAATATCATTTCTGCAGTACTTCCAAATTTCTATTCCGTAAGTCCATTCAAGATGGAAAATACCATGTTTTCTTAATATGACTAAGGATTCAAAGCTTCAGCTAAAAGAAAACCTCACCCTCTTTTGACCTTAACTCTGCAGATCTGAGAAGAATAATTTATCTGGCAGGAGAGCACAGGGATTTTGACATCTGAAGAATCTGGATTTGAATACTAGTCTCACCACTTATCAGCTATGAAAGTTGGGAGATAGCTCTCTCTGAGTCTCACATTTCTGCACGTGCCATAGTTTTCGTATCAGATCATCTTTCCAAGGGTGTTTGTATAGTAAACAGCCTTAGAAGATAAAGCGTCTCCCTCCAGGGCACTGGTCCCATTTGTTGTTACCCAAGATAATACAAATAATGTCACTTCTAGGGGGAGAACATGGGCAAGTTTACTAACCACTATCTTACAAGATTGGGATGTTCCTGAGTTTGGGGGGTCCTCAGTTGTGAGTGTAAGAGCATCACACCTGGGCTGCTCCCCATTGTCTTTGTAGGATTTGGGGGCAAGGGAACTGGAATGATCCTCTGCCCTGGTTTGCCTGGAACTTCTTTTTTTTTTTTTTTTTTTAAGCTTTTAATCTTTCTCTAAATTTTATTTATTTACTTGAGAGAGACAGAGAGAGTGAGAAAGCAAGCCCAAGGGAAGGGGGGCAGGTAGGAGCAGAGGGAGAAGGAGAAGCAGCCTCCCCCCGCAGGAGCTCAACATGGGGCTCCATCCCAGGACCCTGAGATCATGACTTGAGCCAAAGGCAGATGCTTAACCAATTGAGACACCCAGGCGCCCCACCTGGTACTTTCAATGCAGAAACTGAAACAGTCCTGGGCAAGTGGGATGGATGGTCACTCTAAGTGGGAAACTGATGTGTATGCAAAGCTCAGGGTGTCTGTTACTCCAGGAAAATGATTTTTTAAAAAAGATTTATTTATTTTAGTGGGGAGGGGGAGAGGGAGAGAGAGAATGTCAAGCAGACTGTTCGCTGAGTGTGGACTTCAACCTGGGGCTCAGTCTCATGACTCTGAGATCATGAACTGAGCTGAAATCAAGAGTTGGCTGCTTAACCAACTGAGCCACCCAGGCACCCTAGGAAAATGACATTTTTCAGTCTCCGACCCAGGAGTTTCATGTCTTCTGCCAGCATACATGAAATTGGCAGGCTAGTTCATTAACTTACAAGTAGGGTAAAATCTCAGACCCTTCAGTTCTTGACAGTGAGATGTTTGGTGAGTACCACCCTTCACCTTAGTTTTCTTAACTGTAAAATGGAGATGATAACATCTGCTTCAAAGAGTTGTGAAGATAAAGGAAATGGTGCGCATTAAAGCCCAAGCACCACGCCCAGGATATAACAGGTTCTCAACAGACAGTTGCCATTTTATTACTATAATTCTTGTTTGGTATAAGTGTTCTAATATAATCACTTCTTTGGTTGGGTTGTGCATATCTTCCTCTCCGGGTCTTCACACAATAGAACACAGCAGATGGAAAAATGCTCAATTATATATTTTTGATCATTTTTGTTACCATTTTTGTTACCATTTTGTTACCAAGATCAAACTGATTGATGGTTGAGTCTAGTTACTAATTAAAATTATTAGTATCCAGTATCAACTGGATGATTCCATGACCCTATTTAGTTATTACATGTTTTGTAAAGGTCTTTTTAACCTAGCAAAACAATGTCTGGTGGTATTTAACAAATCGACTTTGATCTCTTCCCTTAAGATCTCTAAGAGATAATAAGATTAAAGTTCCAGGCAACAGTCTTCAGAGATTCTTTTTTTTTTTTTCCAAACTCAGCTTGGTGGTATCATAGGGCTGACTTTTTTTTTTTTTTAAAGATTTGATTTATTTATTTGACAGACAGAGATCACAAGTAGGCAGAGAGAGAGGAGGAAGCAGGCTCTCTGCCGAGCAGAGAGCCCGATGTGGGGCTCGATCCCAGGACCCTGGGATCATGACCTGAGCTGAAGGCAGAGGCTTTAACCCACTGAGCCGCCCAGGCGCCCCAGTCTTCAGAGATTCTTGACTTGGCATCATGTGGAAGCATTTCACTTCTATCACATGAAGTAAATGTCACAGATACACCTGTTAATCCCAGCTGCTCTGGTAAACAAAGCTGGGGGAAAAAAAAGAACATTTCCATCATGATTTGTATTTCCAAAGATTTTATAGATATTTTTTGTTTTGAATATATATTTATGGTCCTTTCTTATAAGAATCAGAGCCAGTTTTCTTTACAAGAAAAAAAAAAAACTCCTATTTTGCTGTTTGTGTGTGTGTGTGTGTGTTTTCTTTTTTTTGTAGGGTTCAGAATAACAAACATCTGGGCAGTCTTGTGCTCGTTTGGAAATGTGGATAATGTTCATATTTTGTGTGACAGAGGAATGTAACATTCCTTTCATGGGTTACAAGGAAAGCATATTTCAACTGAATGTGGTTATGAGATGATTTGAAACTGTCTAGGAAAATGGATCCATTTGGGGCACTATGATTATACCTCAGTTAGCTATTCATTTTTGTGTGGGTAAGACAAGAATGCCAAACAGAAATGAAAACCCAGTGCCTCTGCCTCTACTCAGATGTGATCAAGAGCGGAGAGAGTTCATGCATTATTCTATTTTTGTTCTGAAACACTATTTCCATTTTATTTGCAGGCTCAGTTCAGTTCTGGTTGTTTTGCAAATGTAACGTGAGAATCAGTAAATTCATTCCTAGGCCATCAGACTTTATCTTTTCTGAACTGACAACTGCCTTGGTATTTCCCTTGGATCAAAAATGCAAGTTATGGTTCGATGTTTATCTGTAGGAAATAGAAAATATTCAGACATTTTGCCTAAAGGAGCCAATTAAATTCTTAGTGTGATGGAGTCATACAGGCATGGGGTATCCCTCTCTGGCCAGAGTTGAAAATTCTCCAATAGTCTCAAATGTTCTGTTGGTTTCTGTACATAGTAAGGAAACTAGACCCACCAGTAATGAGCACTAATATACATTTTGGGGATTTTTTAATGTTTCTGTTTTTTACCTTATTTATTTTTATGAAGGTAAATGGACATACTGTGAACATAATCTTATTTTTGAAGAACTGTTTCTTCCTGTTTTCCTTTTGCCCAGTTACTTTGATTTGAATTAGGAACGTCTTTCTCTGTTTTTGAATGGGTCAAGCTTCTTCGCTCTGAATGTGATTTCTTTAGCCCCAAAGCCTCCCCTTTGGACCTTGTCCCCCTTATTCTCCAGGCCCAAGGCCCTACATTTTGTCTTACTCTTGTGCTATTGGCAAGATGTCTGCTGGCAGTTGTCCCCACAGGCCAAGAGATGGTACCCCCATGACTCTGACTGGGCCTCTGTGTACCTTCTGCCTTCTTCCAGAGCTGGCCTCCATCCCTCCCCCATAAGTTTTCAGCTTTCAGCACTTCCTGGACACCATATTTTTGCTTCTGTTGTGTGGCTTCTATAGCACTGAGAGAGAAATTGGGGTGAGTTGTGGCCTCTGTGGAATTCTGACTTTCTGGTCCAGGTCATACTCCCAGGCTTTGCATTCTGTTGCAGCCCTACTGTTTTCCCTGTATTAGTTTGCTAGTGCTGCCATAACAAAGTATCAGACTTAACTGGTTAAACAACAGACATTTCTTGTCTCACAATTCCGGTGGCCAGAAGTTCAAAGTCAATGTCAGTAGGGCCATGCTCTCTCTGAAGGTAAGAGAGAATGATCTGCTCCAGGCCTCACTCCTGGCTTCTGGTGGCCTCAGACATTCTTGGCTAGTTGATGACCATCTTTTTAGTTTGTCTTCACACTGGCTTCTCTCTATGTGTGTCTGTCTCCACATCCAAATTCTGCCTTTTTGTGAGGATGGTCATATTGGATTAGGGCTCACCAGCATGACCTCATATTAACTTGATTTTTGGCAAAGACCCCCCCCCTTTTTTTTTTCAAATAAATTCACATTTACAGGTACATCTTTTGGAGGGAAATAATTCAATTCATTTAGTCCCATTGCCTTTATATCTCCATTCTCTGCTTTCAGTGCAGGCCATGAGGTGAACCCAGGCATCCAGCTCAGGGGTGGTGAGCACTAAAGTCCAACCAGGACCCTTACCCTGGTTCATGTTTTTTTGTTTTGCCATAATGCACAGCCATGTTCCCCCACGGTTCGGTAACTCAAAAAGGCCTGGCTTTTTCTAACCTGTACAAGTTTCCCTATAAGCCAACTAAAGTCTCATGGGGTCGCTTCTGATTTATTCATGGACATTAGCTATATAAAGAGATTTTCCCACAATTCGTTTTGCACTTGCCTTCATGTATAAACTATGTAGTCTGTTTTGTTATTTAAAATGGGCTTAGGAACGCCTGGATGGCTCAGTGAGTTAAGTGTCTGTCTTCGGCTCAGGTCGTGCTTCCAGGGTCCTGGGATGTAGTCCCGCATCGGGCTCCATGCTCAGCGGGGAGACTGCTTCTCCCTCTGCCTGCTGCTCCCCCTGCTTGTGCTCTCTCTCTCTCTCTCGACAAATACATAAATTACTTTAAAAAATAAAAAAAAAATTGGGGCACTTGGGTGACTCAGTTGGTTGGGCAGCAGCCTTCAGCTCGGGTCGTGGTCCCAGGGTCCTGGGATTGAGCTCCACATGGGGCTCCCTGCTCAGTGGAGGGCCTGCTTCTCCCTCTCCCTCTATCTGCCGCTCTGCCTACTTGTGCTCTCTTTCTCTCAATCTGTCAAATAAATAAATAAATAAATCTTTAAAAAATAAAATAAAAATAAATTAAAAAATAAAATGGGCTTAGTCTTTCATTTAGCAGAAATAGCCTCATTGTCATCATTTTCATAGCCAATGCAAAATATATTCTCTGTAGGGGCACCTGGGTGGCTCAGTGGGTTAAAGCCTCTGCCTTCGGCTCGGGTCATGATCCCAGGGTTCTGGGATCGAGCCCACATTGGGCTCTCTGCTCAGCGGGGAGCCTGCCTCCTCCTATCTCTCTGCCTGGCTATTTGTGATCTCTGTCTGTCAAATAAATAAATAAAATCTTAAAAAATATATATATATTCTCTGTAAAATTTCAACATCCAGAGGAAGGAAGCCCAACAAACCTATATTATGTATCAGATGAAATAAAATCCAGATCAGAGACTTTGCCTCGCTTCCTGCCACCCCTTCCATTCTGATTTCCAAAGCTTCTCATAGGCTCAACACACAAAAATCTGGAAGGAACAATTATTGCCACCATTTTCCCACAGTATCCAATTGTGGAATGAAAATTGAGATCTGGACTTGCTTATTATTTGCAAAATTTCAAATCTAGTTCACTAGTGGCTTGTAATTAACAGAGAAAATTCCATCTACCACAGTTGGAACCTCTCCCAAGAACATGATCGAGAGCTGAACACATTTGAATCACCTTCAAATCTTGTCATTGTCCATTAAATTCATTGGACAACAATAGCCTGGGCCCAGCTTTCTAATTCTGGAATTTGGCAAGCACGGACAGTATCTCGGTTGCTCACTGGGGATGGGAATGCCAGCTTTGGGGAGACCAGCCTGAATAGCATCTGCCTCTCCATTTAATGCTGACTCCGTGCAGGGTCTTGCCATGGATTCATCTGCCTGGGCATCTCTGCCAAACCAGTAGGGTAAATTTGAATGGGCCCAGAGACTGTATTTCCCTGCCCATGACTTCTCCAGAGAGCTCAAAGGCCCAGGACTCAGATAATGACCTGCTGATTTAGCATGGTCAGTGGCTTGTGTGTAAATCCCTGGTTGAGCATTATTCTGAGATGCTGGACAAGGTCTGTAAAAAATTGCTCAATATAAGGCATAAAAAAAACAAGGTATATCAGAGTCCACTGTGGGGATATATTTAGGTGTAGATTAATGATTTTTTGTCAGCATATACTGCCTTTTTATATAAAGTCTGAGCACATCTTTCTAATGTTTTTAGATTAAACAGGATTGTTACACTGCCTTTTTCTTCTTTGTCTATGGTGATAGTTTTGAGCCTCACCAAAGAGCCTGTTTTTTGCTCATTAACTTGTATGTTTTTACAAATATTGGAATAGAATATTCCTGGGTGGTAAAATCAGGGACCTGGGAGCTCCAGTATGGATGGTAGAAGAGGCTTCAGAAAAGCATTGTAAGAGTGAAAAATGTAGGAGATGTGAGAAAATGACCTGGTGAAAGGGTCAGCCCTGAGCTCTACTTCGTAAGTCTCCTGCAATGGGAAGAAGCAGGGGCCATGGAGAGCACACTCGGGCCGCTAGTGCCGGCTGGAGGGGGGGTCTGGTCCTAGGCCTGCGGGGTTGCCCTATAGGGGCTGGGAGAGGGAGGCACAGTAGACCTCAAGGGCATAGCACTCGCTTCCATCACCAGACATCTTCTGCAATGTGATTTTTGGGTAGTGCCCCCAAATGTCTCACCTCTGAGCACGGTTCTCCAGCCTTCCTGGAAATTTCTGGATGAGCCACCTGCCTCGTTATCATAATTTTTTTTCTGCTTAAATCAGCCAAAGCCAGTTTCTACCATTTGTATCTGAGGATCCGAACTGATTTGAGCACTCTGGAGGGGAAACCAGAATTTGAATCCAGACAGTTGGACCAAAGAGCCCATATTCTTAAGCCCTACAGGCACCACCTCTAACTACAGGCCAGTCATTGTGTTAGTACCAGACTGTAAATGCCTCACACAGGTGACCATATCTAGTATTGCCCAAAATGGGACATTTTTTGAGAATGGAAACAACTTTTTTTTTTTTAAACACTGACTCTTTCGTTTTATTTAAGCTTTTATTTGTCAGAGATAGAGAGAGCATAAGCAGGGGGAGTGGCAGGTAATGGGAGAAGCAGGTTCCCTGCTGAGCAGGGAGCCTGATGTGGGCCTCCATCCCAGGACCCTGGGTTCATGACCTGAGCAGATGATTAACCCACTGAGTCACCCAGGTGTCCCAAGAATGGAAAGAACTTCTATTTATAATTATGCTAGGACTGTCCTGGACAAAGAAATGGTCTTCCTACCTACATGCCCTACTAAAAAAATTATGCCTTTTTCCTTATGCTATAGGGGCTAATGGGATCAGCTGGAAACAATAGGTGTGATTTAAGACCCAGAGCTAAGGGTCAGACTCACTTGATTCTATTTTCAATTTCCCAGAATAAAGTCTGTAATGTCCATTCTGCTAAAAGTCCATTTAGTTTCTTTACCAGCAAATATTAAAACCCAAGAGCAAGTACTTTCCTAGAGGGACAATGCCTACCTGTCCTTAAGTATAAATGCAGAAACATTCTAGATCATGCTCATCACAAACACTAATTTTAAGAAAACAAAAAAGCAAAGGGATAAGCCCTACATTCTTTTCAATCAACTCATGAAATTAACAAACCAGGAAATGAACAAGTGATTGAAAATATACTTGAGATAAGGTTAGTGGTTACAGGGAGATCCATAAGGCAGAAAGAGACATTTTATTCTCTTAGCTGCTGATAGATTTCTTCTTGAGGGGAATTGTTTTTTGTTTGGAAGTAATACATATGATAAACTGGGAGGGAAGGGTGAGGCCCCAAGGGGCGAAGTCAGCCAACAAGAGAGAATGGATACATTGGCTTCCAAAGAAGGTTTCTGTCAATTGCCAGGCCTTTGGCTGAGCACCTTGGAGAATTTGAATCTGCAGAGACGGATTCTGCAAAAATGGGTTCAAAGCTGAGCAAAGCTCAAATGCTCTGCACAGAAAATGGCGTAGGAATTAGGGAGGGAGAATGAAGGTGGGAAGGCATAGGGGCTGGGAGCTATCTAGGAACCTCTTGAAAAGAAAACTTCTCTGATAACAATGTTGGGGGGGGGGGTGGCGGGGAAGGCCAGAGAGAGCCTCCTGGAGAATAGAAGTATCTCATGTGCTGCTTCACAGCACACCTCTCTGTGTGACCTACAGAGGATCAGGAAAGACCAGAGAAACAAAGTTAAAGAACTTGGAGTAATGGGGTTCCTGTGATAATCGGTGAATGATCTGCGTTCTGCCTCTCAGCTGACATGGGACATACTGACATACACCTGAAGAGATGGCTGAGCAGTGCCTCTTATTTTGATGGGGTCCGTGATCAAAGGAGCGAGACTGATACAAAGAGAAGCTCAAGCAAAGCTTTATTTCGTGCCAGCACTGAGAATCAAACTGACTGGCCAGGACCGTCTCTTATGGAGAGAGCGACCACCCCCAGCCTCACAGACTAGCTTTTATAGAGCAAAGGCCATGTGGTTGAGCCTGGCCAATGAGATTGTAATACACAGAGAAAGTTGCATAGTCATGCTAGGTCACACATGGGTGGCCAACTGAATTACATTTTACCCTATAGTAGCTGTTTGAACTAGCCTATCACTCTGGTCAGAATTGGCATCCTAGTCTGGAGCCCAAAAGGCAGGGTTTACATTCTTTGGTTGTTAGGGAGATCTATGTGTGCTTTACTGACTGGATGTCTCCACCTGGCCTGACTCGTCCTTGCATTCTATAGGCTCTGTTATCTCCACCTGACCTGACCCGTCCTTGTATTTGGGCTCTGTTATCAGGGACTGGTGGACCATATTTTACTGGTTTCCCAGACTTGCTTTTAATAAAAGTAAGTTCCCCTGGGGGTGGGGGTCAGGGGCAGTTTAAGTTTTACTGCATAAACAACAAAATGGCTGTTTAACCAAGATGGAGTTGCTCTGGCTAAGTAGGCCCCTACAATTTTGCATCTTCCCAGAGAGCCAGGATTGGTGGGAGAAAGGGCACCTTCAGGCTGGGAGAGCTGAAATTGATGAAATGAGGACAAACAGCAGGGAAGACAAAAAGGGCCAGTGTTCTAGAGAGAATCTGGGCTGTGAGCCCTGTCAAGGTTCTAGCTCAAGTGCAGGCATAGAGTGACAAAGGATGATGAGGGAAAGGGCAGGTAACACAGATACCCCTGCATCACTGAAGACATGAACAGCTCACGCCAGGAGTCCTAGAGAAACGTGGTTAAGAGGCCCAGCTAAGCCAGCCACTTGGGGCACCTGCTGACAGATCTCAGCAGTATTGTTGATGCTGAACTTTGGTGGAACCTTGGGCTATTTTCCGCCAGTTGCTTTTATTATTCTTTCTCCCATTATGCCAAGAGATAAACCAGGTGGAAATGTGAAGTGGAAAAAGGCAAGCTTGTGACTTATTTTTTACTCCTGCTTCCTACTTTCCTCTATTCACTTCCAACTTCTGCCCAACTCCCAAAGTGTCTCAATATTTTTGAGAAAAAAGACGTATTTATCTACTTATTTATTATTTTTTGAATATTTTATTTATTTATTTAACAGAGAGAGAGAACACAAGCAGGGGGGCAGCTTCAGAGGGAGAGGGAGAAGCAGGATTCCCACTGAGCAAGGACCCCAATGCGGGGCTTGATCCTAGGACCCCGGGATCATGACCTGAGCTGAAGGCTGATGCTTAACCAACTGAGCCACCCAGGCATCCCTTTTTTTTTCTTCCTTTTTTTTCAGGCACCCCTTGAATAAAGATTTTTTTAAATAAAACATCTCCAGAAAAGCTGCAATAGCAGCTTTTTTTTTGACTGATAAAAAAATACATATTTTCAAAATATTGCTAATGTAATATATCTTTCAATTGGACATTTATCTTATTAATTAATCTTAATTTAATTTTAATGGTGTCTAAATACGATTGAGAAAACAGTAACACATATATTGGTTAGGATTAGATGTAACTGTAACAGACCTGAAAAACAGGCACTTAAACACTAGAGATATTTATTTTTCTATCACATAAAAGTCTAGTGTGGGGGCTCCTCAGTCATTGGCAACTGAGGGTACCTTTAGCTTTCAATTACACAGTCACTAGGGTGTGGCTCTTGACATTGTGGCCCAATTTAGGATTCTATAGGGGAAAAAGCAAAGGGCACATGTCTCTGTTGTCTTTTTTTTTTTTTTTTTAAAGATTTTATTTATTTATTTGACAGAGAGAGAGATCACAAGTAGGCAGAGAGGCAGGCAGAGAGAGAGGAGGAAGCAGGCTCCCCGCAGAGCAGAGAGCCTGATGCGGGGCTCGATCCCAGGACCCTGAGATCATGACCTGAGCCGAAGGCAGCGGCTTAATCCACTGAGCCACCCAGGCGCCCCCCTTTTTTTTTTTTTTTTAAGCTTTTATTTATTAGGCATCCCAGGTAGGGAGGGAGCCTGATGCAGGGCTCCATCCCAGGACCCTGGGATCATGACCTGAGCTGAAGGCAGACACTTAACTGACTGAACCACCCAGGCATCCCTCTGTTGTCTTGTAAGGAAATTTCTGGAAACTTCTGTGTAGTCTTGCCTCATACCCTACTGGCTAGAACTTAATCACAGGGCTACATCTAGCTGCAAAGAAGGCTGGGAAATGCAGTCTTTATCCCTGGCTGTCACACGCTCAGATACATTTGCCATTGCCAATTATATGCAATTACAAATGTATATTGGGGTAATTAGTACTTTCCCCCCCAACAGATGTGTGTGATTTGCCCACAGCCACCCAGCAAGTGACTGCAGAGTCAGGACTACATAAAACCCAGTTCTCCCAGATTTCCTGTTGCTTGTCCGGTATCTTTTTTCTTCTAGCTCTTTATCTCGTCCACTGAACAGCATACATAGCTCTACCATGGGCAGATGCCTCTCTGGTGACATACCAGGTTTCCTTAAATTGCCATTTTCCTTTGTGTGTGACATCCTGGTAATGTATGTAATGCTGCGTATGAGTCCTCTTGCCACACTTACTGCCACATGGTAGAATATTCTCAGGTTATAACAGATGAGGGATTTGGGGCTTAGGACTGTCTCTTGGGCCCCTAAGGAAGTGTGGAGAAAGCAAGGAGGCAGACAAGAATTGCCAGCAGTTCATGGAGGAATTCACGAGATAATCAGGAGAAGCCGCATTTGGCAGAGGTGGAGATGAGACCCTTGGGGGTATGTAAAAGGAAGAAATATGTGAATAATAAAGGAAGTCTTCGTGTTTGGGAGATCTCTTGAGTAATATACTTTCAGAAGGTGGAAAAATATTTATGATGGCTCTGTTGCTCTGCACAGCTCAAGACTAAAGATGGGACTACTTACCATTTAAACAGAGCCTAATCCCATGACTTCTAATTTCCTTTTTCTTTGTGCACTGCTGAGAACTAGCAGGTAAAACTGGGGCATCAACATTTGCTGAAAACTGATACCCATCCTATTTAACTATCTTTGAAATCCAAAAGGACAATTAATAACTTCTGGGGGTGTCCAGGAAGCTCCATCAGTTAAGTGGCTGCCTTTGGCTCAATTCATGATCCCAAGGTCCTGTGATTGAGCCCCACATGGAGCCTGGCATGGGGCTCCCTGCTCAGCAAGGAGTCTGCTGCTCCTTCTGCCTCTCCCCCACTCATGCTCGCTCGTGCTGGCACTCTCTCATAAATAAATAAATAAATATCTTTAAAAAGTAGTAACTTCTTAGCCCTTTTACAAAGCCAGGCTCTCGTTTTAGAGCTCAAGAAAGAAGGTATACATAGCATATTGCCTTACAGGGTTCATCTTAATTTCTAGTGAGAATTATTAATAGATATATTAAGTTTAGTATTGTACATCTTTCTGCAGGAATGAGGAGCATGGAGCCAACTCTTCACTCTGGTGTGAAATCTCTTTGGCTGGTTGACTGCTTCCAACACGGTGAGGCAAGGGACTCAGTGAGGGTTTAAGCAGGGATGCAGAACTATGGAGGAAGGAATTCAGTGTACAATGGTGGGAGAGGCTGGTGAAGTAAGATCCTGAAAGGAGGCACTGGAGAAAAGTCACTTATCTGCCCCCTCGATGGTGGACATGGTGGGCAAATTGCAGGGGCATCTATGTGGGAAACCAGATACATGTGGTTGCCAGAACAGGACCATGAATGAGGTCATCTGTGTGCAACTATGGATTCTGAAGGTCTGCAGCTAAGCTCCTAGTAGGGACCCTGGGGAGTGGGTGGTCAGTAGTGTTGGCTGTTGAGAAGAGCTGGACACAGATAGGAGAGAGTGGAGGATAGGCTGGAACTTGTCCGCACTGCTGTGTCTTTCTCCTCCAGAGAATAATGGATACTGGTATAGTTCTGCCTTCCAAACCTTGCCCAAATGCCTCTTTTGGCCAACTCTATCTCAGAACCAT
The DNA here is from genome assembly GCF_922984935.1 of Meles meles. Lineage (NCBI taxonomy): Eukaryota > Metazoa > Chordata > Mammalia > Carnivora > Mustelidae > Meles > Meles meles. The sequence continues at coordinate 56,638,403 of NC_060074.1, read as the reverse complement.
AAGGGGGATCTGGAAAACACAGTTCCAACTAAACCACATTGACACAGTACACATCCTCAAAATAAATTGTCAAAAAAGGGGGAAATCATACTTTGTACATTTCAAGAAACTTTCAAATGAGTCCCAGTCCACCCATTTCTTATAAGTATAAAAACGAGAAAAATCATAGAAAATTAAATAGCTACAAAATATCATGTGATATTTATATTTTTAAAGTGTGGAACAGCTATAAAATTTTGCCCTTAAAACTCCCATTATAGTTATGGTTTTGATTTCCAGTAGTTACAGGGGGAAAATGTCCCGGTGAGTTGAAACACTGAATGCTTTCCTGGGTTTGACAGAGTATCAAGAACAGAGTGCTGTACTCTGTGGACCACAAAGCATCTCACACCATTTAAAATGGCGATTTGTCCCAGTAACAATCCCACTAATAGTTTCACACTTAGTGCTTATTAATGCTCATTACAGATTATTTCCCTTAGCTCCATTAAGCTTTAATCTCTACTGTTTTCTGGCACATTGACAATATGGCAGACCACCAAAGGCTGGTCACAGATCTAATGTTATGCACAAAATAATTTGGCCAGTGAATTGGATGGATTGGAAAACCAGAGCAGGATCCCATTCTATTCAGAAGATTCCAAGGGGCTGTGAATCTCGAATGTGACAACCTTGTCCTCTTTACAGGGTAAAGACCTAAGAGGACCATTAGATTGAAAGCCTCCAAAGAAGAGGCCTCAGTAGTTTTGGGAAGTCACACAAAATGGAGAGCATACTAGCATTTCAGTGTTGGCACTCTATTTGTTCTCTTCCAGCCTGAGGCTAGGTTGGGAGGCACTGAGGGGTGGTGTCCCTGTTTCCAAAGACTTCCATTAGCTATGCTCAGGGCTGGCTCAGGGCCAAAGCGTGGGGAAGTCTGCTCCGGGTCTGGTGCCTCTCCTACCCTCTTTTGCTTTAGATACCTCCTCCCCTGATGGTCTCCATTTAAACCTTTGGTTGCCCAAGGTCACTCAGAATCGTTTGCTCCCTATGCCAGCTTTCTTTGGTCAATGCTTTATGCTTCGGTTTCTTTTATCTCTGCCCCATGTACCATTTGAGTGTCTCTCTGAGACCTTCCTTCAGCTAATATCTCAATAATGCTAATGGATCCAGAAATACTGAGTCAACAGGAGTCTCTTTAGTGGCAGCAGCTGGGTGTGTCTGGCTTCCCAGATTTCCCTGCAAGTTCTAAATTGGGCAGTCTGACAGAAAGATAACTTGGGTGAGCCTTAGGCAGTTTCCACTGGCCACCTACTCCACCTACAATAGGGTAAATCACAGACATAAATGTCTGTTTAGTTAATTATTAATGTGATTGATGGTTACTGATAGCTCAAACTCAAGATCCTAAGTGTTTTGCACCTACTAGGTGCTTAATAAATGCTTATTGAATAATGTAGTTTTTGAATTATCTTTGTCTAAGGATTTTACTCTCTGAAATATCAGGGACAGGTGGGGCACTATTATTCCAGGAAAGAGTGAGCAATAGCTCCAGAGGAAGAAGAGCAATCATGGATGGCAGGCTGGGCATGTGGCCTAGTGGGCAGGATCCACAGCAAGGATGTCTGTGGCTCTAGGCCAGTTTTGTCAGCACACCTGAGCTTGTGGAAAGATTTGGAAGAAAAGGTGAGTCATTGATGGGGTCTACTGCAGAAAAGGGTAGAGAAGACCCAAGGGCAGCTGTGCCAGACAAAACAAAGGACAGACCATTGCAGTCAGTGCCTAGAAGCAGGGAGGAGTTCAGACTACTCATAGGAGCTCATCTTTTCTAGGGGGTCTTGGTCTTTCAAACTCTTTTCACTGGTCCTGCCAGGGTGTTAGTCTTATCCCATGTAGGTCCTGCCTGCTCCTGTGCCAGGAGTTGCAGTACATGGCATCTGAAGCATTTATTGCCTATTGGGTGTATTTGGCAATTGGCATAGCCACTTCCTATTGAAAAAATTCTTCTTTTTTCACTGAACCATCTGTTGAGGAAAGGGACTCCGTTTTGGCACTCTAGATTTCGGATGCAGTAGAAAGCCAAAAATGGTGGTTACCAATGGTGTTTGGCTAATTGCTTTGACCCACACAATGTAGTAGTACAAGCAATGGACTTGAAGATATTTCGGAGTAAATCTTGGTTTTCTTGATTGATCACTTATAATTTTGGGCTACACACAACCTCTCTGGGCCTCAATTTTCTCGTTTATTACATGGTGGCTTAATGAACCTACCAACCTCCCAAGGTTCTTGGCAAGATCAAATCTGATCATGCTCATGAAAGTGCATGGTCAACTCTAAAAACTAAAATGTAGGAGGCACATACACATATGTATAACTAGATCAAAATTATTTTATTCACCAAAATATATTTAGAATGAATACCTGTTTGAAAAGAATTTTCTGATAAGCTTTCTTGGGGTAGCAGCTGAAATTCCAGACTCTAATGTTTCAGGGAAAGGAAAGAAACTCCACTTGGGATGAGTTGAGTTGTGTTTCATCTTGGGTGTGTGTGTTTAGAAGAAAGGAAGAAATAGATTGAAGAGAGAGAAGAGATACAATGAGAAGAAATGATTATCTCTCAACTATATGGGCCAGATTCCTTTCACTAAGATTTTCCTTTTTTTGAGAGAGAGAGAGAGTACACAAGCACACAATCATGAGTAAGTGAGTGAGTGGTGGGAGGGGAAGAAAGAGAGGGAGAGAGAGAATCCCAAGCAGGTTCCATGTTCATCATGGAGCCTAATATGGGGCTCAATCCTATGACCCTGAGATCATACACAGAGCTGAAATCAAGAGTTGGACACCCAATGAACTAAGCCACCCAGGCACCACTTCCACCAAGGATTTTTAAAGATTTTATTTTATTTTATTTTACTTGACAGACAGAGATCACAAGTAGGCAGAGAGGCAGGCAGAGAGAGGGGAGGAAGCAGACTCCCTGCCTAGCAGAGAGCCCAATGCAGGGCTCGATCCCAGAACCCTGGCAGAGGCTTTACCCCACTGAGCCACCCAGGTGCCCCCACCAAGGATTTTTTAAAAGCACAAGTTGGGGGATAAATTCTACCCTCTTAAGCTCATTGTCATCCTTAGAATGCTATCTGCTGGGACAAAGGAACTGTGCCCTTTATTTGTTCTGTACAGAGCATGTTGGTACTCTGAAGGGGTTTTAGATGATGATAGTGTTGGGTGTTGTAGAACAAGAAGTCAGGCTCGACCTGTAGGGTTAAAACATGGAGGGACAAGGTCAGCCAAAGATGGCTGTGCTTGGGCTAATTGAGTAGAAACTGCCATAGGTACTGGTTGGGACTGAGGGAGACCAGGGAGGGACCAGATGCTGAGAGAAGGAGAGTATAAGGCTCAGGATGGAAAATTGTGAGCCAGATGAGACTATCAGGCTGATGATACCAACAACTTTTGAAATCACAACCAGAAAAATCAACCAACTTCCAGAAGTAGAAAAGGATCCACTTGAACACAGATCTACATATATTGGAATTAATGCAAAGTCTCTCTGTGGCCTAGTGACAGCCTTTAAAAAATTATTCTGGTAAAAATATACATAACATAAAATTTATCATGTTAGCCATTTTTAAATGTACATTAAATGGCATTAAGTGCTTCCTAACTGTATGACTGTCACCACCATCCATCTCCAGAACTAGTTCGTCTTCTCAGATGAAAACCCTATAACCACTTAACACTATCTCCCCATTCCCTCCACCCTCTAGGCCCTGGTAACCACAATTCTCCTTTCTGCCTATGTGCCTTTGACTACCTTAGGTACCTAAGTAGAATCATAAATAAATATCCTTTTGTGACTGATTTGTTTCACTTAGTATGTCTTCAGGGGTCGTCCATATCATAGCATGGGTCAGAATTCTCTTCCTTTTTAAAGGCTGAATAATATTCCTGTGTGTGTGTGTGTGTGTGTGTGTGTGTGTGTGTGTATTTTGTTTACTCATTCAACCATTGGTGGACAACTTAGATTGTGTTTACCTTTCCGCTATTACAGGATGATGCTGCTGTGAACTTGGGTGTACAAATATCTGAATCACTACATGACATGAGTTAGTAGGGCCAGCAGCTGGCTAACCAAGGGCGGTGATCTTACTTTTGATGGCACATTTATCTTACAAAGATTTTATAAGTTTAAGTGCAGGTGATTTGAATTGTGATATCTGTACTGTGGATTGGTTGGTCTAGTTTTTGGTAGTTAGTCTCTCTATCTTTTCTTGGCAATAACCTGTGACTGGTGGCCTCAGGGCCACATATAACTCAGCCCTGCTCCCAGAGAAAAAAGCATCACTGGGTTAGAATTTCTAAACCCTCTTGAGGAAAATGTTGTTTTCTACTTTGCTTCAGACTGTGCTTGCAGCAGACCTAAGGTCTAGACAACATAAACTACTTATAAAGCCCTTCTGTTACCTAAACCTGGCCTAGGAATTTGCTGATTTTAAGCAAATATGAACACAAAAATAAGGCAGTTTACAAAAAGTGGAGGATGAAGACCTGTAGGGTAGTAGTGGTAGGAGTGGTCAGACTTGTCCTTTGATGGGGGTGGTGGAGGGTGGAGGTAATGGGGAAGTGGGTGGGTGGACAGGAAGCTCAGCAGGCTTCCTCCCTCCCAGTCTCCTCCTCCTAGGACAGGCCCCGTGCCCACAGAGGAGTTATTGGTCATGTTATAGGATGTTAAAGGAACCACCTTTCCTGTTTGGGCTTCTGATCATTGATGTTGGCATTTTCAATTTCCTAATATTTAAAAAGTGTCAGAAATGTAATCGAGGATCTATCATTTTCCAAATTGATTTTTATCTTTCATTTTATTTAACTTCTTAATTAAATTCCCCAAATGGGAATTCTTCATCTCTGCCCTTATGAAATGTTTTCTGAACCAGTTAATCCTGATTCTTCATGGTTTCTTCTAATTATTCTGAGGAGGCTCTCATGATTTATGCTCCTCATGGCCTTTCCCTAGGGTGACAGGGAGGTGAACCTCAACCAGTCAGCAATCCAGCTCTTGCTGAGGGAAAGAAGTCAGCTCAGGACATGTTTCCACCTGCCTTCAACCCAGGGACAAGCCAGCTTTAGACTTGACCATTGACCTCAAATGGATTTCCTGTTAACTTAGATCGAGTATGATAAACTTGGGTTAGTCTGGGCAGAGTCTCAAGTTCCCCATGAATTTGCAGCATGTAATCCTGTGCCTGGCCTTATTTCGCGGAGTCTTTGTAGCCAGTGACTCCCTATTTACCACGGTGGTAACTCCCTTCTCCTACACACATTCTCCAGACAAGTTCTTACCTGACCTAGGAGGGATGAAAGGGGGGAGGGAGGGACTTTAGAGACAGGAGGCCACCTTCTTGTTCAGGCAGTCATCAGAGACTTGTACTGACTTGGTTAAGAACATCTGCTTGAAACTACGGTGTTCAGTGATGCATGTCCCTGAACAGACCTGGGAAATCTATTACCTTTTGGTTGTCCCTCTATGATTGATTAAAATGTTCACTGATTTTTGAGGAAAGTTTTATTTGGAAATTAACAAGGTTTTACATTTAAACCAGAAGGGTTTAAATGTACAGAAGGGTATAGAAGGGTTAAAAAATAAAAGCTCCCAATTCCCCCTTCCTCATCTCCTTATCCTATCTTCCCAGTGTTGGGTGTGATCCTTTTGGGTATATTCTAAACACAAACACATGCATGTGCTTTAAAAAAATACTCAAAAGGTCATACTATAATACTGTTATATGATGTGCTTTTTATAGCAGAAATATCTATGTTAATTAGCTTTTCTTTCTTTTGTTTTTAAAGAAAAAGTTGTAATAAGAAAAGTAATCAGCTTTCTCATAGGTTCAGACCACTTAGCTGAGAATCGCAGGCCCTGGGCTGTTGGCCCCTTGGCCATGACCGCCAGCCGCCATCACTCATGTATGCGCCCACCACAAGGATGCTGGCATCTTGTTAGGTGCTTATGGAGGGGTAGGCAGGGACTCCTGGAGAGGGAGACTGAGCACATGGCAAGTTTGGCAGGAAAAAGAAAAGACTAGAAGAACTCCCGGTTCCATGGTTTTCCTGGGGTTGGCAGAAGAGCTTCAAACAGTGTCTGATTCAGTGGATGCTAGTACCATTTCTCTTTACAAATGGTCCCACATCAGCTGCCAGCCAGAATCTCCAGAAGCTTATGGACAATTAGTGGTCCAGACATGCCAAGGGAGTCAAATCGCTAGAATCCTGGTTGTTTTATTCCTACCTGTACTGCGGAGGAATTTGGGAGTGTGGGGATGTGGGAGGTTTGTCATTGCATGTGACAATTATGAAAGAAATTGGAGTATGTCACATTCCTTTGGAGAGTCATAATTTAAGTGATTTTTGGCAATTCAGAGGTTAATTTTCTCAACTAACACCCTCTCTTCTGAACCGCATCTCTGTGATGATGACTTCTAGGCCCTTCCGTCCTTTGCTGTGAACTCCTTGAGCTCCTAGTCTGTTGGGCCACCTCTCTTCCAGAAAGTTCACCCTGGATTCCTAGGCCACTCACATCTAATATGCTCAAATTGAGGTTATTATCTTTACCTGAAAAAATATATATATATTTATATATACCTATTTCTTATTTCTACCTATCTAGTCGTCCAAGAGAGAAACTGCTAAATTATTTGTAATTCTTTCCTAATTGTATTGATAAGTCCTACAGAGTCTAGCTCAACATCTCTCAACATTGCTCCCTTTTTCCTAGTCCCACTGCTACTGCCTCCACTAAGACCAATACTGTCTCCCAATTCAATAAATACTATTAAATATTACCACGTACCTGTATATATACAATGGAATACTATGAAGCCATCAAAAGAAAGGAAATCTTGCCACTTGGGATGACGTGGATGGAACTAGAGGGTATTATGCTTAGTGAAATAAGTCAATCGGAGAAAGACAACTATCATATGATCTCCCTGATATGAGGAAGTGGAGATGCAACGTGGGGGTTTGAGGGGTAGGAAAAGAATAAATGAAACAAGATGGGATTGGGAGGGAGACAAACCATAAGAGACTCTTAATCTCACAAAACAAATTGAGGGTTTCCGGGGAGGGGGGTAGGGAGAGGGTGGTGGTGGGGTTATGGACATTGGGGAGGGTATGTGCTATGGTGAGTGCTGTGAAGTGTGTAAACTTGGCAATTCACAGATCTGTACCCCTGGGGCTAATAATACATTATATGTTAATAAAAAATTTTTTTTAAATATTATTTTTCTTTTTTTAAAAAAATATTTTATTTACTTATTTGACAGACAGAGATCACAAGTAGGCAGAGAGGCAGGCAGAGAGAGAGAGGAGGAAGCAGGCTCCCCGCTGAGCAGAAAGCCCGATGTGGGGCTCGATCCCAGGACCCTGGGAGCACGACCCAAGCCGAAGGCAGACCCCTTAACCCACTGAGCCACCCCAGTGCCCCCAAAATAAAAAAAATGATTAAAAAAAATATTACTATGTACCATGGTGTTTCTGCCATCCAGGGGCTCATTGTTGAATGATCCCATTTAACCTCCAGAGGGATCTTGCTAAATTACAAATCTGCCCATAACTCTTCTCTGTTAAAAAACCCCCCATTTGCTCCTTGCCGCCTACAGATTTAACCCAACTGCTCAGCTGGACCTCCCTCCCTCAACCACGCCCTTTGTGGGCTCATCCCAGCACCCCACCCCCACCCCACATTGTATGTTCCACAGATTCTTGTTCCTGCACATGCCAGTTCCTCAGCTGTTCTGGGGAACATCATCCCCCAGACCAGATTACTGGGAAAGTCCCACTTTACGATTCTGTTCAATGCTAACTCCTTTGTTAAGCCTTTGCTTGTTCCCTGTCCTCTCAAGATTCTCCTTCCCTCCTCTATCTTCCCATAAGGCTTTGCTCATAGCTCTGTGACGGCACTTATCATCTTTACTGCATGATTTGCTCACACCTCTGACAATGCACTAGCCCCAGCTCCCAGCCTGTCAGCAACTTGAATTCAGGGGCTACACCTTCATGTTAGTATCCCTGGCACCTGGCTTGATGCCTGGCATATAATACTTACTATGTGGGTACCAGATTGGTTCACCTCTGGACTGAATATTACAAATAAGGTTTGTGAGAAGTGTGCTAATACCTAAATATATTGGTTGCACGTGACAGAAACCCATCTCCCTGTAAGCATAAATTGGTTTATAGAATTAGTTAAGCCAAGGGTCCAGCTGGATTTGGGGAGCCCACACAGTGCCGTCAGGGCTCTAACTCACCAACTCTCATCTCTGGTTTTCTCTGCAGGTTGGTTTTATTTTTTTCTGCTGAAGCCTGGCAGCTTTATACCTATGTCCTTACAGTTTATGATCCAAAAGAAATCTTCTCTCTTGCAGCATCCACACAGCAAATCTTAAGGAAGTCTGCTTGGACCTGTTTGGTTATATCCCTGTGGGAACTATGTGACAAATTCTCCAGCAGGAAGAGGAGTGCTAGGCAGACAAAGGCATCAGATGTCCACGCCAGTTGCACGTGTTTGTCATTAAAAAAAAAAAAGTTTCATCTAATTTGTCTGTTAGCTCTCAGTATAGCTGAGGTTCATGAAGGGCCCACTGCATGAAAAGCAGAACAGAGCTTTAACACAGTAGGTGTTCTAAGGCAGTGCAGCTCAAACTGCAAAAATGTGAACAGGAATGAACCTTTTTAAACCCCAGGTTCTGGGGTCCCTGGGTGGCTCAGTCATTAAGTGACTGCCTTCAGCTCAGGTCATGGTCTTGGGGTCCTGGGCTCAAACCCCACATTGGGCTTTCTGCTCAGCGGGGAGCCTGCTTCTCTCTCTCCTTCTGCTGCTCTGCCTGCTTGTGCTCTCTCACTCTCTCTGTCAAACAAATAAATAAAATCTTAAAAAATAAATAGATAAATAAATAAATAAATAAAATCCAGGTTCTCATTAGTTGGTCTGGGGTGGGACCTGGGATTCTGCATTTCTTACAAGCTTGTATTAGTCTGCTTGGGCTGCCGTAAAATACCATAGAGTGGGTGACATAAACAACAGAAATTTTTTCTTACAGTTCTGGAACCTAGAAATCCAAGCCCATGGTTGCTTTCTGGTGAGGACTTCTTTGCTGGCTTGCAAATGGAGCCTTTTCCCTGTGTCCTCCCATGGCCTTTCCTCTGTGCGTACATGGAGGAAGCAAGAGCTCTGGTGTCTCTTCTTCTTTTTTAAAAATAAGGATATCAGTCCTGTTGGATTAGGACCCTGCCCTTATAATTTCACTTAACCGTAATTACCTCTTTAAAGGTTTTTATCTCCAAATATAGTCTTGGGCAAGGGGGAGGGGCAGGGGATTAGGGCTTCAACATTTGAGTTTTGGAGGTAAGGGACAGAATTCAGTCCAAACAAAATGTACAGTTGAAGGGGCCTCATGGCTCAGTTGGTTGAGCATCTTCCTTCAGCTCAGGTCATGATCCCGGGGTCCTGGGCTCCCTGCTCAGCAGGAAGCCTGCTTCTCCTTCTCCCCTCATGCATGCTCTCTTTCTCCCTCCCTCTCAAACAAACAAATAAATAAATAAATCTTTAAAAAATAATCTGTTTCTACTTCAAACTACTAGTAAGTTTATACTGGGGATGCCTTGGTCTTTCATTTGGTTAAGGATCTGCCTTTGGCTCAGGTCATGATCCCAAGGTCCTAGAATCAAGTCCCACATTAGGCTCCTTGCTCAGTGGGGAGCCTGCTTCTCCCCCTCCTTCCCACTCATGTGCGCGCTCTCTCTCTCACTATCCCTCTCGCTCTCTAATAAATAAATAAAATCTTTAAAACAACAGCAAAACAACAGAAACCAGAATGTGGAGTTGAATGTGTCCTGCAGCACGAGCAGTGTCTGCCTGAGCAGCAGCCCCTGGGGAAATTAGCTGGAGGTGGGTCAGCGGCCGCAGTGCAGCTCAGAGCACAGAACCCATGTTCTGGGGATCTGGAAGGACCAAACCCTCTGGTTGATACTCTAAGATTCTTTGGATATTGCTCTCTGAGGAGGTCTCCAGTAAATATTAAGACAAAAGTGTCTCTAATTTGGTGATTATTAGTTGTTTGGTTATTTTGAAATGGATCTGAAAGTTTTATAAAAGGCTTTATTCAATTCTGAGAAAGTGTGATTATGGAATGTTTTCTAAGTACCCCTTTAGCTCCAGCCCTGCTCTGGAGAAGTTTGCGAAGAAAGTTACTACCCTAGAAAAACGGCCTGTGCTCTTGTGGGCTCAGTCTCAATTCACCGGGCTTTATATTCATTAAGATATTTAAATGGCAGCCCAGAGAGAAGAGGCAGCAGTGGGGTGCGAACCCATTCATTGCCGCAGGGCGCCATCTACCCTGTGCAATGAATTGTTCCAGACCTGCTAATGGGCTGAACTGTGTCTCCCCTCAGAATGTCACTGTATTAGGAGGAAAGATCTTTAAAAGGTGAATAAGTTCAAATGAGGATGTTAGTGTGGGGCCTTAACCCATCAGGACTGGTGCCTTTGTAAGAAGAGGGAAAAGGGCATCTGGGTGGCTCATTCGGTTAAATATCCGACTTTTGATTTTGGCTCAGGTCATGGTCTCAGGGTCATGAGATGGAGCCCTGTGTCAGGCTCAATGCCTAGCTCTCTCTCTCCTTGTCCAAAAAAAAAAAAAAAAAAAAAAAGAGGAAGCAATATCAGGGTTATGCATACACAGAGGATAGGCCGTATGAGGACAGAGTGGGAGGCAGCCATCGGTAAGCCAAGAAGAGAAGCCTCTGGAGAAACCAAACCAGCTGACACCTTGATCTTGGACTTTTAGCCTCCAGAATAGTGAGAAAGTAAGTTCTGTTTGTTGAAGTCACAGAGTCTAGGACATTTTGTTATAGCAGCCTGAACAGACAGACGTAAGACCCAAACAGCTACCTACTGTTGTATTTGGTATTAATTTGACACCTAAATGTCAATTTACTCAACAAATGTGCCCTAGCTCTGTCCTGGTGCTGAGGCTCCACTGATGGAAACAAGACATGGTACCCATCCTTGCCTGGTGATGGAGACGGATCCTTGAGTGGCCAGAGTGGTGGAGAAGGGTCTGGAGGTGAGGGAGCCTGGCCGATCAGGGAAACTGAGAAGTGGGTGGCCCAGCCTTGCTGGGTGTCAAGGGAGGGTGGCAGAAATAACTAATGAAGAGGCTATGGGGGGAGGTCATCAGAGGCAGCTCATATTGGGCCTTGGTGGCCAAGCTGAAGAGGGATGGCATTTTGGCACAGAGTATGGAAGGGTCAGAGGGGAGAACGGGGGACGGGGGTGCACACACATTCAATGGCCATTCCATCCAGGCACCCCTCACAGTCACTAAAGGGAATGAGGCTTTGTAAAATAGGGGGTGAGTTTGCATTATGGTTTGTATTATTAAGAAGCATACGGCTCTGGGGTGCCTGGGTGGCTCGGTGTTAAAGCCTCTGCCTTCGGCTCAGGTCATGATCCCAGGGTCCTGGAATCGAGCCCCACATCAGGCTCTCTGCTCAGCAGGGAGCCTGCTTCCCTTCCTCTCTCTCTGCCTGCCTCTCTGCCTACTTGTGATCTCTATCTGTCAAATAAATAAATAAATCTAAATTAAAAAAAAAAAGAAGCATACGGCTCTGAGTTGGGTTTTCTCCTTGCTTTATGATGTGCTTGGTAAGAGCAATTTCTGGAGAGATTTTTTCTATATATGTTCCATCCCTACACACACACACAGTTGCCTGAGCAAAAACGTCATTCCTAACACTCTGCTTTGTTGGTGGTTCACACACCTTACTGAACAGGACTTGCTTGGCCAGTTCTCCAGAGAAAAAACTGCAGACACCATCACATTCCCAGCCAGCTGAGCAGGTAGGAAACCTAAGTGCCACCTAGATGTCTCCCTCCTGCTGACTGTGCCCTTTACTGTCTCCCTGTCCCCCGGGGCCCTGCCACTGCACTCCTTCAGCTCGGCCCATCTGCTTCGCCTGCTGTCTCCAACCCAGCTGAGAGGACCAACTTCAGCCAGTTTGGCCATGCACAATTTTTCAGTTCTTTTTGTTAAACCCCAATGATAACCAGTCGCTTTGAGGAATGAGAGTTTTAACTTCTGCCTCTTACATTCTGGGTTGTCACTTGGGGGTTCGTAAGCTTTATTTTCATTAGCATCTAACTGAAATTTAGTATTCCTTTCAGTCATGAGTAGAAGCAACAACCACAGTGTTAGCATAGTGACTCCTTCAACAGGAGAAATCACAGATTTTTTTTTTAAAAGATTTTATTTTATTTATTTGACAGACAGAGATCACAAGTAGGCAGAGAGGCAGGCAGAGAGAGAGAGGAGGAAGCAGGCTCCCCGCTAAGCAGAGAGCCCGATGTGGGGCTCGATCCCAGGACCGAGATCATGACCTGAGCCGAAGGCAGAGGCTCTAACCCACTGAGCCACCCAGGCACCCAAAATCACAGATATTTTTATGTCACGTTAGACTCATTGTAGGTATCTCAGAATACCGTGTATGCTCATCCTGACAGTGTAATTACTAGTCATCAGTAGATTATGTTCTCAATTTCTGTTAACAAGGAAGCACAGAGAGGGCCATAGAACAATAAAGGTTAAGAGCCTCTGCCCCAGAGGGTAACTTAGCAGTGTGAGAAAGCCCCAGCGGAGGGGACTGTGGTATGGAGTACATGTCTAGGGTGTTGATCATGCATTTGTTCAAGGGATGGTTGGATGGAGACCTAGAAGTGATAGCTTCTGGGACAAATCTTGGTCTTGGCCTCAGGTGAGCCCTGTTCTGCTCTGTCTGGTGCTGTGATGGCCCCTGGTTGGCCCAGCTCCTACCTCACTTGGTCAGTTGTCTTAGTATTTGGAAATATAACAGGACTCTGTGACAGGACACAGAGACTTAAGGAAACTTATCTCTGAACTATTTGCTGTCTACTTCCCTGCTCCCTGGTAGAGCCCTCTTCAAAACCAACTCCCCCTGTGTACCTCACAGGGGATGACTCTGGCCGCTCCAGACATATTGCCCGTGCTGTTTTTCCTCTTGAACACAATGTTCCACGTGGCTTCCATGCTCTCCTCCAGGCCATCTGTCAGGATCCCTCTGTCCTCCCGTTCCCAGTCAACTCAAGATTTATTATTACTATTTTTTAAGATTTTATTTATTTACTTGAGACAAAGCAAGAGAGGGAGAGAGAGGGAGAGAGAGTGAGCAAGAGAGCACAGAGGGAGAGGGAGCACAGAAGCATAGGGAGAAGCAGACTCACTGCTGAGCAGAGAACACAACTCGGAACTCAATTTCAGGATGCCAGAATCATGACCTGAGCCGAAGGCAGACTCTTAACCAACTGAGCCACCCAGGCACCTCTCAAGGTTTAATTTTTTTTTTTTTAAAGACATTATGATTATAGTCCTTTTTTTTTTTTTAAGATTTTATTTATTTATTTGACAGAGAGAGAGCACAAGTAGACAGAGAGGCAGGCAGAGAGAGAGAGGAAAGCAGGCTTGCTGCTGAGCAGAGAGCCCGATGCGGGACTCGATCCCAGGACCCTGAGATCATGACCTGAGCCGAAGGCAGCGGCCCAACCCACTGAGCCACCCAGGCGCCCTAATTTTTTTTTTTTTTAAAGATTTTATTTTATTTATTTGACAGAGACAGTGAGAGAGGGAACACAAGCTGGGGGAGTGAGAGAGGGAGAAGCAGGCTTCCTGCCAAGCAGGGAGCCCAATCCCAGGACCCCAGGATCATGACCCGAGCCGAAGGCAGACACCTAAGGACTGAACCACCCAGGCGCCCAAGACTTACTTTTTAAAAACAAATATACTAGGGTGCCTGGGTGGCTCAGTGGGTCAAAGCCTCTGCCTTCCACTTGGGCCATGATCCCAGAGTCCTGGGATCAAGCCCCGCATCTGACTCTCTGCTTAGTGGGGAAACTGCTTACCCCCCGCCCCCGCCTGCCTCTCTGCCTACTTGTGATCTCTGTCTGTCAAATAAATAAATAAAATCTTTAAAAACAAATAAAAACAGATTTATTGAGGTGAAATTTAGATAACATAAACCATTATAAATAATTTCATATCACCTAGTACACTCATGGTGTTAAGCAACTGTCACCTTTGTCTAGCTCCAAAACATTTCTATTATTTCAAAATAATATATATTCATTAAGCAGTCACTCCCCATTCAATACTGTCTCCAGCCCTGGACAATGACCCATCTGCATTCTGTCTGTATGGATTTGCATATCCTGGATATTTTGTGTAAATGGAATTATATACAGTAAATTACCTTTCATGTCTAGCTTTTCTTTCCTTTTTAAAAAATTTTTATTTTTTTTCAGTGTTCCAAGATTCATTGTTTATGCACCACACCCTGTGCTCCATGCCTAGTCCTTTGAGCCAAACTTGTCAATCAAGCATAGAAAACATATAAGCAACAGTCACTTTGGTGAATGGAAATTCTGATTTAATTAACTTAATTAAAAAGAATTTAATAGTGTCTTTTCAGTTATTTCACTTACAAACTTTACTTTTTAAACCATTCAATAACTCCCTCCCTCCATTTTGTGCCCATCCCAGACTCCCCACATGCATACCTAATCCATCCCTCCAGCCTTGCTCTTATCACACGATATCATAATTCTATATTGCAATTCTGCCTTCACTTGTCTCTCTCCATTGTTAGCCTTGGCAGGCTGAGATTGCTTGTGGGTGGAGATGTTCTGGTGCCCACAGCACAATGCTGGCCACTTAAATAGGCAATAGGCAACTCTGACAAGAAATGTGTAACTAGGGGGCTCGTGGGCTCCTCCTTGTGGTGAGCAGGAATGAGCCTACCTACTGTCTCACCTGACCTGGTCCTACCTACCACCAGCACTACACCCTTTGCTGATTTTCACAAGGATGAAACGAAGACAAATGAGACACCAGATGGGCAGGCATGCTGAGCTCTTGGAGAAGAGAGGCTGTGTAAATCCAAGTCTTTCTTTTATTGGGGCAACAAAGCAAATGACTTCAAATTGTCTTCTCTTTATCCTGCCTGCACAAGTCAGTCCAGGGGATGAAAACTGCGTTTGGGGGCTATTGAATGAATCACTATGCAATTACCATAAGACTCTGGGGAAACTCTGACTCTGACATGCAGTGTTCTAGACTAATGATGAGGTGAATGTGTTCCCTGGCCTGACTTAGCCCTTTCTTTTCATTTGTTGTCTCCTGCCGAAAAATTGGAGGAGTATACTTCCTCCTCTTGCTGCCCACTTCTGAGCATTTCCCCACTGCCCATTTACTGAAAGGTGCCCAAAAGGTGCTAGGCCCCAGGAAGCAAAGATGAGTAAGATCTCACCCTGCTCTCAATGTGTCCATGTGTAAGACGGTATATGTTAAGAAGCCAGATCCCTTGATTATTTTGGAGGAAAGAAATCTCATTGGAAAGGAATCTAAAATTTGTTTCCAGGCATACATGAAAGATTTGGGAAAGAGCAGTTACATGTGCTTTACTTTGGTTTTATGTGGTCAATGGGGTCCCATCCTCAGATGAAGGGCTAAATATTTCTCACATGGGTTGGCAGTTGTAGGGCTGTTATAACACTGATTTTCTAGTACCAAAAAGAAAGCAGTAGATTAGGTCAGAGAGAAGGATTTGACTATGTGCTTTTCTCAACAGAAGTTATTTCACTATAAAAAAATAATAAAAACAGACTCTCTGTGTGGAACAGGCAACATAGGATATGAGAAGAACATGGGATTTTTGATTAAAGACTTGGGTTTGAATCCTAGATCTGCTATGCATGTGTCATATTCCAACTAATATAGGCCTGGGGGAACTTGAGTTGCTCATCTGGGTTTGGGTTGTTATCCCTCAGCCACCTTGGCAACAAAAAAACTAAAGCCAAAGAAATTTCAGCAGCTTATTACATTGTTTTAAGATCATAGGTTTTCTTCCTGAACCCCAATGTCACATTTTTCATTTCTGAATAGGCAAGAACCATTATGATGGTGTCTTACTGTTGTTCTTATTAGTATGTATTGGCATGGGTTGCAGGTAAGTTTGGAAGTTGTCTCTGAAAATCGAAGCCTAAACATCTACTTTAACCACTTATGCCTGTCCAGCTTAACAAGGCAGGGAGGGTTCTCCTTCCTGCTCAGAGATCTGAATTCCTGGGACTTACTTCCTTGTGCTTCTCTAGCCGCCACCCCCTGCCCCCACCCCTGCGCATCTGCCTCACTTCTTGTGCTCACTTGCCATCCTCCCTTTTGCACCAACTCCTATGCAGAACTCAGCTGCCCTTTGAGATGCCCCCAACCCTCCCCCCCAACACATTAGTGGGCAGCAGAGCCCCACTGCAAGCCTTGGTGAGGGCTGTGGTGGAGCGGGCCCTGGGAGAGCTCACACATGGTGGGGGGAGGGCAGCCTTCCCTCATCTGGGTTTCTAGCTTTTCCATTGTCCTTTTCATCTGCCTTTCATCTGCTGTATTAAAAAAAAGCCAATCCTCCCAGGTCTCCTCAGTACCATTCTGTCCACACAGGTCTCAGCTTCTGAGCAAATATTTCCCACTGGAAACAGCCTTCCCTTCCCAGGAGGAATTCTGGTGAGTGGATTTCTTCCAGCTCAGCAACCATGCTTTGGGAAGCCATCCAAGCCTATGGGGGCTCAGGGTTAGGAGGCCAATGCCAGGGCAGCTTCCTTTGAACCTGCCAGGACTTGTGCACAGCTTGGATGTCCATTTTTAACTCCCATACTTGTATTTGGTATTTTAAGTAAAATTCTAAACCAAGTGGCTCTCCACCATTAAGGGTTATCACTTAAGTGCTCTGTCTGCCTTTTGTCTCCCACACTCCCTGCTGCTTTTCTGAGGAAATGACCATCTGGCAGGACTTCCTACAGATGACCACTAGAGGGCACATGGTTTCCAGCTCACACGAACTCGCCACAGCCAATTCGGGCGGCTTTTGCTGCAGAAAGGACAGTTTTTGTTTGTTTGTTTGTATGTTTGTTTTCCCTCAGAAACAGGAGGAAAGCACTTGAAATTCCCTGGATGCAGCTAAGGCATTTTCTACGGCATTCATCTGTGAAATGCTGGCTGCAAGAGGCACACATTCTGGTGGGTGGAGGAAAGAATGCATCCTCTGTTCCTGTCACTCATTCCCACCAAGGGGAGGAGAAGAGGGCTGCAGATAGCTGAATGAACGAGTTTTGCTGTTTCTAAGGTTACTAGGAGAATCTACCTGTAGGCTACATGTATCTATGCAGGCCTCACAGGACAGTGAAAATAATGTGTTTTGGAACTGGGCATATAAGGGATTCACTTCCCACACCTGGGCTTCCTGCCAAGATGGCAAACTAGTGTGGGCTGCTGGCAACCCTGGAGAAACTCCAGTACTAACTTGATGGGAGGTAGGAGAGGAGTTACGGAGACCAAGTGACATGGGAGTGTCCCTTGGAAAGCCCCTTGGAAAGCCCCTTGGACCTGTCTCTCAGAGGAGGGGAGATGTACCCTACTTGCTAGGGATGGGGTGAGACAGAGATAGTGATGGGCTTCAGAAGTTAGTAGGAGTAAATAAGATCATGAGTTTGAGTCAAAAGTTAGGAGTGACCAGGATAAGGTCAAAATTAGAATACTTTTTTTTTTTAAATTTATGCATTATTATGTTTGTGAGACAGAGAGGGCAGGCAGGGGGAGAGGCAGAGGGAGAGAGAAAATCCTCAAGACTCCAGGCTGACTGAGGAGCCCAAGGCGGGGGTTGATCTCAAAACCCTGAAATCATGACCTGAGCTGAAATCAAGAGTCAGTGTTTAACTGACTGAGTCACCCAGGCGCTCCTAAAAAACTTAACTTCTAAACTAACAGCAAAAATTCAATGGAAGTGAAAATGAAAAAAAAAAAAAAAAAGGAACTTAAGAATTCCTATGTTGGGGCACCTGGGTGGCTCAGCAGGTTGGCCTCTCCCTTGGGCTCAGGTAGTGATCTCAGGGTCCTAGGATCGAGCTCCGCATCGGGCTCTCTGCTTGGCGGGGAGCCTGCTTCCCCCACCCCACCCCCGCCTGCCTCTGCCTACTTATGATCTCTCTTTCCCTGTCAAATAAATAAATAAATAAATAAAATTTAAGGAAAAAAAAAGTCCTATATTATAAATGAAAAGTTCTCAAGATGCTGAACTAAGTCCTCATAAAACAGTAATTAATTCCCAGCTCCAGCACTTACTAACTCAGAACCTTGCGTAAGATACATGTTTTTTCTCAGCTTCAGTTTTTTATCTTTAACACAAGCAAGGCTACCATAGTTATGGTCCGCTGTGAAGAATAAGTAATGTAATGTACTTAAGTGAGCCCTCTCCTGCCTGCTTTTGCTGGATGGGCCACTTGCTAGTTGTTTTCTCTCTTCTCCCTCTTTAGCATGTGTAGCTTGTAATCATTTATTCATTCAAGAATACTTACTGAGGACCTGTATCTGTCAGGTTGCTTTCAGCAGCAAGTGACAGAAAACCTCACCTAAATGGCAGTAAATAATAAGGAAAAGGTATGATCTCATTCAGGAAGTCCAGAGGTAGAATGGTTAATGCAGAGTCTTAGCAAAATCACCAAGGACTCAGATGGATTCCATCTACCATTTGGCTCTGCCATCCTCAGCAGATTCACATTGTCCTGTTGTCTCTCTTGTCATGGCTGCGGGATGGCTGCCACTCCAGTCACCTAGAGACAGGCATGGGCTCCTTCTTCTCACACAACTCTTCAGAATCTTCTTGGACCTGTTTCTCAGGGAGCAGACCTGCCTTCATGTCTCATGGACCAGAAGTGTCCTTTGTCTGTCCCTAAATCAGTTCCTGCCACGATGAACGGGTTTCCATCCTTGGGACAGATCAGTCATGATTCATGCAAAGAGTTCCCTTAGTCTGTTGGAGTCACTGATATCAGAATAAAATAGGGGAGGGAGGTAAGTAAGAAATGACTATTGGGGGACACCTGGGTGGCTCAGTCAGTTAAACGTCTGTCTTTGGCTCAGGTCATGATCCCAGGATCCTGGGATTGAGTCCCACATCAGGCTCCTTGCTCAGTGGGGAGCCTGCTTCTCCCTCTGCCTGCTCTGCCTTCTCTGCCTGCTGCTTCCCCTGCTTGTGCTCTCTCTCTCTCTCTCTCAGACAAATAAATAAAAAATCTTAAAAAAAGAAGAAATGACTATTGGCGGGCCACCAAGGGTTCTCCAGGCACTGTAGTTAATGTTGAGCATACAGAAGTTAATTAAGTCCAATGCCATTCCAGGGGAGCTTGTTATTAGTTCAGGTAAACTGGCACTGACAATATAATGTGTAAGTGCTGTGTGGGAGAACCACCATAACTGGTGGTCGGGCAGACTTCCTAGAGAAGATCTCTTTGATGGAGAGCTGAGAGATAAAGCAGTTTTCCAGATGATTAGGCATAGGAATAGAATGAGAGCTTGTGTGAAGCCCTGGGAGCAAGAGTGGTTATGATATGCTCAGGTAACGGAAAGAAGTTCATCATGGGAAGGGAGACTGGGATGGAGGAAGCTGAGTGGTTAGCAGGGACCCATCGTGAAGGTCTTGGAAGCCATGTGTGCTTGGTTGGGGGGAGGCTGGGAGAGTTGAAATTCTTTTCTGACAGCAACGGATCAGATACATTTACAGCAATGATCTTCAAAATGTGGGTATGAAATCAATACAGTGGTTTATAATGACTGTATAAAAATAAAGTAGTAATGGTAAATTCTTAAATGGTAATGATGACATTCAAGGCGTTGTTCTGAGAGTTTTTGTATTCACTATTAATTCCATGACAAGTTGAGGCTGGTACTGCTGTTTTTCCCATTTTGCTGATGAGGAACCTGAAGCACATGCCTAAGGTCTGTTTTGGGTTGAATTGTGTTTCTCCAAAAATAGACATGCTGAAGTGCTAACCCTCATGACCTCAGAATGCAACCTTATTTGGAAGTAGGGTGGTTGCAGATGCCATTGGTTAAGATGAAGGTTGTACTGGAGTAGGGTGGTCCCCTTTCTCTGATACGACTGGTATCATTATAAGAAGATGGCCACATGAAGACGGAGACCCAGGAAGAGCACCATGGCAAGATGGAGGTAGAGCTCAGAGTGAGATATCCACAAGCCCAGTAGTGCCAGGGACTGTAGGCTGTCATCGGAAGCTGGGAAGGAGGCCCAGAACAGATTTTCCCTCACAACTCTCCCAAGGGACCCACCCTGGCCACAACTTGCTGCCGGACTCCTAGCCTTCAGAACTATAATAGAATACATTTCTGTTGTTCTAAGCCACCTAGTTGGTTGTGCTTTGTTATGGTAGCCAGAGCCACCTGATATGGTCACATGGCTAGTAAGTGGGGAATTTAATAAAAATGGAAAAGTCTGGCTCCACAGTCATCCTCTCAACCACTGTTCTTTCCTCAACAGAAAAGAGAAGGCAGTGTTAAGTAGTTGAGGGTAAGGTTTTAGTTATATGTATGTGTATATGTGTGTATGAGGGCTGCGTCATAATTTAAGATGTATTTCTCCAAAATTTGAATGTCACTGCCTTAAAGGGGTTTGAATGAAGTAATAGGACCAGTTTGCACTTTAGAAAAAATTATGAAACAGGTCAAGATTTCAGGACGAGAACTCAAGAAGGTAAACTCTCTTTTGTGGATGAGTTTAAAGGCTTCATTCTTTGGCAGGGTGTGATGGTAGGATATCTACATTGGGTAGGTGGTGGTTGTGCAAGTCCAGGGGGACCTGTTGTAATCTAATTGTATAGTGCCCTAGGACATTGTTCAGTGTACAACCTGTACAGCTGTCCTTGTTGGCTGTAGGATTCAATGAGCAAGAAGTAGGAAGACAGGAAGGAAATAGCCATACCAGTCCCTCTTCTTAAGCACATTCTTCAAAATGGTTCCTTTCCAACAGATCCTTAAAGGTAACACACTGAGGGGCGCCTGGGTAGCTCAGTGGGTTAAAGCCTCTGCCTTCAGCTCAGGTCATGATCTCAGGGTCCTGGGATAGAGCCCCGAATTGGGCTCTTTGCTCAGCAGGAAGCCTGCTTCCCTTCCTCTCTCTCTGCCTGCCTCTCTGCCTACTTGTGATCTCTGTCTATCAAATAAATAAATAAAATCATGAAAAAAAAAGGTAACACACTGATATTCTGGGTATAAAGTTTATAATCAACATCAATAAAGGCAGCACTACCGTGAGACCCATGTATTAGAATGTAGGCTCCTCCAGAAGGTTAGCTCCCCACCAGAACGTAACTCCACAAAGACACAGATTTTGTCTATGATACTACTGGTCCTCAATCCCAAGAATAAATACTCAGCTTCATGACTATTTGTTGAAGGAATATTGAAGGAAATATAGTAAGGAATATGAATGAGACTAAGTCACATGGTGGTCATTTTTAATGTTCGCGCTTGCCACCCCCCATGCCCGCTGCCTGCCCCCACTACCCATTGAGCACCACCCCGCTCCCCACAGGCTGCTGGGCACACATCTCTTCCATGTTCCTTCCACCTCTGAGACTCTACAATTCCGCATCTGCCTCTCCTGATCATTATGCGGCCAGAGGAAAAGGATGCTGGTGGCAAGTCGTGTGGCCTCTACTGACTCACATCCTTTTTGACAATAAGCCAAACACTATTAACGACTCTAAGTCAGCTTCAGAGGCGTGTGTGACATTTGTGGCTGCCCTGAGCCCCAGTCCACAGCAAAGGATTATAGCAGTGTGCCTGAATCCTTGTCTGTAAGAATACAGTGCTACCTCAGAGTGACTGACAGAATTAAACATGGTCTAGACTGATGGTGAGTCCAAGGAGGGATTTATGGCCCAATATATAAATATGTAAATATTTTTCTCATTCAAACCATTCCTATGCTATCACTGATATTTGTTTTCTCTAGCTGTCAGGATTAATTCAGCCTTCTGCAATAGGAAGTTGACTCAATCCTGGGTAGCCCCTGGCCTGCCCAGGCTCTGAGTGTTCGGATCTCTTTGTTTCTCTGTGTGCTCCCTGATGGGAGTCTGTGGCTCACAGATACATCGTAATGCCCCAGCTATCACCTGACCTGGGCTTTGAGGGAGATTGTTCCAGCATGATCTGAACGCAGGGGCCCATTAAAGGTGACCAACTCTCCCAGTTTGCCTGAAACTTTCCAAGTTTTAGCATCAAAATTCCCATACGTAAGAAACCTCTTGGTCTGGGGCACACTGGGATGGTCAGTCACTAGAGCACGTCACACTCAGAAGGGAAAGGAGCTTGTGCCTACTTGTTGGCACAACCAAACTGGCTCAAGCCAACTGTTGAAGGGCCTGCCGAGATAAGGACTGCCTTCCCTCTCTGGCAAGACCACATTTTATTAATGAAATGGAAATGTAAGATACCCAGAGATAGAGAGTAGCCATGATGGTTTTGCTCCCCACCCCTCCCCACTGTCCCTAAGTAGGTGGTAAGGAAAATTCAGAGTACCGACATTCAAATTCTGACCCGGGCACTTATAACTTCAAATTCCTCAACCTCTGTGCCTCAGTATCCTCATCTGTGAGAAGGCGGTAATCAAAGTATTGGTCTCACGGGGTTACTTTAAGGACTAGGAGAGGAAATACATATAACAGTCTTTCAACTGGAATTAGTTGGAATTGTGAAAGGGGAAATGTGAGCAATCATTAGATCTCTCTGCAGAAAAAAAGGGTTCTTCCATTTTCTGGGGCTGGCACTGCTTCCTAAGCAATGAGGGGAGATAATCCTGCAGCTGTCTACAGATGAACACAGCTAGGAAATAGTTCCAGTGGGAAAGTGTGCCCTGTCCTCCCTCCCCCTTTTTATCCTTTTATGTTAAATGTAACACAAATACAGAAAATCACATAAAACAAATATGTAGCTTTTACAAATTATGACATGAAAACTCATAATAAGCACTTTCACTGGAAGGGAGAAAGTTGCCAGCCATCCAGGAGTCCTCCACCGCTCTGTCAAAAAAAAAAAAAAAGTGGCATTGTGTTGCTAGCCAATCACAACCCTTACCTCAAAACAGAAAGGCTGGGTCTCTCTCTCTCTTTTTTTTTTTTTTTTTTTTTTTTTTTTTTTTGGAGGCAATAAAAAAGCAAAGGAGCATGATTTCTAAAGGAAAAGGTTTAAGTAGGAACTTGCAAATGTTACCTTCCTTTTTGTGACTATGCATGCTATCTCCTGGAAGGGGCGCATAGATCTCAGTGTATGTTGCTTAAAGAAAATAGACAACCGTCACAGTCCATTAAAATCCCATCTGCTTCCCATAAACTGGAAAAGTCATTACTGGCTGAGTCAGGGGGTCTCAGCTCATGTCGAGGAAGTGATCACCTACCAGTTCTCTCCTTACAACCTTGCAGCTTGCAAAGGGCAGAGCCACCCCCTTATTTTTCTACCAGGTCAGTGCTTTTTACACCAAACCATGCTTCTCCCCAAACAGTTGTTAGTATAAAATATTGCTAATACTATTTTCATTGGTTCTGAAAAGAATACAAGGCCCAGATGTGTGATTACAGTATTAATTGCTAGATTTAGAAAGGGAGAGGCTGGGTGGATATGGAAAAGGTCACTGGGAGTTAGGACTTGATTCAGACAGGGAGGGAACACGCTTCTCTGGGGAATGGGGTGTGGAAGGGAAACATGGCTTAATGGAGGAAATTGTTCATTGATGGGGCAAGCAGTTAGAAATTAATACCAGGAAGCACAATTTGAAATACAGTTTGCTGTATCTGTTAGGATTAGTTTCATCTTCAAAGAGCAGAAAACCCAAATAAGAGTAGTTTAAATACAACAGGGGCTAATTTATTTATGCAGCTCATAGTAGGTGTGTTGATTCCGCCCCATGATGAGTAGGAGCTTCTGCCTTCCTGCCTCATTATCCTAAGCAAGTGATGTCCATCCCTGGCAAACTTATGGTCCAAAATGGCTGCTGTAACTCCACTTATCACCTGCAAGTTTTAGGCAAGAGGAAGCCTCAAGAGTAGAACAGAGTATGTCTTGCCACAGTGTAGCCTTTTAAGTAGCCTTTCCAGAAGCTACACCACACAACTTTTCTTCTATCTCATTGAACATACCAGGATGAAAGGGAGCTGGGGAATGTAGTTTTAGCTTTCTAGACAAAAATAGATTCTTCAGAAAAGGGAGACAGGGAGAACGAATAGCAGGGTGGAGCAAAGAACAACCTTATCTACACATGAGGAGGCAGTAAAACTTTATGGGTAAACATGGAGCCTTGAGGTTACCTGGGTTAACATCCGGGCTCTATAACCTACAGGCTGTATGATCAACGGATCAAGAAGACACCCAACATTTCTAAGACACAGTTTCCTCATCTGTGAAATGAAGAAAGTAATCAAACCTCTCCCAGAGAATTTTTGTGAGCGTCAGGTAAAAACTGTGATGGAGAATGAAAGCTCAGCGCAGTGTTTGACACATAAAAGGGCCCCAAGTTGCAGATATTATTATGACTCTGATTTAAGAGACCAGGAAAGCAAAATTTCAACCACCTCTATGTTTATGTGCGATCAAAATTAAACTCCACGCAAATACATGTGCCATCCAAAGAGCATGACTGAGGGTTCCAAGCCTGTGTTGATGGCTCCTTTTGAGTGCAGTCCCCATAGGAGTAAATGTTGTGAGGTATCCCTGAATTCCCATGTGAAGGGGGTTGGACCAGTGTGAGGGACTCCTCATGACCTGAGGGGATGTGGGATTTCCCTCATCCCACTGCTGCCAGCCTGGTAGGGACAGAAGGGCAGATGCTGCACTGACCACACTCAAATGGGCCAGACAGCCATGGGAAGTTCTATAGACGTTCTGCCCTCACACCTAATCTGTACTCACTCCAGAAGTCAGTCCCTCCCATTCTTTTCTCCATCTCTGGGCTTTAGGCCATTCTGCTTAAATCTTCAGCCTCTTCCATCTCTCTGGAAAACACTTTGTTTCTATCTTTTGCTGGTCCTAGTTTCACCTAGTTTCATTTTCAGAAACTGTATCTTAAGGATATTAGTCTCAAGCTATCATAACTATTCCATTACCAAATTCATGTGAGAAACATATACTCTAGCCCT
The DNA here is from genome assembly GCF_922984935.1 of Meles meles. Lineage (NCBI taxonomy): Eukaryota > Metazoa > Chordata > Mammalia > Carnivora > Mustelidae > Meles > Meles meles. The sequence goes on along the minus strand of NC_060074.1, from coordinate 56,613,322 downwards.
CCTTTGGGGAGGTCACATAACATAAAGGCTCTGAAAAGTCCTGCAAAAAACTAAATTAATGTTCTTTAACTCAACATTTCCCACTTATTGACTAAAAAACCTTGACTTAGAGGTCAGCTTTAGGAGCTTGTATCCTATACATCTCAAATTTCCTAAAATTCCTAGCCAAACATGTGTTTTTCTGATATAGTTTTCTTATTCCTGAGGGGGATCTCGTACACAGTCTCTGTTTTCAGCCAAGGAGATATCTTAGGCTTGAAGCCCATTTATAGATCTGAGATCATCACCACTTTCTTGAAACTAAGACATGAGGCATCCCTTCCTGGTGCTACTTACAAACTCTCCCTACCTTCTTATGTTCCTGAGATGAGGAATGAGATCATGTCTGTGAAAAGAGCTTTATAAACCATTAAATGCTATATAAATGTTAGTTGTTACTATTCTGATGACTCACTCTGGTGCTGCGATCCCCCTCTCCCTGAAAAGTGAACTTTTCAGAATTATAGTCTCATAATAGAAAAATAACAGAAACCTACACATACAGCAATAGCCATTGCTGTAAGAGGGCCCACTCTGTTCATGCAATAAGAAGGTGAGCGTAAAGTACACAACCCGTGCTCTACAGAACAGAGGAAGAAGTGCGGATAGCATCCCCTCCAAACCTCAGGCTATCCCCAAGCAGAAACCTGGAAACCACCCCTCACACATGTGTGGACGCTGCCTCTTGCCTGCCTGGCCCAAACCTCTGGGGTCAGATTGTCTGCAGTGGCAACCCCTTTTGTCAGACTTCACGGTAACAGCCTGCTCAGGATCCCTTTCAAACCAGGCCAGGAAACGCTAGCCAAGGCCTAATTCTTCTAAGCCCCCAAACAATGGCCCCTTCCTTGTTTGTTTGGAGAGATCTGAGCCAGGGACTCCTCCTTTCCTCAATTCCATAGCACTTTTCAGGGGCACACCCAGCCGGAGAGCTCCGCCAGGGTTGGCAGTGGCTCAAGGGCAAGGTTTAAGTTCATTTTGCTGACTTCTTTCCCATTTCTACTCGAGAGAAAACAGAAAAGAAAGACAGGCTTCTCTAGCCCAAGTCAAACAGCCACAGCTAAAAATATTTGGCTCAGCAGACACAAAAGGACAAAAATTATATGATTCCATGAACCAGAATAGGCAAATTATAATACAGACGGAAAGTAGGATTGAGGTGACCAGGGGCTAGAAGCAGGAATGGGGAGTTGCTATTTAACCGGATGGAGTTTTTTGTTGGCCATGACAAAAAAAGCTCTGGAAATAAATCGTGGTGACAGTTGTAGAGTATTGTGCATGTATGTCCTGCACCATATACTTCAACATGGTTAAAAAGACAAATCTTGCGTTATGCATAATTTACCACAATAAAGCAAACCACAATGGCACCAATAAAATATGTGGTATCGGTTCCCCTAACATGGTGTCCGTCCCCAGGGACACCCACGTGTGGTTGTGTGGCACTGATGCAGTCAGGGGAGGAAGGACAAGATGGACTGGATCTTCGGTTCTGGCCACTGCACGACCCGCCCCCTCCTCCCCCGCACCGCCCGGAAGAACCCAGCCACACTGCAGCACCGAGACAGTGCCTGTATGTTTGGGACATAGGCAAGAAGTCTCCCCTGGTCTCTCTCAAGCATCTTCCTTAAGTCTTAAGACAGCCTGAAAAGTTCTCTTCTTTTGACAGAGGCTAGAAAGTATTGGAAAGTCTCCTTGATTGTGTGGGCCTCCCTCAGGCCGAGGGCACTGTAAGGGGAGGGTTTGGGATCACAGAAAGCCAATTTTGAGGTGGTAGAAGCAGAATGGGGTCTACTCAGCAAAGAGAGGTGTTCTAAGGTTTTTTTGCTCCATGTGAAAAAATGAGAAAGGAAAAAGTAACAACAGGTTGGTGGCCGGAAGTGAGGCTGAATTTAAGACAGTGGCCTCTAGGTGGCGCACACACCGTAATAAAGACCCCCGAGGAGAGCTTTCACTTGCAAATGAAGCTTCAAGGCTCAGAGCTGAAGTGGGGGAGATTCTGTAAACAAGCTCTCCCACCCCAGCTGAAAGATAACTCCTAAATCTAAGCCCTCGGGTCCAATTTAAAGATGGTAGAGCTTTGATCATCTTGAAGACAATAAGAAGAAAGGGATGGAATCTACTAGAGGCCCATGGAGCCGTCAACTCTGGCTTTTCCTAGAGGAGAGAGAGAGAGAGAGAGAGAGAGAGAGAGGTAATGTGCGCCCATGGAAATGTTCAGCTCTGAGGAAAAAGGGCCTCATTCACCGGGGCTATTGTTATTCCCAAGAGAGTATCAGTGGTGGTGTTTCCTGAACACAATGGTAGAAGGGGTGATTCTCTCACCTGTCAAGCAAGAATGTATTCGGTCTGCTGAGTTCCTCTAGTGGGTTCCCCCCACCCCCGCCCCTTTCAAGCCCTCTTGCTCTCAGCAGGTGCCCCAATGAGCAGGAGACCAGGACAAGAGATGCAGAAGGAAGGGGCAGGAGCCAGGAAGATGAGGAGGCGGCTCCTTCACCCTTCCAGGGCCATTCTTATTTACACAATTAACAGGCACACATGCAAACCCAGGCAGGGACAGACTTGATAATGAGCTGGATAATGAAGCAATCCATTGCTGCAGAGAACGGAGCGAGCAGCACTTCACTCTCAGTGCCCAGATTAATTCCATTTTTCTCCATTATACTGCACAGCAGTGAGGGGTCAGTTATGTCACCTTTGCTGAACGGGTCTATTCATGATTCTCTGCAAACTGGGATCACTCAGGCACTCGGTCAGCCTCATTTACAAAGGGTCTGCCAAGGGCCCCACGCTTGACTCCAGGCTGTGGCAATATGAGGCAGAAGCAGAAACTTCTGTCTCGGCCTCTATGAAGCTACAGTGTAGAGCTGTGTTATCTATTATGATAGCCACCAGCCACATGTGGCTGTTTAAGTTAAAATTAGAAGAACTAAAATGGAAAATTCAATTCTTAAGTGGTACGAGCCACATTTTAAGTGCTCAATAATCACTTCTGACCAGTGGCTACTTATTGGACAGCACACACAAACAAACCACATTTCTATCATTGCAGAAACAATTCCCTGGACAGTACTGGGGCATTTGGGGCACCTAGAGGAACAGTATGAAGCCACTTGCAAAGGTGGCAATTCACTAAAAGCAAATTAATGGGAGGAAACGAAGGCTCAGACGTGTTGCATCTCCCAGCCTCTGGATGGTCTTCCAATTCCTATTCCAGGTTATGGGAGCATCCCAAGGGTACCTCCATTTGAGATGGGGGTCTCAGAAAGGTTGCCTTCCATTTTTCTTTCATGTATTCTTCCTCATTCTTCCTCTGTTGGGGTGTGTGTTCGCCATGGGGATTCACAGTTAAAGTCACAGGGCTTGCTGGTCTATGGCTTTGTCTAGTCTAGGAGTTCTGTCTAGAACTTTGGGAGTTCTGTCCTCAGGTTATGGATTCCTAGTTCCATCTCAAGTGCTTCTTGCTCTGGTTCCCAAGAAGTTCCTATTCTCTTACCTCCACTCTGCAGCACCCCACGGACCAAGCTGCACTCTTACCACCTGCCCCGTAATCACCCAAGGGAGAAGCTGTGCCCCCATCCGCTCAGGCTCTGCCCCCATTCTGGACAATCTGAACTCTGGCTCCCTGCTTTCTCTGCTTCTAGCTATCCTCTGCTCCACCCACAAGTCTTTGCTCTTTTGTTCCAGCAAAACCATTCAGTATCTCCCACTCACCCACAGGATAAGGCAGGAGTAAGGACTCCTAACAATGCATCCAGTTAATTCCCCTTACTAAGGTTTGCAGGGGAGGGATCTCATGGGCAGATACACAGGAAGAGAAGGTAGGTGGCTTATGAATTACACATAGACAACGCCAGCTACGGCTATAGGAGGCAGGCTCTGTCTGGTTTCTCCTCTGTGGTTCTGATGCCTGGCTGAGGAGGGAGGATGGAAGGAACCATGGATCCTCTAGGATCTCAACATCCACCCTGGATAGGGTCTGAAGCTGGTGGGCCAAGGCATGCTCTTTGGAGCGTGGTTCTGATTTGACTTTGCTGATATTGGAAATTGTGTTTGGGGAAAGCAGAAGCTGGGGTTCCCCTAGCCCTTTAGGTGTCCATGACTGATGTCTGGTTCCCCTTCTTTGCTTCACCAGACACACCTATCTGGAACACTCTGATGGTGTTTTATGCCATTCAATCACTTATCTGTGACATTAGTTACAAAAACCTTGGTCCTAAGTGCTCGGACTACACCAACTCCATCATCCTACTGGGCAGATGGTACCTTTGTCACCAGTTCCCTCTGGATAGGAAGGGTCCCTGAATGTTGGACATACAGAATTGCAGACCTACTTGGTACCCATCTTCACACCCAAACAATGGGGAACTCTTAAGTTCAGAACCCCTGCGTTCACTTCCCAGCTCCTCCACCCATTTGCCACATATCTCAGACAAGCTACGTGACCTATCTGTGCTTTAGTTATCTATAAAGTGGGGTGAGTCTGGGGTGCCTGGGTGGCTCAGTTGTTAAGTGTCTGTCTTCAGCTCAGGTCATGATCCCACGCTCCTGGGATGGAGCCTGCATTGGGCTCCCTGCTCTGCGGGAAGCTTGCTTCTCCCTCTCCCACTACCCCTGCTTGTGTTCCCTCTCTCGCAGTCTGTCAGATAAATAAATAAAATCTTAAAAAAAAAGAAAAAAGTAAGTGGGATGATTTTAGTACCCACCTAACAAAGTTATAATGAGGATTAATAAATTAATAACATGATGTGTTTAGAATAGGACTTGGAAAGTGCTTGCTGCTCTTGTTGATGGTAGACACAGCATTACGGCAACACACGTCCTAGTACAGCTGCAGAGAAAGCTACCACAAACCACCTTCCAGAGTGGCGACAGCCACCGCTTGCTTGGAGACCAGCTAAGCCAACAGTGAAATGTGATCTTCGCCATGAATAAATACATGGCCTGCTTCCTGCTGAACTACGGCCAGGTTATTCCTAAAGACATCCACTTTGCCCCTGTCCCCATCAGGATCAAGAGAAGCATCCCTTTAGGAGAGTTGAGTCCCTCGGGCTTTGGGATGGCGCTACTTGCCAGGCTCCTGCTGAGGTCCTGGCCTGGGGCAGATGCCTGGCTTCCTGGCCTTGAGTTGTACCCGATGGAAAGCAGGCGTTGCCTTCGTTCCCCAGATGGCAAGAACCTGTCTTAGAGACAAGTTAGGAAGAATTTGTGTCTAGTGATTCCTGATGTCTAGTGATGTCTTTCCAGTGAAGGAGAGAATAAAGAAGGTGGGAGAGGTGCCAGTTCCTTGCTCCATTTGGCACTGAGCATGGGACATCTGCTGATCTTTAGCTAAAACCTGCTCACTGAGGGTCCACTGCCAGGTGACACTGTCCTACCCATGGAGATTGCCTCTCAAGTTTCCCTCTATCTTTTCTTTATGTCTCTGAAATTTAAGGCTTTGGGGTATGGGAGTGGGGAACCATGTGTAATGATCCTGTCCCAGACATCTTGAACCCAAATCTCTGAGGATAGAGCTCAATCCTCTCCCTGATTCCTGTGCACTTCTCTGCTGGAAAACTAAAGGTTTATGGGAATCATCGGACCCTGAGGGGTCTGGAGCCAGATGGTCATTTAGTATAAGCTTAGCAGGTTTTGTCCAAAGACAGACAAAAACTGGTATTTTTCTGTCCTGATTCTAGTTTTCTGAGAACTGCCTCAGTAAGTCAATAGTTGGGTCCAGATGAAAATGATCTTATTTTTACTAGCTGAATTTGGACTCCACACTGCAAAGTTTCCCAGCCTTCCTTCCGCAGGATCATATGCTGGGATGGGTGCCATCACCTAGGTGAGGGTTCCTTAAATATCTGTGTTGAGGTGTGCCCTGGTCTGAGTGGCGGAGCAAGGTGCATGAGAAGGAACACACTGGCCTCAATGGGAGGAAAAGTGGGAGCCATAGTAGCTCATTAACCCAGGCTGCAGAGAGGTTCCTGGTGGGCAACAAACAGGCTACCATGGATGAATGGAAACATCTTCCATGGATCCTACCCCTTACTAAGAAGCTGGGGGCTTGGTGGGGGAGCCCAGGCACCATCTCCAGCACACACCTCACTGGACACTATTTAGCAGCCTTTGGCATACATGAGAGCACACGGCTGAGAGATTTCCCGGCAGGCTCCTTCCTAAGGACAGCCATTCTGGCAGTCAGCAGGCAGCTTCTGGACAGACCCCAGGCCTGGGAGGTAGATGGGCTTGGGATTCACATAGTGTGAGTCCAGCTCTGAGAAATGAAGCTCTTCCTGGGGCAGGGCCAGCCAGGCGCCGAAGACTGTGAGAAGAGCCCAGCAAAGCCCTCCTCCGTGGATTTCATGGGAGAGGAGCCTGCAGGGGCTGAGGGCCAGGCATTTGCCTCTCTTTAACATAAAGAGTTTTGTAATCTCATACGCTGTTGGTGGGGCTGATAATGAGGATTAAACATCTGTGAGGTGCTGTGTTACTTTACCAGACAAATCACGGAGGCCTGTGCTGTTAATCCCGTACCCTGTCAGCGGATAAGGGTGGGCACTCATTGGTTTCTAAGGCTGGAGAACTGCTGTTGCCACTGTTTGACTTCTCTCCTCTAGACTTGCTGCAGAAAAGCTTTGTAATAGTTATTTGCAAAAGCAGGTGGAGTGCTTTGAAGAAAAGCGCTGTATAAACAGAATGAGCCAACAGCAGGATGTTCCACATTGAGGCTAACCCCCCCCCCATCCCTGTTTAGGCTCTGTCATGTTAGTAGGGTTGTGCCTTCCATCGAGAAGGGCCCTCTGAGGTAAAGGGGAGAACACCTAACGTTGCATCCTGGTCAGAAGATCTGAAGCTAAGCCCTAATCTGACTGTGTGACCTTGGCTAAGTCACTCAAGCTTTTTCCTGATTCTGACATCTGGGAAATGTGGGGAAACAGAGCTACTTTGGTGTTGTGTGAGGATTAGCTACACACTGCGCCAGAAATATATTGGCTGATGGCTGGAAAGTCCTTAGAAAGTCCTGGTTTCAGGCAGCGGCCTTCAGAGCTCTAAGGCTACCAGCAGGTTTGCCCCTTGGTCTTTCTTCCCCTGGGTAGACCCTGTCCCTGGATACATCTCGCAGCTCTGGCTGTAGCCTCTCACCATGGCAACACTTAGGGCAGCAGAGAAAAACGTGTGCCTCCGGCTTGGCATCCTGGCATCCACTTGGAGATTCAGTCTGCCCAGACCAGGTTAAGTCACCTGTCCATTCCCGAACCAACCACTGTGGCCAGGACACTGAATGCATGGACCAGCTTCACTGGCTTTCTCACCTATTCACCAAGTGTTGACTGAACAACCACTATGTGCCAGCACTATTGTATATTCTGGGGACTTAGTAGGGATGAGACAGATCAGACCCCTACCTTGTTGGGACTTTCTTCCCAGTAAGAGAGACAGAAAACAAATACATTGTATAAAAGGACACAAAACTGGAAATGATGAGAGCTATTAAAAAACAAACCAACAAACCAACAAACCAAAGCAGATTAAGAGGGTAGAGAGTGATGCGGGTCAGGGTGTAGTGCTGCTTTAGATAAGATGGTCAGGGAATGCCTCTGTTAGGCGGTGGCATTTGAACAGAGATCTGGATGAAATGAGAATAGAGACTGTGCGAGGAAGATCTGGGTACAGAACATGCTGGGCAGAGGGAGGAGGTGCAAAGGCTCTGAGGCAGATTAAGCCAGGCTTATTAAGGAACAGCCACAAAGGCTGGTGCGGCCAGAGCAGCATGGAGAGTGAGCGAGCACAGTGGGAGACGAGGGGAGAAGGGGCAGAGCCATGCTATACTGGGCTCTGCAGGCTGAGGGAAGGAGACAGAATTTTATTTATTTATTCTGACCATGATGGGGAGTCTGGATTCTTTCCAGAAGGGAAGAGATACAACATGAGTTATGTTGGAAAAATATGTCCACATACAAATGGCCAACAGGTATATGAAAAGGTGCTCAACATTACTGAGCATCACAGAAATGCAAACCAAATCCACACCTGTCGGAATGACTATCATCACAAAGAGATAATGTTGTTGGCAAAGAAGTGGAGAAAAGGGAACCCTTGTGCATGGTCAGTGGGAATGTAAATTGTTGCAGCTATGATGGAAAATAGTTTGGAGGTTCTTCAGAAAGTTAAAAATTGAACTACCATATGATCCAGCAATTCCACTTCTGGGTATGTAAGTAAAATCAGTATCTTGAAGGGATTCGTGTGCCCTCCCCATATTCACTGCAGTATTATTCATGATAGCCGAGATATGGACACTATCTGAAGGCCTGTCAATGGATGCATGAATAAAAAAACATGGTATGTATATAACTGAATATTACTCAACTATGAGAAAGAAGGAAATGCTGCCATTTGCAGTAACATGGATGGAGCTTAAAGGCATTATGCTGAGTGAGATAAGTCAGTGAGAGAAAGGTATACTGCATGAACTCACGGTGAAATTTTTAAAAATCTGAACTTGTAAAAAAAAATGGACTAGAGGGGCGCCTGGGTGGCTCAGTGGGTTAAGCCACTGCCTTCAGCTCAGGTGATGATCTCAGGGTCCTGGGATCGAGTCCCACATCGGGCTCTCTGCTCAGCAGGGAGCCTGCTTCTCTCTCTGCCTGCCTCTCTGTCTACTTGTGATCTCTTTCTGTCAAATAAATAAATAAATAAAAATCTAAAAAAAAAAAATTAAAAAAAAATGGACTAGAATGGTGATTACCAGGGACTGGGGGATGGGGGAATTAGAGAGATGTTTTCTAAGGGTCCAAATATACAACTAATAGGTAAATAAGTTCTGGAGATCTAATGTACAACCTAGTGATTATGGTCAACAAGACTGATTATTAACTTCAAAGTTACTAAGAGACTAGCTCTGAACCCCTCTCAGCACAAAAAAGAAATAATAAATGCGTGACACGACGAGGGTGTTCACTAAGGCCACTGCAGTCACGATCGCAGTATGTAAATGTATCAAACCAACGTGTTTTAATTCTGTCACAACTTTAAAAAGACACACATGTAAAACAGGTCATAACAAAACGAGGCCTTTGCTGCTGTGTGGAGAGGGCTGGGGGAAGCAGGGACAGACAACAGTGGCTGGGACAAGGAGGGTGGTGTGGAACCCAAGAGAAGTGGCTAGACTTGAGTATTTTAAGTTATGGGTTCCATCCCTGGAAGCAGAACCTTGTGACCTTCCCACATGGAAATTAGGGGCTGTCACCAGAAGTGGTGAGATTAGATGCTGGTGATGAGAAGCATGAGCTCTCCATGCTTTGACCATTTGTAGTTTCATGCAGCTTTGCCTTTTGGAGGTATATTCTCACTCACTTTTGGGTTGGGGATGTATCTCCAGTCTTGTTTCCTTTCTCTGAGGCCTAGAATTACTGTGAAGGGTTTTAGAGAAGAAGTGGTCAGCCCCAATCTCTTTGTGGATGAGAATCCTGGCGATGGTGCCAAGTCCCTCTGCTGATTAGAGCTGGACCCAGGATGCGGCTCTCCTTACCCCCTGTGCTGGCTTCATTCACAAACACAGGCTCAACTTGAGAGGTGCTGCCAAGGACGATGGGGATGATAGAAGGGGGTTTAACCCTCCTGCAGGATCCATCAGCATCTCCCAAATAACCAGTGTGCTCAATGAACAGGGCCCCCCTTGACCACAATGCCACCTAAGGCCCCTCGTATAGAAATCCTCGAGACACCCCCGGGCTCTGTCAGTAGCTTTTCATCAGCAACTCCAATGAGAGTCAAGAGTCCAGGCCATAAAAGGCAGGCACACAGATGGGAAACACCAGGGTAGTTCCTTATTTATATTATTATTATTATTATTATTATTATTATTATTATTATTATTATTATTTTGTAGCTGAAACTTCATCTGAGGCATAGGATTTCCATTCCTGCTGGGAGAGCTGCCAGTGGACAGTTCATTGCTCCCAAGCCAGAAGGATACATGTTAGCTTTTGAGCAGAGCTGTAGTTCTACAGTCTATAAAGCAAGATGCATGGACAGCTTTGCAGGATGGAACAGCCGGAGAGGGACTGCCAGAAGTCCTCCTGCAGATGCTCAGCACTGGCCAGCCTCCTCTGGGGGGGGGGGGAGCTGGGGACACTTAGCTTTTGCTTGGGACCCAGCACAACGCATGGTGTTCAGGAGTTGTTGCTACATGCTTGGTGAGAGCAGGGCCAGAGTGGCTCCCCCAAGATACCCACCGCCCTCTGGCCTGCCTCCGGGGTGACGGGGATGCTGGGTGTCACGAGAGTGGAGATGGACTGAGTAATCTGTGGTTCACCCAAGGTCATTGCAGCCAGGGGCTCTCTCTTACTCTTTCTCTCCTCACCACCCATTCCCTGGCTTTAATTCTCTTCTAAAAAAAATACTCCAGCTTCTTGTTAATCAGTAACCACTGTGGTCAGGAGAAGCCATCGCAGAGGTCTGGAGGTATGGTTAGCGAGTTTAATCATGAAAATGGCTGGGCTGTCCTCTCTGAGGAGGGCAGGGAAGTGATGCTATGGGTGGCTGTCTTTCCTCACCCTCCTTGCAGTGGGGAGGCAGCTGGCAGTGCAGGGCTGCTGTCTCTCTGTGTCTGTGTGGTGCTGAGGGTGCAGGAAGGATGCATAAATAGTGGTAATGAGCTCTCTGAGAGTGCGGGAAGTCTTGATGGAAGAAATGGGCAAAAAGTGCACACAGCCTCTCTGGTGGGAAGCAGAGAAGTAGGGACAGGAGCTCAGGATACACGAGGTGGGGAGGTCTGACCTCAGGACAGGCTGCTGACCTTGAGCACTGATCAAAGTTTCTTATGGGCCATCAGATGCCCGCCAGCCAAACAAGGAGGGATGTTGCACTGGAGCAGGGGTGCAGCAGGGGAGAGGGGTGAGGAGAGGCTCGCAGTATGTGATTTGGCCCAATTACCCCAACTCCTTAATTCTGACTTTAACAAAGAAGGGTGGGGCAACACACACACACACACCACACACACACCTCTTCCTGCTCCTGACCTTAAACAGGAGGGTGCAGGGGCTGCCCTGTGCTTGGGTGAAGGCAGCTGGTTCCCGCATAATGCTCTCCATGGGTGCTGGCACCAGGGAGAACGCACCCATCAACAAAGAGAGGGAGTTACTGAAGGTGCCCAGGGGGCTTCAGCCTCCAAAGATGTCCACCAGGAAGGGGTGCAATCCTGCTCTGATCTTTCTCTGTCATTCTGCCCAATAGCCCAGTTTCCCGGGGCGCTTGGCCCCCTCCCCAGACCCCTGCCCAGCAAGCAACAGCCTGGCTCCTGGGCCTCCTCCTCTCAGCCCTTAGCCCAGTACTACGTGGATCCTCTGTGGCTGGTGAGGACATCCTCCCGGATGGCTTCTATGTGTGTAGGAACACACACGTTTCCATCTCTAACATTTCCTCACTTCTCGCGGTGGCAAACACAGCTAGTGGAGGGACTAGCTCCTGTGTCCTCACTTTTCCTCTCCTGTTCCCTGTGGCCAGGGAACACTCTGAGGCAACACACTTCTTGCTCTTTGAGCCCATGTGTCCTAGAAGAGGCTGCCATCTGTCCTTACAAAATGCACACATGCAGACAACAGACATATTTTTCTAGCTATGCTGATTTCAGCTTCCCCTTTACACAAAATTTCAGCTCTCAGGATGTATGTGTGTGTATACATGTGTGTGAGCATATGTGTGGGGGGGTGTGCACGTGCATGTGTGCCCTTATACATACACATGTTGGCCCACTTCTGCCCACCTTAAAAACAAATCATCTCAGGGGTGCCTGGGTGGCTCAATGGGTTAAAGCCTTTGCCTTCGGCTCAGGTCATGATATCAGGGTCCTGGGATCGAGCCCCGCATCGGGCTCTCTGCTCAGCAGGGAGCCTGCTTCTCTCTCTCTCTCTGCCTGCCTCTCTGCCTACTTGTGATCTCTGTCTGTCAAATAAATAAATAAAATCTTAAAACAACAATAACCACCCCCCCACAAAAAAAAACACAAATCATATCTAATATCTCTCTTGCATCACAGAAACCCAGCAGGCACCAAAGTAAAGCCATCTTAAAAGGTGATAAATTTACCAAAGGCTCCTGTCCCCCCGCCCCCCCGACATACACACAACCCACAACTCCAGGAAGCACACTGAAATGTCTGGAGGAAATGGCACCCAGACCTGGAGCACAAAGGCACAAAAAATATCTCTCCTGCAGGAAAGCAGTTGCTATTATTTTGGTCCCACGTGAGCAACATAAAAATGCCAGTTGTCTTTCTCTGGCAGCCACTCATATCAGAGGTACCTCTGTGGCCCTGCTCTCACAGATCAATTTAATTATAGGCACGAATGCCCACTGAGTGCAGGGTACAAACTGGGAGTCTTGGATTTCAATAAAGTCCAAACTGCTTTGAAATCCAAATACAGCCAACCCTCAATTATCCACACTGAGGAAAGGGAGCATGGATAATCCTGAACAGCAGATGATTAAAAAATCATTTCTTTTGGCTTTGGGGAGGTACCATATGCTATTTGCAACAGAGCAGCAAAATTTCCTCTCTGGTTATGTTTTGCAGAGATTAATATTGCAATGAGCTTGCATTTCTCCTCATGCACCAGCTGACAGCAGTGGGAGTAAGGCAGAGGAGTCTGCAGGAACAAGCTGAGTGGCAGGGGAAGCCAGCATGAAGGGAAGGAGCAACATGGCCTGAAGCACTGGTTTAAAAAAAAAAAAAAAAAATCCAGGCTCTGGGTGTCTTCTCTCTTAACTTGAAAAGAGAGTAGAATGGAAGAGAAGAAGAAAGAAGAAAAAGAAGAGTAAACAAAATTTCAAACTCTAATTGGAGAGACCAGCTTTAAGAGAGCAAGTTCTCCTGGGGCATGGCCTTACTTCTGTCAAGCTCTGTGAACATATAGGATTCTGTGACAAGATCCGTCTCCTTAGAACACCCAGCCTGCTCTTTGTGGAGCGTGACTAGTGCCCTCCTGCCTCGTTTTTACTTATGCTGAACCACCTGCCTACAATGTCCTCTTCTCCTGTCCTATCCAAAGTTCATCCGTCTTTCAAGATCCGGCACATTTCCTGCCTTTCCAGAAAGTTCTTTTATCCTCGTATCCACTGGAAGCAATCTCCTTCCTCCTCTTCCACTCCCTTCCCAAATGCCTGGAGCCAGTGTTTTCTCTGCTAACCTATTTGGAGGGTAGGCTCTGGAAGCACAGGGAGAGATACTGTGCCAGATGACTCCGTGTTCCTCATTCTGGTACCTGGGAGGTGCCCCTTACCTAGAAACTGAGAGACTAAGTCCTGCAGCAAGGTGTGAAGACACTAAACCAATGGTTTTCAAGCTTGAGTGGTGTTAGGCTCTCGTGGGGGACTTGGTGACAGGGTTTCCCCCGGATCAGCCCCCCAGAGATGCTGCTTCAGTAGGTTGGGGGGACTCAGAGTTAGGCATTTTTCAACAAATACTCAGGAGACAGAGCCCTGAGAAGTTAGCTGTAAGCACACATAACACCAAGGCTCACACACTGACCTTCCCTCCTAGCATTCCACTTACATTGGTGAAGCCAAAATGTTAAGAACAGAGACACTGAGAACCACACTGGGGTTATTACTGTTCTCTATCATATTTCCTAAGGCTGAGGTCAGCATTTTCTTAAGTAAGACAAAAAACAAACAAAAAACCCCCCTGCAAAAATGGCGGTAAAAACAGTACAGAGATTTGCAACAGATTCTCCATATTTCCTTGAGCTGAAGCTGCATGTTTTTGCACTTTTTAGCATCTCTGATGTTGGGGTGCCCCTTACTATCCACATTTGGGGCACAGCCCTGACTATGTATGCTGACTTATTCCTAGCTCCTCACTCTGCCATCATCTACACCAATGAATGATGTGTGTTCCTGGGGCTACGCAAGTTGAATTTCACTGCCATTTAAATAATTTTTTTAAAGATTTTATTTATTTATTTATTTGACAGACAGAGATCACAAGTAGGCAGAGAGGCAGGCAGAGAGAGAGAGTGAAGCAGGCTCCCCGCTGAGTAGAGAGCCCAATGCGGGGCTCGATCCCAGGACCCTGAGATCATGACCTGAGCTGAAGGCAGAGGCTTTAACCCACTGAGCCACCCAGGTGCCCCATTTAAATAATTTTTAAAAGATTATGCTAGGGGCATCTGGGTGGCTCAGTGGGTTAAGCCACTGCCTGCGGCTCAGGTCATGATCTCAGGGTCCTGGGATCAAGCCCTGCATTGGGCTCTCTGCTCAGCGGGGAGCCTGCTTCCCCCTTTCTCTCTGCCTGCGTCTCTGCCTGCTTGTGATGCTTGTGATCTCTGTCAAAAAAATAAAATCTTTTAAAAAATATTGTGCTATAATCTGGTGTTAAATGAAAAATTGTGTATACAGAAGGGCATGAAAACTGCACAGCAAGGACTAAATTTGATATTAGTGAAACAAACATCTACTGGAGGAATAACGATACCTCTAAACTTTCTTGCAAAGCAGAGACAACCAACCGCGTGGTAGCTTTGCTATTTGAACTGCAGTACCGTCTCTATGGGAGCATATGAGAACTAGAGCATCGCAGGCTCTAGCCCACACCTATTTTATATCTGCTTTAAAACAGCATCCTCAGGTGATTTGTATGTACATGAAAGTTTGAGAAGTATAGCTTTATAGGACTCAAGAAAGGAATATATCTGCCAGTAGATAAAGCTGAGTTATGTTTAGTTACCAAGATAAGTACAGAAGGATTGCCTATCACACACTAGGCAAAAAAGCCTACAAAAAGAGATGACAGTGACTTAGAGAAAAGAATATGGGTAATAAGGAAACATATCATCAATTCACTTGCAAGCCTGGAGGACATGATTGTAGGAAAGACTATGGCCATGGGTGACTTAAAAGTGATTGGGAATGGGGCGCCTGGGTGGCTCAGTGGGTTAAAGCCTCTGCCTTCGGCTCAGGTCATGATCCCAGGGTCCTGGGATCGAGCCCCGCATTGGGCTCTCTGCTCAGCGGGGAGCCTGCTTCCTTCTCTCTCTCTGCCTGCCTCTCTGCCTAGTTGTGATTTCTCTCTGTCAAAAAAAAAAAAAAAGTGATTGGGAAAAGTTCAACTGAATGTGAACAAATCTTGCGGAACAACTTAACCAATTTATTTCACTGTCTCCCTTTTTAGATATGTATGAGAGTGATTTGTGGTAACAACAGATGTTTAAATTAATCCAAAAGAGCTCTTTCAATGAGAGAAAAAAATTATGAGGAAAGAAAGCATCGCGTCATAGTTTAATTAGGAACATTCTTTGTTCTTAATGATACAGAAAGTGACAGGGAATCTTACAACCAAAGGCATCTCAGATTTAAAGAAATGCAAGTAAAAGTCCCACACACTTCACCACCTTGCCTTTTCTTCTTAATTTAAACTTCAGTAACCATTGTTTCAACTCTGATAATTCCTAACATCAAGTTATTATACATAAAAATGAAATTTTGAGATCTACTCTGCTTTTTCTATTTTTACTTTTTTTTTTTTAAAGTCCACCAATTCTGTGCCATTAATCTCTTACTAAGAAAAAAAAATTTTGTCTCCTCTAGCCACCATATTTTAGAACCTAGAGAGTTAGAGAAGAATGAAGAAAACATCTCATGACAGATAGAAATGAGGTGGAAAGATGTTGGTCCAGGCTGACCCTAATAGCTATTGTACCCTCTTTTCCTCTTTCAAACAATGGCAATCACAAAACATGTGAAAAGCCTATTGGCTGTTTTCATAATGTTATCTTATTTAATCCTGAGAAACCTACTGAACAGCTACCATTATCCCCTCCTTTGCCAGTGAGGAGAATGAGGTCAGAGGCGCGAAGGAACTCACCAGAGAAGACAAGTACCAGCAGCGGGGGCACCAGGACTAGAAGGACAGCATCACAGCAGCGCCTCTGAGCCCAAGGCTTGGGAAATGGAGTCCCGCCAAGTGCATTGTTGGCGGTCACCAGGGCTGCACCGCAACCACAGCCAGCCTCCAATGGCGGACTGTTCGAAATTCATTCCCCAGAGTCAGTGAGTAATTCAGACACTGTCTTCTGTGGCCGTGAAGGCCTGCAGCTGAGTTGCTGGCCCAACGGTGCTCTTGGCTGAACAGCAATGGCTTAGACCACAAAAGCCCTTGCCTCTGGTGCAGAAGCTGCTACCTGTTCCTCACTGCGCTAGGGCCTCCTGGACCTCAGATTTACTTTCTGTGTAACATGCCTCCATGTCTTGTAGAGTTCCGTGAAACTTCCTTTTAGATGGCGTTCAGCTCACTTCACACCTGGCTATCATTTGCAAGCACACCGTGTGACTGACCCCATGCCGACCCTGGGGGCGCTCACTGCTAACCTTTGAGCCTGCTTCATGGATTCACTGCAAGAACCTTCTCCAGGAGATTCCTGCTCCTTTCTAATGAACTCAGAATGCTGTTCTGAAAAGTGAGCTCCCTTACCTTTTGCTAATTATGTTAGTGGTTCTCCATCTTTGCTGATGTTACAGTCACCTGAAGAGCATGGAAAAAGTCTCTAGCGGGGGCGCCTGGGTGGCTCAGTGGGTTAAGCCGCTGCCTTCGGCTCAGGTCATGATCTCAGGGTCCTGGGATCGAGTCCCACATCGGGCTCTCTGCTCAGCGGGGAGCCTGCTTCCTCCTCTCTCCCTCTCTCTGCCTGCCTCTCTATCTACTTGTGATCTCTCCCTGTCAAATAAATAAATAAAATCTTTAAAAAAAAAAAAAAAGTCTCTAGCGTTCAGGCCACGCCTCCTGCCGATTAAATCAGACTCTCTGGAGGAATCTCTGGAGGGATCCAGTGTCAATATTTTTTAAAATCTCGCCGGTGATCTCAATAGGCAGTCAAGTTTGTGAGGCAGCAAGTTTGTGCAGTTTTTCCCCTTCCAGTTAAGTTCTCCACTTTAAATTACAACCCCTCTAATAATCTTCCCTCACCTACACAGCCAATCTTCAAAAATAGCTTTTTGTTATTCCGAAAAAGCCCCACACTTATTATACAATCGTTAGCCTCGCAAATACAGCCAAGCAGAGTGAAGAAAATGCTAATCACCAGTCACCTCACTAGGAGGCAGTAACTGCTGCTAGTGTGTTCCTGAAGACAGGCCAGCCATCTTTTCCTTGTATCTGTTCTGTGCACGTGTGTTTTCTTGTATGGACATTTTTGTAGCCTGTTTTTCTCCCATAAACATCCTTTCACTTGACCTTCTTGACCTCTTGCCTTTTCCTCTTCTGTCCTGACCTCCATAGCTTTCATAATTCCATCTTTGTCGGGCTTTTCAACCTGGATTTCTGCTGTGAATTCTGAAGCCTCTCTTTATCCTAATGGGTGACTCAGTTCAGAAACACTAAACATGCTCCTTCTGGAGCCACTGTCTGTCCAAATGGCTCTACCATCTGGCTGCCCAACTGCTCAAGCCAGACGTACCTGAGGTCATCCTAGATTCCTTGGCCATCTCACAATTCATTTCTAACCAATTATCAAAGCACATGTGTGCCTCTTTTTTTTTTTTTTGAGTCTGTACATATCTTTGTATCTCACGGCTGCATCTTCCTTCCATTGAGACCACTCTTGTCTTTGCCATGGCCTCCTAAATGGTCTCCTTCCCTTGCTTTAGTCCACTCCCCACATAATCTGAGTGATTTCAGAAAGGCATTCCCATTACCTTTAAGGTACAGTCCACACATCTTACGAAGGCTTTCAAAACCTATAGGATCAGCACCTGTTTATCTCCTGTTTCCCCCCAGCATCCTCCTACAACCCCACACATTCCTGGTTCAGGAACACCAAACTGCATCCCTCTTCATTCTGCCTAAAACATGTTTCCCAGTCCTTTTCTCTGATGTATGACTGTTCATCTTGCAGGTCTCGGATGGTTTCTCACTTCCCTGGAGAAGTCTCCTCCGACTCCCTAAATCTGGATCAGAGGCCCTCTTTGGGGCCCCTGAACGTCCTGCTACCCCTGCTACCAAAGCTCATAATCACACTGAGTTGCAATCATCTCTGTGCTTTTCTGTATTCCCCTCCAGACTGGGATGAGGGGCCACATCTGTTTTGCACATCACTATGTCCCCAGCATCTAGTAACAAATACTTAAAGCATTTGTTGAACAGACAATGAATGACTGGATCCCTTCATATTATACCCTGTAATCAGTCTTTAAGCACAGGAGGGGGTCTCTTCCAGACTGTGATCTCAGTGCCTACTTAGAACATGAGCAGAGGCTTGGTGATGTTTTTCTCTGTGCTGTAGCCCTAGCAAAGGGGCTGGCTTTTTCCTGTCCTGTTGACTGGTCTTCCAGCCCTCCTCTGCCTCATACCCTTTCTGATTTTCTTTCTTCTCCTCTTCCTGGCTTCCTCCTGCTTTGCAACCTCAAACAACCTTTGCAATTTCAAGTCAAATTAGTCAAGTTGAATTGTGTATGAGCTTAGTTTTCACAGCAGAAGCTCCTTACCTCCTCATTAATAGGAGATACCATTATAACCCAAAGCTCTGCAGCTTTTCAAGTAAAACCATGAATATCTGATGAATATCTGATGTTAGCTTGTTGCTGATGCCAGCATCTTCAACACTTTAGCCGTGGGAAAAACAGGAGGAGTTGGCAAAAGTAGAGATAAAAAATTGTATGATTTCTAGTCTTTCAAGGAATTTGGGTTCCTTCTTCAAAATGTGCATCTTTAGTGCCTCTGAATTAGCTACATGACCCCATCTGGGGATGAGTGAGTTTTTACAGAATATTAGGCACGTATAATCTGGGGCCCCCCCTTAAAAAAACCCACAAAATTATAAATGTACTACTTATAAGCCTTGAAAAGTGCTTGTGCAGGTTTGAGGCCCCTGAAAAGCACCCTTTAGTAGGGAGGCCTGCTCTCTGACTTCTGCGTAAATTTTTATAACTGGAGAAACTGAAGCCCAGAGTAGTAGTTCCATCTGTGAATTGTCTTGAGGACTGATGGCTGACCTCCCTGTCCCCACAGGAGGACCTCTGCTCGCTAGGGAGCTAGATGGACTTTAAAAACTAGCTACGTCTTCAGTTTCTTACTCCATTCACATAGGCCATGACAGAAGGATAAAAATATAGGCAGGTAAAAAAAAAATTTTTTTTTTTTTCAGTGAAGTCAGGTTCTGTATGAGCAACAGGTTTCTTGGTCTGGTGGGAAGAGCTCTAGGCTGGGAGGTGGGAGAGGTGGTTCTGTGGGATCTTGTTCATACTGGTAAGTACTTACAAAAATTGAGCTGTTTATGCTGATTCTGAAACTGATTAATCTTGAGTCAGTTAATAAGTTTCTATTCCATGTTAACAGGAAAATAAGCAGATTCTGAGCTTGGTAGAGTTGAGCAATGTAGGCATCCAGCCAGTTTTATAAGAACAGGGAAGCAAGAGCCGAGTACCACTTGACCATCCAGTCACTGTGGGACTGTGCAGGGATGGAGGGACTCCTCAGAAGCCCCCCTCCCAGCCCAGAAGCCATCCTGACGCTGAGGTCAAGTGCCTGTATTCCCTCTGTCTGCTCCACTTCCCGAAGACACTTTCATCAGTCTGTGTCTGTTAGTGACTTCAGTTTTGCCTCCTAACTCTCTCATGGATCACTTTTGCCCTCGCAGGGCCCCGAAGTCTTTCCTGCAAGCTCACACTTGTCCAGGACTGTGGCTCAGGATTCTTGTTTGGGGAGAGTATGGTGGGACTCCAGTTACCAACTGTGTCATCCATGTTGTCATCCTGCCAGCAGGAATATTAATGTATTAGGGCGTGGGGTGTGGTCACACAATTTAAAACTCCAGTCCCAGTTGTGTGTTTTGGAGGGCATCCTTGCTCCAGGTTCCTAGTTTATAAACCTAAGGGCTAAACTTCACGCATTTTTTTTTTTTTTAACATATAATGTATTTTTGCCCCAGGGGTACAGGTCTGTGGATCAATCTTACACATTTCCCAACACTCACCATAGCACATACCCTCCCCAATGTCCATAACCCAGCCACCCTATCCCTCCCCCCCACTCCCAGCAACCCTCAGTTTGTTTCCTGAGATTAAGAGTCTCTTGCAGTCTCTCTCCCTCCTGATCTCATCGTTTCATTTCTTCCCTCCCTACCCCCTAAGACCCCTGGCCCTGCCTTTCAAATTCCTCATATCAGAGAGATCATATGATAATTGTCTTTCTCTGATTGACTTATTTCACTTTGCATGATACCCTTTATGAACTTCATGCTCTTGAAGGCCTTTTGCAGCTCCATAGTCTGCAGATGCTAAGTTAAAGTTGTAATAAAAATAAAATAAAATTAAAAAGGACAGGTGCCTGGGTGGCTCAGTCAGTTAAGTCTGCCTTCCACTCATGTCATGATCCCAGAGTCCCAGGATGGAGCCTGGATGGAGTCCAGGCTCAGCGGGGAGCCTGCTTCTCCCTGACCCTCCCCACTCGTGTGCTCTCTCAAATAAATAAACAAAATCTTTAGGAAAAAAACAATGAAGGAAGTTTGCTCCTTCACCTTTTAGGGGAGCTTTTATTTTTTTGGTTAATGAGGTCATAGATAAGCACAGTCAGTCCATATGCTATACCTGCAGCACTTTTTATTTTAAAGGATGAACTTTGAGACTTGTTAAATTTCAATGAAAAGAGAGAGGGCATGCTGCCATGAGGGCTGGACCTGAGCCCTGGAGCCAGCAGGCACTGGCTGTTTACATCGGGGTAAGACTCATGACAAATAGGGATGGGGTTGGCAATGAACAGTCAAGATGCTGAGCAAGCGGGGTGGGGAGCGGATCTGTTGCACCACCCTCTCTGAGGGGCTGGGGTACAGGCCAGTTCTGGGGATTCAGAGCAGCAACTAGAGATACCGAGGAGAAGCAGGTAGGTCTCGAACTGAGGGCAGGAGGTTCATTTGGGAATAACTCACTGAAGCCTTGGGGCAGAGCCATATGGCATTTTTATAGGGCCCTGGCCACTCACCTATGATGGGAAGGCCAGAGGTGGCATAAAATGGTGCTCAATAAAGGGCAGATTCCCTCCCACTGTCCACCTACCGCCAGGTGCCTGTTTACTCAGGCAGTGCCACAGTGGTTTGCCTGCGGGCACCCCGGGCTTAGTGACCTCCAGAGTCAATGTTGGGCCAGTTGTGTTTGCTAAAGCTCTTTAAAACAATTTGTACAATCACGGGCCTGTCGCACACTGTATTCATGGCTCTGAAAGGGCTTCTTGTGCAGGCAAACCCCCCAGAAGGCCTGGGGCAGGGGGTGTGGTCATTCCCTGCCTTTCCCAGTCTGGCTGCCAGCTCTGTGGCTGCAGCTGTCACTGGGGTGAGGCTAGGCCTGTTGAGGACCCTGAGCAGGCTGAACAATACTGTCCTTGAAGACCACTGGGGTCCACGTTGGCATTGGTAGTGGAGAACAAATGGGGAATTGTCTTGAGGCTTCCTTGTGCTCTACTGAGGGTTAATAATGGACTCCTTGGGGAGGCAGGAAAGCAGAAGCCAGAAGGGCCCAGTTGCTATAAGCCCAGGTGTTCCTCTGTATTGAAACCCTCTTCCCAAGTAGGCCAGCTCAGCCAGCTGCATGCCTGCCTCAGGCTCTCTGGCTGGGCAGGGGAGGAAGGAGGCCAGCCTGGGCTCTACTCTCTGCACCTGGGCACAGCTGGGAACACACATATTGGTTATCTGGGCATGTCTGTGCCAAATGCCATGCCCAGCACCATGCTTATCTTCATAGCAATTGACCCCAGGAGACAGATGCTTCCTGCAGCAGTACCCCCAAGGTTAGAGATGAGGGAGCAGGTGCAGACAGGCTCTGTCCAACACTACATGGCCAGTAAGTACATGGTCAGGATATGAACCCAGGTCTGTCCAACTTAAATTGGAGCTCTTTGCCTTGATGGGAGTCAGCAGATGGACAAACTGTGTTCCCGTGAGCAAATTGCTTCTTTCTGAGCTGCAAGTTTCTCATCTGTAAAGGGGAGCTAATATATTCCCTGCCTGGGAATTAGATAACAGAGCCCAGCTCTGCACTTGGCACACAGTAGGAATTAAATTTGATTCTTTATCCTTCCTTTGGACATGGAGTACTTTCAATAGAGTCCAAGATGGGCATGAGAGAGGTTGTGGTCACTTCCTGCTTGCCTTTCGGCCCCAGAGCATGTACCAGGAGTGCTTGGGTGCCCTTCAGGTCAGCCATGGAGGATCTGTGAGGCGGCACAGTGACCGTGGCCCCTGACTGCCTCCTCACCACTCTTCCCTGACAAATGGACATCTTAAGCCAGTACTTCCTGCTGGGTTGGCACAGTGTCCCCAATACTCGGAAGCTACAAAGCAGTGTTCCCACCTTTCCAAGATGGCCGTCCTTTCCCTAGACTCGCTCTTCCTCTGGCTGGAATCCTCAACCTTGATCTCTTTTTCTTCTCCTCCTTTCACCATGACCCCATTCTCCGGAACCCTGATAGATTATGTAGTAGGCTAAAAAATGGTCCCCCAAAGATATCCACATCCTAATCCTGGAATCTGTGAATGTTATCTTGTACGGCAAAAAGAAGGACTTTACAGATGTGATTAAGGATCTGGAGATGGGGAGATTATCTGAGTAGGTCTTAAATACGATTTCAAGAGTCCTTATAAGAGACACAGAGGGAGATTTCACACACAGAAGGAAGAGAAGGCAGCATGAAGAGGCAGGCAGAAATTGACGGGATGTGGCCATAAGCCAGCAATGCTGGCAGCATCTTGCAGCTGGAAGAATCAAGGAACAGATTCTGCCTAGAACCTCTGGAGAGAGTGTGGCCTTGCTGACACTCTGAGTGAGACCCAGTGATACTGATTTTCAAATCCAGCCTCCAGATTTGTGAGAGAATAAATATCTGGGTTTTATTTTTTTAGTTTCTTAAAATTCTGTTAAAATATACATAACATGAAATTCATTATTTTAACCACTTTGAAGTATACAGTCTATGGCATTAAGGACATTCACATCGCTGTGCTATCATCACATTTATTCATCTCTAGACTATTTAATCATTCTAAACTGAAAGCCCACACCAATTAAACAGGAACTCCCCCTCCTCCTGTCCCACAGCCCCTGGCAAACAACCTTCTGCTTTCTGCCTCTGTGAATTTGACTACTTTGGATACCTCATATAAGTGAAGTCATACAATATTCTTTTGTGTCTGGTTTATTTTACTTAGTATAATGCCCTCAAGTTTCACCCATATCACAGCATGTATCAGAATTTTCTCCCTTTCTAAGGCTGAATAATATTCAATTGTATGTATATACATTTTATTTATCCATTCATCCATCAGTGGACACTAGTGTTATTTCTACCTTTTGATAACTGTAAATAATGCTGCAAACTTCTGTTGTTTTAAGTCACCAAGTCAGTAGTAATTTGTTATAGCAGCCATATGAAACTAATACATTGGTAATTTGATCTCTGGCATTCTCATTTTCCTCTCTATAGGTCAAACAATAAAGTGGTGTTTCTTAAGGTATGGACAGCTGATCCCCTGTATCAGAATCACCTAGAGGAAAGATAGAGATGAGACAGTTTTTTAAAAAACATACAGATTCCTAGGTTCTACCTCATATCCTCAGAATCAGACTCTGATAGGATAGGACCAGAGAAGCTGTATTTTTAACCTGTGTATCAGAAGATTTTTATTTATTTATTTATTTTTTAGAGAGAGTATGTGTGTGAGTGGGGGATGGGTGGGGAAGGGCAGAGGGA
This sequence comes from Meles meles, assembly GCF_922984935.1. Classification (NCBI taxonomy): domain Eukaryota; kingdom Metazoa; phylum Chordata; class Mammalia; order Carnivora; family Mustelidae; genus Meles; species Meles meles. The sequence goes on along the minus strand of NC_060074.1, from coordinate 56,589,570 downwards.
GAGGGAGAGAATGAGAATGCCACGCAAACTCTGTGACCAGAGTGGAGCCAGATGCAGGGCTCAATCTCATGACCCTGAGATCTGGACCTAGGCCAAAATCAAGAGTGAAGGCTTAACCGACTGAGACACTCATGTACCCCCGAGGATTTTTGTATACACTGTGCTTGAAAACCGTCTTAATGGGTCACTTCTTCCAATACAATGTTTGATTATATGTGTCTTCTGGATATAATCCCTTAATCTGAAGGAATGAACTTTCTGGTGGGGATGTCAGGCATAGAGGTGAGAAGCACCTCTCTGAAGTGTAAAATCACATGGCAGGTAGAAATGGACAGATGGAGAAAACACCTGTTATGTCAGAAGTTGAATGCATATTTTCTTTTTTTGGTCTGGGAGGAAGAATTGTTTTCAGTGAGAAGAACTTCCTTTTTGTTGTTTCTCACAACTACAGGAGCCTAGCCTCCCTAGCGCTAAGAGATAAGAGAGATAAGATCGCTGGGCCTGAGCTGGATGGGGAAGGATGAAACTAAACTTTTTAGCCTAAAGGAGGCTAAAAAGCTCTTGTATAAATTCAACAAGAAGGGGCACCTTGGTGGCTCAATGGGTTAGAGCCTCTGCCTTCGGCTCGGGTCATGATCTCAGGGTCCTGGGATCGAGACCCGAGTCAGGCTCTCTGCTTGGTGGGGAGCCTGCTTCTCCCTCTCTCTCTGCCTGCCTCTCTCCTACTGGTGATCTCTGTCAAATCAATAAATAAAAATCTTAAAAAAATATATATATATTCAACAAGAAATATTGAAGTTTTGTTAGCACTCAGGAGGGGAAAGAGATGAGAGGACAGAAGAACAGACTTGCCCGAGACAGCCCAGTGGTCTAGAGGGAGCTCTTAGGAAAGCATGGGGCACAGTGTCATGGCACAAGGCTACAGCACATGAGAGACAGAACCAGGAAGGAAAGCCTTGCTGGTGAGCAGAAGCCACCAAAATTAAGAAAAGTGATGTCTGTCTGAGAATGAATTTGTTATGGACCCTGGACTGGATCCTGGCCAAAAAAACAAGCGGTACTTGGAGACCTTGGAAGATAGGAGGTTTGTTTAATGCTGGCGGGCTCAGAGGAGAGTAATTTCCCAAGGCCTAAGGCCTAAGCACAAACAAAGGGGGTAGTTTATACACTTTTACTTCCATATTGGTGGCACTTTTTGGGGCCACAGTGGGTGGGGCAGGAGGAAGAACCCAGAATGGCCCTGGGGCCGGGACAGGGATTTCCCTTCTGGATTGGTAGCCGCCTTAGAACACAGATTTCCCTTATCAAATTTACTTCCTACTTTGTGCTATAATTACCCTCTGTGGCCACAAAACCTTCAGTAAAAACTTGCATGAAGTTGTGTACAAAGAACTTTTCAGGAAAGGAGGACAAGAGGTTTTGAGCTATGCCATGACATCTTAAGAAAGGAGAGGTGGGAACGGAAGGAGTTGGGGTGACAGTGAGGAAGCAGCTGGTAGCAAGGAGTGGCCAGAAGAATGTGAGCCCCTACTCCTGGAAATTCACACACAGTTTAGGGAATGCCAGATTTTCTGCAGTAGGTGAAATGGAGGGTTTCCTATTCCATTTAATTTGGTATTAGTGAGTCTCTCTGACAGAAGCTGTGTTTGTGTGTATGTAAAACAGAAGATCCATCAAATTACTGGAGGGCTGATAAAAGGTATTCTGGAGACAGAGAGTAATAAAAATACAAACTTCTCTTTTGGATATTTTTTTCCTTCGTTCTCCTAGGCCAAATGCTCAAGTATGTGGAATTTAAATAATTGTTTTTAAGTCAAATCAATTTTGGAACAGAGAGTTAGAGGTTTATAGACTCCCTTGGTCGTCAGTGATTGCTGATTAATGATGCTGGAGTCGGTAATTATACTGCTGTCAGAAGGCTGAGTGTCCTCGATAAATCCAGGCTCATCTGCCTTCCCAAGACACTGGCAGAGGAGTGTCTTGATTTATCCCCCAATTGGCACATATTCTCTTTACCGTACCTTAGAGCATGCTCAACTACTTAATGGTTTGAGAGGTCAATCTTCATCTTGCTTGTATTGAGCAACCTAGAATTTAAGTGTCCTTGCCCACAACCATAAGGACATAAACTGGACTTTTCTTCTTATTGCCTTTTCAGTTCATTTTTCTCTCCCTAACTAACCTCTTTCATTCAAAAACTGGGTGTGGTAAATTGAAAAAATGGTGGTAACTTGCCACTCCTCTCTGAATCTATGCCTTTTAAAATGTGACTGTACTCCTCCCGTTGAAAGCTGGAATGATGGAGCCTCTTTTGCTTCCCTTTGAGTCTGAGCTCGCTTTGTGACTTGCTTTGGCTGACAGAATGTGGTAGAAGGGACGTTGTGCCACTGAGGGTTTCCTCAGTGGAAGAGTTTCCACTGAGAACCCTTCCAACAGCCATGTGAACAGACTCAGGCTCAGCTGCTGCTTGATGAAAGACATGTCCATCACCCTGTCCCACCATCCCTATCCTCAGGTCAGAGCCTATATGACCTGCAGCTAGGCTCAGCCCGTGCTAGAAAAACCACCCAACTGAGTCTAGTTTAAACTGCTTAATTGCTGAATCATGAACTAAATAAGGATTGTTTTAAGTTTGGTTTGCTATGCAGAATTGTTATGGCAATAAATAGCCAATACACTGGGTACCTACTGTACACTAGGAGTCTGGAGTCTGGAGCCACACGGAATGAGAGACAGAGATATGAGTAAAATAGAGTCCTTTGAGGGGCACCTGGGTGGCTCAGTGGGTTAAGCCTCTGCCTTCGGCTCAGGTCATGATCTCAGGGTCCTGGGATCGAGTCCCGCATCTGGCTCTCTGCTTGGCAGGGAGCCTGCTTCCTCCTCTCTCTCTCTGACTGTTTCTCTGCCTACTTGTGATCTCTGTCAAATAAATAAATAAAATCTTTAAAAAAAAAAAAAAACAACAAAAAAAACAGAGTCCTTTGAGGAGCTCACAGCCCGGTAGGGCAGATAGGCTGACATATATTTGTGATACGAAATGAGAAGGGGACAAATATTTATTGAGTACCATCTATATGCTAAGTCTGACGGTAGGCATTTTATACTACATTATCATCTCACTAGTCTTTGCCAAAAGCCTCTGAAGCTGACACTATTATTAACCCATTTTAAAGATAAGAATACTGAGATTTACAGAAGTTAAGTCAGGTCCTAACTCCAAAGCCCATGATTTTCTTGACAGCTCCAATGCCCCTCTACAACATGGATAAATCTTAAAGAATCGGACAAAGGGGCAGCTGGTGCTTGGGGGAAAGAGGCAAAATCTTGCTGGGATCAGGCTATTGGAGGAGACTGGGAGCCCGAGTTCACAGGCCACTGAATCAGCCTAGGGTGAGCTGTTGTAATGATGACCTGGAGAAATCTGATAGCATGCATTTGGACTGGGGGCCTGCTGAGGAGCCTGGAAATGTCTTCAGCTCATTTCCATAGGCTAAGAAGGCAGGACATAATGTGGGGAAGGCAGTGGTGCATGGGGACAGGAGAGAGTTTGTTTGCTCTCTTCATCAGAAAGCATTTCTGCATTCCTCTACTACAGAATGCAGTATTCAATACCAAATAATACCTGATCGGGAATTAGTGCATTGAATGGATTTTTATTATTATTATTATTTTTAATATTTATTTATTTGACAGACAGAGATTACAAGTAGGCAGAGAGGCAGGCAGAGAGAGAGAGGAGGAAGCAGGCTCCCCGCTGAGCAGAGAGCCGGATGCAGGGTTCGATCCCGGAACCCTGGGATCATGACCTGAGCCGAAGGCAGAGGCTTTAACCCACTGAGCCACCCAGGCACCCCTTGAATGGATTTTTAAAAACACATTATTATTGATAGGAAAGTCATTTTTTTCCTCTGTTGCCTTTTCTGGAATGCTATTTTCAGATGCTTGTTTTTAAATGCATTGCCCAGCTTCCTTTTGGACTCCTTTGGCTGAAGGGATTGCACACTGTCGCTGTGTGTGATATGCCAGTCCTGGGAGGCTCCTTATCTACTCTCTGCTCTAACTAGCATTTCCTCCTTTCTGTAAAGGAGCCATACAGAGGGGCAAGAACAGACACAGAGTGGTTCCTGACATTTGCCTGGGTGGACTCTTTGCAGGTAGCACTCAGGTCTGCTATATTTATTTATAGTGGAGGTCTGCTGCAGTAAATATATAGCTAATGTGTATTGAAAACTTTGTACCAGGCACTGCTGTGTAAATTTGTAGTAACAAATATACAATTATTTTCCTAGTTTTACAGTAGAGGGAAAAAAAAAAAAAAACAACAGAGGAAAACAGCTATGTTCAAGGCCCTGGAGCTGGGAAGGAGCAGGAAATGGATTTAAACCAGGCCATGTGGTTCTGAAGTCCATGGTCTTAAACTCTGCTCCAATTGGGTGGAAATGAAATCCCAAGGGCAATGTTCTGGGAGTAGTGGGTCTGGGGAGGTGGGTAGGGATCTTTCATTTTTTACTTTATACACTTCTGTAATTGGTTGAGGTGAATATGTAATAAACATGCAAATCTGAGGAAAAAGAATAAAAAAAAAATCCCAAAATATTTTTTTTTTTTTTTTTTTTTAAATGAGAGGATCAGCAATTTTTTTTTTTATTTGTTTATTTGACAGACAGAGATCACAGATAGGCAGAGAGGCAGCCAGAGAGAGAGGAAGGGAAGCAGGCTCCCTGCTGAGCAGAAAGCCTGATGCGGGGCTCGATCCCAGGACCTTGGGATCATGACCTGAGCCGAAGGCAGAGGCTTTAACCCACTGAGCCACCCAGGCGCCCCCCAAAATATTTTTGAAAAATCATGCAGTGGAAGTGACCTTGGAGATGATCTAGCCCAAAGAGTTCTGGAATTGTCTTTTTTAAAAAATATATATTATTTATTTATTTATTTATTTGAGAGAGAGAGAGCACAAGCTCTCTGTTGGGGGGACAGAGCAAGAGGGAGAAAGGGTCTTACGGGTCTTAAGCAGACTCCCCACTGAGGACGCTGAGATCATGACCTGAGTTGAAACCAAGAGTCTGACGGTTAACTGACTGTGTCACCCAGGTGCCCCCCAAAGAGGAAACTGTCTTGAAGTTGAAGCAATTGCCCCAGGGCATACAGTTAGGCGCTGACGACAGATAGAGGAGAACCTGGCTGTCTTAGGTGTTTGTTTCTTCCTTTTAACTCTACCTACAGGACAGTATTTAGGCCAGGGTCCCCTGAGGGTGGCGCTGTGGTCTGAGGTGAACTTGCCCTGCCTGCTCTTTCACTTCACCTTCCTCACTTAGCATAATATCCTCAGGGTCCACTCATGTTGTCACAAACGGCAGGACTTCCTTCTTTCTGGTGGTGAAACGATATTCCATTGCACACATATGCGACATCTTTTATCTATTCATGTTGATGAACCCTTAGGTTTCTTCCATATCTTGGCTACTATGAATAATGCAGCAGTGAACATGGGGGTACAGACATCTCTTTGATATTCCGTTTTCATTTCCTTTGGATATATACACAGAAGTAGGACTGCTGGATCACAGTGTAGTTCTATTTTTAGTTTTTTGAGGACCTTCCATATTGTTTTCCATGGTACCTGAAGCAATTTACATTCCCACAACTGCACAAATTCCCTTTTCTCCATATCATTGCCAATACTTGTTATCTCTTATCTTCTCAAGGATAGCCATTCTAACAAATGTAAGGCAGAGAAAGACAAATACTGCACAGTGTCACTTATATGTGGCATCTGAAAAAGCTAAACTTGTAAACACAGAGAAGAAAATAGTGGTTATCCAGGTTTGGGAGGTGTACAGGGTACAGACTGGCAACTATTAGACAAATGCATCCTGGAGATCTAATGCAGAGTATAGTGAATATAAATAGTCACATGTTAGAATCATCAAACTCACTAAGGCACTAGGTATTAACTATTCCCACTACAAAAAAGAAGTAATTATGTGACATGAGAGAGGTGCTAATTATTGTTACAATGACAATCATATTAGACAAATGTAGCAAATCAAACATTGTACACCCTAAATTTATACAATGTTTTGTATCAGATATATTTCAATAAAAAAATGAAGTATATCCCTCCCTCATTCAAGTACTTGGGGCCCTCATGCTGGCTCCAGGCTGACCACAGTGGCTGTTCTGGGCCCTATTTGGGCCTACTGTTCAGACGTGTTCCATATTTTCCTGATGTCCCTCCCAATCAAATCTGCCTCATGTCCACATCTGCTTCCTTGAGCCTATCTGGTCAAGCTGGAAAAATGAATTCAAGTTAAAGAGTTAATGACTGACACTATTCCCCCCTCCCCCCTCACATTTTATAGCTGAATTTTAACAGCAGTCCTCAATGACTTGAAGCAAAGGACTTTTAGAGCCATTGCAGCTGCCAGGCTTGGTGAGTGAAGAATCTATTTAAGAATGTAATGCCTCAGTTAATGTCCCTAGCAGCAAGAAGAATTGCAAAGTAGAAAGAAGAACTAATTGCGGGCAACGGTAAATTCCAAGGCAAGGCCAGCAGAGACAAGCGATGTCAACCCCAAAGTCCCTTGTCCTTTCTCTTCTCTTCCCCCACTAAAGAACTAATCTCTTCTCTGACCATTTGCAGAGAAAAGGGGGGCTATGACGTCACCATGGAGAAAACAAATATCAAGGCCTTCAGACAGGAGCTCTTTTCTGGGACAAATGTTTAGTTTTTATAACATCATCCAGTGTCTCACTTTTTTCGAAGATTTTGCCCTTGTGCTGAACTTTCTTCAAAATAAGAGAGTGGTCATTTCCTCCTCCTGATTCCCTGAAGGCAACGTGGCAGACAAATCACTATTGTGTTGTTCTGGGGTCACAGGGCATGCTGCTTGGATGTTATGTTTCCTGGGAACGTTTCTTCTCTGTAAATGCCTTCTGAAGCCCAGGCCACTTCCTGTCTTGAGTCGCACAGTGGGTTGTGGTGGCCAAAGAGGAAGTGAGGGTCAGGGAGCAATTTTGATCCTCATCCTGTATTTAGGATTCTAGCTTCCCCTCACCTCCCCAGAGGTTTTCTTCTGGAAAACAGCACTTGTTTTCCACAGAACAAAGGTTTCTGGAAAGCAGGAAGGCCATCCTGGCAGAGCCCTGTGTGGAGCCAAGAGCAGGGAGCAAGATTCTAGATGCTTCATTGGTGTGCTTCTGCTAGGGGGGGCCTGAGGGAGGCCCAGCTAGGATTCAGGGCATAGGATGCCAAAGGGCCATCCCAGGAGGTAGACTGCACCCATATCTAGCAGGACAGGGCTCCAGTCAGAAATTGCAGGTACTCTGTGATTATGAAGGACCTTTGTAATCCAAAGGCTACAGATCTAAATCTGGTTCTTCTAGGAACACACTTATATTTCTTTGGGTCTCTGTCACCTAAGAAATAGGGATAGTAACACTTTCCCCTCTTACCTTGCAGAGGTAGTATACAGATAAAAATAATTAAATTGGTAAATAAAAGAGAGTAAAAGCAAAGGTTACTAGTGTTGGGAAAATACAAAAGATTACCAAGCTCCCTCTACCACTCTACCATATGTGTTCTGTCGAGACAGAATGTCCACCCTTCTGGAGACCAGGGAGGACAGCTCGTAAAGTAAGATGCCAGTCCCTTCCTTGTAGAACCTGGGTCCCGAGATAAACCCCTGGGTTTTGTGTGGGGCTCAGTATTTCCAAAGTGGATGCTATTAGAAGATATTACTAGATATTCTGGGAAAACATGTTTTATGCTCAAATTAATTTGGGAAACACTGGATTAAAAATTAAGCATATTCATTACTGCAGATTTTCTCAGAGCCTTTAGTATGCTAATTGCATTGAGAGTCCCAAAGGGAAGGACATAAAATGAAGACTTTCCCAGATGTTTTTGATCATAAAAGAATATTATTCTCGTGGCACAACTATTAATGGGTCTCAGAACAGAATGGTAAATGCTGATGTTCATTCTTAGGCCTTTGGCTATACAAAATTTCTATAGTCTTTATTGATTTTGACAAAATAAGATAATGCTGTTCTTGATATCAACTTCATTTTAAAAACATGGCTAAAATTCATTCTCTCAAACTTCTACTTCTGGGGAGATGGATGTAATTTTCCCTATTCCTTCTGCTAACTACAAATGAAAACATAGATTTGCATACAAAGCAAACATAAAAAGACTTTGAAAGGCAAAGAAAAGAAGGCAGTTGGGCGCCTGGGTGGCTCAGTGGGTTAAGCCTCTGCCTTCGGCTCAGGTCATGATCCCAGGGCCCTGGGATCCAGCTCCGCATCGGGCTCTCTGCTCAGCGGGGAGCCTTCTTCTCCTCATCTCTCTCTGTCTGTCTCTCTGCCTACTTGTGATCTCTCTCTCTGTCAAATAAATAAATAAAATCTTTAAAAAAAAGAAAAGAAAAGAAGGCAGAAAGGCTAGAAAACTTAGGACTTGAGGAAAGACACAATGATGAGTTCTCTGAGTTTTCTTTTGGCCTCAAATATCCAAGATTTGGAGCTGTAGGAATTTAAAACAGCAATAAGCACAGACAAAAGAAGTTCCTGCACAAGTTTGTTTTCTCTAGCCAAAGGACCTGAAATGGGGCCTTCTAAGCCAGAAAATTTTTATTTTTTATTTTTAATATATTTGTTTATTTGTTTGAGAGAGAGAGCAGGGGGAAGGGCAGAGGAGAGAGAGAGAGAATCCTCAAACAGACTCCCACTGATCCCAGGACCCTGAGATCATGACCTGAGATGAAACCAAGCTTTGGACTCTCAATCAATGAGCCACCCAGGCACCCCTAAGACAAAAGACTTTTAGATAGTAACAACTCTACTCCAATAACAGAGAAACATATTGTGTCCCCTCCTCCACATTTAGTAGTAAAGGCCAAGTGGCAAGCCTAGATTTCCACCCTCATGAAGCTATAATGAGGAGCCCCAACACCCCTACCAAAGTGATACTGGAGAAAGCCAAGTAGGGAGGCAGAACTTTTAACCCTGCTGGCTGGTAATGTTGCACCCTCCTCTCCCACAGTGTTAGTGGAGACCACATAGGGAGCCTGGAGTTCTACCCTGATCTAAGAGTAATAATGTATCTCCTGCTCCCTCCCCCATCCCTGGCTGGGTAGCATCACAGGAGGCCTAATGGAGAGTCAGGATTTTCACCACTGTCCAGTGGCAAAAAGACCATCCCCAACAATGATGTCAATGGAGACCACCTGGCAATAATAATGAGCCCCATCACCCCCACTATCAAGGGAGGCTGGATAAGAAACCTGGAATAGTACTGCCACATGGCCATAATAATGCAGCTTGAGTCCCCCCTTCCCCTGCTTGTGAAGTGTCAAAGGGAACTAGCTAAAACAGAAAACAATATAAAAATGTCCAAGTTTCAATTAGAAATCACTCATCATACCAAAAAACCAAAAAGCTCTCGCACTGAATGCAAAAAGACAATTGACAAATGCAACACTAAAATAACAGAGATGTTGGAATTATCTGATGATTATTTTATTTTGTTCTTTAGTAATCTCTATACCAAATGTGGGCTCAAAGTCATGACCCTGATATCAAGAGTCACTAAGCCAGCTAGGTGCCCCTGATGATGATTTTAATGCAATCACAATCAAAATGCTTTATGAAGACATTATGAACATGCTTGAAACAAATGAAAAAAGAGAAAGTCCCAGCAAAAAAACCAGAAAGTATCAGAAATGCAATATAAGAATTATATAATTAATAATATAATACAATATAAATAAAGAATCAAAAGGAAATTCAGAACTGAAAAATACAATAACTAAAATAAAAAAACCTCAATATATGGGCTCAACAGCAGAACAAAAGCAATAGAAGAAAGAGCAAGAAATATAAAACTACGGATTTAAGAAGCTGAGGGAAATACAAATGAGATAAACTCAAATCCACATCAAGACACATAATAATCAGGGGCGCCTGGGTGGCTCAGTGGGTTAAAGCCTCTGCCTTCCGCTCAGGTTGTGATCCCGGGGTCCTGGGATCGAGCCCCACATCAGGCTCTCTGCTCAGCGGGGAGCCTGCTTCCCTTCCTCTCTCTCTGCCTGCCTCTCTGCCTGCTTGTGATCTCTGTCTGTCAAATAAATAAAATCTTAAAAAAAAAAAAGACACATAATAATCAAATTTCTAAAAACCGAAGACAAACAAAATAATCTTGAAAGCAACCAGAGAAAAACAATACCATATCTATAGGAAAAAACTTATTTGAATGACAGTGCATCTCTCATCAGAAACAATGGAGGCCAGAAGGAATCAGCATGACTGTTTTAAAGTTCTGAAAGAAAATAATTAGCATTAAGGTTAGTGTTCTAAAGCCAGTAAAAATATTCTTCAGAAATGAAAGGGAAATCAAGATATTCTGAGGTGAAGGGAAACCAAAAGGAATTATTGCAAGCAGACCTACCCTAAAAGAATGGCTAAAGGAAGTTCTTTAAATAGAAAGGAAATGAACAAAAGAAGGAATTTTGGAATTCTTCTTTTCTTCAGAAAAGAAGAAAGAATATGGTAAGCAAAAATACTGATAATTACAATAGTCCTTACATCGCCTTTGAGTTTTCTAAATTACAATATGCAAAAATTACAATATGTCTATCGTGGTTCTTAATGTATGTAGAGGAAATACTTAAGGTAGTTATATTGTAAACAGAGGAAGATAAAGGATATAAAAGGAGGTAAAGTAAAGTTTCTATACTTCCCTCAAGCTGGTAAAATGACAATACCAGTATACTGTTATAAATTATGTATGTATAATGTAATGCCTAGAGCAACCACTAAAAAGCTATACAAAAAGATACACTAAAAAATTATAGGTAAATCCAAATGGAATTCTATATAATGTTTAAGCAAGCCATTGGAAATCAGAAAAATGAAAAAGATAGATTAAAAACAGAGAGAACGAACATTAAAAAAAATGGCAGGCTTCAGCCTTAACATGTTAACAATTGCTTTAACTGTATAGAGTCTAAAAACATAAATTAAAAAGCAGAGAATGGCAAAGTGGGTCAAAAAAACATGACCCAATTCTATGCTGTCTATAAGAAACTCACTTCAAATATGACGATGAAGGTGGGTCAAAAGTAAAAGGATAGAATCACTTCATATCCATTATTATGGCTATTAAAACAAAAACCAAAAGAAAGGAACAAGTGTTGGAGAAGGTATGCAGGAACTGGACCCTTTCTGCATTGCTGATGAGAATGTGAACTGCTGCAGCCACTATGGAAAATAATATGGTGGTTCCTCAAAAAATTTAACATAGAATTACTCTTCATTTGGTCCAGCAATTCCACTTCCAGGTATGAACCTAAAGGAAATGAAAGTGGGGACTGCAATAGCTATTTGGACATCTATATTTATAGAAGCACCATTTACAAAAGCCAAAAGGAGGAAGCAGCCCAAGTGTCCACTGAAGGATGAACAGATAAATCAATGCAGTATATACATATAATGGAATGTTATTTAGCCTTGAAAAGGAAGGAAATCCTGACACAGGCTAACACATGGATGAACCTTGAAGACATTATACTAAGTGAAAGAAGCCAGTCACAAAGGGACATATACAGTGTGAGTCCACTTATATGAGGTACATAGTCAGATTTAAAGAGGTAGAAAGTAGAATGGTGGTTTTTAGCGACTAGTGGGGATAGGAAAATGGGGAGTTGTGGTTTCATCATATAGGAATTTCAGTTTGGGAACACAAAAAAATGTTCTGGATGTGGTGATGGTTGCACAACCATGTGAACGCACTTAATGCCACTGAATTGTTCACTTACAAATGGTTAGAATTATAAAAAATAAAAATGTCAAAGCACAGAAAAGGATATATCATATAAACATTAATCAAAAGAAAGCAGGAATGACCATATTAATATTAGATAAAGTACATGTCAGAACAACAAAAAAATTGAGCAGAGACAGAGAGGGACATTACGTCATGATAAAAAGGAGCAATTCACCAAGAAAACAATTTAGCAACACTCAATGTGCACCCACCAAACAGCTGCAAAATATGTGCAGCAAAAATGAACAGAAGAGAAAGGAGAAACAGAGAAATCTGTGATTATCACGGGAGACCTCACAACCCCTCTCTTTCAACACCTGATATTAACATCGCTGGCATACCTGCATCTGATTCTGACTCTTGCTGTCTCTTCAAATTGTATTTTCTGGCTTTTAGTATGTCTTGTAGTTTTTTGTTGAAAGCCAGACAAAATGTACTGGGAAAAAGAACTTAGGTAAATGGGTATTAGTGCTGTAGGGGTGAAGTATGGAAGGAGGAGGATATTTTATAGTGTCTTAAGACTAGATCTCAGTCTGTTAGTGATCCTGTGCTCCTGGGCTGTAACCTTCCACGTGTTCCTCAGTTACCCCCAATTTAGGTGGGACAGGAAGTCAAGGGGTGTGGAGTTAAGTTGTATCTGTCTTCTCTCAGGCTCGTTAGGCTCTGTTAGGACCTCGGTACATAGGGCTCTGATAAAATAGTTTCCCTTGAGGGCAGGCCTTGTTAAGAAAAGATTATTCTCGTGTGTTTTAAAATGACACTCTTTCCCCTCTTCCCAGAAGCATGAGGAGATATTCACTGTGAGAACCTGGGAGGGCTTAAAAAAATGTGTCCCCCCTCCTCCACTAAGACTGGAGTCCCCTGGAGTTCTGAACTGTTAAAGTTGAGACTGATGAATTATTGAGCTTCCACCAATTCATTGACTACAGATGAGGTTTTCCTACCCAGCAATGGTTCCCACAAAAGTTTTGCTCTGAGGGCAATTTCCATTCCTAGTGTCACAACCAAAAATTTGTGTTGCTTTGGCAAATGTTCCCTGGAGGCAAAACAGCTCCCTGGTTGAGAACCACTGCAGTAGACAGAGAAGTATGTGACCCTGGAGACAACTGCTCTGAAAAATCAGGAACAAACATTTAGGTTTTTACCTTTTGGGTTGTACTACAGGCTGGTAAGAGACAGGTAATAAAATTGATTTGATGATTTGTTGCTCTTGGTTGTTTCTTCTGATAATTTCTCTCTTTCTGCTGTGGAACATTCTATAGCTCATCTTCTCTCAAGGCTGCCTGGTGAGAGAGAGAAAACAGGTGGTTGTTAAACCAAACATGGCCTTACCTGGCCTTGGGTGGAGCCGTCCTAGGAGGCCATATTAGAAATTAGTTCCCCCTGGGGCCAGACTTTCTGTGGGGGGGAAAGGGGAGTCACACACCTGAACCTAATTTGGCTTTTGGGGGAATAACTATGAGGGACGGGGGAAAGGAATGTTGAATGTAGGTATAGCTCAATTCCTTGGAGGCCCAATTCCCCTTCAGAAGAAGACATCTGGTTAAAACCAGACTTAAACATCTATTAATTTTTTTCCCCTTTAATCTTGACATTGTTTGTTTTCATTGCTGAAGAGTCAGCTCAGTAATTGTTGAGGTGTAACTGCTTTTTAAATTTGCAGTGACAATAATCCCTAATTTCTGTGTACCTAATGGGAACCACAGATCATCCCTGCCTTCATTGGAGTCCCTCACCAGGGCTTTAACATTTCAGTGGGGGCCAGGGAGACAAGAAATGCCCAAAGACAAACCACAAGGAGGGGAAGCAAGACATCTGGGTGATTCACAAGAATAACCTGAAAACAGCTATTTGTCTTGATTTCTTGATTTTTTTTTTCCTGCCTTGGTTCTTTGAGTGGGAAAGCCATGCATAAAACTGAATCCACAGTCAGCTCATCACCTGGCTTCCGGCAATATTTGGGGCATCTCTGCCCTTTCTTAGGTTTCTGGTGTCCAGCAGACAATAAGATACCAACTGTCCCATATTTGGTAGGAGAACTCACCAAGGCCCTTTGCGGCCCTGCCCTTATACATGGACAAAAGGGGTTTCTGTTCTAGGCTTGGTACATAACACACACAGCCCTCGGTCACTCAGGACCTGGTGCTTTGCTGAGAAGGCTTAGACCCAACTGGGTCTCATCAACAACTGCTATCGATATCAGTACCGCTTAGGAGCCACAGAGAAGCTTCTCCATACCTCTTGCAATATGAACTTACAACCTAACACTGTTACAGAAGGCCAGGAAATTTTATGTAGAACAGTGGCCTAGACCAGAGACAGATCTTGTTTTAGAATGCAGGAAGAATTTCAGTAGTGAAAATGCTTAAGAAAAAGAAGTTATAAAACAGTGTGTCAAATCTTCATCCTCAGGTAGTATGAATGCTGTAGACTGCCCTATCACAAAGTATCATATCCCACTTGTGGCAGGCACCCAATTAAATTTGTTTCTCAAGTTCTCCCGTCACCTTGGGGGTCTGCACTTTATTCCGGAAAGATCGTTGGAGTCTAGCACAATGTGGTTCTGAAAAGTGGTAATGAAGCAAAATTGTTTGAGGGGGCAGAAGTTGAGTCTGCAAATCTGGTTGTACACATTATATAGAAGGACAGGTGGCCTGAAGTTTAGATCTAGCCCCGTGTAGTCTGTTTGGGCTGCTATAACAAAATACCATAGACTGGCTGGCTTATAAACAAACTTATTTCTCAGTTCTGAGGCTGGGAAGTCTAAGATTAAAGTATTGACAGATTCAGTGACTGGTGAGGGCCCATTTCCTGGTTCTTAGACGGCCATCTTTTTGTTGTATGTTTATATGGCAGAAGGGGTAAGGGAATTCTCTGGTATCTTTTTCACATGGGCAGGAATTTCATTTGTGAGGACTCAATATTCAGGACCTTACCACCTCCCAATTCCCCCTCCTGATATCCTCACATTGGGGATTAGGTTCCAATAATTTTGGAGGAAATACAAATACTCAGTCTATGGCAAACCCTATGCTTAATTTTCTTCTGAATTATTGTCTAGTCTCTTGAACTATTCATTTATAGTTTTCCTCCTTTTTGCTTCTCTGGGCTGCATTTTGGGTAATTTGTTTAGAACTACTGTCTAGATCAGTAATTCATACCTCAGGTCCAGTAAGCTACTTAACCTTTTGATTGATATTGTTCATTTAAATTACATTACTTTTCATTTCTAGGAAAT
Source organism: Meles meles (assembly GCF_922984935.1). Taxonomy (NCBI): domain Eukaryota; kingdom Metazoa; phylum Chordata; class Mammalia; order Carnivora; family Mustelidae; genus Meles; species Meles meles. Next base: position 56,574,505 of record NC_060074.1, on the reverse strand, counting down.
CTACTTGGGTCTTTAAAAAATATAAGCCATCTTTTTTTAAAGCATCTTGCTCTGTGGACATTTAAATGTTATTTCTTTAATGATATTAAATATATATTTAGCATTATTTTCTCTGATGATGTCAACATTTGATGCATTTTTACACCTGTTTTTCTTATTTGTAGTTTCTGCTGACTCTTATTCAGGGTGGCTTATTTCCTTGTGCATTATGTAATTTAATAATATTATATAATCTATTTTGAATTAATTATTGTGGAGAGTATAAATTCTGTGTCTAGATTCATTTTTTTTTGAATGTGGATACGCTGACATTCTAGCACCATTTGTGGAAAGACTATTTTTGCTCCATTGTATTGCCCTTTCTCCTTTGTCAAAGATCAGCTGACTCCATTTATGTGGGTTTATTTCTGGGAAAGCTCTCTGTTCCATTCCATGAATCTATTTGTCTGTTTCTTCTTGAGTATTACAACTGTCTTGATTACTGTAGCTTTACAGTAAGTCTTGAAGTTGGGTAGTGTCAGTTTTCTGACTTTATTCTTCTCTTTCAATATTAAGTTGGCTGGGATGCCTGGATGGTTCAGTCAGTTGAGTATTTGACTCTTGATTTCAGCTCAGCTCCTCATCTCAGGGTCACGGGATTAAGTCCCTTGTCAGGCTCCACACCTGATGGGGAGTCTGCCTGGGATTCTCTTTCTCCCTCTCCCTCTATTTCTTTTTTTTTTTTTTTAATTTTTAATTTTATTTATTTGACAGAGAGAGAGATCACAAGTAGGCAGAGAGGTAGGCAGAGAGAGGAGGAAGCAGGCTCCCTGCGGAGCAGAGAGCCCGACGCGGGGCTCAATCCCAGGACCCTGAGATCATGATTGAGCCGAAGGCAGCGGCTTAATCCACTGAGCCATCCAGGCGCCCCTCTCCCTCTATTTCTACTCCCCTCCTGCCACCCCCCCCCATGCTCTCTGTATCAAATAAATAAATACATCTTTAAAAAATGTTAGTTCACTATTCTGGTTCTTCTGCCTCTCCATAAAAACTTTAGTTTATTGATATCCACAAAATGACTGGCTGGGATTCTGAATAGGATTGCACTGAATTTGTAGATCAAGTTGGGAAGAACTGGCATTTGACAATATTGAGTATTCCTAACCATGAAGATGGAATTTCCCTCCATTTATTTAGTTCCTCTTTGCTTTCAACAGAGTTTTGCAGTTTTCCTCATAAAGATTTTTTTGCACATTTTGTTCAATTTACACTTAAGTATTTCATTTTTTTGGGATCCCAATGTAAATGGCCATGTGTTTTTAATTTCAAATTCTACTTGTTTATTACTAATATAAAGGAAAGCAAATGATTTTATTAACTTTGTATCCTGCAACATTGCTACAATCATTTATAAGTTCCAGATTTTTTGTCATTGATTCAGATTTTCTGCATATACAAAATGTCATTTTAAAACAAAGAGTTTTACTTCTTCCTTTCCAGTCTGCCTACATTTTATTTCCATTTCCTGTGTATTTCATTAGCTAGGACTTCCAGTATGATGTTAAAAAGAAGTTGTGAAAGGGATATCTTTGCCTTGTTCATGATGTCAGAGGGAAATCTTCAGGTTTCTCACTATCGAGTAAGCTATAGGATTTTTGGTAGATGTTTCTTATCAGTTTGAGGAAGTTCCCCTCTATTCCTAGTTTGCTGAGATAATTTTGTTTTTACAATCCTCAAATATCTCTCTAGCCAGATAAACAGTGTTTATTTCATTTTATTTTTATTTTTTTATTTTTTAAAGATTTTATTTATTTATTTGACAGAGAGAGATCACAAGTAGAGAGGCAGGCAGAGAGAGAGAGAGAGGGAAGCAGGCTCCCTGCTGAGCAGAGAGCCCGACGCGGGACTCGATCCCAAGACCCCGGGATCATGACCTGAGCCGAAGGCAGCGGCTTAACCCACTGAGCCACCCAGGTGCCCCAAACAGTGTTTATTTCAAATCCCAAAGGGCTGACTACTCACTGATCACGAATATTTAAATTATACACACACACACACACACACACACACACAGACACACTTTCTTTACTGTTGTAAAAAACTGTAACTTGAAATTTACTATCTTGACAATTTTTAAGTGTATGATTCAATATGTTACTAGCATATTATTAATATATATTAGCATTGCATATGTAGCTAATATATTGTTATAGTGTTAAATATATTCACATTTTTGTGAAACAGATTTCCAGAATTTTCTCATCTTGTACTGAAACTCTATGCCTATTAAACAACAACTTTTCCTTTCTTCCTCCTTCTAACCCCTGGTAACCACCATTCTACTTTAAATTTCTATATATTAGGGACACCTGGGTGGCCCAGTGGGTTAAGCCTCTGCCTTCAGCTCAGGTCATGATCTCGGGGTCCTGGGATTGAGCCCCGCATCGGGCTCTCTGCTCAGCGGGGAGCCTGCTTCCCTCCCTCTCTCTGCCTACTTGTGATCTCTCTCTCTCTGTCAAATAAATAAATAAAATCTTTAAGAATAAATTTCTATATATTAGACTACTTTAGCTACATCATACAAGTGGATTCATGCAATATTTCTTCCTTCCTTCCTTTTCTTTCTTTCTTTCTTTTTTAGTGACTGGCTTATTTCACTTAGCATAACGTCCTTCAGACTCATCCATTTTGTAGCATATGACAGGATTTCTTTTTTTCAAAGGCTCAGTAATATTCCATCATATGTACAGACCACGTTTTGTTTACCAGTTCATCCATCAATAGACATTTGGATTGTTTCCATCTCTTGGCTATTGTAAATAGTGCTGTTATGAACATGAGTGTGCAAATATCTCTTCAAGGGCTCGCTTTCAATTTTCTTGGGTATATACCCAGAAATGTGGTTGCTGGGTCACCTGAAAGTTTTATTTTTATTTTTTGAGCATGCTCCATACTGTTTTCCATGGTAGCTACACCAATTTACAATCCTACAAATAGTGTACAAGGGTTCCAATTTCTCCACACCCTTGCCAACATTTGTCTTTTCTAAATTGTTTAGTTTTTAAAAGATTTTATTTCAAAAAAAATTTTTTAAGAAATCTCTGTACCCAACATAGGGCTTGAATTCACAACCCTGAGATCAAGGGTCACAGGCTCTCCTGACTGAGTCAGCCAGGCCCCCTTTGTTTTTTGGTAGTAACCATCCTAATGGGTGTGAGCTGATATCTCATTGTGGTTTTAATTTACATTTCTCTCATTACTAGTGATGGTGAGCATTTTTTCATATGCTTGTTGGCCATTTGTTTATCATCTTTGGAGAAGTGTCGCTTCAAGGCTTTTGCCCATTTTTTAATTGGGTTATTTGATTTGCTGTTGTTATTTCTCCTTAAGTTCTGATATGGGGTTCTTAACAATAGTCAGTAGGCTGCAGTGTATTCACAATAGTTGCACATAGTGACTGGGGAACTTTGCAGTATTGATCTATGTTACTTTAAATTTGTCCATATGATGATTTATAGGTAATATGCATAAAGCATGAAAATGATTATTTTGGTGCATAAGCAAATTGCTTATGCACCAAAATAATCTTATTATTTATAATTAATAAATAAAATAATACTTATTATTAGGTGCACAAGCATCTAGAATTGAAAGTTTCATTTTTATTGAAATAGGTAGTAAGGTTTAATCAAATTTCAAAAGTGAAATTGATGTCAGCTTTAAATTCTTAGATTAAAATTTTTCTATTTATTAATTAGAATTTATACTTTGCCTTCTATAATTTTGAATATATTAAGAGGAAGATATTTTGGAAACATGAAAAGTAATTTATATTTTTGATCTTTACATGCACTTTAGTTTGCATTTTGGTAAAAATATATACCTACACTTTGAATATACTGCCCTTTTAAGAAAATTACATTTTAGGGGCACCTGGGTGGCTCAGTGGGTTAAAGCCTCTGCTTTCCGCTCAGGTCATGATCCCAGGGTCCTGGGATCGAGCCCCACATTGAGCTCTCTGCTCGGCAGGGAGCCTGCTTCCTCCTCTCTCTGCCTGCCTCTCTGCCTACTTGTGATCTCTCTCTGTCTGTCAAATAAATAAATAAAATCTTAAAAAAAAAAAGAAAATTACATTTTATTAAGTAATTTTTAATATGACTAGAAAGCACATTATGTAAAAGTACTGGTCATAATCACATCATTAATGATTTTGCCAAAATGAAGTCAAGAAGGTATTATATGAAAAAAAATTTACAATAATGAATTATGTTTATTATCCTTCCAAATAATGCTGCCCTCAAGATATGTGCAATAACTAAAATCAGTCATATCTGATATTTTATAAACTTTCAGTCATATAAAAACCATACCTATAGGCATGGTTTAAAGTTTTTGTTGTTATGAAGAATATCTCTTGTTGAGATAAATATATTAAACATTTCATATAACAATATTAGCAGATTTAGATCTTAAATGTCTATATATTTAAACGATATGTGGGCCTCTGTTTGTATCTCCCTGTGTACTATCAATGTTAAGTGTAGCCCTATGCTTTTGTGCCTCTAGTCATGTTAGAAGGAAAGCAAACCAACGGCAAGCACTTACTGAGTGCTAACTGTAGGCCAGGCACTATGCAAAGTGCTTACATGCACTATCTCAGCAAATCCCACAGTAACTCATTCCATAGGCGAGGAACCTAAATCTCAGTGGGCCATGTGCTTTGCTGGAGGTCACCCTGCTAGTTAGTGGGTGAGGGTGGACTCTGTCCTATCCACCCAAACCCAAAATCAGAACTTCTAACCCACACCTCATCAACACAAGTTCTTGCACAGGAAGCTGGTAGTAGCTACTGCCATGGTACATAGCAAGATCCTCAGGGTTTCATTTTCTCTCATTTTAGCCCAAGGCAGAAAAGTTGTTAGCTCTGTCTGATTGTTCACCTGGGGACTCTACAGAACCAGGACCCACCTGGGTCCTACTTATCTAGAACCATCTCTTGCTCGGTCCTAGGAGGCTGACCAAGGGAGCATCTCTGGCACAGGTGCAGCATGTCACCTTTATGCTCAGATCTACCAGAGCTGGTGTCTGTCTTTCCCTCTGTTCTCCTTTTTGTCTGAACTTCAAACCTCACCAGGGCCAAGATAAAAGACTGTTTCATTCTCCTCCCATGTATGAAGAAAAATAAAAAAATAGCTCTTCTTGGCTCATTCACATCATGGACCTACTCAAACCCTGCAGGAGAACAGGACATGGATTATAGATAAAGCTTAAATCCATTTTTGAAGGAATTAGGAGGCTTAAAAATGAAGGCAATATCTGTGTTTGCACAATGGCTACCTTGGGGCCCTTATGGCTTTAATGAAATTCTATACATCAAAGGTCTTTAAAAACTTCTGAGTCAAGAACATGCAAACTGATCTCTACTCCTCTGGGCTCCAGTAACCACAGTGAGAAGCGACAGGAGTGGAGAGGAATGGGTATCAGCCAGGCCAGAGGACTGGGGATCCCTGAGAAGTGGATCCTTGTGATCATAGACGTGTTACTCCCAGGAGCAGGGAGACCCATCCAACCCTCCACCCCTCTCAGGTATATGCAGAGTAAGAAGGAACTGGGCTGATCATCTAAAGTAGCAGTTCTCCAAACATGTTACTGTGACCCTGGGGCCCTACAGATCTTCTCAGGGGGTTCACAAGATCAAAATTATTATTTTCATAATATTAATATGTCATTTTCCTTTTTCACACTTATTCTCTCATCAGCATACACTGGCACATTTTGAAGACCATATGATGTGTGATGTCAGAACAGACTGAAGCCGGAACTAGGTATGAGGATATACCTATATTCTATTAAGCCAGGCATTAAGGAGATTTTCAAAAATGTAAAGCAATGCCATTCTTCTTACTGATTTATTTTGTTTTGTAAAATGATAGTTACTTTTCCTAAAATGTGTAGTTTATGTTAGCATGTAATGGATTTTTTTCAAAAATAAATTATTAAATATTTACAAGTTTTCTGAGCTTATAATTTCTAATATCATAAATATCAATAGATATAGCCCACATATACAAGAATACTCTGGGTAGTCTCAATATGTTTTAAGAACATAAAGAGATCCTGAGACCAGAAAGTTCGATAACTACTGAAGCTATGAGTATACAGAACATCCCTACATCATTCAGAATCAGTACCTAGGGTCATATTATATGCCTATTCCCTACAGCTACAGAATAAATAAATGGGGTTAGATTTTAATTAGGCCATCTTATATTTAAGGGGATCTTAGAGTCTAAGAAGATAAATTTTAATTATAAAAGTACAGAATATATAAGTAAAAAAGAAGCCTCACCTATGAGTGAGGGGGAAAAAAAAACCTTTTATCTACTTTCACATTGCACAGAGTTCTGCTGAGTACTGTTTCTAAAATAGGTCCCCCTACCCCAAAGAAAAGGTTTTCTGGGCTAATAAACTTGAGAAATACTGGACTTCTGAATCCAGTGTTTACCACAAAGTTCTTAGAGCCTTCAATATAAGCATTAAAGATATTGTGAATCTCTGAGACACACTATGCTGCATTTTCCAGACTCATCTGACCATAAAACTCCTCTTAGGGACAATTAATTTTGTAGAACTCATCTTCCAAGGAACATGGGAAACTTCTCCACTTGGCAAAAGGATAAAGCGGTCTTCTGTGTGCTGAGAGCTGCTTAGAACAGGGAAATCCACCTGCTTGCTTCAGGAAGGTAAGTTAGGGAAGCCTGCACCCTCACTCAGAGGTATGCAGGAGTGTCTGGCTGGGGGTGGTACGGGCTGGGAAGTGTACACCCAAATCAAAGTGATTAATGAGTCAGGGGGATAGAGAGGTGATTTGGAAGCCCAGGTCAGAACAGCAGAAGTGGAGGCTTTCTAGAGCTAGAGGAGAACATGTAATACTGGGGAGGAGAGAGAACGCCCCGGAATGGGCAGTGACAGAGTGAGGGAAACCTATGGCAGGTCTGACCCACCCTACTCACCTGGCCACAGGCAGGAAGCTGGAATGGAGAATCCACCTTGGTCCACAAAAGATAAGACATCCGCACTAACCCCCAGAGTGCCATGGCTGCCCAGAGGAGCTCCTGCCCCTTCTTCCCTGCTCTCTCCAGTAGAGGAGCAGTTATTAATCCGACAGGCGATAGGCGAGAGACTGATACTCATTTAGGGAGGTGGCTCTGAGAGCAGATCTTTGCCATTGTCACCTGGGGTGACTTTCTTAACCTCCCTCTACTGGGCTTCCTCATCTATAAAATGGAGTCCACAGTGGCACCTGCCTCATAACCTCTGAGTAAAATAATCCATTGTGGCGTAATTTCTTGTGCCACATTTCACCCCGGGGTGGGGGGTGCGAGGAGCACTGGGCTAAAGGTGCGGCCCAGCCTCTACAATGCTCAGACGTTCTTTCCCTGCCAGGACTCCTGCAATGCAGCCTTTCTCTAGTTTCCCTTCCGACCTCTGACGGGAGGGAAGTTCTGCTGAGACCTGCACTGTGGACTTGACTGTCAATGTAGGGAGGCGAAAAGAAAAGAGCGAAATCTGACTTCCACAATCAGGTCCACCCACGCGCAGCGGAAAGAGCTCCCCGCAAGCTGGTTCCTGGGTTCCGGTGCAGTCCGGGCTTGTGAGGCGGGACTTCCGCCCGGAAGACAGACTCTCTTATCTCTTCTCAGGGAGGTCGTTGTCTCACAGCTTGGGAACCTGTGAGGCATTTTGCAGGTTGGGGTGTTCCGCGCATAGTCCTCTTCTCTCAGGGGAGCAGGCACTGGAGTTATGTGTGTTAAAACGCCAGATGAGCGTTTTCGTTTGCGAGGTGGGACTGATCGCTTGAACCTGAGCAAAAGAGTGTTCTGTGGATAACTGGATGAACCGAACTCACCCTGAACTCCCCAAAGCAGGATTTCAGGCCTCCCCGAGGGCAGAGCGGGCCTGGTGATTCCACTGTGCAGATCCCACCGTCCGGTTCCCACAGTGCAGGAGGCTCTGGCCCTCACCTGGAACCACGAGGCGCCCTAAGCTGACCTTTTCGTCCTCTCATCACATGGCCCCTCCCCTGCCCTTGAAGAGGAGTGAGGAGTAAAAAGTGAGTGGAGCGCGAAGGGAAACAAAAGTTTGCTTCAGGGTTTTCCAGAATGTCCATAGTTCCCTTTTTAGACTTGCAGGACTGTGAGTGACCGCTGTTCAGGAAGGTCTTTTTCCACAAAGTTAGGCTCCCTTTGAGCCTCCTAAACTTTACCCAGGCGTAACTGCTGGCCTGACCCCCACCTCCAGCCCAGGCCTCAGCTCCAGCTGAGTTGCCTATTCAGGCTGAGCGGGAGGCAATGGGCTGGCCCAGGTAGGGGAAGAGCTGGGGGAGGACGGGGTGCTCTCTTGGGTTCCTTTATCTGGGAGGTCTTTTGCTGCCCATCTGCGGAGACTCAGAGCATAGTTTGTGAACAGGCCACTTTGTAGTTTTCTGTAGTTTTAAAAACATCAACTTTGATTTGAGCAAATAAGGTATTTTCCTAGTTATGTATGCCCAGGCAAACATTAAAACTAGTTTGCATTCTTTGAGCCTAATTTGGCCCAGGAGCTGGTAGGACGGGGAAGGATGTTCCTGATTCTGAGAGAGATTGTCACAAAGGGTTTACTTTAGCATAAACATAGAGTATGTGAAGGTTGGAGCCTTCTGGTCTCTGCAGAGACCCAAACGGCTAATGGGGCTCCAAAATCCAACAGATCTAAGTTACAGTCTTCGATTGATGTGAGCTTGGAACACTTACTCTCCATTTCTTAGGACAGTTTTTTTCTCTTGTAGTCCGTTTTAGAACTGTTGTAAAGATTAAATGGGATAGGGGCACCCGGGTGGCTCAGTGGGTTAAAGTCTCTGTCTTCGGCTCAGGTCATGATCCCAGGGTCCTGGGATGGAGCCGAGCCCCGCATCATCAGGCTCTCCGCTCAGCAGAGAGCCTGCCTCCCCCTCTTTCTCTGCCTGCCTCTCTGCCTACTTGTGATTTCTGTCTGTCAAATAAATAAATAAAATCTTTTAAAAAAAGATTAAATGGGATAATGTGGATAAGGCACTAGCACAGTCTTTGACACCAGTAAACACTCAGCAAAGGGTTGTTCTTAGGTTTGTTTTTACCCAAAAACAAAGAGAGAAACTCACTGTTGTTTCTTTTTCTTTTGCTTGACCTTCTTGTCCTGGGTTCAGCCGATTTTCTCCTTAACCCCTTGCCACTCCTATTTATTTACTGGCACCTTTGCTTAGAATTAATCTGAAGTTCAGCTTGAGTCCCTTTTGCTCTCTGAGGCTTACCTTGACAGCTCAACTCAGACTCGATGGGTTCAGTGAGGCTCAAGTTCTTGAGGTAATGGCAGCCTCATAAGCCTCCAAGTTTTTTCAAGATGCCTAGGTCATTGTAGGGGAATACTCCACAGACTCATAATGAGTTAAAGTGACTCACCTGAAAAAGGCGGCTGCTGTTCTGAGTCTACCAGGCTTCAGTCAGGAGCACACAGAGCTATAGGTCTCCAGCCAGCTGCCTAAGGTCAGTCATGGACCGTGCAATGGCTATTCCTACTTTGTTTGGTTTTACTGTAGAAATTTTGTTAATATAATCTTACATGGACATACGGTATAGAAACTGCTCATGGTGGGCTGCTATTGATACAGTGGGGAGATGGGTTCATAGTCCTTCTCCATTGACTCCTAGGTGCTTTTGTGGACACCCATGGCTTTGCCCCTTGGAGACTAGAAGTCATAATGTGGGCGGGGTTTCTGACCACAGATTACTGATGGTAACTGGCTTTTGATGGTTAACTTCTAAGCTATGAGATGGAATAGTAAATTGAACCTGACCTGCTGGGGACAACCTGAACTTGAGAAATTTTGTCCACTTTTGGTTATCTTTCAAGTCTAGGGAGGGATGGGTACTATGGCTTCTCCCCAAGCATGGAATTAATACAACACAGGTCTCTGGCATGGAGCTTACATTCATAGGAACCAAAGTAAAGGAAGGGTAGGCATCATCTCATAGAATCATCTGAATCCTACACAGAGACTGATTGTGACCTTCCCTTATCCATCTCCTCATTTTCCTTATCAACAGAACCCCTACATGAGTAGAGATGGCAATGGGCCCAGATAAAAATAAGATGTAAGGGTGAGGAAAGGTCTTTTAAAAGAATGATTTAGTTGGCAGGTTCTACTTTCCTACTCCTTTCTCCTTGTTGAAGAATGAAGATGTGATGGCTGGAGATTCAGGCGTCAGCTGGGAAGCCATAAAGATGAGGCCCATGCCCAGAGAATACGATGGAATCTGGGTCCAAGAGGACATTATAGAGCCACCATCCTAGTATTGGTCTGTTTTTCTATGTTAATTTCAATATGTGAAGGAGAGAAAACCCAAAACCTATAACTCATCTTGTTGAAGCCACAATTTTGGACACTTTGTTATTACCAGTCAAGTATAATTCCTTAGTGATGATACATCACCACTATGACTCAGTGATGTGGCCTTGGAGGACAATATTAGTAATTTCAAGTGGTATTGGACCAGCTTTTCTCCAATTAAGATGTTCTACAATTATAGGCTTGAAGAGTTTCAATACCACCTCACATTTCTGTTGATAGTTTTTCTTTATAGAAGAGTTAATTATCAAAGAAACAAAAAGTATGGCACATGAGAGAAAAATGAAAAGGGGGGCACCTAATTATTTGCAAACTGAATAAACACACCATTATCTTTTGACCACAGTTTACAGACAAGAATGAGCCTACAGGTTACTAAGTCTAGACATAATTGCAGTGATGTTGGTGGATGTGTAAATATTTTAATCACTTAGCTATAGAATGTGCTTCCTGGTTTGTCTTCAGAAAATAGTTTAGTAAAATCTTGAAATACATTCTTCACAGTACAGCCGTCTCTATAATGGCCAGATCTCCTCCTATGATGGCATTTCCAACCTGGAGCCCATCTGGATTGAATTTTTTCCTCTAGTTCTCAGGAAGCTGGGCATACCTCATTCAACTCATTCTCATACCTGGGAAGGAAAGAGAGTTCCTTGTATTGGGCTGGGACAGCCACTGTCTCTGAAGAACTCTGAAGAGACATGCTAGAGGGATGTCATCCTCCCTGAAGTCATTTTATTAGATTAGTACTCAGTGGATGGCAGCTCATCAAGGCCAAAGCTCAACATGTTACATTTTATTGCCAGCAAATGAAGGCAAATTTCAGAGGTGTTTCCTCTGGGGGAGCAAATGAACAGTTATAGGGGATTTCTGAGGGAAGAATTGGATATTTTCCCATTGAGCTCAGAATTACACCTTTGACCCAGCACAAGTTGTGTTTAGTTGTATTTTACAAGGTAGTGCATTGGTCAGCTCTGGAATCACTGGGTTGTGAATGGAGGGTTAAATAGTCCATTGTATTATGAAGTCTTTATCAAAATTCCCCCAACCACTGGATGGGCTTTAATAATGAAAGAGCTAGTTATGGCTCATACAGACAATTACGATAGCACAAAATGCTTTTTAGTGATTCTGAGTTAGAATTAGGCAACAGCAATAGGCACAAACAGCCACTTATGGGACATGCCAGCTGCTTCCAGCAAAGCTGCTGACATAAAACAGGGAATGGCACTAAAACAGATACAATTCAAGTCATAATTTTCTTGCTAATAATTTCCTTTTTGTGTCTACAGCCTTGAAGGATTGTCCTGAATAAGTGCATTCATCAAGACAGCAAGTCAAGTCAAGCCATCAGGCAGATGAATAACAGCAAACTGCCATCACAAGGGTGAGTGAAGCTGGAGACAAAAGTCATGGTCTTCTAAAGTGAGGCAGAATTGACAAGTACCAGGGGAGAATTGTTACTGTGTATGGATGGTCGTTCAGGGCTGCACATAGTTCTCTGAGGCTGAGTCCATTCGTTGGCACAGGCCAGCAAAGGGCAGCTGTCCATCAGGATGGAAATTGGCTAGAGAATTCCAAACATGGTTTGCATCCTTTGTTCTCTTCCAGCTCCCTCCCCAGAGGCATTCTAATTAAGAGTAAGACTGTTCTCTACTTCTCTAGCAAGGATTTCCTTGACCTACAGCAAAGATCCTTTTTGATTCAAAGTCTGCTCTGCATTTGTAGAGTTCAAAGTCCCATTAGCTGCTCTGCCTCTGATTTCACTGACCTGTTTGTTTTGCTGCTAACACCTCTCTAGTACCTTGCTGAAAGGACTTTCTCCCCACACTCCTTCCCTCTGCCTTGGGTGGCACTGAGGTGGGTGAGGTATTTATTTACACTTCTCTTTGGATCATTAGGTAAAAGGGGTGATACACTTCTCTCTCGGCAACATGTTTAAATATGAGCCTGTTTTACTTCTCAACTTACTTTCTTGTCAACACACACGTAAATCTGGATAAGCATAGCTCATTCAAAAGACATTCCCATATAGTGCTTTTCAAATATGTATTTTCTAGAATTCTGTTTAAATTTAACTTTGGTAAGCTGTCAGCTTTTAAATAGACTTTGTGTATATAACTACAAAGAATTTTGTACTACAATCTTTTGTTTGAGAAACGGCTTGTTGGTCTGCAAATGGTCCCCTGTAGAGGAGGGCCAGGAGAGACTGAAGAGGCAGACCATCCAGATATGTAGGTGACAGATTTAATAAGCAAGAGAATTTATGAGGCTTGTCTTGGGTGGCCACAAGATGAGCAGATCTCTGCACCTGCCCACCAGAATCTTTAAAGTGTATATAGAAGTCTTAACTGGGTTTAGTAGCATATGCCATCCAGATGGCCTCAGTGCCACATTACCATTTCAAGGCTGTGTCCTTGCAGCAGCTTCTAGGGTGGTGAAGGCAAGCAGAATGTTTATTCTAAGGATGGGGAAGGGGATCGGGGGCCTCTGATTGCCTAGGTCCAGCTCTCAAGTCGGTGTTCACATCCTCTCCCTGACCACCTCTAACAGCACATCTTAAGTAGATGGTTTGGAAGGTTTAAAATTTATAAATCAGATTTTTCTCAACTCTGTAATCACTTTGATTCTAAGTCATAAAACTAAATCTCAGACAATGTCATCACATATTTCCTTAGTGCCTGTTAAGACAAATGTTAATAACTTTTTAAATTGGAATAAACCTTGTATGTGATAAAATGCACAGATCTTAGGTGAACGTTTTCATGACTTTTGATAAATGTATATACCCATGAGAGAGCACCCCCCATCAAGATATAGAACATTTCCATCATCTCCAAAAGTTCTGTAGTCAGTATCCACCCCCAGAGGCAATAATGGTTCTGACTTCTACCAGCGTAGATAAGTTTTACCTGGTATTGAAATAGGATCATCCATTCTTGTAAGTATCTGTGGCTATTCTTTTTTAGTTCTGACTAGTATTCTATTACATAAATGTACCATTATCCATTCTCCTGTTGGAGATTTGGGTTGTTTCGGTTTTGCCTATTATGAATAATGCTGTTATAAACAACTTTTTAAAAATCGAATGAAGTGAACAGCAGCGGCCAAGTTTACAAGTTTTTTTTTTCCTTATAATCCGATTTGATCATAGAAATAACATCACTATCCAGTGGATTTAGATCTGTGATGCTTTAAACATATTACTGAGGCCCCCCAACAAAAGGGTTATCTTGTGGAGGATTTTATTTCAATGGGCCTATATTCAGAGGCATGACTCAGAACGTCCTAAGGAGAGTTCTCAGCCTATCTAAACTGTCATACACAACAAGACTGATCAGGATCCAAGTTTCCCAAAACATGGTACATGTAATACCAGTTGTGGTGGGCAGTGAATTCTGGTGGTCCCTGGAAATTTGTGTGTTTAGTAGTTAAGTGTTCATTTTTATGGTGACTTTTTAGTTATGGCAGGTGATGGTTTTTCCTTCAGGGATAGAGTTTCCTTTGGAAAATTAAAGACAAATACGAACATTTTTCATTAAATAATAGCTCAGTTGATAGACCATGGTACTAATCTGGCCTTGGCCACTTACAGACTGTGTCATCTTCAGCAAGTTGCTCCATGGGTGCTTTAGGATCTGTAAAATGGGATATTAGTACAGATTTCATATAGTCACTATAAGAGATAAATGATAATATATGTGGTACTTAGAGCACACGGTGTGTGCTCGGGGCAGTGAACTATTGGTATTTCACTACAATAATTAGTCATGTGGACAACCAAATATTGGCCAGGGATTAATTATTGGATTAATTAATGGGTCGGTAAGATCAACACTTCTGATACTCATAAAACCTCCTTGGGCTTGAAAAGACATAACTTTAAATAGCACATAAGCAAAAGATAATATACTCTGGCAAGAAAGAAAACCTCACCTCTCACATTTCACGTTTAAAATCTCAGTTATGATACTCCACATCTCTGTCACTCTTCCAGGCAAACTCCACACCTGAAATTCCGACAACCAAAATGTCAGGTCACAGGGCAGGAAGGTAGAGGGTAACGGTGTGTGGGCCAAGTGGCTTTCACGTTGACCGCACATCACAGTCATCCAGGGAACTTTTCAAAAATACTGGTGCCTGGACCCCATTTCTTGTGCTTTAAATTAGTCAGGATAAGGCCCTCCTAGTTGTGAAAGCTGCCCAAGCAGTTCTAAAGTGCAGTCAGGGTAAAGACACACTGGTCTAGCTCACCAACATTGGCTCAGTTCAGCTCTGACCTTGAGGAATGCAAGTGAAACTGCACTGAGCAGAACCACAGACCTCTTCCTGGGGGCTGAATTCTGCATGCTATCTTGTAATGGAAGGGCAGCAATGCAAAGTCAACTTTGGGGGCACCTGAGTGGCTCAGTTCGCCAAGTGTCTGTCTTTGGCTTGAGTCATGATCTCAGGTTCTGGGAGCGAGCCCTGTGTTAGGTCCCCTGCTCAGTGGGGAGTCTGCTTCTCCCTCTCCCTCTGCCTCCTCCCCCCTGCTCATGCTCATGCTCTGTCTCTCTCTGTAAAATAAATACAATCTTTAAAAAAGAAGTCAACTTGGTTATAGCAGAGCATGTTCATTCTTATACTTTGGAAGGGAGAGTGGGATTAGCTTTTTGATCAGTGTATCTTTCAGGCTCTGTCCATAGCTTCTTATCTCTAGTTACAAGGAAGGAGCATTACAGGGCATCTGATCTGCCCATTCCTTACCCACAGGCCTCTTTCTGGCCCATTAGGAGGTCCAGGTGGATGCCCAAGTGAGGAGTTATTTGTAACTCAAATTTGGATGTTTTCTGAAATGCTGCCTGTCAGAGTTAGGGACCTGGGTCCACTAAGTTACCCAAAGACATATGAGGTCACTAAAAGCAACAGTCAGTTACTGTCACTTAGCTCATGCCAACTATAGATTCTGTTGTACTCCTGACTCCTCGAGAGAGGGCCTTCAACCCAGACATGAAGATGTCCGGTTCAAGGAAGTCAGTGATTCAAAGCACAGATGGCTTCCAGATATCTCAAAAGTTTTAATGCCATTTCCTTGGGGAAGTCTGGCAGTGTCTGCCATCTAGAGGGCTGTTTGCTGAAATCTGCCAGGGTATGGGAGGCCTGGGGCAGCTGCACAATCTTACTGTGGGTCATTTTGGAAGGCATGCACATCAGAAAGTCCCCCACTGACAGACTTTAGGAGTACTTCTATTTGTATTTGGATTTCCATTTCACTTTGGATGCTAATCTTGGGCTGCAGTCCATCAACAAGAGAAGCATTTTTCTCCTTCCATACACTCACAAATATAAGCACACATTCTAATCTATGATTTATACCTCATTTGCAGGATATACTGAGGTCAGTCAACAGCTCTGGGTTTGACTTGTCACATGGGCTGTTTGCCATGTAAGATCCAGGGTAGAAACTGTACAACTTAGGAGGCCTCCTGGGGCTTGTGCCCCTTGTCTCTACAAATGGAGAAAAAGCTTACAAGTAATGCTTCTTGGTTACTGGAACCCCTTTCATGGATGTGGGGCTTCCTCCACTCTGTCTCTAATCCAGGGATTATTGTCTCATGGGATCATTCAGCAAAATAACTATTTGGAATTTGTTTTAGTTTCCTACATTGGTGTCAGCTAGTAAGTGCCCAACCGTTATTTTTACCTAGTTGTTGAGTTCTTAAAAAAAAAACCCAAAACTGCCAAAAGGAGTCATTGTCAGTTTAGTTAGGGCTTGTCTTACCAGATGTAACTTCATTCAGGTGAAAAGCTGTGTTAAATACATACAGCAGTCTGAAGACCAAAAAAAAAAAAAAAAAAAAAGACAAATACATTAGATTCAAAACAGATTCCTCCAAATAAAAATACTAAGGTAGATAAAGATAAGGAAATTTCATAGTTTCATTCTTTGGTATGGGCCCTCTCATAAAGTGTATAAAACTAGAAAAGTCCGTAATACTCAGATATATTTAAGTTATTTCCAAGGTTCACATTTATAGAATGTGTTTTTCCGTATTACACACAGAAAATAAAAAAAGAACAGGGAACAAATTTCCAAGGATGAAATTTCCACATTTATTTTTCTTTCATGTGCATAGAAAATGGCAGTGAAGTGTCCTATGAAAAAGGCAGGGAATGGGCATGGCGCTTCTATACCAGACTGGACTTTGTGCTTCAAAGGTACACTATTCATTTTGAAAACAAAGGATGTTATAGTTTGTTTTTAATTGCTAACAACTCCTTGGGTTTCCCATTTGTTTTTTAAGCTGTCAGTTTTCTTCAAATCTCTTTTCAAATGACACACTGCATTACAAATGATGGCACTTAACCAATGTGGCATTTCCATATTTACACCAACAAAAGAAATTTACAAGACATAATAGCATACAATCTTGACATTTAGTAATAGCAATAAAACATGAAGGGCATCCATTTTATTATTTTTTTTCTGTACAAACTATCAGAACATAACTTTATTCACATTAAAAAAATCATCTTTAATTTGATTTGACCTACACATCCCCCAACTCATTTCACCCATTTCTCAAACCTCTCATCACATCGCCCACACCTTCACCCGACTACAGAATCTACAAGTAATTAGATCTAACATCTAAATAGAGCTTAGAAAGTCCTCTCTCCCAAAGGTTTCCTTACTTCCCTGATAATTCCTCAAAAAAGAAAAAAAAATATGCTCTTCACTCAGTCCTTCCATTTCACTTTCACATTTCATCAGCAAATCAGCAAGACGGAATTTTCATCTCAATCCAAACAAGGTTAGAAAGAAGAGTTCCTCTATCGAGCATCTTGATGCTACACCCACGAGTCTGGGGACCCTGGGTACTGTTCTGCCCTATAAGAAGGTCGTTTTGTGGAATAAAAGTCTACATAATTTGTGGTCGATTTCAGTCCATACTGTGTTGAATAATCAGAAGAAGCTGGAAAGTGAACTCGGTCATCAAAATAAGGATCTTCATAGCTATGAGGAGACTGCAAATACAATCTGTATGCGTCAAAGTTCTTTCTGTTGGAGTCATCTTGACTATAATACAGCTGTTGATGCTGTTGATGAAATAAAAAAGCAAATAAATGAAAGCAATTTTTGGAAATATGTGTTTAAGGGAAATTAATGTGGGTTTCCTGCTTCATATTTTTAAAGCAGTATTTAATATTTGTGCATATATGATTCAGAGTTGTTTCTGGTACACGCTGTGTATTTACTATTAGAGTGTAAGGATTTTAAACTATGTTTACAAGTGGGCTGGTAGAGTTTGCTCAAGTCCTGTTCTAGGGCCTCTAGAAGTTGGTGTCTCTGGAGAGCCCAAGATGGCCCCTTGGTACCTCTTTCCCCCTTAGAGGTCCAGTTTTGTGCTCTGCTGTGGAGGGGCCTGTTACCTGGGCATGCCCAATGAAAGGATGGCCTTGATTTTTGCTTTGACACAGGGAACCATGAATAGTACATCATGAATTTGACTGGAGATTGGGTATTCATGCTTCAGATAGTTGTGTATGTACAGAACCATCCTTTAAAACATTTACCTCAGAGATGAAGATTGAGTCCATCCCTCAGTTCTAAAAGAAATGTGAGGTATTGTTAAAGGAGTAAGCAATCTCTGGGCAGCAGGATAATAAAATTGGAAGAGACACGTGAGCAAATAGTTCTAAAAGAAACACCTTCCCCATGTCAGGACTAATAGATTTCTAAGAAAGCAAGGTGAAATCCATGTGGGCATCCACCTCAGGGTACCTTCCCCTAATTTCCTTTTGTGTTACCTTATCTCATCTCTGACCTCACATTAATTTCTTCAAATATGTTTGGAGAAAAACTGTCATGGCTCTTAATGTCTGTTTTCCCTCTTGATCATGCCCAAAACCCCCCACTTAGTAAGATGTAACAAATTCACCATGTACATATATACATCATGTTCTGAAACTAAATTCATTCTAACATTATAAGCATTTCAGAGCTAAATTCCCTTTTTAAGTTAGTTATGATTTTAAGATTTTTTTCTCCTGACTTAAAAACTATAGGATAAATTATGAATAATTTGGGCAGTTCTTTTTTTTTTTTTCCATCTACAGAGAAAAGATGATGAAATGGAGGGAGGTCTTATGAGTATCCTTATCTGAAGTTCAGAATGCAGGGTTGTTTGGAAAACCCTAGCTGGTCTTGTATTATTGGAAGGTAAAAGGAGAGATCAGATAACCTATGTGAGCATGGCATCAAGAAGGACTGATATAGGGGCACCTGGATGGCTCAGTGGTTAAAGCCTCTGCCTTTGGCTCAGGTTATGATCTCAGGGTCCTGGGATTGATCCCCGCATCAGGCTCTATGCTCAGCAGGAAGCCTGCTTCCACCTCTATCTCTCTGCCTACTTGTGATCTCTGTCAAATAAATAAATAAAATCTTTAAAAAAAAAAAAAAAAGGACCGATATATATTTTAGGCCCCGTGAAAGCAGAGCTTGGGATGCCACAACCATTAGTTCCCACTCTGATGGAGAATGGGGTCCACCCCAGTAGGGCTGAATCCCCTTGGACTTCTGAGATTAATGGAGACCTGGTCACCGACTCAAGTGTTTTCAAACCATAAATGCTTGGATGTGGAGGGAGTCATGAAGATGGGAAATGAGATGTACAAAAAAGAACAGTGAGATGAGAGAATTAAGTGTGCTTACCACCTTTTTCCACCCAGAGGATGGAAGAAAATTTTGAGGTTAACAGAAAAAAAGGAGTGGGAAAAGGAGATTGTTGGACAAAGAATATGCATTAGAGACTTCTCAGGTGGTTCCCATCAGTGGCAATGGTGGTCTCAGCAGCATGGATTTGAGTACTCAAGCACATGAGGCTACTGTGGAAGTGCTTTGCTTAAACCACAGATGAGCTTCTGAGGAGCAGAGATCCCCAGGGAAAGCTCCTCGGCCCCTGCTGTGTTGGGCCAGCTCTGGTAGGTCAACCGGCGCGGACCCCTTACGGTGTTGATCCCTGCTAATCGGCCTTCTGTAAAAATGATATTGCAAATTCACCTGGAGCCGTCTATTTTGTTCTCTTGCTGGTGAGGAATAGGAACTGATGTAAATTGGTGAAGGTTTGCTGGAGCCTGTAAGAAAATATTTTATGAAATTAAAACTAGTGCTCATTACTCCGGGCCATTAGGCTGTGTGGGCTCCCTGGACTAGGGCTGGTGCAGTCCCTGACAGGGCCTGCCTTTCCCAGTACCAGCGGAGACCGAGACAGGCGCTGTCAGTTCCCTGGATCTAGCTTGGCAGCTGCTCACCTCAGGGCTGTTAGGGGATAATGGATATGGCAAAGATAAGTCACGTGTGTTTCACCAAAAAGCAATACCAATCCAAAAAGGTTGCCTTCTCAACCTTTGGTCACTGCGTGGAGCTGTGCATACCTGTGAAGGTTTCCCTGGCTACCTCTGAACCAGGCCTTGCTCCTTGAGCCGATGGACATTGCTTTTCCAGGGCTCTGAGCTAGAGCACTGGGTCAGCAGGGGGAAGGAAACATATTAGAACAAGCTCCCTGCCTTCAGAATAGGTTGGATCCAAAGTCCTGGGTCTCGGAAGGAGCAGGCACAGGCGTGTTCTAAGCGGTCTGGCCACATGGGGGCACAGTCTTGTGTCTGCCATCTTTAAGTACATTTTAAAACAAGAAGAATCTGATAATCAGATGGCTGTCTTGTTCAAGAGTCCACAGCAGACTCCCGATGATGTCACTGGCTACCGTTCTAGTACTGTTAGGGCTAGCAAAGATTTTTTTTTTTAATGAGAAAAATGAAACATACTTGAGGCAAATTAGTTTATTGAAGCAAGCAAAGAAGATACAGAAGGGCATGCAGGCTAAAGAGGCGATCTTTAAAATAAAGCAGGCTGCTGCAAATCTGAAGCAACAATGCACTTCAGTTTGTGCATTTCCTTTGCAAAGAGCTTGGTGTTTGAGATGTAGCATCTGCAATTTTCTGAGCTATTAATTGCCATAGTAACAACAGTCGATTAGTAAACAGTCCTGTGAAATCACAGTTTCAAAGACAACAGCACAACTGAGACGGCTCCCCCAGCAGTT
This sequence comes from Meles meles, assembly GCF_922984935.1. Classification (NCBI taxonomy): domain Eukaryota; kingdom Metazoa; phylum Chordata; class Mammalia; order Carnivora; family Mustelidae; genus Meles; species Meles meles. The sequence goes on along the minus strand of NC_060074.1, from coordinate 56,554,018 downwards.
GTTAAGTTGCCACCAGCTTTCATTTCTTTTTAATAAATAGGGTTTTTATTATTTATTTATTTTTTGAGGAAAGAGTATTCTTTTGTGGTAGCTCAGTCACACCCATATTTGAAAGCTCTAGAGTAGTTATAATTTGCCAGAGAGTTGAGAATGGGGACAATATAAAATCTTGGTAAGTCTTCGGGCTGGCATCCTTTACATAAATTAGATGCCCAGCTTTCTGAATGACATAAAAATATAAATACTATGCAACATTATTTTTGTTATTCTTAAAATATAATCACTGTGGCAAGAATCACATTATACATTTTGTTATTCATTCAAACTCTTTTCCATGAAAATGTAAATGAAATTGATCTCCATTCTCAGAGTTGAATTTAAGAGATGAGCCAGTCTAGGAGATGTGGCCTTGCAAAGCATTCTGGAACGTAGAGTTCTGACACAGGGGAAACACAGGGAGACACTGCAGGGACAGGGCAGGAGCAGAGCAACGGGACTACACTGGGGGACAGCCAGAAACCATCTCTCTTGGAAGCAGTGCTCTTTTTATTTATTTGTGGTCAGTAGGCCACTACCTTAGCTTGCTTTCCTTAAAACAAGCGGAAAAGGCAACAACCGCAGAAGCAGGAAATGAGATACTGGAATGGGGTCAGCTGCTGGGGGACCGTCTCAATACAGGCAAGGGCTACTTCCCAGGCCGCTGGCGGGGTGCCTGGAAAAGAGTGGCTTTTCGAGATACTCTATCACACACCCGGCTGGTGTCTTACCAGGGTATAGGCCTTTATGTGTGGCATCCCCTTGGCTATTGTAATACTGCATAGGTGGCTGGGTCCTATCGTATTCAGAGCGAGGGTCTCTGATTCCTAACAGTGCTGGTGAGGAGGAGGTGCTGCCGACTGAAGGGAGAGGCAGAGGAGGAGGGAGAGAGAAAGGAGAAGAAAGAGAAAGCAGACTGTCAGTGTCTCTGCAAAATCCTCTCTGAAAAATAAAGGTCAGCAATTAGAAATGCCACGCAGCTGGTGCTAAAAATCGGCTCTCAGAGATACTGTGAGTTGAAGAGCAGCCAGCGCTAAAGCCTGGGAAGGCGACCCCCAGGCCTGCTGCTGAGAGACCCGGAACCAGCATGGCCCTCCCAGAGCTGCCTCGAGCGCTGAGGTGCAGGCTGCCTGGTTAGGGGCGCAGGGCCCAAGCCGTGCAGCCTTCTCAGTGGTGGGCCTCCAAGACTCCAGTGGGTCTTTACAATTGTGGAATAACGTATTAGCCATGTAAGAGTTCCATTTGCTATTTTATGATCTCAGTTCCGCTGCTTATAAAACATCTATTATCCTTTATGGACAGCTCTTCAGTAAATAGGTGTTTTATGGCATATTTTGATTTTTTTAGTTATTTCAAAAATTTCTGCATCTCGAAATGCGTTTGAGTATAAGTGCCCAGCCCATAAAATTTATAGTTCTTTTTATGGTGATCAGCTGTCAGGGAAATTTTGTAAACTCAGTAAGACTAGCTCCTCAAGAAGTTCACAGTGCTGGGGCGCCTGGGTGGCTCAGTGGTTTGGGCCACTGCCTTCGGCTCAGGTCATGATCTCAGGGTCCTGGGATCGAGTCCCGCATCGGGCTCTCTGCTCGGCAGGGAGCCTGCTTCCCTCTCACTCTCTCTGCTTGCCTCTCTGCCTACTTGTGATCTCTCTCTGTCAAATAAATAAATAAAATCTTTAAAAAAAAAAAAAAAAAAGAAGTTCACAGTGCTAACAAGCCGAGCCTCGCAAAACCCCAGACAATTTTTTTTTATCCCAGTTAGAGCCAAACATTTAATAATAAGTATCTACCCATAGGTCTCCTTTTGAACATTTCTGCACAGAAGGAAAGCATCACATTCTTTTTTTCTCATTAAAAAGTCCTCTTGCTTGCACGAAAGTAAATTCTAAATAAAAGTGGTCACTTGTTCACTTGACCCACTGGAAAGCAGATGCCCCCCACCCCCAAGCCTTGCAGCCAGGGGTTCTGCAGGCCTTGATGCTTTCAGAGGCAGACTGATACTGAAATATTTTCCCTAAAAGGTCCCTTCACTGACACAGGGTTACTGTGTGTTCAACAAAGGTGGGCGTGCACAGGCAGTGTCTGTGTGCTACTCACCTTGCTTACTTGCTGGAAGGTAAGAGGACAAAGAACGTGCCAACCTACCTCCCACAAGTACATTAGCAAGGCATCAGGTTAGCACTGAGAGATGGGAGGATTAGCCCTTAGAATAACTGGAGCAACAAGTATGAATTATATCTTACCTCTGAAACAGAATCCAAAAAGGTACCTAGGAACTTGGATGGGCTCATCAGCATTGTCCAGTGTGTACATATGAGGTCCTCAAAATAGGTTCATTGCTTAGTAACTACGCCCTCCTCAGTCTGAAATTATTCTTTTGCCTATACTACATATGCCTTTTGTTAAGCAGCCAAATCTCTTGTTTCCCCTGACACCCCTATTTCTGAGTCCCTAAAGGACTCTGAGCTTTTTTGTAAAAGAAGACAGCCTCAGGCTACACCTGGGAGCTCAGCAAGGATGTTAAAAACCAAGTGTAAGTCTCTTTGAAGAAAACAACTCAAAATTTAAAAACTAAGATAAAAATATACACCATACGCAGCAGGCACAGAAAATTAAAAAAAAAAAAATTCCTCATACAAGTGGAGACGTCCAATTATGTGGCAAGAACCGCCAGTCCTATATTTGTCTTTTTGGTCACATTTGTCCACATGAGAAATAAGACTGCCAGCAGTAGCACAGTTGAATACAACAGATAATATTTATATGTCAGAATGGGGGATTTAAAGCCAAATAAAAAAGGTATTTATTACTTTTCCTATTTCATTTAGTTAGGAATTAAATTTATAGAACTTGGCTTGGTAGTAATATTCTACCCTTACATACAAAAAACAGTCTGAGGGCTCCTGGGTGGTTAAGCCTCTGCCTTTGGCTCAGGTCATGATCTTAGAGTCCTGGGGATGGAGTCCCAGTTCTCCCTCTGACTCCCCCACCCCAAGCTTTCTCTCTCTCTCTCAAATCTTAAAAAAAAAATAACAACCCCCCCGCCCCCAGTCTGAGTCTCAGAACATTCTTTCTACTAAATTAGGCACTAAGAAGTAGGTAGTGTGGTTGCCAAGATTCCCAATTTACACATCAAAGGGAATTCCTGCAAACCCACCTGTAGGGCCTGTTGCCATCAGCCCTGGACCTGGGGGTGGGTGGGTGGGGCAGTCCTGGAATACAGCCAGGGGATGGAGGTTTAACTGGGAAGGAGGAAGGTGCATAAGATTGTGGCTCCCCCAAATGCTGGTATTAAGATAATTTCTAAAGGACCCTGTTTCTAAGAGTTCTCACCAAGAAAACTAAAAGATCACTTAGGAGGAGATTCCAAAGTGGCCAGTTGGCAGGCAGGGCAGCTGTTTTCAAGTGTAACTAGTGGTTCTCGAAGTCTGCTCCTCCACTCCAGCATCCACATCACTTGGCCAGCCTGTCAAACATGGAGTCCCCAGCCCCTTCTCAAACCTAGTGAAGCAGAACCTTAGGGGAGATGGGGTTGAGGGCCTTGGGATACATTTACGTGTAAACTTGCATAAACTTAAAACGGAAGAAGGAAAGTGGGTCTGTGGTTTCCAGTGGCATGTAATTCCCAAAGAAGGCTCTTGGATTGAAAAGCAAATACACCTCCTAAGTGTTTGGAGGTGACAGGCTTAATAGTCTACATTCAGGCTTCTTTGGCTGAAAAATGACATCTGTCACACAAATGTTACCACGAAGGAGTGGAGTTTGCCCACTGACCTGACTGAATGATGGGTGACATCTGTTGGTTGGTGGTAGACAAGGAAGGATGTGATTTGAATCGGTCTCTCTCTAACGTTGACACAGGTGTAATAAAATGGTTCTGATTCCACCCATCCTGTGGAGTTAAAAGAGAAAAAGAAACCTCTCAAAATGAATAATGACATTTCATTACAATAAATGACTATGAATGTGTGCTCTGATGAATGCTAATTATGCCAGAGCTATTCTTGTAAGTTACCTTTTTATAAATGCTCCGGAGGTCCCGATATTGCCATAATGTATTCAAGACCTGGGCTGCTGCCTTCACCACTTTCAGAGATGATCTAGGGAGACAGCGAAGATGTTAATGAACATGGGCGGCACAGCCTCAGGCTCACTTGCAGAGATTCAGGCTGCAAACCAGCGGCCAAGAGGCCATCTCTCCAAGGACCAGAGGGTACAGGGGCCGCTGCTGGAAAACATAACCAAGGGATCTGCTGTACCTGGGAGTTGGGCAAGTTCAGGGCTGGCCAGGGTGGCAAGGACTGAAGTGAGGCTCTCAGGCAGTCAAGTCTGTGGTGAGAGGCTGTGACTCTCTTTCAGGTGTCAGCCCCTACCCTCCCCCCGTATCTCCCAAGGGGCTGACCTTGCTGGTGCTCTGGGATGAAAGCAACCACAACCGCGCATCCGAGGGTCACAGGACCCTCTGAGTTAATCTGTTTTCCCATTAATAGGGCTTTATATGAACACCTGCATTGCCTTATCATTTATGCCTCTACATAAACAAATGTACATCTGTGCCCTAATGTTCAATGTGGAAAACAGGGTTGGTTGTAAATTCTCCTTTCTGAAGACATTTGCTGAATATTGGCCTTTTGTTCAAGCACTGCTGGCCATGAGTCACTGCTTTTCACCTCAGGAGCTGCTCCCCTAACTCAGTGGCCTCAGCGGGAAGTGTAGCTTCCTGCCTCAGCACAGGCCTCCAGACACCACACCAGGGGGTGGATCAGTGCTTGGGGAGTCAGCCGGAAGGATAATGGAATACTTCTTGAGAATTCATTTCCGCACTAAAAATTTGACTTCAAGTGTGTATCACAGGATCTAAAATCTGATTTCCTCTCCTTATCTTCTCAGTTAAACTCTCATGAAAGGGAGGAGTAGCAAGGTGAGCAGACCGGAAGTATGCTCTCTGCTCCAAACAACAGGATATGGGTTGCAGTGATTCCAAGGGCTTCAGCAAGGACAGAGTATTGCCAAGTTCAGGGGTGGCACAGTCTGTTCCTAGAGGTTGGGCATTTCTGTATCCATCTCCACTACCACCTCCCATCCAAGACTCCCTTTTCTTTTTTTTTTTTAAGATTTTATTTATTTATTTGACAGAGATTACAAGTAGGCAGTGAGGCAGGCAGAGAGAGAGAGAGAGAGAGAGAGAGAGAGAGGAATCAGGCTCCCCGCTGAGCAGAGAGCCTGATGCGGGGCTCAATCCCAGGACCCTGGGATCATGACTTGAGCCGAAGGCAGAGGCTTTAACCCACTGAGCCACCCAGGCACCCCTCCAAGACTCCTTCTTATCAGCGTTCCTCATGAGTCAAGGCTAGAACCAGGTCAGACCAACCCACTCAAATCTATTCTAAATTTTCTATTTTTTAAAAAAGATTTTATTTATTTATTTATTTGACAGACAGAGATCACAAGTAGGCAGAGAGGCAGGCAGAGAGAGAGGGGGGAAGTAGGCTCCCTGCTGAACAGAGAGCCTGATGCAGGGATCGATCCCAGGACTCTGAGACCATGATCTGAGCTGAAGACAGAGACTTTAACCCACTGAGCCACCCAGGCACCCATCCAAGACTCCTTATCAGTGTTCCTCGTGAGTCAAGGCTAGAACCAGGTCAGACCAACCCACTCAAAGCTATTCTAAATTTTCTATTTTTTTTTTTAAAGATTTTATTTATTTATTTGACAGACAGAGATCACAAGTAGGCAGAGAGGCAGGCGGGGAGGGGGAAGCAGGCTCCCTGCTGAACAGAGAGCCTGATGCAGGGATCGATCCCAGGACCCTGAGACCATGATCCGAGCTGAAGGCAGAGGCTTAACCCACTGAGCCACCTAGGCACCCCTACATTTTGTATTTTCAAAATGGACCAGAGAGCAAGGAGATACCTCAAAAAAAGAAAAAAAGAAAAAAAAAGAAAAAAGAACAGAGATGAAATAAATTTCTGACACCTGGGATGGCCTTGCAGGGTCTTCACACCTCACAGCCATGCCCTTCTCAGCTGGGTCCTGGCCGTGCTGCTGGTGTTCATCTCCCTGTCTGTCAGTGCGAGGGATAGAAGAAGACACTGGCTCCAAGAACTATGATGAGACACTAGACCAAGCATGCCAGCTATATACCAAGATACAAACAGCTAGGTTGGGTGTCTGCAGAGACGAGTTCTATTAGTAGAAAACCAACTCTTGAGAAAAGCAAGGAAGTTTCTGTGCTCCCCTCTATAGCACAACTTCTTTGAAGAGTTACATATTTTCATAACTCTAATTTTGCTCCTCCACTTTTTCATCTTCTCGGAAATGTGTGACATCCGTAGTGTTCAACTGGACAAGTCTCAGTCCTCATCCTCCCTGGCTGAGCAGGAACACCTGACATGTGCTCACCCTTGACACACCTCCTCCCTAGGCTTCTAGCACGTCCTCTTCTGTATGCTCTGGTTCCTCATTCTTGAGCTCTTTTGCTGGCTCCTTGGCCTCTAGCTATGAGCTCTGAAGCCTCTTTGATTATCCATCTACATTTTCTTCCTTATTCATCTTAGCCTATTTCACTCTGCTAAATATGCCATTTATACACTGACTCCCAAATTTATATATATAGCTTGGACATCTATCCTGAACTCAAGTATATTCTACTGCTGACCATACACTGCACATGGATATCTAATAGAGGTCTCAAATGTCACCTGTCCAAAACAAACACCTGGTCTTCTCTAAAAAACCTGCTTCCGCAGCCTTCTTCACTTTGGTGACAGCAGTTTCATCCCATTGTCTTTTTTGCCAAAGACCTTGGGGTCTTTGACATTTTCCTCCTCTCTTGCTGCTCATCTGATCCCTCAGCAAATTCCACGGACTCTTTCAACCATGTCAGAATCAACCACTTCTTCAATGCTACATTTGTTGCCATCATTAGTCTCTACTTGGTGGAAGGGAAGGTTTGTCAAGTCACAGTGACCCCTTTAAGGGAAGTCAGATCATGTCCCTCCACTGCTGAACAGTCTCCACTGGCTTTCAGTTTTCCACAGAGTAAATCTAAGTCCTTACACTCACCCACAGGGTCCTACATTTCTGGTTACATTTCCTCCCCCCAGCTCCTCCTGACTTGCTCTGTTCCCACTAGCTTTCCACTGTCCACCACACGTGAGGTCCTTCACTTCCTTCTTATCACCTTTCCTGATTTTATTATTTGCTCCATCTGCATCTGACAGGTGGCTTACTCACTGGTACTTCATCTATGTCGCCCAGGAACGTAAGCTACCATGGGGTAGGGGTTGTAGTGTGATCTGCTTGCTGCTGTAGTACATAGCAGGTGGGCAGTGAACTTGGTGAATGACTCCTAAGCGAAGATCAGCGTGTGTTCAGAGGCCAACATGAGCTGATCCAGGAATTTCTGAGTCTCTTGTTTTGAAAAGAGATTACGCTGGATGAGATTTTTTTTTTTTTTTTTTTTTTTTTTTTTATATACAAAGGTTCTGGCACTGGTTCAGAATCTCTCTAGCTTCTTCTTACGTCTTTCACAAATGAAGGCCCTTTAATGAAATTTTAAGAGCACAAGAAGTGATTGTGATTACCTTAGCTTTATCTGTAACATTTCATTTCCTCTGAAATAAAAAGGTGTGTGTGCATTTATTACTAATGAGATTAAAAAGATACAGAAGAAAAAAGAACTGAAAGGAAATATGGTTAATGTTGATAGGTGTGACTTCTGGGGAACGAGAACACGCTTTGCTACATTATTCTTCTATTTTAGAAATTCCTACAAAAGTATAAACTAAAAGATTAGACAAGAAATAATGTGAGTTTCAGCACTGTCACTCAGCCAAGTAATAAATACTGACCAAGCATCTCTCAGGTTTTGTTCTACATGTAGAGGGTACAGCAGTGAAGAAAAGAAAAGTCCCTGCTACTGGGGGAGTCAGAGGCCTTTAGAGAAAACACTAAATAACATATCAGGGGTTCATCAGTGCTGTGAAAGGGGAAGGGGGTGGAAAGTAGGGAGACAGGTGCCATTTTATGGATCAGGAGGCTGTTGTCCTGCGTATTGAGAAGGCTCTGAACAGCCCTATTTCCCACTTCCTTGAAGGATTCTTTGATCTGATACTAAGGCAGATTTATAGTCAACTGCTATAGCTCTGTGACCAAAAAAAAAAAACAAACCCACCAAAAACCAAAAAACGGACAAACAAACCAAAAACCAAAACCTTCTATTTTTGCCACCAATTCCCTAACCCCTACTTCTGCTGCTTCATCAATTAGGTGTCACCCAGAAGCAAAGAGAAATGTATGATCCCAGCCCAGGGCACATCCTGAGGCCACACAGCAGGCCCTGCTGCAGAGCAGTAATTTTAATCCTTTTTGGGCACCTTGGAGTGTCAGGTGACTGGCACCTCAGTCCCAGAACTGAGGATTCAATAAGATGTTCTTGCACAACAGGCCCTAGAGCCCAAGTAGTCAAAGGTGAGAGGGAAGGTGCCCTTAGATATTCCTCATCATAGCACTTCTGATTCTTCCAGGGTCAGCAAAGGCAAACATGGCTTTAGAGACAAAATGAATGTAGGGATGTTAGAACCAAGTAAATATCAGAAAAGGGGCCACATGGCTGCAAATGCCCCTTCTCTACAAAACAGGTTTTCATTGGTGGAGACTGTGTAAGAAATGCAGGAATAAATCCTTTCCAATAGAAATTTCCTTCTCAAAGGCCCTTATCACAGGACAATCTTAGTAAGAGAGCCTCGTGCTCCATATCTCCTTGCACTTGCCTGTCTCCTCTTCCCTTGGTTATGTTCACCAGCTTCTCTATTCCCCCTGAGTCGGCCAGGGCTTTGGCGTTCTCCATGTTTTTGCTGGTGACCTCGTGTAGAGCACAGCAGATGGCCGCCATGGTCTCATCAGACAGCACACTGGGGCCGGTGCCACCAGGAAGCCGGTTGACCAGGTCTCGCATGGCATATTTACCTGCCAAATGCAAAAGATTTCATTCCACTTTCAGATTTCCTTCCACTTTTGCTAGGTTTTTGTTATTGTTGCTATTGAAAGATCCTGACAGTGATTTCTCTCTTAAAAACAGAACCTCAGAAGACAATAACATGGCAAAACAGAAAGTGACAAATACCATAACCGAAGGGGGGAAGTTAATGTTTACTACAGTGCCACTCGATGAAATGATTTTGGTGTATAAAACATTACAGCAAGCCACTGCAAGAAAATGTAAATCAGTGTATAAAACTGGGTATGCCAATCAAGTTGCTCTATTTTCATTAACAGAAATAAATGATAATAGTTTTATTCTCAGTTGAATTCCTATGTATCAAAAATACCTTAACTTCTTCTTAAAGCTTTTGAAGAGTTATCTTTGAATAAGTTTTAAAGCTGGACCAAGTAAAGCTCCCACATAATACTTTTCATTATATCTCTCTGGGCCTTAAGGTGTGAACTGGGTACCATTACACATTTTTATCAAGTTGAAGGTAAATACCAGCTGATCGTTTCTTTTAACGAGACACAAGTGACATTTGGAATTAAAACGATGGCTACATTATCTGGTAGGAGTGATGCAATGATAACAGAATTCTTGACAGGACAAGGCCAGGGAGCCCCCTAGCCATTGAAGCATTTCTTTACAGAAACTCAGTTTCTCTCCTATCCAAAACCAAAATATCTCTAGCTTGTTCAATGTCAATTACTGTCTAACTAGAATAATTGCACCACACACACAAGAAATGAACTAAACTCAAGTAAATATTTTCTTAGTTTTTTTTTCTATGCTAATAATTGAGTGGATACAAAATGGTGTTTTATTAAAGTCCTATTTATATTACAATGGTAAGCAGTAGAAGACAGCCCCTGACTACACACTGCATAATTTACAGCATTTCAAAGGGAAGGCTCTGGCTTACTCACAGTGAACACTGTTGTGAATAGCAGAAAAACAATGTTGACAATATAAGCCAGAAGATAAATGTGGTTTTCAGAACAGATGGAAGTTAGCATTGGTGATTTTGAATACTCAAGAAAACCCAAAATGTCCATGACACACAATGCGTCATTTTGCTAAGGCACAACTTTAAACTGCCCCCTGAGATTGGGGTAAGGCAGCTCACTCTGTCTGCAAGTGAGCCCGGTGGTCCCCTTGGAGCCTGTAGCTCTGGATAGCTAGTTGGTCCAACTCAGTTGAGTATATGCAGGAATTTTTGTAGAGTGACAAAACTTTGTTTCCTTGTGAAAAATGGTTCTGAAGAGAAAGTCCATTGCTAGTGCTGGTGATGGACATGAGCAGAGAGTGAAAGGGACCAAGAAGGGGATGGTTCTTAGGAACAGAAATACTGAGTGAATTAGAGTCGAATACTGAATCTGGGAGGGGCTTAGACCTCAGGAAAGAAAGGAACTTTATAGAGAAACAAGAAAGTCATTCATGAAACCATTTAAGTGTGCTCCAGTTGGGTAAAAAATATGCTCATAGCTGGCGAGAGAAAATGCTCGTGAAAGTTTACAAGAGGGTCAGGACCTTCACAGAAAACACAGGGATGCACTGAGAGAAGCCAGGACTCTCATACACTTTCGTCCTTCCCAGAGGTCCTGGCACTCAGTGGTACAGGCCCATATTTCTGCACCTCTGTGTCCCCTTCCAGCTGTGGAATGATAGGCCACATGTCATCACATGTTGTCAACCTTTTCTTTTTTAGCATCAGGAATTCCCTATCTATATGTGCTGCTTATAAGAAATTCAAACACTATAGATTTTTAAATAACTTAAAGAACAACAAAAAAAATCTCTTTAGGGACCTAAAGGATTTCTCTCGAGGAAGTGTGGGAACTAAGAGTTATAATGTGAACTGGCAACAGGCACCAGCTGGACTGTATGAAGGGTGTGGAAGAGGCTGCTTTTCTCTCCATGGGGAACAATTTGGCTCAAAGGAATGGTGAGTTAAGAGCAGGTTAATCTAGGTGGTAATTTAAAATAGCAATTCTGCCAGGCCCTGGGTGCTTTCATATAAGGTGCCACAGTGAATCCTCTTTAAGGTAAATATTACTGCCCTTGTTCTTTGTCTCCCCCTGCCCCCCACACAGGGCAGGCATATTTTAACGAGTTCAATACCTATTCACTGTTCCACATAAGATCCTGTCAAATCCCTCCCCTCCTCTCTCCTGGCCTGTCATCAGCTGCGGGGCTGGCGGGGAGCGTTTTCTAAGGAGCTGCTTCATTCTCTTGTTTGAGTTGCACAGTAAACCCGTGGTAAGGACAGCAAGGTGGTCAGCTCCCTTTCAGACACAGAGTTAAGGAAGAGTTTTCAAAATTTAGATGAAAGACTTGAAGCTGGGTGGGCTCACCACAGGACACCCCAGGTACACAGCCAGTGAGAAGCAGATCTGGGGTTTAACTTGAGGTCAACTAGAGAGTCTCTGACCTGCAATGGCCTTGGAGGCAAGCATGCTAAGCTGCCGAGGGTGTCCAACTTGAAGACATGCTCAGTGTCAGGTTCATGCAAGTGCCAACCCTACATTTGGACAGCTCTGAGGATGGGTGCCTCCTACCATTTTATACTCTATGTGCCTCCCTTGCTTTAGCCTAGTCCTGACCCTGCTCTGGTGTGGAAATGGCCTTGGGACAGTGGTTCTGCCTTAGCATGAACACTTATACAAATCTGAGAGGGAAAAGCTACAAACCATTTATGTTATTATTTTTTAAATTTAGAACATGGTAGTGTTGGTAAATTAGCAGATAAAAGTCTCAAAAATCAGAAGTGAGAATTAACTTCTTTTGTTGCTCAGGAAATGAATCTCTCTTGGGAAATAGAGATACCAAATCAAGCAATGTTGTAACGTGTAACTGAAATTGCCATCTTTTTTGAAAATTTTCCTTCCCTGATCAATGTTTAATTAATGAGCTTGCCTCCTGCTGAAAAGGAATGGTCACAAAGGATAGACAGCACAAAGGGTACACAAATATGCCAGGAAATCACAGAGCAGAACTCAGTTACTGATCATTTAAAATGTTATATTTTTATAAATCAAAAGAAAAGAGTTTTTTTTGTTATTGTTATTTTTTAAGTAGGCTCCACATGCAGTGTGGAGCCCAACATGGGACTTGAACTCATGACCCTAAGGTCAAGTCCTGAGCTGAGATCAAGAGTCAGATGATTAGCTGACTGAGCCACCCAGGCACTGGTAGTTTTATAAATGTAGTTACTTTTTCTTTATAACTTACCTTGTTACCAGAACATACCTATGAGCTCCTTGTTGCGAACATCTAGCGCCATATTCCTCAAGGCAGTTGCCACCGAAGAAACAACTCTATCATTATCCATTCTCAGCAGTTCTACAAGGATGGGGAGCCCTTTTTCTTTGCGGACAGCTGCCCGTATGTATGCTGCAAACTAATGAGTAAAAACAAGCCAACAGTAGTATAAAACACAGTTCAACTCTCAGATGTTACTGTCACCTAAAAAAGATGTTTCCAGAAGATAAACTAATAGATTAAATGTTTTCTTTTCAGAGATTAAATCTGTGGTGTCAGTAAAGAAAAAGCTATAGTTAGAGATAAAGACAGGCAAGGATGACTGATTTAAAAAGAAATCCTGAAGCCTAAAAATCTCAAACCACCATCTGCCATATATTTTTGTGCAGAAAGAGAAGGCAGTGATTGCTTTCTATCTCAGATACATAAACATGATTAAGGAAGGCTCTTGGGTCTTCTCTGCAATTGGCCCCATGCCAGGTCCAGAGGCTATAAATAGGATGGCAGAGATGGTAGCTGATCAGTGCACATGACAGGAGAACCTGTCTCCACCAGTATATTCTTTTCCTGTATTCTCTGCAACAATATTTAGAGTTCAGTAACCTTTCAAAGAGATTGACTGAAAAAAAGCCCTTGCCTCAGACGAAAAGAATTCTCCAGAAACACCGAGCATCATAATTCATACAGACTGGTGAAAAAGTATATTTGTGTGCAAAATGCTTTCTTATGCAAGATTAGTTTGTTGCTTTTTTAAATTCATAGTCAAGAAATTCTTTTTGTGGCTATGAGGCAAGTCTGTTCAGCGAGTCAACGTGTGTACCATTTGAATTGGAAATGAATGCTAGCTAAGTCATCAGGGAAATAAAAAAAAGTAGCATTTGAAAATTGGGTCTTTAATCTTGTTTTGAGTTTTTATTGACATTTTTTACCAATGCATACTGTTTTTCAAAATTTAGGATAATTGAAAAATGTTGCTCATAAAACATCTAATACTTTCCTGCTATGGTCAAGATAGGAGGACAAAGATCGGCCAGTCTTTTGTACTATTTTGAACATTAAAATATTCGGTTGACCACTCAGTTTCTTGAATACCAACAGAATAGATTACTTTAATAATACAAGTAAGAGGAAAAATGCATTTCAAAGATCCTATTAACATTCTTCATATGAAAAAAATACTTCTATTTTCTAAATCAAATGAAATCCATGGTGGAGGGGTGAGGGAAGGAAATGGAATACATGACTCACTCTAGAGTAAAGCACCCAGGCAGCTTTCTCAGCCTCTCTCTGAAATCTCCAAGGACAGAGCCAACACCTTTCTCATCCAGAGACCACCTAGCCTAGCCCAGCCCAGCCCAGCCCAGCCCAGTCCAGAGTGTTTCCCTCTGGGGACACTAGTTTTCATCACTCCCAAGATAGCTTCTGACTTGATAACATCTGTGGCTATGATTATCTTGTTTTCTTAATGAGGCTCTAATATTTTGATTTATTATTTTAGATACTTTTAAAATGATTTTAATATAGTATTTATATTTTAAATGAGCTTGCCATCTAACTTTCATTCACTAAATGACTCAAGAGGGGAAATTAAACACAACTCAAATCTCATCTCTTTCAATTACTGTCTTTTTTATTGTCATCAAATGTATCTCTTGGATTACAAGAAACTGGATGTGAACACTGGGTCACCAACATAAATATTTATAAATACTTATGTGCCACACACTGTCCTAGGTCCTTCACATTTATTATCTCATTTAACTCTCGCAACCACCTCATGAAGTATACCACCTCATGGTATTATCTCCATTTTACAGATGAAGAAATTGAGGATGGAAAGATCCAAGGCCCCTAGCTATTAAGTGGAAGGGCCAGGATTTAAAACCAAGGTGTCTGACTCCAGAGCCAGCACTAGGATGCTGAGCTATTAGCATGTTACTTAAGAGCAACAATAACAAAACGACCATGCTGGCTTAGCACCAGGCCATAAATACTTGTATACATTCATTATAGCAGGTGACTGCATGAAACAAACCACACCTAGCCTGACCAATACTTTTCACTCTCATGGATAATACAGTGGCCAAAATATTCCCCCTTTGGGAGGTGGTGGTGAAGAAAGAAGCCAAAAACAAGCATTATAAAAACTCTACTAAAATACTCGTCAGAAAACTCAGAGGCAACCTACGGAATGGGAGAAGATATTTGCAAATGATGTCTCTGATAAAGGATCAGTATCTAAAATCTATAAACAACTCATCAAACTCAACACCCCAAAAAACAAACAATCCAGTTAAGAATGGGCAGAGGACATGAATAGACATTTTTCCAAAGGAGACATACAAATGGCCAACAGACATATGAAAAGATGCGTAACCTCACTCATCATTAGGGAAATACAAATCAAAACCATGATGAGATACCACCTCACACCTGTCAGAATGGCTAAAATTAACAACACGGGAAACAATAGATATTGGCGAGGATGCGGAGAAAGGGGAACCCTCCTACACTGTTGGTGGGAATGCAAACTGGTGCAGCCACTCTGAACAACAGTATGAAGGTTCCTCAAAAAGTTTAAAATAGAGCTACCCTATGATAGCAATTATACTACTAGGTGTTTACCCAAAGGACATAAAATAGTGACTCAAAGGGGCATATGCACCCCGATATCTATAGCAGCATTATCAACATAGCCAAACTATGAAGAGAGCCCAAATGTCCATCGACTGATGACTAGATTAAAAAGCTGTGGTGTATATATAGATGTGTATCTATACATACATATATACATACACACATATCACAATGGAATATTACTCAGCCATAAGAAGGAGTGAAATCTTACCATTTGCAATGATGTGGATAGAGTTAGAATACATTATGCTAAGTGAAATAAGTCAGTCAGTGAAAGACAAATACCATATGATTTCAGTCACATGTGGAATCAAAAAAAAAACAGGTGAACATTGGGGAAGGATGAAAATAAAGAGAGGTAGGCAAACCATAAGAGACTCTCAACTATAAAGAACAAACTGAGGGTTGCTGGAGGGGAGGTGGAGGGATGGGCTAAATGGGTGAAGGACATTAAGATCAACACCTGTTGGGATGATTACTGGGTGCTGGAGGTGAGTGATGAATCACTAAATTCTACTCCTGAAACCAATATTACACTATGTGTTAACTAAAATTTAAATAAAATCTGGAAACAAAAAAATTACACTTGTCAAGAAATGTTTAGAGGCTGAAAATATTTCAGAAAAGGATTGTCTGGGAAATTGGTAGATGATGTATAGAAAGTTTTGAGAACCTCTGAGAGAGGTAACAGTAGGAAACCACTTTCAGTTTTCATAAAGAAGTTACACATCTTTAAGGAGCCATGGTAACTTTTGCCACATATGTTCTGTAAGCGTGTGGGAGAGGAAGAGGGGTCCCTCTCCCCTGCAAGCGCTGCCCTAGCTCAGTTCTAACTTAGAACTCGGTGCTTAACTCAGTTCAGCACCGAATCCTAGTCTCTACTTTCCTCTTCTTTGAATTCACCTTCTGTACTGTGACAGAAGGGACCCAACAGTATCCACATCTGCATCACCTATCTGCTTGAATCCTTTTAGTGGCCGTTCTGTTTTACAGGTCAAATCCCAACTCTTGATGCTTGGCCGCCAGGCCTATCTCCAATGCCTGCGTCCAACCTGGGCCACGCCTGTGCTGTCCTTGATGCCCAGCACCCATCTTGCAGTCTCCACCATGCTGTCCTTTTCTCACCTCAAGGCCTTTCTTCTCTTGTCCCTTTCTCTGGATCACTGTCTCTACACCCCCAACCTCAGACTCTGCTGTTCATTTTGAAAGATTCCACTGGGGCAGCACCATCTCTCCAGGAAATCTTCTCTACTTCTAGGCTCCCCTCTTTGCCTTTCTCTCACCTGCCAGGCTGGGTTAGATGTCCTTTTTTAAGACACTGTATCAACCTGATTGGTACATTCTTCCTGCTAGCTTTTAGTTTGTACAGGGAGGGCTATGTCACATTCATCTTTTGAGCCTAGAGCCAACTGCTGTCACCCTCTCCCATTTTTGCCCTAATAACTGTGTCCCTTTCACTGTCATTGTTGGTCTGGCTGCACAGATAGAAAGAAGTGGGGACCCCTGGAGGACATCATACCTTCCAGTTTCCGGCAGAGAGGTTCTGGAGAGATCCAGCAGAGCCTTCCAAGGTGGCTGGGTTGGAACTTTCTGCTAGAAGAGTTAGATACGGTTTTACCACTGATGGATGCCACAGCATCTCAACCCCTTTGGGGGACTTGGACAGTCCTGGGATAGGACCAACTCCATCCCACTGAAAGACAAAGAGCACACATGAAATGGAAGCAAATGAACATAATCTCCAATACTTGAAAACATTCCTCTCTGCTGGATTCAGCTACAGTTAGGTAGAAAAACTGTATAATGAGAAAATTTCTTTTCTTGCCAAATATGTGATTTCTTACTCCTAGAAAAATGAAACTTTAGAGTTTCATGTCAAATAAAATGCTAACTTGATCCTCTTGTGGCGTTCTCTTTTTCTTTTTCTTTTTCTTCCCCCAGCAGCTTGACTCTGAGTCCTTGCTGGGAGACTCTTTTCCTAGTAAGTCATCCAGCTCACTCAGCCCCAGCAGCCGGGCCTGCGGGACCTCCAGTTCCAGCCGATAGGACAGGTTCCTCAGGGTGCACACGCAGTTCTCCACAGTCTGCAAATCAACACAGCGTATAATTAAAACCATCGTAGCACATTACTGCAAACGCTTCTGTACTGAGCAGCAGTGAGCTTAAGTAAATGTAGAATCTGAGAAGACTGCTTTTTTACTTATGGGAACCTGAAACAATCTAGGGAAAATGATGATTCTAGAATTTTTGTGGGGTACCCAAATGACAGAGTGCAGAGCTGTCCCTAGTACATCTGAGGATCTGATTTCATGCTGATTAAAATGTGCAAGGCTCTGGAAGAGAAAATGCCCATCGTTTCCACTTCAGGGTTGCTGCAGGGGCACAGAGGCACCTAAGTTGCCAGAACCTCACTCCTTCTTGCCACTAGAAGTCTTCCCCATGACAAGAGGTATAAGCAACCCTATCTCTGGAGAAGGGCCTCCCCCAAGTCTCATCTTTGGCCTTTCCATCCATCTCTGAACTCTCCCCTTCCTCTTTGGAAAGTTCCATGATCTCTTTGTGCCATTCTGCCTTCTGTATGTGGTCTTGCTTCTTAAGGTCTGTATCACACCTCTGACTGGGGACTGTCACTTCATTGAGAGCACCTAAAGCCAAGCTCACCCTTCTCCCAGGAAGCTCTCCTTCCACTTGCTTACTCCTCTCAACTTCATCTACAGATCTTCTGGTTCAATGAGGTTCACACAAAAACCTGGCCATCTCTTTGAACTCTTCCCCTGTCTTCTCCCTGAGCCTACCACTCATCATTCTTTTCTCTCTCAGAGGCACATTTATGACACAAGGCTTACTTATGGCCTCTCATCTAGCCTGTCCTGAAAAGCAAATATCTGGCCTACCTTGGAAATCCTGACACCTTTAGTCCCTCCTTCCTGTTTCCTGCCACCTTTCTCAGCCCCTGTTCCTGGGGCAGATCCTAGGTGGTTGTCACAGCTAAAAAAATGATGAGTAGAAAGCTCTGTGCTGGGGCAAGGATTGGGAAAATAGGAGGGGAACAGAAGGGGCACCTACTGGGAACAAACTAACCAGCATGGCAACAGAGGGAGGGGTGAAAGGGTATGACTGGGGATGTAGAGAAGGGTATCCAAGTGGGTGTGGGGTGGGGGGCTATGGCCTGCACTGGGGCTAGAAAGGCAGAGAGGCTGGTGGGTTATAGTGCCTCAACTAGGAATGTTTATTCAGTAGATACTCAAATACAGATGGATCGGATTCTAGCCATAGGGCACATGACTGGAGGCAACAGCAGCAGGGGCAATCACAGTGACAATTAGCCCAAGAAAACCATAAAGAAAGTTGGGACCCTGCCACCCTATGCTTAGTCCTTGGTCACACGGAGTTATTCAGTTTTCATAGTTTTTAAGGGCTATTTTCTTAAATTGTCATGTCCCTGTTAATTTGTAATTTTAAGAGAGACCCCCCCCCCTTAATCTGGAGTGTAGTGTAATGAGTACGAAAGGCTCAAGAATTCCCGAAAGAACCAGTGGCATGCAAGAGCAGCGTCAGGCAGCTATTGTCACCTGCCATCGCGCCCCTCGCGTGACCAGCCTGCACTGACCTTGCTGTCGTAATCAGATGTGTTCACACATGTGTGGATCACATACAGCAGCGAGTCCACCAGCCCCTCACAGGAGCGCATTTGCTTTCTGGCTTCCTCCCCTGCGGAGCTGAGGTTCCTGAATGGGCAAGACACATGGAGATGAACAACTCACTCCTTAGCCGTGGAGCCTTACCTGACCGTCTGAGAGCCTGGACGATAGACAGCAGCCATGTAGATCCCGTGTGAGGAGACCCTGAGAACTCCCAGTGACTAACCCCTCATTATCCACTCAAGCAGAAGGGAGCAGGGCCATATGAACTCTGTATCCCTCCTATTGACAAACCACTTTTAACCTCCTAAAAATGGTTTTGAGGTCCATCCTCCTCAGTTTCCTCATATGTAAAAAGGGGAGAATAATACTGATCACCTCACAGGGTCGTGTGAGGAAGCAACGCTCCTTATAAAAGAACTAGCAAAGGGCCTGCACTGTCTGTTAACCACGGTTATTTCTAGACATGCTCTGCTCCCCCCCGGGCTACCACGACTGGCAGTCCCTGCCTCTATTATAATGTTTTGCCCGTGGTAGGTGGTCATAAATACTTCCTGAATGAACAGATGAAATGTCATTTCTTGTATATCCATTCATGTTAAATATGGACATTTGCTTATGGTACAATTTTCCTCATTTTTCCCCAAATATAAAAAGCCCTGAAAATTGTTTTAGGTCTCATCCATATTGAAACTTTTTTCTTTTTAAAGATTTTATTTTTAAAATAATCTCTACACCCAGTGTAGGAATGAACTCCCAATCCTGAGATCCAGGGTTGCATGCTGTACCGACTGAGCCAGCCAGGGGCCCCCATACTGAAACTTTTGATACCAGTTTGCCTTCATGAATTGATACCAAATCTTAAGGAATCAATTTTATATCTTATTAATAAGGCCAAGTCTGAGATTTTGTAAAAACTTAGGCCAAATAAGGGGGTTTTGGAATGATTTTTCTTTTCATTTTCATTTTTCTGAGGCCAGATAGTGTCACACATGGTCCCTCCTCTGCTCTTCTCGTGTCATTTCTCAGCAGCACTCAACAGCTGCCGTCTTACATTCTTTCACAAGCCCCCAGCACTCTTTACCTCTTTAGTTTTCCTCCCATCTTGCTGCCTTTTCTTCTCAGTCTCTTTTGCTGGTGGGTCCCTCTGAAGTGCCCAGGACTACCTTGGTCCCTTCTTGTCTTAACTTTACATTCTCATGGGTGTTCTCCTTTTGTCCCTTGGCTTTATGTCAACCTGCAGGCCCAGGCAAGACTCCCAAACATCTACCTTTAGGCTGACCGCTCTCTAAAACTCCAGGCTTCTTTATCCAACTGCTTTCCTGGCATCATCACGTGGGGAGCCAATTAGACATCTCAGATGGACATGGTCAAAACTCTCAACTGCTCATCCCTCCACCCTTTCTTCTTCCTGTGCTCCCAGTTGATCCGGCCAAAGATTTAGGTATTAGCTCTCCCTCCACAAAAATATCCCCTCTTTCCTGTCTTGCTCCAGCACCTGGTCTAGGCCACTGTCGTGGTCTGCCTGGACTGCTGCAACAGGCTCAGCCTCCTATCTCTTCTACTGCTGCCCTTGTTTAGTCTTCACACTGAAGCCAGGATCCAGTCCCACTACTCCCGAGATTAAAACCCTCTGACAGTTTCCCGAGACATCCGGAATAAACTATAAACTCCTTCCTCTGACTTCAAAAATCTTACATAATCTGGTACCACTCTGTGCCTCACCCATTAAGCTCCAGCCTTGAGCCCATTTTTGCCTCCGAGTCATTCCATTACCTGTTCCCTTTGCTAAGAACACGCGTCCTTCTGACCCCACCCCATCCTCCAATGAGCAGCTCCTGGTGGTATTTCCGATCTAGACTTTGTGAGGGGCCACCTGACCATGAAAATAATCTCCTAATGACTCTTACATCACCATGGTACCTACTGTTATTTTCTTGTTTGTTTTCAATAGAATATGGTTCTCTCAAAGCAGGGACCTGTCTTTTTCATCACTGATTTCACACAGGGGGCGTGCACCAAAAATGGTTATAGCCCGGAGCCACTGTGGGAGCTGGACTGCTGTGTCCTGTCTCTGGGAAGCCGGCAGGGTCCAAGAGTGATCATAGCTTCCCTGGATCCAGGAGCAGAGAAAGGATGAGATGTTCCTTCCACAGACCATCGGGAGGTAATATAATCTGCCCTCTGATGCAGGCATCTGAGTTAGGGAGCTGGCCTGTTTCCCAGGATCCTGACTCTTGTCATCCACCCACAGCAAGGCGGCTGACAGTCCCTTGTCATAATAGTGCTGCCTCAGAGCAGCAACCCAAGCTCCCTCCCCATCTTTCAAGCTGTTACAGGGATGCTTAAATGTTAGTGCCCACTGTGTGTCAACCACTACACTAAGCACTTTATATGAGCTGATTCTTCACAAATGTGAGATGGTATTTTAATCCCTATTCTAAAGATGAGGAGACTGAGGCTCAGAGTGGGGCAGGAAGCCAGGCTGTCTCTCAGTGTCACCATGCCACTCTGTCCCAAGGCTTCTGCTTCAAGTTCCCAGAGCACTGCACGCTTGGGACACTGGGTAGAAGCTGAGCTGATGAGTATTAACGGTAAACAATTAAGCACGCCTGTCTACACTTAAAGGAGCCCTCATGAGTTTCACGTGCTAAAGATAATGACTTAAAATAGTATTTGGGCTCATTTTCATTTATTTATAAACTCAAACCCAGTATTTGTTTAAACCACACACCTTTTTTTGCAGCTTTTAAAAAGCAGGAAAGTCTTTAACCATCACATTTTGAATTTAAACAAAAACCAGGCTGCAAACACATTAGCAGTCAGGATGTGATAACCAGGAAAATGCTGTTAAGTAGAAAACACTGGAATTTTGGCAGTAATTTCAGACTGAAAGGGCCCTTTTTACTAATCCACAGAAGAGTCATTTATCAGATAATGTCTTTCAGGCCACTAGTCTGTGCTCATGGTGTTTTCCTCACAGGGTAAGAGTCCAGTGGCCTAAATTTTGAAGCAAACTTAGAAAGGTAGGTAAGTGTTTCTAAGATGAAAAAAATCCTTCTAAAATCAACTCACCCACGACACATGTTATTTAATCAAAGAATTAATTGGAAAGAAGAAATAAAGAATTTACCTCAGGCAACCTGTTGTATTACGTAGAACGAGTGATGTCTGAAATTTAATTTTATGATCATCATCAAAAGAAGAGTTATTCCATCCAGAATGTGGAACGATCACAGTGTTTGTTAAGGTTGAGAGAGCATCTCGAATGATTGTCATCTTTACAGCATCACATGAAGATAAATTCCAAAGAACTCCTAAAAAATGAGATTAAAAAAAATCAAACCATCAGTTAGAGATCCTGCAGGTTCAGGAATAAAACAAACATATTAGCCCTAAGTGATGTGAAGTCAGTCTGTTCCAAATCTAATCTATGGCCTGAATTTGCAACCAGGCAGGGGATGGGCCTCTAATAAACGTTGAGTGAACACATGTGAGCTTCTGGCAGCGTATTACAAAGCGCTAACAGTCCTTCTCTTACGTTTTAGAGCCTATGTGTCTACCAAACAAGATGACTGTGGCTTCTGCAAAGCAAATTAGAGCTACTCGTGGAGGGGGAGGGGCACAATCCAATCAAGGGTCATGAATTTAATGCACCTGTGATTGTCATAAAGCTGTCATGCATCATCCGTTACAATCAATGTTCTGTGTGACAAACCATTTTTAGAATTTCGTACTTGGAAACAATTTCTCTTTTTCAAAAGGCCGACATATTTCTCTGTATCATGCTTCCTTTTTCTGCTTTTGCTCCTGGGAAGCTCAAGCTTAAATATGCTTGCAGTAACATACATAACGTACACTGCAGTTCCGTTTGCTTCGTCTCCCTCATTAATATAAGGTTTAAACACTTTTATTTCCACATTAAGCGTTTTAGTACCATGTGCAAGTTACTGCTATTCTTTTTTGGATACAGGTGAGACTAACAAAACATTAAGTCCCTCATATTGTAATTTGCATCAGGATTGCCCGGACGACAGTCCTTAAACGTAGCTTATTAGAGGGGTATTTAAATTGTAAGCATATCAGAGCATCTTCATTTCTGTGTCAATGATGAGGCGGGTTAAATTATTGTTACAGCACACATATTTTCTAGGAATTATCCTTTTAGAAATTAGAGCAAACTCAAGAGTATACCTACTCTACGTCATTTTCACATTACTGCATTTCCCCAAGGAAAAGGAGGGGCTAGGAGAGGTGGCGGCGCATTTGATGCAGAGGTTCCTTCTGAGCCCCGCACTCCTGGTGGATCCCTGACAAGACGCTTAAAAGCCTGTACAGTGCTTTTAGAATTATCAACACACAGAAACGCTTGAGGCCCTGTGGAGGGGAAGGAGCTGGCAAATCTGCTCATTTCCGTGACAGCGTGTGAGGCTTGTGAACATGACCCATCAAGAGTGTAGGGAGAACTGCTGCTCTAGTGCCCGGTAACAGCAGACTGTCCGCTCAGCCTTTCTGAGGCCTGGAGAAACTGCATCTCTAGAACATTTCCAGAAGTTAAGAGTTACAGTAGTAGGCCAGAATCCTAACCCCTCAAAAGTGCAATATAGAAAAAGATTGGTGTTGCCCAATTATAAAATGTTAAATTGTTTGAAAATATGTAACCCTTCAGTACACAAGGTGACTGTGTTATCTTTTGGTCAGGTGAGATGACTTACTGATCGTAAAGCCAGTCTACTATATAAAAGTCTACTACAGGCTTTCTGTAACCTCAAAAAAATGTTCAAAATTATTCTTGACCACAAAAAAGGGAATGATTCTATTTTTGCTAAGTCTGCAGCATTCAAAGAACTCATACCAAGGCAGCGTGATGATTTGCACTGAGTTACATTATCCCTCTAATCCTGCACTTCACCATGTAACACAAAGAGCTACAGCACTGGGTGTGGATTTAAATAGCCACATCAAATACCAGAGACATTGATTTTTCTCTTCCCCACCTTCTATTTCAAAAAAAGATTATGGAAAGCCTAAACAACCAGTTCTGATCAACCAATATTGGATGAAGAAGGTTCAATTAAACTTAAAAGCTTTAGCTATGGAATGATTAATTTGGCTGATCTATTCAAAGTAAAAAGCACCATTCTTAAGACCAGCTAATAATACCTTTGTATACTCTACCTCACCACAGTAGTAATAAAACAATGTTCTCCCCACTTAGTCTGTCTAGGCCTTCATTTAATGGGTCAGGAAGAATGTTGCTAGAGCAGTAAGTAATGAACTGTAAATGCACCAACTCTCAGATATGGCGAGACTGTTGAGAAAACAGAGAGCCATAGGACTAGCGTCCTTAATAACATGATAACCTCCAGTGGCTACATCCTCATGCAAAGTTTGCTTCAAAAATATTTAGCAGCATACTCCATTATCCCCCGGTTTCTAAAGAGAAAGTTACAAATAAACCATAATTTGGTTTAGGAAGCTTGAGGTTTTTATTTAATTTAAGGCAATTAGCTATTTGTTGTGAGGACTAAGAATATACACATACAAACTAAATCAGAAAATATTAGAGCATTTCATGCATATTATTCTAGAAAAAGCTGTTTCTTCTCTACTGCAGGAAAAAGTACATGCAGTTATGAGTAACCAATAATTGCAATGAAATACTCCCATGAAAGATGAAAGTTCATTTCCCCCACAAAGAATGAATAAAGTAGTTAAAAGACTACTTCACATAAATCCTACACTGCAGAATTTTGAAAGAGCTTGTATTTAAAAATAGCTTATAGCTATTCTAACAACTAACTGATAATTTTATAGTCAAATTAGAAGCTGATCTTACTGATTAATTAAAGTAATAGCACTATTTGAAAAATGTGTTTCTTAACAGACATTAAAAACCAACCAAACAATATTTGGAAAATATTATTTCTCTGGTAGCAGAAATATGTAACAGCTTACACAATTGCTTTCTGTTATGAAAGAAATCTAAAAGCATGAATTTTTACACAACATTCAATTCGTGTCCAGTTTCCTAATTATAAAAAGCCCCTACCCCCCCCCCCAAAATCCAAAAGAACTGGTGTACTTCCGGACATGTTCCTGCATTTTCTTCCACGAGTAAGCCTTATTCTGTCAGTCCTGCTCTTTCACAAGATGTCCATGAGGTAAAAAGAACTACCCAAGCCTTAGTGGGGAGGAGAGTATTAGATCAGAGAACAGAGGATGAGGTCCCACTATTCTGGCACAGAGTGAGCGTCATGACAGATCACTCTCATATCTCTGCTTCAGCTCTGAGATACACGCTCATCCCCTGCCCCCCCGCCCTGCCATCTGTGTGTGCTCCTTGGAACACAATGGATTTGGGATACCCACCCTGCAAATACTCTTGGTTAAGTCGGGATACAAATATTAAGCTTACAGTGAAAATATAAAACCTCAAGGCTTCCGATTGCATATGAAGGTCCAAGTGTGTGTGCATCTTGCAAACTCAGTCTGTGGATAACAAGGCAGGAATGTGGGCTTCTGAAGCTAGGGCCGCTGTCTGTTCTGAGCGTGTGCTTCCATTATTATCCCCCTAGACAATCTTTTGCTGAAACACTCATGATCTAGCAAATACACCTCTCCATTTCTGCTCACTGAAGCTGCCCCTGAAGCTCTCCCCTAACCTCTTAGGGTTTCTTGTTGTTTTTTTTAATCAACCTCTGAGGCTTTCTGTTGGGAAGACAGTAATGTCAAGATTCTATGGCTACTAAATCTGGTCCCAATATGGCCTCCTATGTCCCTGTCCATGAAGGCTATACAGTTCAGGCCTTCCGCATGCATGTTACTAATACCCAAGCATGGCATAGATCTTTGCCGCCCAACAGAGGAACTATGGGCCAGATGTGGCTAGTCCAAATTGAGACAGGCTAGAAACGTCCATATAGTGGAGCATGAAGACTTCATATGAGATGCATGTAAAACCTCATATTAATAATTTTATATTGCTTATAAATTATTTTAGAAGAATTGGGTTAAATAAACTACATTTTTAAAGTAAATAATACCTGTTCCTCTTTCCTTTTTCATGTGGCTACTAGGAAGTTCAGAATTACATGTGCCCTACATTATACGTCTATTGGGAAGTGCTGGGAGAGATACTTGTTCACTTCATGCCAGCATCTAAGCGAGACCTGTAGGTGAGCCCCCTGCTCTCAGAGGCCTTGCCGCTCTCAGAGGCCTTGCCACAAGCAGTTACAACCCACAGCAGCCATCATAAAGCATGCAAGAGCCGGAGGAGCAACAAGCACAGCTCGCATGTCATCTGTGCTAGGCATTCCACACCCATCGTCATGCCAAGCAACAGGTGCTGGGCTTATCACTGGGAGAGCTGGTACTGGCAGGGGTGATTTGCCTGAGGCCACAGAGCTGGGAGGAAACAAGTCAATCTCATCCCAAAGCTCAGTCACTCCCAACAGTATGCTGCTTCTCCTTGGATGTTCTTCTGCACGTAGGAACTTGTCTTGTAGGATTGGGCACCACCACACCTGAGATGGAGTGTGAAGCGCCAAGGCCAGGGAGAAGCATTGGGGTGGAGGGAACCCTTTCAGGTGGGCTGCAGCCTTGGGGGAGATGCAGGAGTTGGGGAGCTATGAGGCTTGGGCTGGCCTAGAAGGGAAGGACAGGGACTGCAGACATGAACAGCAAACTGGAGAGGTGTAGAAGGGAGGGACAGGTTTGATCCCAGGGGTGATGGGGGTGCTCATGGACCAGGAAGGGCAGAGCCTATGTTCCAGGAAGGAGTTTAGGAGGGAATGTGAGGAGGATGAGATGGGAAGGCAAAGAGGAAGGGTGAATGCCTGTGTTGACAGTTTGGGGCCTGATGCAAGGTGAGGGTAGCCTCCAAGCTGAGCCCCAGCTTGGCATCTGTGTGAGGATCTGGAACTGTAATGGGAAGGAGGAAATCAAGGGGCAGCAGGAAGAGATCACTACAGTGAAAAATGCCTACCATTTGTGGCTTCAGGCAAATCACTCAAGCTTTCCACCAGGACTGGAATGCTGTGAACAAATTATAAAACGAATGGAACTGAAATAATGAGAAAGCAATTATTATGAGAGTGGAACAGAAGTACTGTCTTTAATCATAGAAAAGTCTTTCTTTCTCTGGCTAAATGCTGAGGACACAATACTCCTGGTGGTGTCTAATCGCTCCCAGGGTTCCTCTGATGCTCCCATCTCAGCAGGGTTGGCTGAACTGTGTGCAGTGACTCCTGGTAGAACATGTCGTCATGGATTCTCATGGCTTCCTTCTTCCTGCCCTGCTGCCAGGCTAGGCCTGCTTGCTGTCCTCCCTGCAGGCTGGCACAACTGCCCTGAGGGCTGGGTTCCACAGGGAGGCCTGGCCTTGGATGCCTGCATGCTCCCTGCGGTTTCCCGCACACAGCTATGGCCTACTCCCTGTCAGGCATGGAAAAGTTCCGTTGGGCCCAGCTATGAGCATAGTGGTCACCACATCTGGTTTCAGCAGCAAGAGTGAGAAGGCGCTTCAGTGATGTGGAAGGAATCTTCCCTGGAGGGGGCAGTGTGGAGCCCATGGCCTGGGCTAGCAGCAGAGGCTGCACACAGTGGGGCTCTAGACTACATATTCAATCTGAAGGAGATTGCTCCTGCTGTTTAAGTTTTCCCCTGCTGAAGGACACGAGTAATAGATCTTTAGAATCTTTAAAGAACAGAAGGGTTAGCCCGTGTTTCTGTGATTTTTCAGATACAAAGGTAGATCACAGCATCTTTGAAAAGATCTGTCAATTTCTAGAGATCCATTTACAGACTCACATTTACATTTTAACATACTCTTATTTCAGGTCATTTTGCAACTTCATGGGTGGGTTGAAAGGATTAACTACATAATGTAGTTATGGAGTCCTCCAGACCCTGGAAAGGCATTTCTGCTGAAAATAAATCAGCAATTCAGAATTGCTGACTGTAAGGGATGTAAATGCCCGTAAGGGATGTAAAAGATGGCTCTTTCCGTCGGGGGAGTTTGTAAAAGCGAATGGGGTCACACACAGGGAAATACTCCTGAGAGAATCACAGTGATGCCGAGCTGGCAGGGAGGGCAGCGACCTGGCCACCCTGGTTGTTCTTCAGGTTACTTCAGCCTCTGGCACAGAATTAGGTCATTTACTACCCTAGAGATGTACCTGAGAAAAAGTCACTGAAGTTACGTGTTCCATAGCTAACTTTGAAGGGTTCCAGGAATGTGCTTCTTCATGGGCACAAAATCGCCGACCTAGCTGTCTGGCGCCAGCAGAAGCCTAGAGGCAAATGTACCTCCAGTACTAAGCCATGAGAAGTTCTACAGACTCAGAAACTGCGAAGTACTCGAGAGACCTGGCTGGCATCTCTTGGGCGTCTTCTTTTTAGATTTTTGTCATATGCCTTCATCTTTCTCAGATATACTGGCAGTCTGATCTCCCGAGGGAGTGTGTCACTGTGGGGCCTCTCTTGTGCTTAGAAATTCTGTTTTGACCAACAGCTGACCACCTGGGTTCTGTAGGGACCTCTGAGACCCCCCCCCCCACTTGACTGCCTCATTTTCCTTGGCATTTAGAAGCCTACACATAAAATAGGAAGGTTATATTCTACTTACAAGGTTGAATCTTTTCATACTTAAATCTGTCATACTATAAATCTTGAAATATTCACAAGACTAAAATCACATTTCATGTTTTCTAAGCAACCTGACACTCTCTGATTATACCCACTCAGTGGTTTGATGTGACCGTGCTAGTGGCCAAATTCAAACACATTTCTCTACATTCTCAGGCGAAAGTAAAGTAAAAGTAAAGGTAAGTAAAAGGTGTTTTTTCCTTTCCTTTTTGGTGGTAATGTGAAAGAATTAAGGGAGATGACACTTGAAAATGGGCTGGTACACCCCCAGATTCTGCCCCTGCTCAGCGCTTTTCAGTGGCCCAGAGAAGGGACAGGGAGGAGGCAGAGGAAGAGGCAGGGAAGGACATGCTCCGGCCTACATGCCAAGAACCCAGCCATGACTCAATCGTTCTGGACCCCAGTTTCTCATCTGCAATATAGGGGGGAAGAATAGAAGATTTCTTTAAGGCCCTTTCCAGTTCAAAGTTCTATGACTCTGCATCAGGAGCTGTCCCATTTATAAGACACCATTTTGTCTTGTTACCAATTAAACTTCTTTGTCATTTTATTTATTACCAATTTTTATGGTTTGAAATGTTCAGTAAATAAGAAAGCACAGGATTCTGTTGTTCCTATTTTATAAAGTGGGGCAAGTAGTTAAGGATCCCACTGACGTTGGCTGGGAATTGGAAAGAGGTAGTGCTGGATTTCTGGAAATTCCCCATGTAACACCTGCTGGCTCTAGTGGTCCCTGAAAAGCAGGAGAGAAATAGGCTAACTCCTCTCTGGACCAAAGAAGAAATGACTTTTTTGAAGGCATAATAATTAGACCAAGGGGACATGTTTAGTAAATTATTTCATCCCGTAATGGCACTTAACAGTCCAAATGGCTGAATGCATGTCCACTAAGCTCCTGCTCTTTATAGAACATCCTACTGTTTGCTCAACTTTAGCCTGGCCCATCTACCCTTCCTTAGTGCAGGGCTATCATTTTCCTCTTAATTTATTACCTAATTAGAAACATGGCGCTAATGATCGGTAAGGGAGTAAACCTAATTTCATGTTCTGCATAGTTTCTGAAATCCACTGCTAGCATCCAAAAATTTTTAAATAAACAGTGTGGAAATATTTTACTTAGCCATATGGATGAATAATCACTTGCTAAATTGGAAAGAATGTGAATATAGCAGTCATTTAAACAAACTCAATTATTATTCAAGAACAAAGGCTACTTTTTGATATTTAACACTAGTGTTAATAGGGATAATAGAAGTGTGGTAGTTTTAGGACATCTGGTATGTTAAAACATAGGCCTCTGGATTCTGTGCACTATCAGTTTCGATAGCTTCTAAAAAGTGATGCTTTTAGGATGCTCAATAACTCGAAACTCATATTTCCTGGCTTAGAAACACTATTTAATTATCTTGAGCAAATGAGTTCCACATATCTTTTCTAGTGACAAGATGTTCCCACTTTCCACCCATAGTGTGTGGCCTAGAAGACATTCATTTTATAACCCGACTGGGAACAACCATACTTCATGCAGCTTTCAAGTTTAAGCACAATAAAGGCAAAAATTGTCTTTGTGATTATATATATATTTAAAAAACAAAACAAAACAACCCAAAACCAAAAGACCCACTCCAAGCACCCATATAGATTAGCAATTACTAAAAAAAAAGCTCATCAGGTTTCAACCTGGAAAATATTCAACACAATTAAAAAAACACAAGAATCCTGTTACATTATTAGAGGACCATTTTAATTAACAATGACAGCCATACTGTCTTGAGAAAATACACCTCGGAAAAAGCATTTTTCCTTGCCAATAAAGATGTGGTCCAAAATGCAGGTGCTGGGCATTTATTACATTCCAAGCAAAGGTGAGGCATCTTTTTAAAATAACAGCTAAAATACAGCTAAAATTTCTTCATTTACATACATTAAAATGCCAAACTGAAACAAAGGGGACCAGAAAAAAAACATGTCTTTGGATTAATAACTAGGTGGAATTACTTACTACTAAGAATAAAATACCCAATTAGTTTCAAAGGGGATAGTAATTTTCAGAAAACACAATATTTTGAACATACAGCAGTTCATTGTGCTTTAACAATGCACGATCCTAAACTGACTATAACCCCAACTAAGGAACTCTTAAACCACACCTGTGAAGGGCAAGCATTGTTAAGGCTGGCCAGGGCCAGAGTGATTTGTGGACACACTGCAGAATATTGACGTTTGGAAGAATAACGTTCTGTTTTCAAAGAAGATTTCACAGGAGATGGGCAGCTCATATGGCCTGCCAAGTGATGTGGTCACATAGCGCCCAGCTGCCCATGTTTGGAGCAGACATGCTTTAATGAGAATGGTCTGGAGTGAGACACACTTTCCGGGTTAGGAGAGATCTGGGATGCTGGATTTAGGGCCTACTGGTCTTCTCTGCTAGGGCTGTTCCTAGCTCAGATGAGCTCCTGAGGGCCCACCTTTCTTGCCTTCTCAAGCCATACTTAATGTCTTCTTGTTGCTCTTTGGATAACATGCTACTCAGTCTTAACCCCACAGAGTGGTGGGTTCTCTGTCCCTTTGGGCCCAAGCCCATCATGGGTAGCTACTTTACTTGGAAGCTGTGCAAGGGATACATGCATTGGATAGCTGAAGGGACAGAATTTATTTTGAGGTCCCCTCCAACCCTGTGATTCTGTGGTTCAAAGATGGCTTATGAGTATTTCACTTGAGGAAAGAGTTAATGAAAGAGTGCAAGGGTGTCTTGATATTGTCATGCTCTCAAACACTTCAGGGACTACTTATTTTTTTTAAAATTACCTAACAGCATTTAAAGGTGGTACCACTAAATTCTGGAACTGAAAAATGTGAACATATAATTTTTCTTGTCTTCATAAATCTTGGGTCTATAAATACATGCGTGCATGCAACACACACACACACACACACACACACACATAACTATCCTAGATTTATATTTATACTTTGTAGTTTCATATTAGCTGGATAATGTTTATATACAAATCAAACTCAGGCTGATATTTAGCATTTTGGAGCTGGAAATTCACTTCTGAAGTCCTCTGGTCCAACTCCTTTATATATAGTCAACTGAGTCAAGTGTTCACAAACTGGCCTCTCCCATTCCAAAGCAAAGACAACTTTTGAAGAGAATCTTTTGTAAGCAATCAGCTCTTCTATCAGTATAAATTATGAGGAGTAAAAGTACAGAGTTTAAAGGCAATTCCTAATTTTCCCTCTCCTACAGTATGGACAAAAAATA
The DNA here is from genome assembly GCF_922984935.1 of Meles meles. Classification (NCBI taxonomy): domain Eukaryota; kingdom Metazoa; phylum Chordata; class Mammalia; order Carnivora; family Mustelidae; genus Meles; species Meles meles. The sequence continues at coordinate 56,522,536 of NC_060074.1, read as the reverse complement.
TTTCTTAAAGCCTAAAGCCAACTGGCAGTTGTTTAAAAAAAAAAAAAAAATTCAGAGGTTGTTGCTAGTTTTACATTGAAATCAATATAATCTACTGGTGAAATAGACCTTTTTGAATTAATAAACACTCATATCCTCCTTTCAAGGCTAGGGCCCATGTATGAAAACATCTTGTGTTCTCAGCAGCTAATACTGCACCCACACAGAAATAGTGGAACATGGAGGGAAGCCTAAAGTAGTACTTAGAGCTAGAGTACGCGCCAGGTGAATTAGTATCTAAAAGCTCTTAGTAGTAAAGTCTGGCTCTCTACTTCAAACAAATCGGATTTACTCTCAAATGAAAAAGAAATCACCAAACTTTCATGTACTTGCTTCTTGTTTATCACTAAATCCTACAAATTCCTTGAGCTTGGCTCAGGATAGGTACTGTAACCATTTCACCCAAGGATAAAGCCTCAGAAACAAAAACCCAGCAAATACTTATTCCTCCTGTGACAAATTATGACAGAAGAGAAAAAAATCTGTGTATTTGTCGTGACTAGTTAATCAAAAGAGAACCAAATCTTGTGCTTCTAACATCAGGATATCCGCGGATCACCACTGATCTCGCAGGGAGTCCACATAGGTCAGTCTGCCGGCTCACTGGCTGCCCAGGTATTACAGGGAGAAAGTATCTAGATAAGTTCCCAGGAAGGTCGAAGTGATGGAGAAGAAAGCACTCATATGCTTCAAACACGCTGCCTCCTCTAAACCTCCCTAACAGAGAACTTAATGCTAATTTTGGGGCATAATCACAGTGATTGTGTTGACTTCTAGAATGGTTATGTCTATATTCTTCCTTTCCCTTAATTCTATTTAGTTTGTCTTAATTTTCATTTTATACACATATGCCATACACATGTAAGTGTAAATAATTTATTTTTTGGTGTGAGAGGGTTTGATGCACCCAAAACATTTGAAAAAGAAAACGTACCAATAAATCAATATGTAATTTAGATGTGTTGAAACAATAATATTCAAACTACATTAACGCAGGCAGTCCATTCCAGAATTTAGGATTATACATAAAGTGTATTCTACTTTTATTATGTAAATTTCATACCAATATTATTGGGAGCACAGGGTACTGTGTTTTACACATTTTAATACCTTATAAGAAAGTTGATCCCCCTTAAATATTAGATTCATGATGGTTTGCTACCTTCCCAAGTGTTACTGAGTTACATCTGACAGAACCTATAGCTCTAATTTCATAGTGGAAGCAAGTGGAGAATGGGATTCATTTTTTTAAAAAACATTGTTAGAAAATTTTAAATTAAGTATCTCGAGCATGAACAATAGCATTGCAAATATAAAACACCCAGGTAACTACTATCTAGTTTTGTTAAATAATATTTTGTCTTATTTGTTTCAGGTTTTTCTTTTTAAAGAAACAGAGCTGGATGATACCCCTCAACCCCATTTTCTCTACCTGCAACCCCTAGAGGCAGCTACTATCCTTAACCTAGCTTCTGTCCTTCCAGTGAAAAATTTTAACTGTACTGCATGTGTATATACCAAAAACTAATGTATAGACTCAACATGCATATTAGAGACTTTACACCAACAGTATCATGCTGTGTGTATCATTCTGCCAGTGTTTCTGGGTGTTTATCTGTGTTGCCACAGATAGCTCAAATGCATGTTTTAACCCTTGTCTGTAGTTTTGCTGTGAATGTGCTGTCCTTTATTGAACAATTTTCCTATCAGCGAATACTCAGCATTTCCCCCTCTCTATTATAAATAATGCTGTCATTAATTTGCCTTGCTGTACAACTGTTCTTTCGTCTGGACCTCAAGAACCTTTGAACCCAGCTGACAGTGCTGCAACACTCCAGTCTCTCAAGACAAAGCTTCCTCCTGTTCTCTCACTCCCCACCCTGGACCACCATGCCCTCGCGGTGAAATGTCTCTCTCACTGTTCCCTCTTCAACTGGCCACCCCTTCTTTCTATCACCGATGCAGTTCAAGGATTACCTCCAGGCTACAGCCCTCCCAGATGTCAGGTGCATCTACTTCAAATCAATCCCGCACTGTGGGTCTGCTGGAAGAACACACTTAAAGGCCCCAACCGGCCATGCCATGCCCTATAGTCACCTCCAATCATCTCCTACTGAGAACCCCCAACTTCCTCCCAGTGCCACCATACTCGTCTAGACAGTTTGCAACATTTCCTTCAGGACAAGATCACATTGTTTACCCACCTGTAACAAGCTCCCTTACTTCTGCATCAATAGATTTTCTCAACAGTCGCAACAAGGCAGGTATCCCACCAACATTCTTCATTGCTATTTTATTTTCATCTGTAGACTTGCCAAAAACAAGGTTTCGGAGGGCACCACAAGCATTCTTCTGAACTTCCAAAACTCTGTGGTCCAAAAGGTCAACCAGATGCTTGATTCCCCCTAACTTACACACCTAGAATGAAAAATACCAGGTACCAGGACTAAGTGACATATGATTAATCAGTGATCAAACAAAGTATGTTATGGAAAGATTACGGGAAATGGACAACTCCAGATCATTTCAAAAGGTTGCTTTTCATTCTAAGTAACACATCTTTTATAAACATTAAGGACACTCTCCAAGATGAAGCTGTTTTTCTAGGTTTGGCTTAAAGAAAGGAATGGAGAACTAGGTGTATTAATGGCCATGTGTAGCTAGGACAATCCTACTCCAACCTCCTAAACACACAGAGGGATTATGCATACACTTCTGAGGGCAATGAGCAAATACACAAACATAACAAAGTTGTTGAATAGGATCTGAGGTAACATATAGGAAAGGATTTTTGACTGAAGTCACTTGGTTTACACAATGCTTTCTCTAGACTACGCTCCCTAATCTTCCATTTTATAATTAATTAGTACATTACATAAATATTTCTGGGCTCTATTTCCTTTATCCACCTTTAGCTCAGTAACTGGTATGTTGTTTTGCATAGTTGGTTGATGAAAAACACTTAGGTTCCATATGCCAGTGCAGGGGGAAAATGCTAAGATGTTAAAAGAAAGAATCTGTATGTCATAGGACACTAGTTGATAACCAATGACTCACTGTATTTCTATAAATGCCAAAAAACTTTAAAATCTCAAATAAAATACGCACATAGGCTCAGTATTAGAAATGGTTATAAATTCTCTGTAATGACTTAATTGTATGTTGGAACAGATCTTGACCAGAACCTCGCCAAGTACATGAGCTCACTAGTTTCACACATAATTTTCATCTAGTAGATTTTTGGAAACTACTCTAAAAATGCAGGTTAAGTTGATTTTTGCTTTATGTTTTGTAAATAAGCTAATGGTGGACACATGATTTGAAAATGCTAACAGCACTCCAAGAGTATAGTATACTCATCCTGGTTTCTCCTGAAATACTGCAGTGCATGGCGAAGAAGTAACAGGGTAGCTGATACCAAAATATCCCTTGGAAAGGGCCTCTGAACTGCATCTGGTCATTTCTAAAGCACACAAGCATGTGACTGCTCCACGGAAGGGGGGCCTGCCTGGCGCGGGGGCTGTACCTCCATTTTCACTTTGTTGTCGCCGAAGCACAGGTGCTGCAGATAGGCGGCCGCATTCGCCTGCACTGACGGGAACTGGTGCTGCAGCATGTGGATGACTTCGGGCAACTCGGGGTCACGCCAGGCAAACTCCCTGTGCAAGAAAAACACGGCTTCAAAAAAGGAAGGACCATGCCTTAACGAGGCACTCGAGGAAGCACTTGTCAGGAGAAAAAAAGCTTGGCTGAGGCCAGAACTGGAAGTTACAGGACTCCTAAAATAGAAGTGTAAGTAACCCTCCCCCCCTCACCCCGATCAACACGTGCGGAGGCCCAGATGCTTCTGACCTTAAAGAAATCATGATAAATGGATGCACAGAAAGAGATTCAAGAGAACAAAGGAAGTTCTTAATATGAGAAACTTCTCCATTCTCCTTTTCCTCTGCGATTCTAATTTTATGCCTTTCTTCCTGTGTCAGAAATTTGCCGGTGCGAGGCTCAGGTGAACAGGCGCTCTTTAGTCAGGTGAGAAGTCGTGCCTGAGCAGAGAGAGAGAAAGGCTGGTGGGAACAGGGCAGGTCTGGTGTCAGCCTGGAATCTGCAAATAACATGCACCCGAGGGTTCTTTTTTCTTTTTTTTTTAAGATTTTAAATTTTATTTATTTGACAGAGAGAGAGAGCGATCACAAGTAGGCAGAGAGGCAGGCAGAGTGGGAGGGGGGAAGCAGGCTCCCTGCTGAGCAGAAAGCCCCATGTGGGGCTCGATCCCAGGACCCTGATATCACGACCTGAGCCGAAGGCAGAGGCTTAACCACTGAGCCACCCAGGCGCCCTGCACCTGAGGGTTCTTAAGAAACTTAATATTTATGTTGCTCTTGATTCTAAGATAGAAGCATAGAAAATTATTTTAAAGATTTAATCAATAATTCTATACCCAGAAAAAAAATACTGTTGACATTTCCTGCTGGTCTTTTTTTTTTTTTCTTTCTATCATGTGTGCAAATGTGCGTGTGGGTCTACAGAACTTTTTTCAATAATTAATTTCTGAATAATTGAAATATTTTTATTGAAATATTTAACTGAAATATATAATTGAAATAATTTTTGAATAATTGAAAATTTTAATAATTTAAAATTAATTAATTTTCAATAATTTTTCAATAATTAAATAGCACTTAGTTCATGAGTACTTATTCTGGGCACTTTATGTGTATTAATTCATTGATTCTTATTGTAACCACTTAGCTATGGAGGTTGAGACAGAGAGGCTAAGCAACTTGTCTTAAGTTACTCAACTTGTCAACAGCACAGAAATCTGCTTTTAGAGTTTGTGTTAGCAACCCTTATGCTACCCCAACTTCTTGTATAACGAGTATACAATCATACTAAGCTCATATACTCTTATACTCTGCCTTTTCAGGTAATATCACGTTGTTAGAATTTTCCAATGTCAGTGGACTGGCTCACTGTTTGGGATCCTTGTTAAATATGAATATATGCTTATATCATATGAAGACCAACTTCTTAGAAATGGTTCACAAAACAAAAAATTTGCAGACTTTGACTACAGAATGAACTATAACCAAAAAATGGATACTGAATAAACATTAAACCTTTAAATTAGCAACCCAGTGATACTTCTATTGTGCAGTTTATAAAGGCCTAGAGTCTCTCTTGGTCTGGGAAGGCTCCATGCATTCACTTGCTTGTCTACTGCAAAGGGGTAATCCACCCCTGCACAAACAGACATACCCATTCTTTTTTTTTTTTTTTTTTTTAAAGATTTTATTTATTTATTTGACGGAGAGAGACCACAAGCAGGCAGAGAGAGAGAGAGAGGGAAGCAGGCTCCCCGCTGAGCAGAGAGCCCGATGCGGGACTCGATCCCAGGACCCTGAGATCATGACCTGAGCCGAAGGCAGCGGCCTAGCCCACTGAGCCACCCAGGTGCCCCAGACATACCCATTCTAATGAACAGTGCATTCTTTCTGTGCTGCAGGTGCCATAGCAGGCGCTAGAAAGATACAAGCATTCGTTTCAGATACAGAGTCTTATATGCCCAACTAAAAATTTAGTCTTAATATCAGTAACAGGAGTTATTATTTATTGATGGTTATTATTTATTGATGGCATAAAGTTTATATGCATTACCTCATTTACCTTGACTTGTCCCATGAGGTAGGCACTATTAAATAATATTTAATAGAGACAAGGAACTGGGATTAGTAATTAAGTGAAGCGAGTGGGTGAAACCCAGGTAGTCTATATGTTTCCCCTACACATAAGCAACAGAAGGCAGAGGTTTTGAGGCAGAAGAGTGAGAGAAGGCAACATTTAAAAGGTCACATTTAGAAGGAAGATAACTCTGGTGGCCAAGTAGAGAATGTACTAGAATCAGAAAATACAAACCTGAAAATACTGGGGACAAGAAGACTATCCACTATTTGCTCAAAACAAAATAGAGCCATTCTTGACTTCTCTTTCCTAAATCCTTCTTATCCAACCTATCAGCAAGCTTTGTTGACTATCTCTATAATATTTCGTATAAACCCAACCCACCCATTCTCTCCATCTTAAATGGCCCATCTAACTGTCTTCTATATGCTCTCTCTGCTTCAAACAACACCCCCACCCCCAAGCCATCTACTCTTTGCACAGCAGCCAGATCATTTTCAGAAAAGTGAAGCAAGGGTGAGATGGAGATTTCTGGTTTGAGGGACAGATTGGGTGAGAATATCATTAATAAACAAGAAGAATACCACAAATGCCAAGAGAGGCAGGCTAACACAGAATTTGGAGTTAGATTGCCCATGTTCAAGTTCCAGGTCTTTTATTTACTTTGTGATTTTGAAAACTACTTAATTATTTGGAGTGTTATTTTCCTTACCTGTGTAACAGGAACAATAAAACTATCATCTCTACCTTCCTCTTAGGTTGGCTGTGATGATTAAATTGTGATGATGTATATTAGAATATTTTATATACTTTGAAATAATATTGATGGATGTTTTATTAATATTCATCAGCCCTAAAAAAGAAACTATTCTAAATAGGGTCATTCGCTATTATAAATAAATTCCCTTCTATGCACTGTTAACTATGTTAACTATTTCTGGTCAAAATCTGTCTAAAGCCTATTTTGTAAAACTATGCTGTAACTGTTAACAGAGTGCAAGGAGTGTGACTTCATCTTTCCTTGATGACTCACAGTCATTAAACGATTACACATTTTTCTTCTCTTTAAATGGCATAGATGTGGTCAAGACTTCCTGGTATCCTTGGGTAGTATGAGGGCCAGACAATACAAAAGGTGGGCTCCAGCTGGAGATGGGCAATTAGGCTTGGCTGACATCAATTCCAACCCTGGTTTTCAGCAGAAATTTACCCTGGAAAGACTGCTATCAATTCATGGGCTGGCTGGATGGCAGGCTTTGCATCATTAAAACCTAAGCCCAGCACGTGCGGTGATGAGCACTGGGTGTTATATGCAACTAATGAATCATTGAACACTACAGCAAAAACTAATGATGTACTATATGCTGGCTAACTGAACATTAAAAAAAAATTAATTAAAAAACAAAAAGACAACAAAAATATCCCACCTAAGCCAAGACTTCTGTTTTCAGCCATGATAGAGTAACTGGTACTGCACTTTGCCCTTCCACTAAATGTAGGAAGGAACTGTTTTTAGGTCCTGGACAATGGGTGACACAAAAATTTAATTCTTGAGAAAAGGGAATCACCACAGCAGCCCCATATTCCCTGGCTTTCTGCCCGAGGACATTTTTTTGAATCATGACACAGGAAGCTGAGTCCATGAAATAAAGCAATGGACTTAACGAATTGACAGGGAGAGACTAGAATTTGGGGATGCCAAAGTGGTTCAGATTTGTGGGGCAGGGTACAGGAGAGGAGGGAATAATGCAGAGGAGATTCTCTGGGCCTACAGGAGGGTTACTCACAAGTCTTTAGTTGAGTGCTGGGCTGTACATGTCCATGACACATGTACAGGTTGGTGGAGTAGCTGTTGGAGGACAGAGCCGAGCATATGCCATGTGATGCTGGACCTCCAGCCCAGTCAGAGCAAACCTCATGGAGCACTCCAAGATTTAGTCTCCACAAAGAACTATGCCACAGAGTAGAAGAATACACTTGGAGTAAAACAAACCTGGAACGGACCCATCCTAGAAGAACAAAACCAGTCTTGACAGGATCAAAAGCATCTGTCAGTAATCTACTTATCTGCTGCAACCAAACTCAGAACCCTAATAGGAGACAACAGAATCCAGAGTCCCTACAATGTTATCATGCACCAATAATTAGCAAATGATTTAAAACTTCTCCACATAAAAGGAAAATAGGAGAGGCACCTGGGGGCTCAGTGGGTTAAAGCCTCTGCCTTTGGCTTGGGTTGTGATCCCGGGGTCCTGGATCGAGCCCCACATCAGGCTCTCTGCCTGCCAGGGAACCTGCTTCCTCCCCTCTCTCTGCCTGCCTCTCTGACTACTTGTAATCTCTCTCTGTCAAATAAATAAATAAAATCTTAAAAAAAATAGGAAAATGTAACCCACAAAGATGTAAAAACAAAAGAAAACAAAACACCCAAATAACAGAAACAGACCCAGAGAAAACCCAGATGTTGGAATTATCAGAGGAGGACTCTAATGGTCATTATAGATGTGCTCAAAAAACAAAAAACAAAACCCAACAAAACAATACCAAAAAAAAAAAAAAAAAAAAAAAGGAAAACATACATGTAGGGAATGAACAGATGAATGTCTTCTGACACATGGAAACTATAAAAAAAAACCAACCAAATTCAAATATCTGAAATAAAAAATTCACTACATGGGCTTAAGCACAGATTGTGGAGACTATAGAAGAAAAGACAGTAAATTATGAAGACAGATCAATAAAAAATACCAATATGAAGAATATAGAGAAAAAAGACTTTAAAATATAAACAGAGCCTTAGTAACCTATAGGATAATGTCAGCTTATTCCAGGGGAGAATGACTTTGGGGCAGAAAAAGCAATAATGGTTAAAGATGTTCCAGTTTTGGTAAAAATTATCAACCTACATTCAAAAAAATCTCAGTGAAACCCAAGCAGGTTAAATGTAAAAAAAAAAAAACAACCCACATAACTAGGCCTGTCAGAGTAAAATTGCTGAAAGTCAAAGATAAAGAGAAAGACAGCCAATGAGAAGGTATATTACATAGTAACCTCAGGTTTCCATCTCAACCCATTTCCCTCAGCCTAACCCTTCCTTTAGCCTTTCTTGTTGTGTGACTGCCAACAACAAATTCTCTTAGCTTTAATTTATCTGAAAATGTTTTTTTTAATTCATTTTTAAAGGATATTTTTACTAGATATAAATTTCAGGATTGACAGGTGTGGGTTTTCCCTTTCAGTTCTTTAAAAAATGCCATTCATTGTCTTCAGACCTCCATCAGTTCCTGATGAGAAATCATCATTCTTACTATGTAATATACCTTCTCATTGGCTGTCTTTCTCTTTATCTTTGACTTTCAGCAATTTTACTCTGACAGGCCTAGTTATGTGGGTTGTTTTTTTTTTTTTACATTTAACCTGCTTGGAGAGAGAACTATACGTGGTAAATATGAAGTAAATATCAAGATCACTATTTCTTACTTCTCTTAATTTCCTTAAAAGAGAATTGAATATTTAGAGCAAAAAATAATAAGGCTATGAGTATTATTATGGACGTAGATGTAAAATATTTGACAATATAAAGGTCAAAGGGACAGTGAATGGAATTATTTTCCACAGATCAGGCCCTGCTCAAAAGAAACCACCATGAATGCTATTATTCTTTATGTCACTATCACTTTCCATAGGAAGTACTTTGGTTACTCCTTCTAGATGTGTCACTTATACTACTAATCAATTTTGCTTCTATCCTAGACAACACAGATTTCCACTTATATAGAAAACATCAATAACTCCTTTAGTCTTATAAGAAATTTTCAGGTTAATTATAATGCAGCATTAATGGTAAAGAACATGGGCTTAGAAATGACTAAAGATATTACTTCAAGTTTGCTATTTTCAAAACTAAAAATTAAAAGCTGTCATGAGCTTTTTTGGTTTGAATATTTAAATTTCAGATTCACCTGGATTCTAGTTTCATCTAGTATAAACACAATTATTATAAAATAATCATTTATTCATCTTACCAAATGCATTATCAGTGAAGTTTCACACAATCAAAGCTAGCCATAACAGTTTTATGCATTAGACTACAAAATTATCATACTATGAATAACTGAAGTATATTATCATACACAAAATCCTTATTTATAGTGAATCAACTTATATCAGAGGTCAAAACTAAAGTCTTCAGGGACACATATTAAACTCAGAACTCTAATCACACTTCACTGTCCTTCTGGATAGCTATTCTTTTCTCTGTAGGTTCAGCTGACGTATGGTCTAAATTGCCTATAATTTAAAACACTTTTGGGAATTTTTGCATCTATTAGGGTCCCTAAGTATTTTGTCATTTTGAGGGTTTAAAAAATGAAATCATACAAAGGTATTTTTGACTTAATTATATTGGAGGTACTATAAGACAAATTATTTAAAAACCCTTAAAACGGCAAGAACACGGACTAGCAGAACCAAATGAATGTATGAACTATAAAGAACTTTAGGAAAAAGAGTGATCAGGTGGAACAGTTTTAGTGAAGCAGTGGGTTTCCCATTCAACTCAAAAGTACTTTTATTTTGTTTTAATGAGCAAAATCTCACTCATGTATTTAATTCACAAATTAGAATTATTAGAATAAGTTGGTAGGTTGCTGAAAATGAATTGATAATTATAACAATTTTCCAGTAAAACAACAATTTGTAGGCAGAGTGAATGAAATCTTGCTAATATATGCCTTCATATAATACTCAAGCTGCTTAAAATTTAGCAATAATTCCACTCTTTCAGAAATTAAAATTCTCTTTCAGTTTCTAAATATCTTTTTTATTTCCTGAATATTTTAAATGGCTCTCATTACAGATGAGGCTATTTTTCAAAATCAATCAAGTACCAAATGACTCATACTTATCTTAATAAACAGGCTTTCTACATGGCCAAATAAAATTAAAAGGAGGAAACATGTACCACTGGCCATTTTTTGCTTTTAAAATATAAGAATTTCTTGTCAACTATTTTCTCCTAAATGGCAGAAGTTAATAGTTAATAAAAACACAACACAGCATTGACTAGTACGATTCAAAATGTACGCAACACTGGTCTTTTCCAGTTTAAAACACCATACGTGGGGCGCCTGGGTGGCTCAGTGGGTTAAGCCTCTGCCTTCGGCTGGGGTCATGATCTCAGGGTCCTGGGATCCAGCCCCGCTTCGTGCTCTCTGCTCAGCAGGGAGCCTGCGTCTCCCCACCCCGCCTGCCTCTCTGCCTACTTGTGATCTGTCAAATAAATAAATAAAAATTTAAAAAAAAACCCAAAAACAAAAAACAACAAAAAAACACCATACGTTTTTTTCTGAAGCCCTCATCTAACAAGTCAGGATAAAGGAAAAGGGGTAAAATGATCCTTTAAAATCTTTCATATAATTCGGACCAAGAGGTTATCCCAGGGAGTTGTCTCGCTGAAGTATGTCAGTGATGAATGCTGCAGATATTCATGCAGACCTGTGTATTCTCCAACTTACTATTAAGGTATTGAAAGAAGGAATCGATCTTTAAAATGAAATTAAACTCAATGACCGACAGTGTTAAAATACAACTGGAAATACTAGCGATAACGAGTTAACTGATACTATAATAGACTCAGCAACTTGAAAAAAAGCCAGAAGGAAGGAACCATTAATGCCCATGATACTGTAGTATTCTGCAGACTCCTAACCAGTACTTGCCTGGGGTCTTTCTGAATGCTGTCTATTGATGGTGATCTCGTGGTGCCATCGTCAGCCGGTGCTGCGTGCTGAAGCCTGTTATAATTGCACTCTTGCACTCGGTATTGTATTGGCCTGTAGGGCTCCGCATAGGTAGCTGTTGTGTTCAGAGCATAATTATTTCTTTGGTATGTAAGGGTGCTTCGTTGGCTGGATGTCCTTTGCAGATTTCCAACACCTACTAGAAAGCCAGTATTTTTAAAATGATTAGTATATTCTCCATGAGGTGATACTTTCCAAAGTAAAACTATTTTTAAGAAGGATTACAGTTTTTAACAATTTAACAATGCTTTATAGATTTCATCAATATTACCAATTCAGATTTTACCAATTTAGCTCATTAGTGCTAAAAAGGAACTTACTTAGGTTTTTAATATACACAAACAATATGCCAATTTCATTAGCAGAAAAGAATAAAAATAAAATGATAAATCTGCTTACATGATTGAGCTTACTATGTTTATTAAGATTTAGTAACAAAAGCGCAAGGGAAATACAGGAAAAGAATTAAACTAATTTGAGAAATAAATGACAAAATGTCATAATTTCATTTTAGTAAGAAAAAACAATTATTCAAGTCTGTAGATAATTGAGGTCAAACTTCGAACATGAAGCATAAACAAGTTACTTATTTTGATATACATTTTATTTATAGACCTTAGGATTTTAATAATACTGGAAAATTTACTTCATAAGAAGACTGATACAGCAAATTCTTCTATAGCTACTCCCCTACATTTTTGCATAATGCTATGTATAAGGGTACTGCATACTGTATGTAATAGTTCTTTCTTAATTATTGGAAAAGGTATCTCTCCAGTGATTGTAGATGTATTCTTCCCGCAATTAAATGATTTTAATAACATTATTTATTTCTTAATCCTATGAAAGAAATTCCTTGGGAGTTCCCTTCTACTTGCTTGATAGGATGCTGAATTACCAATCATTAAATAAAGCCAATTAGATCCTTTAAAAAATCCCTCAATTTATAGAACACAACAAGTACAATATTTCTTCATTAATAACTATTAAAAATTGGTACATTTTATTAGAAGAAAAATCCTGCAACAGACCAAACTGTCAGTGTTTGGCAAAGAATCAGTTCAGATACAGTCTCCTCTCTCCTGGTGTTCTGGAGGTATGCCTCCTAGAGTTATGCCTTTATGGGGTTATCACTGTGGGCATGTTAATAAATCTGTCCTATCTCTTTTGCTTTTAAAGATTTTATTTATCTATTTTAGAGAATAAAGAGAGAGATAGATGGAGCGTGAGCAGGGGGAGGAGCAGAGGGAGATAATCTCCAGCAGACTCTGCTGAGTGTGGAGCCTGACAAAGGGCTCAATCCCACAATCCTGAAATCATGACCTGAGCTGAAACCAAGAGTGGGATGGTAAAAAAAACTGAGTCGACCAGGCATCCCTGTACTAGCTCTTTTCAAAAAGAAAAAAAGAGAAAGAAAGAAAGAAGGAAGGAAGGGTCGGCGAGTCTTGGGATTCCATGAGCCAGACCTGCAGCACAATCTGGCAGCTCACATGGCCATGGGTATAGCTTCTGCTCTATCAGCCACTATGGTGTGGGATATATGTGAGAGTGGGGGTGCCTGGGTGTGAGGCATTAGCTCCTTATTTTTATAAATGCTGTTATTCTATTTTGTCCCAGATAGGGTCCATCACAAAGAATATTTATTTCACTCTACACTTAGACATTCAGAGGACATCTAGTATCTTAAAAAAGGAGTAATACGAAATACACTTGGGCTGCATACAAGCTAAATTGAAGACAGGCAAATAACTCATAAAGGGATCTTCTCTAAATACACGTTCCAGGCAACAAAAATCACAAAGGAATATTCCAACAAAGGTTTTCCTTTCTAGATCTGGTATGTTTTAAACCCGAGGGGAGTCAGATTTAGAGCTCTATAAACTTATTTGTGAATTAATAGTATAATCACCATGTTCACCGATTAGATAAAACTACGGTTAAAAAAAATATCGCCTATAAATAGGTACAACACGAACTTCTATTTTACTGTTTATCGATCAGCTGTCACAGCTGCTTATCTGACAGTCAAATGGGCAACATGATTTCGTACTAACAGGGCACCCAATCTCAATAAAAGTCTTCTGCTCTTGTGCATATACGTTTGGGAATCAAGCTGAACTGCGCCGAGGCCCACCTGAGCCTGTGCGGTACAGTGCTGTCTGAGATCCTTGGAGCTCCACGGTCCCGTGGTTTGGGCTGCGGTACACTGGGCTGTAATAGGTCCTCCCCTCATATATAGGAGTGATGTGCAAGTCAGGAGACACAGCTGAACGAAGGTCTTGCCCAAGCTGGCTGTGCTGACTAGCGTAGGAACTCCGTAAGCCTGCAGGCAGGAAAATAACGTCATTAAGAAATTGAGAAAACTGTGCTGAGGTTAAAAGCCTCAATTAATAGGACCTTACCAAGAGGACCAAATGTTAAGTCTAAACACCAAACCTCCTTTACAAAAAGGAGGATGCCAGATATGAAAGACACCATATATATTCTTAGAGGCAAACTTTCTCTGGCAGCCAGATAAAGGTAAATTTTGTAAGAAAAAATAGGAAATTATTAGATGGTTTGCTACTCTGAAATCCATCCTACAAATGTAAACTATTTTATCATGGTGACCAAAAAGACAATGTCCTCTTCTACTGTTACACAATTTTCATTGTTAAAACATAAGAAAATGGTTCACGCTGTTCTCTTTGCTGCTCCACAGAACTGGACTACCAGCTCTTTGGGGGCAGGGCCCCCCATGTCCCACACCTCTTAAATCTCAACATCTAAGACAATGTCTACATAATAGTGCTTGATAAAGGCTGATGTTCAAGAACACTTTTGAATATGTCTCTCAATTCACCCATGAGTTTTACAGGGAAACATGAAATTTTATGTTACAAAATTCAGAATATTATCAGTGAACTAATAACGTTTGTTAAATATTATGAGGTATTATATTACTATTTGTCATTACTGTATTTTTCCTTTTTTTTTTTTAACAAACATAGCTGTTTTTGCAGGAACCCACATGCCAGCTTCTTGTTTACCTTCCTTCTAGTGCAAAGGAAAAGTACAAAGTTAGTACATCAATACCAAATCATTTGAAATATTTTTTCATTTAAATTGCTAATAACTAAAAGGTCAACATTTTTAAAATGGGACTTGTGATTAAAAAAAAAGTACAGTTCAAACCCAAACATTTTATTTTCTTAGAGAAAGTAAATTAGTACATTCAATATTATGATGCTCTGAAGTTTATGATTTGTCAATATTAGGAAGTAAAGTCTATCACTTAGTAAGAATACTAAGGTTACATTCCAAATATGAGCAAGAGAAAGCATAAACATATCTGAAGTCAGCACTTGTTTTTTTAAAAGACTGCAAATAATTGACACAATAACTAATTACAAAAAGATAGGATCATTCACCTCCTATTAGCTCTGTTAATCATATCAGAACTAAAAGCAAATGGGCCTGAACATGAGTGATACTGCTGCTTACTGAGGAGTGGCAAGAAAGTTTCGAATATGCAGAGCTTCTGAGATGAATGATTATTATTACCTACCCTGGACAGCAATGAGACATGGAAAGAATCTAAATGAACCAATGTGGGTTTTAGCTACTGGCTCTCTACTTGCTAAAATGAAGATCATAGGATTAAACAATCATACAATTGGGAGATGGTCTGGCCAAACCTCATTTTGAAACCAAGGAAACTGAGAGCCCAAAAAGAAGTCTGATTCATCCCCATCACAGAACTGCTTCCTGATAGGGTTGAGAGAAAATTCCCAACACTGGACACAGCAAACCCTCAAGGCTCAAGGAGACATGGTGTGAGCAATCTTGAACTCAGCAGAGCCCTCCATGAATTAAAGGGCCAGGTCAGCCCACCAGGGGGACATGGGAGTCAATATAACTCTAAAGATGATATTGTGATCCTTACTGTAAAGTTCTCATTTGGGGATTTCAGTTTCTTATTCACTTGCAGATTTCACATTCCTCTTAGTAGAGGAACCCTCCGTTTCTTTATGGATCCCATGAGTATTTTGAATGAAGGTGCAGGCACTGTATTTGTCAATGGTGATATAAAGTAGGCAGGTAAACAGACCCGGTCCTTGGTAATCTTTTCAACACAAGGTGTTATTTTAACACTCAGTGGAGCCACAAATTCTTGTGATTTGCTGTGGGATTCTGTAGATCACTCAACACTTGGGCACCAGCGCTAGATGCTCCTGAAGTCATCTGAGCCGCCACGCTCCCACCATTCTCCACAGTTCGTGAAATAAGACTAAAGCATTCTGCAGCATTCTCAGAATGTTACAGTGTTGCTCTGCAAGGATCTGGCTAGATTCTTCACTGGAAACCATGCAGTATGATTGGATTCACAAATATTTGTACATACTTACTATAATTTTATGGTAAAGGTAACAAAATGAGCTTGTTGATAATTCTAAAAAGCATCCAGTAAATATTCACTTGTTACAATAGTGAGATGAAATTACTATATGTGACAGACTATAATGTGAAACAAAAGCTCCAGAACTAGAGTGAAATATACTACTTTTTGATTTTAGAATCTTTGTGAATAACATAACAGTGATAGTTACTCCTTTTGTTCATCTATTCATGCAAGCAAATAAAACACAGTTCTATAGATTTACATTTAAAAAAATAAAAAAATAACATAGCCTCTATAGAATAAGTAAAATGATTATGTGTGGAAAGTCCACCAAAACTAAGTATCTTTTAAATTGGAAGACAAATTATCTTCTATAATTGTTATTAGAAATAATTTTTCCAGAAGTATTCACACAAATTAATTTTTAATAGTCTTCTCTCCCCCTCAAACTAATGGAAAACACTGATCTTCCACAGTATTATTTACTTATACGATAGTTTCTATTTGCAGTTCCACATACTAGTTTAGCTATTACAATGACATATTCCCTGTGATTTAAAATCTTTATATTTAAGATACTAGAAATAAATACAAATTTATCTTCCAAATAGTATTCCTTGCATTCCCCAAACTTTTCTTGACATGCTATGATTATACCAAAAGTAGTATTTTAGGGCAGGCACATTTTTCTGTTGTAGGACGTAATTTATACACATATTGTATCATCATTGAACTTATGATAACCAAATATCCAAGTGTCTGAATCTATTTCAAAATATTGCTTCAGGCTTATCAGTTAGAAGGTTATTAATCCTTTGAAATCAAGAACCATAGTAAATATCGTGACAAGTAAAACACTTTCTGAAGTAAGAATAAAAGAAAGGAATTCACGAAACAGGATCCACATTCAGAATAAGTAGGCAGGCAGATGAGAAGCAAAGCTTCTCTATACCCTTTATACAAGGAAATATTAGGAAAAAAATATCTGTGATAGGCTAGGTCTGCCTTTTCCCCCCTGAAACAACGTCTAATTTCACCTGCAATGTCAGAAGGCAAGCTTTTTAAACCAAAGGAGATCATCCATCTCACAGTTAAATACAGACTGTAATTTATGTACTCACTTCCTTTCTGGGTTTCTACTTCACTCTATTGCAAACATAGATTTCTCCATAGCTTTTCTATACATTCACAGGGGGGAGTATAGAAATCCTCAGAACTATTTATCTTTCAAGGTTTCCTTGGGAGGCAGTATTTCATAAATGATTCCTACCTCACTTTGCTGCAGACTTTCAGAGGCATGCTAGAAAATATCTAAGCCAAGCACTCTCCTCTGATGACTGAATGAGTAAGAGGTGGTTTCTCCACTTGGACTTTCTCTGAGCTTAAATTCTAGTTCAATATTAATTCTTCATGCAAAATTATTCAATTAGAAAATCTGAAAAAGGCTTTACCTTTCTCAAAAGCCATAAGGAAAAGATACTGATTTTACCACACCAAATATTTAAAAACTTAGATAAGAAATATCAAAAACAAAGTCAAAAGACAGGTTACAAAATGGAAAAAATACTTGAGAAGCATATTACAAGAAACTATTTTACTTCAAGTATAAAAAGCTTTTACAAGTTATACAGACAAAAATCCTAAACTTGTGGTTTGTAGAAAAGACCTAAAATGGCTGATAAACACGTACGATCCTCAATCTCAGTCATAGCTCAATGAAGGGCATTGGAAACCATGAGATGCAGCTTTTAACCTATCCCATTGGCCAAGATGCAGCACTGGCAATACGCAGTGCTAGTGAAGATGAGGAGGACAGATATACTCAAAACTATTGGTGGAAATAGGAATCTGTGCAGCTTTCCTGAAATGCAGGAGGTAGGACAGTTATTTCTTTAAGAACACATAAGGACATTTTTTGACTCAGCAATTCTACTTTAAGAAATGGATCTCATAGTTATCTTAATATCTATGTGCAAAACATGCCAGAATAAGAGCTAACAATATATACTGCATTGTCTCTAATACCTAAAAATGAAAAAACCACCTAAATGTCCATTAATAAGGAAGAGATTAAATAAATTATATCTATAAAAATTGGGGTTCTAGGCATCTACTGACAGAATGGAGCTCTCAGACATATTAAAAAAGAAGATATGTATATTACACATATTTCTAGATGTATAAGGTATATAAATATATAGTATAAGGTATACATTTCTAGATGTATAAGGTATATAAATATATAGTAGAATTCCCATCAGTATAAAAAACAATGTGTTCACATGTGTATGTAAAATATATATATATACTTACACATGTGAACACGGACACACACACTGGTGGGTGGGACTGGGGGAGGGTAGAGGAGCTTGAGATTTTCACTTTGCATTTCATATTTTCTTATAGAGTTTTAACTTTTTCCCCATTGTTTATATGTTACTTTAAACATGTAACTTAAAACACTAACTAAAGATAAGCTTCATTTTGATAAAAAGAATAATGTCTATACATTAAGTGGGAAACCCTCCATGAAAATACCCAGAAGGAAATGGCTGTAATATCAGGCACCTTCCTGGTGTCTTTCTGATTTAATCCGAGTGGCATTTGAAGGTAATCATAAGAGCTTTGTGAATTTCCTGTCGTGAAGCTAAAATCAAGGCAGTTGGTGAGAAAAATCCATATAGTATACCATTAAAGCATTTCTTAAAAAAAAAAAAAAAAAGCTCAATATTTCAAGAGATATTCTGATTCCATCTTTTAACATAACTTAGGGGTTTGGAGACGAGTAAGCTTAGCTGGTGAAAACTCTTTCATTAAAAAACAAAACCCAGTGCTCGCTTCGGCAGCACATACACTAAAAAACAAAACCCAAACCCAACAAACAGCTTAGAATTCCAACCAGTGCTTCTACAGTGCAAAAAGGTACTTTTCATATCCTAATATTGGGAGAGGGAAGAATGTATTCCTTGTGAAAAACGATTTCTGGTTGATAGAAATGTATACAGTTTCATGCATTAAGAATTAGAGCTTGAAAGAAGTCAGCCTGACGTCAGCAATGTAAACTTTGAGAGAAAAACATGAGCTTTTCGAAACCACTTCATCGTGCTCTGTTTCAGCTCCGACTGCACAACTGCGCACAAGGCTTCCTCCCTGGGCTTTATGTAGTGCTGTCACCTTGCACTCACCTGTCAGGCTGTCTGGCCGAGGTGGAACCATTCTTTCATAAATTTCATACTGCTGCTGTCCAAATTGTTCCATGTCATGAACAGTCCTTTGCAGTGAAGGTCCCAGATGTTGTGGTACGGCGGTCATCCCTGAGCGTTTGGGGGACGACGACCCCACCTGGCCTTGGGATGGGGAAGCTACTCGAGTCTGTGCATCCATCAGGGTCAGCGGGGACCCTACTCTGGCGGTAGTTTGGTACTGAGGGGTTGGTCCGTTGGGATTGGAGGTCTGCCGGGAGGTGACTGACCCAATCCGACGAACAGCTGTTGGGGAGGCGGGTCTCTGTGTGGCGTATGGAGAGGCTGCCCGCTGAGCAGGTAACGTGGTGGAAGAGTATGCACTGGGGTTCAGTGGTCGGGAGTCGGTCACTGATGGAGAGCCAAATCCACTACCCAGAGAAGTTCTCAGTGACCCCCTTGAAGGAGACACGCCTGTGCTGATAACATAAGAAGGAGACTGTGCTCTAGATGGAACTGAACTAACTCTTCTCATGGCCCGATTGGCTACTGATGGCTGATGAAAGGGGGAAGAAAAGAGAACGGGTTTATCCAGGGTTTTGTGTCCACTGTCATTACAGAAACAAAATGCACATAGCTCATTAAAGAACGTGAATTCACTGTTTTTTCCTTTTTATGCTTTAGAACTGGGTATTTGTCCTTATTGTGCTTTACTTGGTCTACCTTTTCTTGGTAGTTTAACCTCTATCTTTTCCCCTTCAGAATACTAAAACCAACTAGTAAAGAGAGATCTGAAGAATACTTAATATTCCTTTTTCTTTCGTCTTTATATATTTTACCCTCTTGCCTATGCATTTTTCACAACTGGTAAGATGTTGTATTCAATGCTAAGTGAAATAAGACAGAAAGACAAATACCGTATGATTTCACTCACACGGAACTGAAGAAACAAATGAAGGAACAAAGGAAAAAAGACAACGGAATTAAAAACAGACTTCTAATACAGAGAACAAACTGGTGGTTCCCAGAGGGGAGGCAGGTGGGGGGATGGGTGAAATTATCAGATAAAGGGAATTAAGAAAACACTCATAGTGATGAGCACTGAGCAATACATAGAATTGTTGAATTGCTATATGGTACATCCAAAACTAATATAACACTGTATGTTAATTATACTATAATAAAAAAAAAATGCTGTACTGCAAGTGTAAAGGGTCATTGGAACAATCTACTTTATTTTGTGCCCTGTGAGTCAAACTTTGGCCAAGGCAATGCATTTATGTAAAACAAAACAAAATTTGAATGCATCAATCTAAATGTAGCTAGAGGACTGTCTATAATTTATTCATCATTATGGACTGGCCCCATTAACAAAAGGAATGTTCTCTCAATGTGGAATAAATGAATGTTTGCATAGGACCTGGGGTCCAAAGCTCTCCTCTGTTTATCTACTCCCAAGGGACAGCTTGGTTGCACAGGTGCTCTAGCCAAATTTCTCTTCTTTTGGCTCAGGTGTGGCTCCTGGTCATTTTGGGCATTTCTTTCTACCTCCTTTGATGTATGAGCTCTTAACTTTAGCTGGTGGATTTAAAAAGATGCAAAAAAGTACCCCAAAATCTGCTGCAGCAGGAGGAATGCTCAAAGTCTCTGGTGGGTTCTTGGCTAGCCAGCTGGAAAAGACCAGAATGGGAAATGAAGAACATTTCTGCTATGGATGGTCCTACTATGAATCTGTAGACTCCTGCAAACACTAGGTCTCAGAGGCCTTTCTTGATGCAGCACATTGAAGGATGGTGGCTGGACTGGGGCACTGGCCTGAGAGGGAACCGGCCTAGGATCTGACAGCAGGGTGCTGAGCTGCAAGCCCAGGACTAGGCTACTGGAGTACAGTTCCCACCAACCCCCCCTCACTTTTATTTAGGACACTAAGAGGACAAACTGGAATAAGGCAAGGACTCTGTACACTCTTAGACGTCATTAAGAGGAAGAATGCTTTGTCTTATGAAGACAAGCAAGTAGACCTATGCATGCTCAAACTCAACAACTCTGGGAGGGCAACAGCCATGGAGAGAAGATCTGGGGTGGGAAAGCGATGGTAAATAAAACAACAAGGCAAGAAAGAGGGAGTTTGCAAATGAGTAGACAGTTGGAAAGTTAAAATCTGTGCCCAGCATTTAGAAATAGTGTTAAAAATAAGTTAAGAAGATCTCACATATGAGCGACTTCCTACCAAAATGGAATACTTGGTCTAAGAGCTAGAAATGTGTTGCCCAGACTACATGCAAATCAAGAGATTTCAGAGACCCCCTTGCAACCTAATTCTTAAGCTCTAGGAACAAAATCAGCTTACTGTAAGTTGAGGAAAAAAGAGGTAACATGCCCACTTTTGCAGGGGGGGGACAACAAATTTTTGTAGTTAAGATCATTACTATTCTAAAGTGTGACCAAACCAGCCAACGTAAAAATTCACCTAAGCAGATAAACTTCTGTAAGCACTTAGTCCAAAGCTGCTCAAACGTTCCCATCAGAGCATCCCTATTGGCAAAAGAATAAATGTATACTCTAAGGACTGGGGGTGCGGCTTGGCTTAAAACTGCATGCAATAGGAACATGATGATTGGACAAGAAAAAAACCTCATGAGCAGTAATTTTTTTTAGTTTTAATACAGAAATGTTTCTCATTACTTAAAAATTTCTGGGCGCCTGGGTGGCTCAGTTGGTTAAGCAACTGCCTTTGGCTTGGGTCATGATCCTGGAGTCTCGGGATTAGTCCCACATTGGACTCGCTGCTTGGCAGGAAGTCTGCTTCTCCCTCTGACCTCTCCCCTCTCATTCTCTCTCAAAAAAATAAATGAAATCTTAAAAAAAAAAAAAAAAAAAAGAAATCCATTAAAAAAAAAATTTCTTCTAAATTGTTGAGCCAAAGTGCCAAAGCCCTCTCGTGTTTCTCCTTCGGCGCAGAAAGCCTGGTCCACTGTGGTGTTACCTGTAGGGCTCCCTCTATTACATCATCAGAAGATTAGTGGCTGCCTAACTTCTTGGATGATCTTGCCATTTTTCAGCTCCACAGAAATCACTGGGGTACTTGGACAGATTGTTATCCTCACTGGTTACTCTCACTCAGGATCCTGCTGCTTCCATTAATTCTGGTCCATGCTAGTGGACTGATGTGAATAAAGTGGCAGTGTGGGAGGAGCTAAGGAGTTTTTGTAGACATATACACAGGCCATCTTATTTTTTGACCAACAAGTTAGAAAATCCTAACTTAACAGAATAGCTACACTTGTATATGATAACCTTCCACAGGCAAGAGTATCTACAATCTTTTTCTTTTTTAAAAATTTTATTTATTTATTTGACAGAGAGACAGATCACAAGTAGGCAGAGAGGGAGGCAGAGAGAGATGAGGAAACAGGCTCCCCGCTGAGCAGAGAGCTGGATGTGGGGCTCGATCCCAGGACCCTGAGATCATGACCTGAGCCAAAGGCAGAGGCTTAACCCACTGAGCCTCCCAGGCACCCAAGAGTAACTACATTCTAACAAAGAATTGTGATTTCAGGGAACAATTCCAAAGGTGAAGGCAAAAAACTTTGGTTGGAACAGGCCAGTCCCATTTTATTCAGGTGTGAGAATAGTGCTCTGCCCTCTAGGATTCTCTAGAACATATTGTAGCTCTAGTACTTTCAGGAATGCATGATCCCTAGAGGGACTACAACAGTTCACCCAGTTTTCTCATACTCCTGCCCTGGACTCTCCCTTCCACGCCAAACTTGCTTCTTCTAAAAACAATTATTCTCCCGTATCTAGAATTTGTCAGAATTCATTAATATGAGCTAATAAATAATTCCTACAAGATTTTTTTTAAAATATCACAGACCTGAATAGTGCTAAAATGATTTTACTACTTTGTCCATTCTGTAAGATCAGAACTGTATGAACTGATTTTTACATCTAATACAGAATACTTACAATAGATATTCAGTTAGGAGGCTATTTCTTCACAAGGCTCTTGATGTGCTTGGCTTACCTGAACCAGTGTTTGTCCTTCAGCTCTTGAATTCCTCACCAAATGGTTATTAGTTGATCCTATGAATGAATGCTGAGGTCTATTTTCTGCTTTACTCAAATTCTGGCTGTTGTGGAAACTCCCTGCTTCCTGGTATCCACTGTCAGAATAAGAATTCATTTGTGTTGAACTTCTTGAGTTACCCAATGATCCTGAAGGAATGAAACCAGCAGGAAATATGTTTATTTTACACTTCTGATGCTCATTTTCAAATAGCACAAATTAAAAGCAGATCGATACTTAAAAGATAATACAACAGACCCTCACTTTCATGAAGAGATGTCTGTTCTGGTGAATAGAGGGTCCCCTGTTCTGGCTCTGTCCTGATGAGATAGTTGTTGGGGTGGACAGCGTCAGAAACTCTAGGTTTGTTTACACCAGTATTTGGCACATCTGTAAGAAGAAAAGTTTAATCAGCTAAATCTAATGACAGTATTACATCAAAACTTGCTACAAAGGTTCAGATATTTGTAACTTCTTATAATCTACATTCTATACCATTTTCATTGTAAACTGCACAATCATTTAGACTCTTTATATGAAAGTGTTTCATATACTCATTTTATTAATGTTTGTCTAAATTTTATGGCAATTTTTCATCCTGATTACCACCCCAAGTTAACTTATATATTATAGGAAATTAAAATCTGAAAGCTGACCTTGTTTCTCCTTGAAAAACTCAACTCTCAAGTGACTTCCTCCAAGAGGAAGACTCAGGGTAGGAATGGTGGCCAAGTGTTTAATAAAAGATCCTCCATACCTCCAAATGTTTGAAATAAAAACTTGCATGGTGTTTATATTATTGAGCTTGGTAATGAAACCTCTGAAGGCAGAGCTAGGGTTTTATGTTTTATTTCATGTTATCTAAAATCAATGGAACTCTGTATGGTGTTCTCAGAGTTACAAATGATGGAAATTTCAAATTTTTTTTTAATCTATTTGCTTACCTTACTCTTTTTAGTCTTTTTCTGAATCAATATAGACATATCTAAGCCTGATTCTTGTTTCCTCCCACCGAATCTGTCTCTCCCACTATCTTATTTTACTTTCAACTGTGTCATTTTGCCATCTTGATCTTAAAAACAAAACTATTTATCCCCTTCCCTATCTCTGACATCTGTTTTGTATGCTGTAAATTGGGGTGGTGTAAATCACACTACCTTTCCCCATTTCCATTCAAATGTAACCTCTTTTCTCTACTTCTTCAAAATATATTTGCCCATCTTCTGATTATCTTCAGAAGTCTCTTCCTCAAACTTAACCCTCAGGTTACTAACAAACAAACATTTTTTTCAGGAATGCTGCTTCACGATCTCTTCGAAGATTTACACAAAGTCTGTATCACATTTTGAGTCCCCTGAGGATTTCAATGTTTTCATTTGTCTTTCCTTTCTTTCTTCCTTTAACTACTTATTAAGGCTCTAAGAATGATGCAGCTATGGGAAAAGATAGGTGTGTGTGGGAGACACAGGGAGCATTTGAGGGAAAGGAGCTTAGGAAAAATTTCCTTTAGGAAGTAAAACTTTCCCCTTCTTTAGCACATGTAAACTCTCGCCATTAGTGTGTAAGCTCAGCACCAGCAAGGACTTTTGTCTGGTCTGTTTGTTATGTCCTCAGTGTCTGTGATAGGTACGTTGTACTCTGTAGGTGACTGGTAAGTATTTGTCCAATAAATTCCCAGTTAAGAAGAGCAGCTTCTCTTTATTGAGTATGGATTCACACCTGGCACTGTGCTGTGGCTTTATTATGTTCAATAAAGTTTATCTATGCAAAGCAAAGTAAAACTTGTAGGCATTGCTGATCAAGCTAGTTTGGAAAGCAAATACAAGTTTTATAGGAGAGCCGGGAGCCCCGCTGCATTCTAAACCTTTAAGCCTGACACTGAATTCAATCCAAGGTTTTGTTCCCTAGCCTCCAGAAAGATTCACTGACATTCTTAATATAGGTTTTTAACAACCTGTCTCCTGATTTATTATTTGACAGTACACTTCTAGGTGGTAGAGTTCTGTGACAGTTCTGAATTCTGAAGTTTGGAATTTCCATAAAGATCACAGATTGTATATGGTTTCCCTGGTACACACTGAAACCTGATCTGAGGCTCTGTCAGGCTGATGATCCTGGGGAGTGATCTGCTTCATTCGTAAGTCTCCTGTTACGAGTTTCTCGGGTTCTACCTATTATGTAGCACTTCTGACTGGAATGCTATGAAGGACTAAGGAAAATACGTAGTTTGCTAGGCTACTAGAGTATTATGTGGAGTTGGTGTGCCGGGGAATAGCGACACGTGGGACGGCCGGACAGCAGGGCTGTGTCCCAGTCTACTGTGACTTCATCCAAAATGGAGCTCTGACACATCGAATGCAGAACAGCAACCCTCTGGAGATACGGAAGCACCCCTGTGGGAGCTCCAGGACTTCTCCTACGTGGAAAATGTATCATTTTTTAAAAGAAAAAGAGGTTTAGATAGTTCTTAGCTTCAGCTTTAGTACAAGATTAAAACATGGGACACCAATACATCAAAGCTTTTGGCTTGGAAACACCTGGTGGCATGCAGTGTCAGGAGCTGAAAACTTATCACCATGGAAACCAAAATCCATTAGAGTCCATGTATGCCTCTTTTCTCTCTTTTTAACTATTAGGAACTAGTATTTAAATAGGAAAAGAGAAAGAGGCCCCTAAAAGATCTGTACCTCAGCAATTGTGTCTCCTCATCCAGTGGAACAGTTCTTCACAAATCGTGTGACAAACAACTGTGCTCATTTAAACTCTTCTTTAAGAGAAGCTATTTAAAATAAATAATCTTAAACAGAGCAAGCACAAATTGTGAGGTACAGGATTCTACCCTGGTCACCCTAATTAACAGAATTATTATCTCAAAAAATACAAAAACAAACAAAATAAACAAAATTGCCCTGAAAGTAACACAACCATGTACCCTCTTTAAATATTAGTATCCGTTTCTTATACTTTTAAAGATTTATGTATTTGAGAGAAAGAGAGGAGCAGAGGGAAAGAAAGAGAGGGAGAGAGTGAGAGGAGAGGGAGAGGGGGAGAGAGAATCTTAGACTCCCTGCTGGATGCACAGTCCTATGTGAGATCATGACCTGAGCCACAATCCATAGTTGGATGCTTAATCAAGTCACCCAGGGACCCATTTCTTATACTTTTAAATGTAAGACCTCAAAAAAAATAGAATATGGAAAAGGACAGTGAGATGGTAACTAGAACACTAAAATACTAAATTCCCATGTCCTCTAAATCTAATTTGATGATTTAAATATCTGAGTTATTTAGAGAACAGGGTCTAAATTTTATTTCTTTTTAAAGATTTTTTTTATTTTTAAGTAATCTCTACACCCAGTGTGGGGCTTAAGCCCACAATCCCAAGATCACAAGCTGCCATTTCACTGACCAAGCCACCCAGGCACCCCTATTTTTATCTTTAAGTAAACACTGAAGTTAAAGTTTTAAAAAAGTTGATAAATATGTATTTACCATATTATAACTATTATGATATATTATCATATTAATCAGCTACAAAGCAACCAATTCTAAACTATCAAGGGGTTCTTTGGTCATTTTTCTACTTCTATAACGAAGCCCAATGGTAATATATATCTGCAAAGACAAAAAGATATTGGTATCTCTTCTCAATCACTAAAAGAAAGTTAAATCATTTTCACACTGTTTTACTATTATTTACTATTTTCTTGACAACTTGTAATTCCCAAATTACACACAAATATATACACACATAGTTGCTATTAGTAAGAAGACCCAGTTCCCCATCATTGTAGAAGGTATTCTTATTGTAGTAGGGTAAGGTTCAAAATTATTAACTATGTATTATTTATGTAGTCTTACTTTAAAATTAATGTCTTTTAAAAATAGGTACTATGAGGAATAAAAGAAGACACTAGTCAAATTTACCAGAGAAACCAGTCTTACAAGATGGGATCACTTCAAGATCACTGCTGTAAACTAGAGTTAAATAGCTGGCATGTTGTGATTTAGCACAATGAGAACATGAAACTGAGAGATGTTCTGATGAACAAAAATGGCAAACGGAGAACAGACACTTTTCCAAGGAAGACATACAAATGGCTAACAGACATATGAAAAAATGTTCATAATCATTAGCCATCAGGGAGATTCAAATCAAAAGCACATTGAGATACCACCTACCACCAGGTAGAAAGGCCAAAATCAACAAGATAGTAAACAACGTGTGTTAGAGGGGATGTGTGGAGAAAGGGGAACCCTCTTACACTGTTGGTGGGAATGCAAGTTGGTGCAGCCACTCTGGAAAAGTGTGGAGATTCCTTAAGAAATTAAAAATAGAGCTTCCCTATGACCCTGCAATTGCACTACTGGGTATTTACCCCATAGATAAAGATGTAGTGAAAAGAAGGGCCTTCTGTACCCCAATGTTCACTTTATTATTTTTTTAAGATTTTATTACTTATTTGACAGAGAGATACATAGTGAGAGAGGAAACACAAGCAGGGGGAGTGGGAGAGGGAAAAGCAGGCTTCCTGTTGAGCAGGGAGCCCAATGTGGGACTCGAACCCAGGACCCTGGGATCATGATCCGAACCAAAGGCAGACACTTAACAACTGAGCCACCCAGGCGCCCTGTACCCCAATGTTCATAGCAGCAATGGCCACAGTCACCAAACTGTAGAAAGAGCCAAGATGCCCTTCAACAGACAAATGGATAAAGAAAATATGGTCCATATACACTATGGAGTATTATGCCTCCATCAGAAAGGATGAATATCGAACTTTTGATCAACATGGATGGGAGTGGAAGAGATTATGGTGAGTGAAATAAGTCAAGCAGAGTCAGTTGTCATATGGTTTCACTTACTCGTGGAGCATAAGGAATATCACAGAGGACGTGGGGAGATGGAGAGGAGTGAGATGGGGGAAATCAGAGGGGGAGACGAACCATGAGAGACTGTGGACTCTGAGAAACAAACTGAAGGTTTTGGAGGGGAGGGGAGTGGGGGGTTTGGTGAACCTGGTAGTGGTACTAAGGAGGGCACGTATTGCATGGAGCAGACACTGGGTGTGATGCATAAACAATGAATCTTGGAACACTGAAAAAATAAAGTTTAAAAAAATTGGCAAACACAATGTCTATGCTACTTCTTTCATCTGTGTACTGAAGAATATGTTACTTTTTCCACAAACATGTTTTGTGGAACATCAGAAATATTTTATGGGGCATTTTCAAACATCAAATTAGCATCTTCTATGAAAATGCATGTCTAAGAATATGGAACTTTAACAAACTTCAAGGAGGAATGAAATAATCTCCATTTGTGTTTTGTGAATGGGAGATTATTGGAACCAGGGTCCTTCTTGCCTGCTACATTTCATCTGAGTGCCCCCAAATCACTTAAACAAGGGCAATTAATTAGAAAAAGCAGAAGGCTGCAGCTAAGAAAATACTAGGGGGTGAGGGACACTAATGCTGTAGGGCTACACAAATCTCATGCATTATCCACCATTAAGCTCACACTGAAAGATAAAACACAAAGTGTATTATGATTTATCTCCCAAATATACACCAAGTGTGCATTTGAAAATAGGCTCAGGAAACAGACCAAGGTCTCTCTAAATAACCTGAAATTACTGAAATTGCTCTGCTTTGTTAATCTGTGTCTTACTGTTTATGGTATATGAAATGGAGGTCTGTGCTACGTGTTAAATCACCATGGAAACAGGAACCTAGAGATCAGTAAGGAGATTGTAAGTATATACAACTCTGTAATTAGTCTTTCACAGTCCAGCATATTACAACTTTTTGCTAGATTCTTCTTGTTTGTGCCTGTTCCGAGTTGCTATGGTGTTTAAAGGTTTGCCCTTACATAAAAGATAGTGCAATGTGAGTTTTGGCAGGACTCCTGGGATGGTAATAGAATGCAGTGTTAAGGCAGATGATGCTGTCTTTGACAGTTAAGGGAATTTAGTAGCTCTCTTTTCTTCCAAATTTGGCCTGTGGGTTGAGGTTAGGCTTTCATACTCTGAGTGGCAACACTTTATGAAAATATGAGTAGAAAATTTTGTCTTTTTTAAAAATTTTGTCTTATGGGGACTCAACTTCCTGTTTGGCTCTGGTATTCTGGCTTCTTGTAGGGCGACAGGTTCAGGAGGGAGTCTACATTCCACAGAGCTACAACAATATTCCAGTGCCTTCTATGGCTAAGAAGCGAAGCTCTACTACAAATTCTGGAAGAGAACATGGATAATGACCTTGAAGACTTCTCCTCTTCAGTAACTTCTTCAATGTACAAGAATCACTTCTACAGCAGGTAACCCTATTACCAGAGGAAATGAGATGATTGGGAAATACTGTTGCTGAGTGGAAATGTGAATAGGGTGATGGAAACATGAACCATAAAAACATTCTCTGATTCACAGAAGACAGAGATAGACATTGACTAATAACATAAGATCATAGATATGTGGGGTGTATGGACTCAAAATATGAATTACTATATACATATGATATCCTCTAAAAGATGGGCTTTAAAATAAGTTAAAACCTCCAGGAATGGGCAAAAGCTCTTGTTTACTGAACTATTTCTTGTCTGGTTCTCTTGAGTGTATCTAGATTCTTGGATCTTATACACACTTATGCTATCTTTTAAAATACTGAGGCAGTGGCTCTAAAAATTTTACTCATCTAGAAAATGTTGAGTGGAAAGCCTTGGAAAATGGAAATCATTAATGAAGTATCTTCTGGTTCACTTTAAACTTTGCTCTAAACATCACTTAGCCTGCCTTAAAATCCACTGTAAAAGCTTATCAGCCTGAATTCAATTGTGTGGCTTAAGCAAACTTAGTTTCTGCATAAGCTGGTATAAAGCACTTTATTTAATTTCTATAATGCAAATCTAAAAAGTATTTTATAGTTTTATATGTCACCAGGGGGATCTCTTCTTCATAATATTTAAAAATTCCTGAATTCCATTCAGGAATACAAAATGATTAAAAAATAATCATTAGAAAAAAAGGTCTTTCTGGAAATAGTAATATTAAAATGAATATTTATCAATTTTGAGTATTTTGAGTCCAGGCATGAATTAAAATACAGGTGTTACACTTACCATAAAGCATTTATACATGTAAGAGGAAAACTAGAAAAATAAGGAGTTTAGAACTATAAAGATGAAAAGAAATAGATCACACATGTCAAGTTTCCAACACTGAGTTTACAAGTAGGTGATCATAAGAGGCCATAGGCCTCTTGCTTCCTACAGAGAAAGCTAAAAAAGAATAAAGGATTTTCTGTGATGTAAAAAAAAAATCAGTGATCTATGGAATATAAATGCTCAAAAATCATTCAAATTCAAAGACACACTTTATTCCTTTTAGGGCAAAAAAAATGTTACCAAATATAGAAAAGGGTGTATTTGAGAGTAGGTAATATAAGACAGATATCCTCTGCTAAAACTAAACAAACAAACAAAAAAAACCCAAAACAAAAGCCAAGAAAAACTTTTTTTTTTTTTTAAAGATTTTATTTATTTATCCAAGAGAGAGCATTAGCAGCAGGCGTGGGTGGGGGTGGGGTAGGGGTGGGGAGCAGAGAGTAAGGGAGGAGGGGGAGAAGAAGTGGTAGAGGGCGGCGAGAGAGGGACAAGAAGATTTCTGCCTGAGCAGAGAGCCTGGCTCAGGACTGGGTCACCTAAGCCGAGGGCAGGTACTTAGCCAACTGAACAACCTAGGTGCCCCAAGAAAACTTCTTTAAAACAAAACAAAACCCATAGAAATCTGTGAGGGTAGGATGATATTCCTATCAAAAAGAATAGAAAAGGTCTTCTGAAACTAGGTTTTACTGTGATTTTTCTATTGGGCTATCTTTTTTGGTATAGATTATAAAGATAGAGCTAAATGCAGACTAACTCTGGTTTAGGAATGAAATGTGGGGTTACAGATGGTAGCCTTTCTGACATTTCCCAAAGCAACAGCTGTAAACTGAGGAAGTGTGTGGCTCTGTGTGTTGAGGAGGTGGTAATGGGAAAAGGAGCTTTTACACTTGATACTTTCTATTTTATTTTAGGCAGTTAATAGAATATTTGTTCACATATCACTAAGAGAGAAAAAACACTTAAATATTTGTTTAACATGTTTATATTAAACATAAAATGTTAGAGGCTAACACTGGATATGTGATTTGATTTTATTTTTTTTAAGATTTTATGTATTTATATGTCTGAGAGAGAGAGTGAGCACACAAGCAGGTGGAGCAGCAGAGGGAGAGGGAGAAGCAGGCTCCCCAGTGAGCAGGGAGCCCAATGTGGAACTCGATCCCAGGACCCTGAGACCATGACCCGAGCTGAAGGCAGATGCCTAACCGACTGAGCCACCCAGGTGTCCCGGATATGCAATTTTAATACAAAGTCCTACCTCACCAGGCACCTGGGTGGCTCAGTTGGTAAAGCAAAGCACCTGGCTCCTAATTTCATGATCTAATGGTCATGATCTAACGGTTGTGAGATCAAGCCCTGTGTTGGGCTCTGTGTTGAGCAGTGAGCCTACTTGATTCTCCCCCTCCATCTTCCTGCCCCTCAACCCGTGCCTGTACTCTCTTTCTCTAAAAAAAGCCCTAATTCAGTGTATTTAAGTCTTATGGGGATGTGTTACATACATCCCCATAAAGTATGAGTAAATGGTGTAGGAACATTCAGATACATATTTGCTAAAGCAAAATGCTAACATTCTTTTTTGTTGCTTGCTACCCATGCACATACTCTGTCCAGTCTTTTCACTATAAGCATCTTTGCTATAGATTATTTTACCATAAGCAATTTCAACACACTTTTGCTGTGTCACTAACTGGCTGTGAGCCAAGTTTGCCATACAAGATAATAAAAAACAAAACAAAACTGGTTGACAATTTGTTTTCTTTTCTTCATTGATGTAGTACTCTTATTATTTATTTTACTTAAATCTTAAGCCCTCATAATGGTCTATATAGTGGTGCAGAGTTCTGAGCCCACATTACGCACAGAACTTTAGGACATCTATCAATGGACATGTGACAGTATGCCAAGAACAAACAATAGCGTAGAAGGCTTATCACAGCACAACACAAAATTCAAGTTCAAAGATGTATCCTAGTATTTGAAACCTTATGCCTCTTCTAATGAAGAAAACAGAGAAAATGTGATTCCAAACAAGGAGACACATCAGCAAGCTAAAGTGTATAATGCTATCAACCAGAGATTTGAAGATAAATGCTGGGGTCCAATCTGCAAAAATAGAAGCAGTATTGCTAGGACTCTAAATTACACGTTTTGAACATGCTCAAATATTTTGCCCTTTGCAATAGTCTTCTACATTTTGCTACTCATTTTTCTTATTTCATTATGTCTTTTGAATGAATCTCCCTTTTATTTTTCGTGATTTTATCTTTTACAGCACAACTGCCTTATGGCTAACTAGTTATGCTGCGAAAGTATCTGTGGCTATGATGTGTACAGTGAAGCTGCCAGAACCTGCACAAACACAACGGTAAGTGCAGAGTTCTAAACTAGCAGAGAGGCTGATGTCCAGCACAGCACAGGTAACTCGGCTTAAATTAGGATTCATTTAACAAAACCCCACCATTGTGGAAAAGAGACATTAAATCATGTCTACTGGCTGGAAACTGTCATCTCATACTGGATTCATCTGTGTCATGGCTGACACTGGCAGTATGGCCAACAGCTGGCTGGACTTAACAAGTGTCACTGTGATGTACTGTTTTAACCCCCAATATGCTGAACCCTTTGTTTAAAGAATTTATATTTAAGTATTTTAGAATTAAAGTTTTCAAACATAAAAGTAGAGAGAGAAGGGGCACCTGGGTGGCTCAGTCGGATAAGCGCCAGACTCTTGATTTCAGCTCAGGTCACACAGGGTCATGAGATCAAGTCCCGTGTCAGGCTCCATGCTTAGCATAGAGTCCGCTTGGGGCTCTCTCTCCCTAAATAAATAAATCTTTAACCAAAAAAACCCCCAAACAAACAGAAGTATAATTTAGCAACCCTCCCAATTTTTTTTTTTAAAGATTTTTATTTATTTATTTGACAGAGAGAGATCACAAGTAGGCAGAGAGGCAGGCAGAGAGAGTGAAAGGGAAGCAGGCTCCCTGCTGAGCAGAGAGCCCGATGCGGGACTCGATCCCAGGACCCTGAGATCATGACCTGAGCCGAAGGCAGCGGCTTAAACCACTGAGCCACCCAGGTGCCCCCACCCCTTTTTTTTTAAGATTTTTATTTATTTAGCAACCCTCCCAATTTAATAGTTACAACATTATGCCATACTTTTTAATGCTCCATTTATTGCTTTTTCCTTTCTTCTGTTAAGAATTTTAAAACAGATCCCTCACATAAGATCATTTTGACTCTAAATACTTCCATATGTAGCTCTGTAAAATACGGACTTCAAAAAACGACATTTATTCCATCACACCACATAAAGAGTTCACAGTCACATTTTCCCAATGTCTCAAAAATTTTTCTTCAGTTGGCTTGTACCAGTCAGGCTGAAATAAGACTTACAGATAGTGTTGGACTATGATTGTTAATTAGTACCTTAAGTCTAAAAAAGGCTCTCAGACCCTCATTTTCATTTTCTTGGCTCACTGAGGGAACCACAGCAATAAACTCAGGATGCTCTATATTCTGAATTAGTGTGTGGGTTTCTCAGGTACATATCCTCTAACCTCTGTATGTCTTTTAAGTAGAAAGTTAGAGCTAGAAGCTTTCACGCCAAACTTTTGTGGTTAGAATACTTTATGGATGGTGTTGTGTACCTTATGTCCTGTCGTATTGTAACTTTTACAGTTGTTAAGATCAGTCAGCCAATTCAAGAGGTGGTAGTCTGATCTTTCCATATTTTCAAGTTCACCATCAACCTCTCTCCTAATGTAATGATTCCCAACCTTGCTTGTGTACTATAATGGCCTGGAATAGGGGTGGGTGTAGAGCTTGGAAACTATTGCTGAGTCCCACGCCCAGGGATTCCAATTCAATCAGCCTAAGCTGTGGTCTGAATATTAGGAGTTTAAAAACTCCCAAGGTGGTTCTAATGTGCAGCCAGGATCGAGAATACAGAGGTGTCTGCATACACTAACAAACTTTGCTTGAATCAATTATTTCATTAGACAGTGCAAATTGGTGATTTTTCTAATTTTATTGTCCTTTCTACATTTATCAGCAGAAATTCCTTTGGTATATTTTAGATATCTTTAAATCTATTAATGGCCAGGGTTATTTGGTTATCCTAAAATATAATCTGTATAGGACTGGCAGGATAAACTTTTAATTCTTTTCTTTAATTACCAGTAATTAGATTAATTTACTTATGAGTAAGGCAGTATTCTTAGACTGCAGTGTGGGATCACGGGGGAGATCTTCAAAGACTGTTGATGCCTGGTTCGGGGCCCAGACTTACAAGCTCTGCAGGTGACGTGAATGTATAGCAAAGCTGGGGACTTCTGGAATGAGGTGTTGGTACTCGGCTTACCTCCACGGTGAAAAGTTTGTTTTTCGCTTGTTCTGATAGTGGTTGTTGCATTTTTGCTGATAGAAAAATGTATGTGATCATTTTGAACCAGATATGAAAAGAAAAGAAAGACAGGAAACACGATAATTTTATGAAATTCCAAGATCGGGTTGATTCCTAACTTCCATAAGAACTAATCAAATGGAAGAATGGTCAGTGGTATGCTGGTCTTCATGTGATGTTCTGACTTAACAAATATTTAAGAATCATTTAAGTGATTTTACTATTTAATCTGTCCATAATAAAGCTTATGATATAGGGGAACTGGAAGTAAATGGCTTTTTTAAAGTCTAATAACTTATTAAAATTTTATATATTCATGAAAATTTACACTCCTATACTCTGGCAACACAGTAAGCACTGACAGACATAACAATTGGTAGAGGTGGCAATGGGTATTTGCAGGGACCCTCGCAGACTCTGAGAGTTGGCATAAAGGTTATTTTAAATTAAAGACATTTGCGATTCAACAGATATAGAAAGAAACCTTCATGGAGCATCCCTTATTTCACCAAAAGCAGAAACTTCTGGGAGTGAGGCTGTCATGGGTCCTCTCTGGGGAGATTTATGACATGAAGAAACAAATGGGAGGACCACTTGCACCTGCGTAAACAAATATCACAAGATTTCTTATACCTGTCTGTTCCCCTAGAAATCCATTTGTTTTTCCCCACAGAAGCCTTTTCTGCCCACTTCCTCTACTCCATTAAGTTAGGTAGATAAAATATTTTAATATTTTATCTACTATTAAATTTATAATTTAAATATATTTTTTATTATTATTATTTAATATTTACCTAAAATAAGTATTTTAGATAAAATACTTTTGTGAGCTCCTATGTGTACACGAATATTTGGAGATTATTCTTCTATTGTCAATTAAATCACTGGCCATCCCCAGTCACTTAACCTAAGAAGGCAGAGGAAAAGACTCACCCTCTCCCACATATTGTTATGCATTTTTGGTGGGCAATTCGACAATATTTGCCCCAAAAGCCCCCATATATACCTTTGCCCAGGTAGTTCCATTTAAAAAAATGTAATTGACAAAGATACTCAGATAGATGTGTAGAAAACTTTTACCACTGTTTGCCAAAGGAAAAATTTGGAAAAAAACAAAATATTTACCAGTAAGGGGCTACTTACATAAATTTTCTAAACCAGGTCTATTCAGCCATTTATGGACATTGGGGAGGGTATGTGCTATGGTGAGTGCTGTCAAATGTGTAAGCCTGATGATTCACAGACCTGTACCCTGGGGCAAATAATACATTATATGTTAATAAAAATAATTTTTTAAAAAAGAGGCCGATCTTGACATACTGATACAGAAACACATTTGGTTTTTCCTATACTGTTAAGAAAAAACCAATCATACGACAATGTATAATATATCCTCATTGAATTAAAAATAAAACAAACCCAAAGGGTGTGTGTGTGTGTAGGTGTGTGGGGCGATGGCCACCGTCTGGAAAGATGTGGGGAAGAAGGCAATGTTTACCTTTACTCCAAGTTCTTCCAGACTCAATTTTTGTAAAATATAAGAAGGCCTTTAGTAATGAAACATTAAAACGTAAGAGAAACTTCATACTGGTGATTCAGGAAGCTACAGTGCTGTAGTTGTGGTAAGAAGATTATCAAGACTGTGTGGCTCAAAAGGCCTGAAATAATAAGGGTGGAAAAACTTGGCCGCTTTTCACAGAAATTCATATCCTCCTGTTATTTAGAAGAGAAATAGGAAGGAAAGACTATATGATGAAATTTTGTCATTAGTATAATTTATAAGCACACTAAATCATAACATCCAAAATCCAATAAAATAACGGTCCTTTATACATGATTGCTAATCTAATATCCTATTTATGAACATGTATAATATAGCTTCCTATTCTATCACCTTCATAAACCGGGTACATTTCTACTGAGGCAGAAAGTGTTCCCATTTAAGTCTGTGTCTTATCTCCTGATATGCTGATGCTTTTTTGTGTTGCAAATTACTCGCTTCAGATGGAGGGGAAAAGGAAGATAAATTGATTAATGGCTAGTCTTTCATTCCTCTTTAATCTTCCCTATTTATGTTTTTGTTTGTTTTAACCCACCACAGTGGAAGAAACTTGTGTCCATTTGTTTTGGAACAAAATTTAAATATATAAACAAAATGCAAAACCTAATCCCAATAAAGTCTAAATTTCGTGGTGTACATGAACTACTACTGTCAGTACGTACCACACAACAACGATTTAAATGGACAGTGTGTGAAAACTCTGGCCCTCCAGTACACATTCCTCAGGGATGTGGCACTGTGAAGTTAAATCATCTTATCAGTTTAAAATTCCTATTTTATCACAATCTTTTTCGTTCTCTTTCGTGTTTATTACCAAATATCAACTATCTCAACTGAAGTCATTAATATTTTCTTTCCTACTTATTACTTATTGTAAAAGACTCAATCAAGTCTCTTTACCCTTAATGACTTCTAGGTCAACCAGAAATTCCCCTTACTTTCATTTGCCTGCATCTTTTGCTAAACTCATTGCTTTCAGAAAGACTCTCATCTTTTGGCTTCTTTACTTTCTTAGGAGTGGTAATTCCCAATCAGTTATTTAACATACATTAATATCTGCTCTTACGACTACTTCTCAAGTGCAACTGAGCCTAATTCTTTGGCCTGTGGGAACCGACAGCGCTTGGGTTTGGAAGGAGGCTCCTTCTCTTAATCTGCTGGGAAGGTGGGGTGGGGGGGTGTGTTGGGGAGTGGGGGGATGGGATGGCGAGGTGGTGAGGAGGGAAGGCTAGGATTCTCCTGCTGATGCCATGTTGCTCCCCGCCCCTCATTTTACACATAAGTACTAAAACTGGAAACTGCCTAGACTCTAGTAATTTTTTTCCCTGGAACAGAAAAACTGTGAAGCTGTGACGTGTGGCACAATTCACTTTACAGGATATGGCTGGAGGATTTAAGTAACAACCAATGAACAGTTTAACAAAAGGACTCAATTTACGGTTTCAACAGCTTCTGTCTGGTAGGTAACACACACTATGTATGGTGGTGTTTGTGTGTGTGTGTGTAAATTGGTGTGCTTTTTTTAAAAGAGAAGTAAGCCTGAGGTCTTTTTTTCCTTTTCTTTAAAAGCTACTCTGTATAATATTTTCCATCATGAAGCATTATAATTACATGTGAATGTATATGCATCTCACTTTCCTCAGGGTTTTACCTATGACTTTATTATATATTTTCATGATTATGGTGTTTATCTTCTATTTTATTGTCTGTGTTCTCAAAAGCTACCTCAAAGTCTGGCAGAACATAAGAGATTGTACAAATGCATAAATTTTTAAGAGATATGAAGATGTGATTGGTGGAAAATGGAATGCTAATAAAAGAGAAA
Source organism: Meles meles (assembly GCF_922984935.1). Taxonomy (NCBI): domain Eukaryota; kingdom Metazoa; phylum Chordata; class Mammalia; order Carnivora; family Mustelidae; genus Meles; species Meles meles. The sequence goes on along the minus strand of NC_060074.1, from coordinate 56,484,435 downwards.
ACAGGAAGGAACACTAAGACAACATTCCTTCCTCACTCATTTTTAGCAGAACATACATATAAAAAACACAAAAATGCAAGGTTATAAGAAATGCAAGGCTAGGGAAAAGACTGAGCCAAAACAGAAAATGATAAACTCTCTCCACAAAAGACAAAAAGATGTGCATTTTATGTTTTCAGACAGTAGATGTGTAATGCTGGTAAGCTAGAAAATACAGAACAATGAAGAAAGGAGGAACAGTAAAGCAAGATAACAATAAAGCATAAATGCTTCAAGACAACTTTATTCCTTCTGCGGAAGCTTCTCCTTAAGATTCCTTCCCAACCAGCCTGAAGACACAGAAATGTTCTGTAGAGTGGACAGTTCTTCCTCATGCTTTGGGAAGTCATCTCTTTGAGCACCAAGCTTAAAAAGCTTTGTTTTTTTACTTTTAGCCAACCAACCCTCATACAAAAACCAACCAAATGACTGACCAAACAAACTCAAGCAAATGAGCAAAGGGATTCTGCTGAACTGAATCACAAGCAATGGAAATCTTTTCTACCTAGGGCATCCTGAGCTCTTCCTTAGAAAATGACTCTGCAGTAAGTTAGCTATTTAAAAACAAAATTCAGCAACTGTTCTCCGTTTCTGGCATTTCAACAGAATGTATCATCCTGACAATACCTGAACAGGTAAGGATCTCTCCCAGGTACTGATCAAACCACTGCTCCTCTAACAATTCACCTGACTGCTAAAAAGCTTTTAAAATGCCAGCTTTTCAAGTCAAATTTGTTATATATATATACACATATATATATATATTTATATTTGTAATGTTTGTAATATATATTATATATAATATATGTAATATTTGTAATAGATTTATAAATTGTAATATTTGTAACATATTTTTAATTTATATATATATATATAAAGGTAGAGAAATTGTCTACAGGAAAGCATTCAAAATATTAAAGAAAAATGGGGAACTTTCAATCCTAAATCTTTTCATGTAATCCTTTCTTATTTAAGAAACCAAGAAAATTGAATAAATATGTTACTTTTGTCAAGATCTAGCTAACCAGGGTGCCTGGGTGGCTCAGTCCTTAAGCGTCTGCCTTCGGCTCAGGTCATGATCCCAGGGTCCTGGGATTGAGCCCAGCATCAGGGTCCCTGCTCAGAGGGGAGTCTGCTTCTCCCTCTCTCACTCCCCATGCTTGTGTTCCTTTCTCACTGTCTCTCTCTTTGTCAAATAAGTAAATAAAATCTTAAAAAAAAAAAAAAAGATCTAGCTAAACATGGACTGGACCCAAGACCTTTTAAATATGTATATATTTTTACTTTTAAGCCACCCCTGCCCCTTATTCTGTCCAGGACAGCCAAATTCTAAAAATGAGATGATTTTTCTACTACGTTTAGTATCTCTGCATGCAGTGTGGTAAAGAGAAGATAGCTTTCCTATAAAGGAAAGTAGCAGCAAAACTTCCATTTCATGCCATTATTTACTTATACTCAAACTTCTAAAGACATCTCTAAGTACTCAGGAAAATAAACATGAAACAAATCAGATTTACTTTTATGCATACAATCAAATTTCAATTTTCTACCCTTATCTTTGTAGCTTATTGCCAGAGTTACAACTTAAATGTCCTAAGTATGGCTGAAAAGTAGGCAAATTTGAGAAAACACACAAGTAATGTCAATACAGTTTAAATAATAGAAAGTGGAATAAATAGTAGTTGTGATGGCAGTGGTTGAAGATTAATACACTCCTCTTCCCCCAAGAGAAAAAAGGGCAAGTAAATGTAACACCTGCCAGCTCTGAACAGGAGTTTGGGTAAGAGTGTTTTCTAACAAAACTAAGAGATGAAACACAGTTATTAGGTGTGATTTACAAATGTAGCTGTCTTGAAGACAGATGAATTACTGGAGCTGTATTTCCTCAATGCTAAGGTATTTAGGGAGCTACTTGGACAAAACACACACACACACACATAAATAATATTATATCTATGTTTAACTCATGAGTAAATCACGAGGGTGGTGGTCAAATGACTGAAACTGAGTAAAAGTACCAGAGGGGAAGGAAGGGGAAGTAGAAAGGACATCAAGGGCCCAGATATTTCATTCTCTGTTATGTGTCCTTCCTGATCTCAGTTCATTCTCTGTATGTAAATCAACACAATTATTCCCTGCGCCTGGCTGGCTTCAGGTAGTGAGAAACCACCACTTGCCTGTTGCAGCTCAGCTCAGCCAGACGTTCTCCTGCTCTGCTCTAGGCAGCACTTCTGGCTGGGCTTTATCTCCTTCCTGGTTCCAGCTAATGCTGGAAATTGCCTCTGGCCCCACTTAACCCACTGCCCTCTCAGTCCTAGAAATGGTAGCAGCTGCAGGTATGATCAGTCTCTTGGGTGTTTCGGCAGGCTGTTCAGTTCTCCCAGACCTTGCAACCCGCACCTGAACCATAACCTCCCAAATCAAATCCCTCATATGGAACCACCTGGCATGGGCTGGGTTTTCCCTGCCTGACTGATGACAGCTATCAACCTTAGGCTCCAAAGAGCTCTCGCCTATCAAACACTACCACTCAAAAGAAAAGGACGATGTATAGGAAGTTTTAGTATTTTGTAGCTAGAAGGAAATATATATGATGATGTCAAATGCGGAAGTACAAGAGAATCAATGTTACATACCTAAAGGGAGGGAGGAATAATAGTCTTTTCAGGAAAGCAAGTTGGTTACAGAAAAGAAAATATTTAGGTAATATATGTTGATATTAAAAGTGTCCAGTGATTGGGGCACCTGGGTGGCTCAGTGGGTTGAGCCGCTGCCTTCAGCTCAGGTCATGGTCTCAGGGTCCTGGGATCGAGTCCCGCATCGGGCTCTCTCCTCGGCGGGGAGCCTGCTTCCCTCTCTCTCTCTCTCTGCGCCTGCCTCTCTGCCTACTTGTGATCTCTCTCTGTCAAATAAATAAAATCTTAAAAAAAAAAAAAAAAAAAAAAAAAAAAAAAAAAGTGTCCAGTGATTATAACATTGATATGTTGATGTCCAATGCTTGAACCTTCTTTATAGCCAACATATACAAACCTACTTTATAATGTTCAAAAAATCAAGTAAACTAAGAACTACTTCAAAGCAAGGTAGCTCAGTATTGTCACTGGTAAAGGCTTTGTTTGGCTTATTTCACCAATAGGCAGTAAATTGAGAAAGCATGCTATGCAACTATTCTTATTGTGTTTTTCAGACATAAGAAAGATTTTTGTATATGATAAAAACTCATACCTGTTGATCTCCAAGGAAATGACTTCTCAGTTGAGCTAGAGAAAAGGGGAAAAAAATGGAACATTTACTTCCTTTGTCATAAAACTTAACTGTGGGCCTATTTTGCACATAAACATTTAATTTTCACATTTTATTACATAAAAGAGTAAAAATCTCAAACAAAATTTAAAGCTATGCTTCTAACTAAGTTAATTTTTAGACACTATTTAACCTTCCACATCAATTTGGGGGCAAAACTGTATTTCTACTAGAAAATTAAGGCAAATTATAAAGTGACATAGATTCCCCTTGGATAAGACAAATAAAATAGCATTACTATATATGATATTCATGGTACTTATGACATATTATGTTGCTTTTTGTGACACTATGTAAACTGTATACACATTAAAAAGAACATCTACATTATACACAAAGTACTACTATATGTATACACACATCAAAAAGGACCCGAAAGGCTGTTAAGAACTTCATTCATTTTAGTTATTTTCAAAAGAAGCCCTAGGAACTGTAATACACAAAAGTTAATGGGTTTAGTTTGAACTGAATGCTACCTTATAAAACTTAAGTCATATAATAAATCTTTATATAAAAAATGTAAGGTTTGAAAATCCAGGAGAATATTTTAGCCATCATGTCTCTTAACAGAGTTTAATAAATTTAAATTTTAATAAATTTGTGCAAACATTATCTGTGCTTCCCTGCCCCTCTGCCTCACACTCCCCACCCCCCAAATACAGGAAAGCAGGGTGTTAACGGACAGTGTGGTAGAACACAGGAACAAGAGAACAAGAGGCTGGATTACCAAACATTTGCTTAATGAAGTACTTCCTTTCAGTTATCTCCTTTATATTATTCACAACAACCTTATGAATAGATACATTATCATCCTTATTTTACAGGAAAACAAACTGGCCAAAATCTTTGCTATTAACCATAACTGCTGAGATTTAAACCCAGGATGGCCTGATTCCAAAGTCAGGGATTCTCACTACTATATACGGCAGAAGGGCTTCTGATCCCATTTTTGCATTAAACACGTACAGATATGCACATACAATATGCCTAGAAGAAGTCTGGAAAAATAAAAACCAGTGTTAACAGTTATTTCTGTGGAGTACAACTAAAGGTTTTTTCTCTTTCTTCTTTAACATTTGTACTTTTTTGAAATCAGAAAAAAGCATATATTGACAGATTTTTGGAGTGTATTAAATTTAAGTAAAAGGTATGTGACTTTGGGTTTAAGGAAACACTATAAAACAAAGGATTTGGAACAGAAGAAGGGAAAAATGCTTTGAGTGCTATAGTTCTAAGATTTTAAGCTCTTGTTAACCCCCTGATATGTCCCCAGTTCATTAAGTGGTTAATGAAACTCCAGATTCAGTTAAGAATTCCCTAAACTTCAGTTTTGTGTGTGAATTGCCTTTACTTTGTCAGAGGCAAAGCAGTTTCTACTGGGGACCTTGAACTAGCTGCAAGCTGGGGGGTGGGAGGGAGGGGACAGACTCCCAGTGAATGGAATCGATCAGTTAATCCAAGTCTTAAGCACTGGGCTGACAGTCCTTTATCTGGTGCACTCCTGATTTCAGAAGGGACTGATGGGACAGGAAAAGATGCTGACTTGGTCAAATATCAGTAAGGGCACATTTGTCGTCTTTCTCTTGAGGATGGGTTATCCCATTCTCTGACACCAAAAGTGGTTCCCTACATGGAATCAACTTCTCTTGAATCTGCTTTTTTATTTCATTCTATTGTCTAAATTAGTTTTCTAAATACTGAGGTTGATATTACCCAACTGTGTTCCTATCAAAATGTTTATCTGGTCTGCCAATATTAAAATATGTGATAAATTAAACTGCCATCCAGAAATGTTTACTATACCTCAAGTTTCATGGGAATACTATGAAAATTATCTTCTGAGTTTCAAACTTACATAAACTTTAATGAAATACCTTTACAAGATTTTTTTATTCCCATAATTATAGATCACAGAATATAATTCATGTTAATTGCCCAAACTGGGAAAATGTTGTGGCTATTTTGCTCATCTTTTCATGTTGAGTGCCTGCCATACTGCCTCACACATAGCAGATGCTTAATGTATGTTGTTGCAACAAACTGGGTGGAAGTAATACCGAGTTTTGTTCTGTTTTTAAAAGATTTTAAAAATTTTATTATTTTTACTTGAGAGAGAGAAGAGAGAGAGCGAGCGAGCGTGCGCACGCAAGAGCAGGATAGAGGGGCAGAGGAAGGGGGACAAGCAGGGCTCCATCTCAGGATGTGGAGATCAAGACCCGAGCTGAAGGCAGACACTTAACTGAGCCACCCAAGCACCCATAATAGAGTTCTTAATTGTTCTGAATGATCAGGTATATATAAAGTAACAGTTTACTTTGCTCAACCAGATCAACTTATTCTCCTCCACTCTAGGTAGGAAATTCCTGTAGCCTCAATTAGGTAAACAGCATTTTTACTGCTGAAAAGGCCTTCAGGGTCATCGAAATACATATGATCTCACTCATATGTGGAATTTAAGAAACAAAACAGAGGATCACAGGGGAAGAGAGGAAAAAACAAAACAAGACAAAATCAGAGAGGAAGACAAACCATAAGAGACTCTTAATCATAGGAAACACACTGAGGGGTGCTGGAGGGGAGTGGGTAGCTGGGTGATGGACATTAAGGAGCACATGTGATGTAATGAGCACTGGGTGTTATATAAGATTGATGAATCACTGACCTCTACCTCTGAAACTAGTAATAGATTATATGTTAATTATTTGGATTTAAATTAAAAAATACAAATAACCATTCCTAGATGAAGGTAACAGAAGCCTCAGTTAATATTCTTCTCTATTTTAAGTAAAAGATAAAAATCATTAGGAAAATAAACTAGTATTAGGATTAAAAATGAGCAAAAAGTTCCATGGTATTTTTTGAAGACTGTATATTCAGCCCAATTACTTCACACTAATCTTACAAATTCTGTGTTATAACTGGTTATGTTTTTCAGAATAGTCTATTTTCTTTTGAAACACTCATTTTAAAAGATTCTTAAATTGTTCACACTACTCTGGGATTTGGGGATTAGATAATAAATATGTGCAATTTTAAAATGCTGTTATAAGTCACTGAATGTAACCTGCTTTTATTAGAACAATTAGAGGCAGCTTCGTATTAGAAACAGGCTTATACTTGCCTTCTTCCCTTCCTCTTTCCAACCATCTAATCCTAGAAACACTTCCCCAACTTTTATTGACTGTCTACACTGTGTCTATAGGCACTGTGCCCACAAATGATTCCATCCCACTCCCTTTCACTTCTTATCTGAAGACGCCAAGTAGCTTGTGTTCTAGGAGCTTCCGCTGGAATGTAAAACACATTTTAAAATACAAGAACTGAATCATCCACAATAACTTTGTTTCAGTGGAAAGATGCATTCACAATTTCTAATGACTTAATTATCAACAACCTTCTAGAAAGAAATCCATTCATAAGTTTGGGACTGGCTAGTCACACAATGAATAACAATTAAAAGCAAGTTCACCAGCAAATTAATATATATTAATGCGAACAATATTAATTTTAAGGAAGACACCATACCAATGGTGTCATCACAATGTTACATAAAAATCTGTAGTAACCCACTGTAAAACTCTACACACTTCAGAAATTAAATGTTTGATTTTTCATTTCACAGACATAAATAGAGGCAAAAATATGTTTGCTAAATATATATGGCTGTGCAGTGGCTTCAAAACCCTGCTTATTTTGGACTGTCCCACATGGCAGAGACCATGCTTGCTCGTACTCCTCTGCGGGGAGGGGGCGCCCAGCGATTGAGAGTCTGTAGGAAGCCATGTGAGGGGGTGGCAGTGGTACAGCTCGGGGCATCTGCAGTGGACCCAGCAGTGGCAGTGGGCACTGTTTCTAGACATCCTCCCTCAGAATCAGGTTCTCTGGCCTTCCTAGAGATTTCACCAAGACGACACCAAAAAGCTTTTCGTAAGTTCCTGTGGTACAAGTCAGAGAGGCTTCCATTTGCAACCAAAACCCTTGACTGATGTTACCGTAAAAGGAAGTATTACAACTGAAAACAAATACAAACAGGCCCTCTGAAAAGAGGCCAAATCTCATTCTTTAACTCTAAAGCTGAACTTCCAAGTGGATACCGGATATAACACTTTGTGTTCAACATATTGAAACTCTTCCCGCCACCCGCCCCACCCCGCACAAACCAACTCCTACATAATCATGACCACCTAGTCACTCAAACTGAAGAACATGGAATCATTTTATTGTGTTCCACCCTCCAGTGTGGAATGCTCCATGAAGGCAGCAAAGTCAGCCTCATTCACAGCTGGACTTCTAGACGCTAAGGCAGTTTCTGGCCCGTGGCAGTCATTTAAAACATAAACCTTCTGAATTCGTCCCTACTATCACATTCAGGCTCTTCATCTTCTCAGTGTCTTTTGGCTGGATCATCCTTTCAACTCTCCTAACTTGTTTTCCTGGCTCTGGTTTCTCACCCTTTCAGGCTCTCTTCCATGATGCTGCTATAGTGATTTTGCAAACCTCTGGGGCCGACACCATTCTTGTGATGCTGATGGGTAACAGACCCACAGAGGATACAATTTAAACATCTCAGTATGCCCTAGGCAGTCCTCTGCCACCCGGTTCCTTCTCATCACCCCTTTTCCACACAAGCCTACAGTCCAGGCACTTCTAATTACTTGCAGTTCCCACACATACCATGTTGCTTCAGGCTTGCAATGCTATTTTGGGGATAGAATGTGTAGAAACAGTTTGGAAATTCTTTCAGAATTATACAAATTCTAGAATGGCAGGTACCTTGTTACACTATGCATGTTATATACCCATGAAATTGAATATTCTAATAAAAAGTTTATTTACACTGTATCACTTAGGAATAATTTTGAAAAATGGTCTACTTAAGTCTGTCCCCAGTTTCCTTCTATTGTGTCTGATGTGGGCTAGCCTGTATTAGTGGACACTATTGGTAAGCAGGAGCGGAGGGGGCAGGGGAGAGTTTGATGATGCCACATAGTAATGTTACTTTGTCCTTCCCCTCTTTCTCCTGGGTCTAGATGGGGTTCTTCCTATTAGCAGTAGGCTCAGGCTACTACCATTACTCTCCTACAAGACACACTCAATGGAACAGAACCCAAGAGTTATTTCTCTGTTGGAAAGAAAACCAGGCCACAGCCTGAGACTAGAATATAGTCAAACTGTAAAACTTAACTGTTAAGTTAAAAAAAAAAAAAAATCTCCATATTAACAGTGAAGAGAAGCATCAACAAAGCCTACTGAAAGGAAGGAGATATCTGCCAGTGATATCTATCTGCTAAGGAGTTAATATGCAAATATAGAGAGAATACACTCAACTCAACACCAAAAAAACCTCCCAAATAATCTGATTAAAAATGGGCAGAGAACCTGAAAAGACATTTTTCCAAAGAAGACATATAGATGGCTAACAGACATGTGAAAAGATGTTCAACATCACTAGTCATCAAGGAAATGCAAAATAAAACCACAATGAAATACTACCCTCCACCTGTCGGAATGGCTAGAATTAAAAAAGACAAGAAATAACAAGTGTTGGTGAAGATGTAGAGAAGTAACCCTTGTGCGCTGCTGCTGGGAATGTAAATTGGTACAGCCATTGTGGAAAACATGATGGAGGTTCCTCAAAAAATTAACAGAACTAACATACGACTCGTAATTCCACTCCTGGATATTTACCCAAAGAAAATGAAAACACTAATTTGGAAACATATATGTACTCCTATATTTATTGCAGCATGATTTACAATAGTCAAATTATGAAAGCAGCCCAAGTACCCATTGAGAGACGAATGGATAAAGAAAATGTGGTGTATATATACAAAGGAATATTATTGAGCCATAAGAAAAAAAGAAGAGAGCGAGTTTCACATTTGTGACAACATGGATGGACCTAGAAGGTATTATGCTAAGTGAAATAAGTCTGAGAAAGACAAATACTATATGATTTCACTTACATGTGGAATCTAAAAAAAAAAAACACCCAAAAAACACCAAAACAAGAAACAAATAAACAAAAAAGAAACAGACCCATAATTCTGAAGAACAAACTGATGGTTGCCAGATGGGAGGGCAGTGAGGGATGGGCAAAATGGGAGAAGGGGAATAAAGAAGAAGAAAAAAAAAAAGAAAATCACTACATCAAGAAATTTTATAAGCACATGTACACATATGTGTATATATAGAACCCTCCTTAATAGTTTAAATATTAAGCATAGTCACCAAACTATGACCATCTTCTTGAGTATAAAGATTGTGTCTTAATTCTGTGTTTATCAACTAGCATTGAATAGGATGCTAAATAACTGATAGCTGATCTTAATCTTAACTCTTTAATCTTTTCAAGGTGATTCTTATGTAAATTTTAGAAACTGTTCTAGTCTATGAAGGAGTCAGAGCCCCCTCCCTCCTTGATTTGGCTCTTTCTATGTCTTATAGAAAAGATGTTCATTGTACATATAACATGAATCCAATTAATACTTGCTGATTATCTACTGAGTGCCAGACATTACTGGATGTCGGGCTGTAATAGTGAAAAGACACAAACTCCGTGTCTTCCAGTGCTTACAACTATCTCATAAATACTCATGACAGCACTTGTGTGACACCCCACACTGGATCACATGCCCAAAGCCAAGAAGGAGTCAAGAGACTTTGGGGAGGCTGTTCTTAAAGCCAGAAACCTTAAGAGAGGACTCTGATGAGCACAGCAGTGTTTGACAGAAGCAGCACTCACATATCTGTGACAACCCAAAGTGTGAAACATTTGTCTTAAAACAAAAAACAAGATCTAGCTCTTTTCCTAACTCACCTATCAAGAGGCAGTAAGTTAGTATTGGGACCGCTCAGGTAGAAATTTGAATCTGAAGGCCCTAGTGGGAGACATATGAAGAAGTATGAAATGTATTGCCATATTCTAGAGTTTGCTTCAATTCTCACAGCTCAAGAATCGTGAAGGGCTGGCAATCAGCCAGTCTGGGAGACCACCAACATAATACTCGACATATCCAAGTAAAACGAAAATCTCTCCCCTTTGTGTTATGACAATGTCTTCATGTGGTTGTTTAAACCATCCCAATTTAGGAGCATTACCTGATCTATTTATTTCACTATTATAACATATTCTTTCACAATGTTTTTAAAACAATTCTTAGTTGATCTTCCTTTACTGAACAGAGGTAATTAACACTCATTAATCATATGTTCATTAACTATTTTTACTATTATTTTTACTCTTTTGAGTTCTGACTGGAAGTTCTGAGCTCCATACAAAAAGTTCTGTATTTCTCCTGCACATCTTAACTCTTCAAGAACTACCACATGTTTACAGATAAAATCCTAGTAGCTAAAATAAATTCCAAATTGCATTTGTCTTTTTCTACCAACTCCTTACTATCTTATTTCCAGTTTGTGATCTGCTTATTTTAAAAATTACCTTTCAACATTTTCACTTGTTATTGGGTGGGCTTTATTATTAGTTGGAGTTATTCCATTAGCAAGTATATAGATCTTTCGGATTCTAAATCCATTGTGAAAACTTCCAGTGACTCTCTATTAGTTTGCTATAATTTCCTTTATGATCCACTGCTCTAATATTTATAAGTCTACTTGTTAACTGATTCCAAGGTCCATTTTTCAGTTAAAAAGAAAAATGGTTTGTTTGGGTTTTTATTATTTGGCAATGAATTCACATTGCAATTACTTAGCACCTTGTTATCCCTCTAGGCATTACAAATTGCTTTTTAATGAAATGCATCATAATCTTCTTAGATATGGACTCTGGGCTCCAGAGTTCCCAGGTCATTCCATATTTCCTATTATGCACCTAGGATTTTCTACCCCAGGAATCTGGCAAAATAACTACTAATGATTGTTAAGTTTTAGTCTCTACTTGGGAGTGTTACAAGATAAATTTAAAACTCCCTTAAATGAGTGACCATTCTGTTGAACACAAATTTCTATGTCTTCATTAATTTTAATTAAATCTTCAATTATGATATGGAGATAATATTATAGCATACTTTTAAATAAATATTTATTTGAGAGAGAGAGAGAGAGAGAGGGTGTGTGCATGTGCACACGTGAATGTGTGTGAGTGGTGGGGGCGGGATCGGGGTGGGGTGGGAGGGAAAGAGACCATCTCAGGCAAATTCCCTGGTGAGTGCAAAGCCCATCACAGGGCTCATCTTAGAATCCTGAGCATGACCTGAGCCAAAATCAAGAGTTGGCCACTTAACCTGACTAAGCCATCTAGATATTGTAACATACTTTAAATCTTTTTTATTTCTACTTAGTATTACTTGGGCATCCCTTTTAATCAGCATAGTTAAAATTTTGCACTATTTCTCTTAATGCATTTACAAAATATTCTACTGGTATCTTGTGAGTTCTTGGCTAGGTAGATAGAGCTCATTCTGTGCTTTAGCTATCTTGAGCGCTCTTGAATTCCTAAGAATGTTACTTCTTGAATATAATGTCTGTGGAAGCCCCAAGTCTTTTCCAAGTCTCTCTCTCTCTTTTTTAAAAGATTTTATTTATTTTTTTATTTGAGAGTGAGCAAGAGAGAGAGAGAGCCGAGCAGGGGAAGGGACAGAGGGAGAGGTGGACTCCCTGATGAGCAAGAAGCCTGACACAGGGCCCTGGGATTATGACCTGAGTTGAAGGCAGATGCTTAATTGACAGAGCCACCCATGCACCTGGTAGTCCCAAGGTCTTAAAAACATTCACCATGCAAGTGGGTCAAATTTCTCTCACCCCCTCAACAAGAATGGCCTTGAGTTTATTTTATACTCACAATTAGCAGGGTGAAAAGTGGGGTCTAGAAGACTGAGATGGTACCAAGAACTTAATGCTATAAGTCAGTGTCTGATGTTCCAAGAACTTACAGCACCTACCAACAGGTAACTGATATTTATAACTAGTTTCATTTTTCCTATGTTTGGGAAATAAATACCTCGTGTTTTTTAGTTAGATAATAACTAGGAAATAGGGGTACCTGGGTAGCTCAATAGGTTAAGTGTCTGACACCTGATTTCAGTTCAGGTCATGATCTTTGGGCTGGGCATGGAGCCTGCTTAAAAGCCTTTCTCTCCCTCACCCCCCCCTCTCTAAACAAACAAACAAACAAACAAACAAAGGAAATAGATCCTTTACATTAAAGAGACTCTATATCCTACCACCAGAACAACTAGAGCAGTTAGACAAAATTAAACAAATATTATGATTGTTCTGCCCAGGACAGATGTGGATAGCTCTTCATTCTTCCCTTAGGCTATTTCAGTAAGTCAAAAGTAGAAAGGCCAATATGTAGAACAGATAATGAAAGTGAACTGCTTTCCCTGGCTGAGGCAGAGGTGGGGAGCCAGAAGGAAAACAGCTATCCCCATCGACTCCATTATTGTCCTAACAGGGCTCTGAGGACCCTAGTTTGAGAAATCACTAGCCTATAGACAATAAGGATATCTTCGCAATAATACTCAGAAAGCAATCCTTTTTAAGAGTTCTTCTGAATTTATTTATTGTCTGTTCACGATCAATCTCAAGAAAAACAAAAACTCTTCCTTTAAATTTATGATTTTTTTCTAGGACCAAAGTTCCTTTCTGTATTTTTATCATGGTATCAGACCCTGGACAATTCTTTATTGGATGGAAACTGATTCCTGCTTCCTAAGAGAAGACTATTTGCTCAGGAGTCAGGAAAAGGGAAACCAGACAACATGCCTGTAATGATGTTTATTACCATTTTTTTGTATGTTATGGCTCTAAAATGCCCCTGAAATGGTATATACCTATAATTTGGACTAAGCAAGGCATAAAGAGTGAAGACAGGCCAAAGGATCTCTCTTCACAATTGTTTATATGATCTGAGGTTAGAGAAAAGAAAGGGCACTCGATTGAAAAATGATGTCCTTCATGTAGGATGCAGTTGCTTCTGACCCATCAGCGCCACGACACGAGCCCAGAGTCATTTTCTTGAGTGCGGATGGATTTGGGCTGACCCATCCACAATCAATACCCAATTGCCTGTATGACCAATAGAAGGTTCAAACAAGAAGGCCATAGATGTGCAGGGCTGATAGCTCATGGAATGTGGGAAAGATCTAAAGCTTACAGTCTGACCCATACATTCCCTCTGTGAAATTTTACCTGAAAAAAAAAATGGCCATACTCTCAGAATGTGCTTTATAATTTAAGTCTTTAAAATATCATTGAGTAACAGGGACAGCAAAGTCTTGGTTTTCATTGGCTGTTAGCAAGTTTAAAGTAGAATATATAACCAGCCACTGTCATGAACATTTTGGTCTCATTACTGGCTCTATTCATTCTCACCCTTGTTTTCTTAATTCTTCATTCCACTTTTCCCCATGCTACTCTATCATATTTTGGGGCTCTTATAATGGCTGTGTAAAATGAATTCCAGGAAAAGGTAAGATACAAATAAATAATATTCCAACCAGTCTCCTAAAGAGAAAATTATGTATTTAATGCAGAGCCAAAACATTAAAGGAACAGGAAATACTAGTCCTTTCAAAAGTCAAGCAACTTTCATAGGGACTGGATGTAAACACATTTTAGAAGATGTTAAATATTCTTTGACAAAAGCATCTTGTGTTAGTGCTTTGAATCTATGAATAAAAGATCCAGAAGACCATATGGGAAGGGGAAGATCAAAAAGGATGTAGTAGACAAAAATGAAACAAACAGTTCCCTCTGGTATCCCCATAAATTATACAGGAAGCATGATTTCTGTTTAAGCCCAGCCCAGAACAGGTGTTCCAACCAGTAAAGGTAGAAATCAGAATAGATTTCAGTTGACATTTGAAAGAGTGAAAGCAAGTGAAATGAAAATAGTAAAATGGTTAAATACAACACTAGGCTCTCTTTCCTAAGTATTTTGCCATAACTTAGGGTGCTACTTAGGCCAAGGGTCAGCCTTGGAATAGATGGGCTACTGCAAATTGTTTGCATCCATGGTCTAATAACTGCTATTGTTTCCCTTACTTCCATTCTTCCAAATACCCTTTAGAGGTTAAAAAAAAAAAAAAACAAAAAAAAATTTTTTAAAGATTTAAATAAAAAAAGAAAAGCCCACACAAATACACTCTTAGAAATGTGTAAAACAGTTTAAATCTTATATATATTTTTAGATATTTATTTATTTATTTATTTGAGAAAGAGAGAGAGAACAGAGTAAATGAGAACACGAGCTGGGGGGAAGAGGCAGAAGGAGAGGGCGAAGCAGGATCCCTGCTGAACAGGTTGCCCAATGTGGGGCTTGATCCCAGGACCCTGGGATCATGACCTGGGCAGAAGGCAGACATTTGACTGAGCCACCAAGGCTCCCCTAAATCTTACATATATGTGTGTGTGTGTGTGTGTAAGATATGTAAGATATATAAAAAGAGCTGGCACTTGTAGGGAGCAGGGAAAGGGTCCTGTTTTTCTACTTGCTCTGCATGAGACTGAGCAGAGTGACCACGGACTAAATGGTAGATCTGTAGTAAGACACGCTGGCTGGCATCCAAACCCCTTAAAACTTGCCATTATAAATAGCTTTGTTTATGATGCATGTAATTTCATTATTTTACTTTAGGATTTGAATTGTTTTGAAAAGTCTATCTAAAAATTTACTTAAAAGGACTTTTAAATTATCATAAGCCCCAATTTTTTATTGAACATATATTCCCCTTGATTATTTATCCTATTTGGACATTCAAAATGATGATTTATTTACATACAATTCTTTATACTCTCTACATAAAGACACTTCCAAATTTGGCATGTCTAAAGAATACTATTCACTTTCTTTCCACTGACGACCCAATGTAAACATTTATTTTTTAATTTTTAGGAACAGTAAAGTTTCTTTAATTTCTGAAAAAAATGTTTATTTTCATTTTAAATGTGAAAAGAAAGAACATATTTCTTAAGTTTCTGCTTTGCTTTTTGGAAAAAAAAATGATGTTTCTCACTGTTACAGCATTTTCAGTTCTTAATTCACGGACAAGGACCATAAATAGCTGTTTTAGTGCTGAAGGAGGAATGAATTCACACGTGAGAGAGAGTACAGAGCCAGGATCACCAGTAACTGTTCTGGAAAAAAAAAATGGACACAAGGATACAGTCAACATTTGGCATAGCATATGTTATGTGTCTATGTAGTAAGACCTATGGAACTTAGGAAAGCGTAGTTCTAGAATGCTTTAACATCTTCTGAAAGCTCTTGTGGATCCCTAATTTGTCACACATCCCTTATCCTAACCTTGTTTTCTTCCTCGTCTGTTTATCCCCCACAGACAAGTGTGAAGGATTTCACTCTACCAAATGGAGGAATGAAAAAGAAAAAAGCCTATTAGAACAAAGGAAAAGGAATAACAATCATGATGATGGATGGTCAGGGTAAATTCTCTCTAAAACATCATTCTGGATACAGAATGGGTGACCCATAAGCACTGTTCCGTAGTTTAACAGGTACATTCCATGGCAAACAGACATGGCAAAGTATTTGGGCAAGACTGTGTTAAATTCCTAGCTTTAATGGGCAGCAGTTTTCTTTTGAGAGATATGAATGAAAAGAACAACAATGGTTTACAACATGACAAAAGAAAGGGTTGTTCAGCTTTATCTTTCTTTATCCCTTTTACTTCCCCCTCCCATTCACTGCCATAACAAGCCAACATTATTGAAGGAAAAGGCAGCATGAACTGTGTGGAGCACTCCTTACAGATTCATAGTCTACGCAATTTAGTCTTTAAACTATTAAAGAGAACATCTACCAAGCAGATTTTAAGAAACAGAACCATCCTAATTTTATAAAAGTGAAACAAATAAATTTTATCCATAATTTCAGTCAGAAAATAAGGAGCTGAATCACTTAGCATTTAAAAACTTTGTTATACAATATTTAAAACACACATATATAATAAAATAGAAAACAGTATAATAAATCCCTTATGTATTCATTACCCAGCTTCAACAAAAAAAGGAACATGTCACATTCACTTCATCTCGACCCTCACCTACTATTTTCTCTGAATTATTTTGAAGCACGTCTCAGACATCTATCACTTCACTAATAAATACTTGAGATGTACCCCAAAATAGATATTTTAAAAAGACCATATTCACAACATTATCACACCTAAAATATTAAAAATAAAATGCTTTTTAAAAAAGAGTTTATTATTTATTTGAGAGAGAGAGAGAGGGGGAGGGAGTCAGGCTTCCCAGTGTGCAGGGTGCCTGACGTGGGGCTCAATCCCAACACCTTGGGATCACGACCTGAACTGAAGGCAGACACTTAACCAGTAGGCCACCCAGGCTCCCCTAAAAGTAAAATTTTTTTTAAAGATTTTATTTATTTATTTGACAGAGAGAGAGATAGACAGACAGTGAGAGAGAGAATGCAAGCAGGGAGAGTGGAAAAGGGAGAAGCAGGCTTCCTGCTGTGCAGGGAGCCTGAGGAGGGGGTTGATCCAAGGACCCTGGGATCTTGACCTGAGCTGAAGACAGACACTTAACTGATGGGGCCACCCAGGCTACCCGAAAAGTAAAATTCTTTTTTATGTTTTTTAAGATTTTATTTGACAGAGACAGTGAGAGGGAATACAAGCAGGGAGAGTGGGAGAGGGAAAAGAAGGTTTCCCGCTGTGCAGGGAGCCCAGTGTGGGGCTGGATCCCAGGACCATGGGATCATGACCTGAGCTGAAGGCAAAAGCTTAATAACTGAGCCACCCCAGGAACCCCAAGGAATCCCCAATACTAGTCAGTATTCAAATTTCCTGTTTTGATTTTTAAAAACAGTTTGTTTGAAACTAACCAAATCAAGTTCCACTAGTTATATTTGGTTGCTAGGTCTCTAAACATCTCTAATGCCTAGTTTCATTCTCCCTCTCTTAATTTTTTTCCCCATTTGAAATTATTTCATTTGTCCAACAGGCTGGATCTGACTGATGGCATCAGCACACTGTCCTTTAACATGTTCCCTTGGCTTCGTATTTCCTATGACTAGGTATTTATATTTAGATGACTAGCAATTTGGGGGCAATATGTCACAAGTGACGTCATGTCCTCGCACTGGGTTACATCAGGATACTAAAATTTCAAACTGTCTCCCATTTTTGCAATATTTACATAAGATAGATCAATGGGTTCAGATGCTGTCGATAATTACTGATCTAGATATATTAATTATTTTGTTAGTGGTTGCAAAGTTCTCCCAAGTTTTAACTTCTAGACTTATGTACTACTTCGGTCAATAATATAACTTCTGCCTTTGTATTTATGTTCACAGAAATACAATACTGTTTTACTCACTATTTTCAAATACGTTTCTACTGGGAAGTATTTTACTAATGCCACTGAGAAAATAGATATAGATCTGTTCTCTGTCCTTCCTAAGCACCTAGGTTCTTGCATCATGGTAGATAGTTTCACTTGAATTTTCTCTGTGACTCAAATAGCCCCATTACTGATATTGTAACTAAAGGTGGGGGTAGATCAACCTTTAACTGACTGCTCTGAAGCAGAAACGATACATCACAGGATCCTAGAATTACTGGCTGTTACTTGTTCTTTTCCAATTAAAAAAAAAAAAAGCTAAAAGAAACACACACATATACCCTAAAGACATTCCTCCTTGGATTTTAAGAGTCTATTAATGCAAACTAAACGTTATATCTAAACTATGTGACAGTGGATAAAATGTGTAATTATTTAATATAAAATTTTTTTGGCTGTGAAAATCTGTAGCCTACAGGCTTTTTTCCTCTTCAGTTTTAGAGTGTTTCCCCCCTATTTAATAGTGGAGTAACATGACAGGAGAATAGACAAATCCATGCAACAAATAGATTAGACTGATTTATTATTAAATAGATTGTGAAGCCTCCGGGAGGAAAACCATAATAACAATTCAGTAACTACAAAGTCTGGCAAACTTGTTGGCTGCCTCCCCTCCCCACCCTGGCAGACATGCCATGTTCAGTTTTAGGACAAGCTGATTAACTGCTGAAATGCACTAAAATGGATGGTACTCACTTTTAGGCAGCTAATCACATTTTCTATTTCCTTTTCCTACGCTGGTTTAGACCTAGATATAGTAGTTCTCGGAAGGGTTAAAGAAACATATCATTACCTTCATCAGTCTTTCTACTCCATGGTCCTTCAACTGCCAGATGGTAATGAGAATATGAACTTAATACTAACCTCCTTTTATTTCATCAAGGAGATTAAAATGATTAGATGAAGAAATGGTAAACTTTTCCCCCTAAAATAATGAAACTTTAGAAAGTACATTAATGGGAATATGTTTTTCAAGATTGTTTTCTAGAATCTTTAAATTAATATCTACATGACTTCTTTTAATATGTCTGTGATCAACCAAGAATATAAATGGTAACCACAACAGTTTGCATAAGGGAGGGACAAAACAGTAGTAGTAGAGATGGGGGTGGTGGCTAGCGGTTTTATAATTGTCTTTTGTATGCTGCGCACCATTTTATATAGGCTGTGTCTATTTGGAGTGGCAGAGTAGATGCAAGTGGGATTCTTAGTCTTTTTTCTTTCTTTTTTTTGTTTTTTAAGATTTATTTATTTATCTGATACAGAGAGAGGGAACACAAGCAGCGAGAGTAGGAGTGGGAGAAGCAGGCTCTCCGCTGAGCAGGGAGCCTGATGTGGGACTCAATCCCAGGAGCCTTCGGCTCAGGTCATGATCCCAGAGTCCTGGGATGGAGCCCCACATCGGTTTCTCTGCTCAGCAGGGAGCTTGCTTCCCCTTCTCTCTCTCTCTGCCTACTCATGATCTCTGTCAAACAAATAAATAAAAAATCTTAAAAATTTTTTTTTTGTTTGGGGCACCTGGGTGGCTCAGTGGGTTAAAGCCTCTGCCTTCGGCTCAGGTTGTAATCCGAGGGTCCTGGAATGGAGCCCCGAGTTGGGCTCTCTGCTCAGCGGGAAGCCTACTTCCCTTCCTCTCTCTGCCTGCCTCTCTGCCTACTTGTGATCTCTGTCTGTCAAATAAATAAATAAAATCTTAAAAAAAAAAAAAAAGGGCAGGCAAAGAGGGGAGCCTGGGTAGCTCAGTTGCTTAAGCGTCAAACTCTTGATTTTGGCCCAGGTCATGATCTCAGAGTTTGAGATCTGATTGAGCCCCCCACTAAGCTGCATGCTCAGCGTGGAGTCTGCTTGTCCCTCTCTCCCTTTTGCTCTTCTCCCTGCTCTCTCTCAAACAAATAAATAAAATCTTAAAAAAAAAAAAAAGTGGGCAAAGAATATGAATAGAAGAGGAAACTCAAATGGATCATAAAGACAAGAAAATACTCAATCCCATTAGTCATCAAGGAAATGTAGAGTAAAATGAGATAACATTAGATTGGTAAAATTTAAAGAGCCTGCCTAATCTTAAATGTTGGCAAAAAAAAAAAAAAAAAAAAAAAAAGAGAGAGAGAGAGAAACAAAGACAAAGAGAAGAGACACACACACACACACACACACACACACACACACACGCACCCTGGAACTTTAACACATACTGCTTGAGAAGGTACAACTGTTGAGATATTTCAGAAAGCTATTAAGGAAGATCTAGAAAAATTGGTATGGTACATTTATTACAACCCAAATAGTCTAGTTATCATGATGTATTTTCCATAATCTTACAGGTATAAACCAAGAGATAGGTTCAAAAATGTTCAGTGTTACATTATTTACAGTATTGAAAAGTGGAAGGAAAATGTTCTTCAATAAGGAAATGGCCAAACAGTTGATCACTATATGAAATATCTATATAACAGCAGTTAAAAACATAAACTAGATCTACACATATCAACATGGAAAGATTAGAGATACTGAGTAGAAAAATACTTAGTGCACAATGATAAACACTATACCATATGGTGTAGGCTACAAAGGAAACACGTATTGGCCCAGGATGTATAATGATATAAAGGCAAACAAAGTAAACTGGAAGACTACTTGTGGTTAGTTATTGGGAAGAGAGAGAGGGGGCAAAGAAGGCTTGAATTGTAAATAAATTTTAAATAAAAAGCCAATATGAAGAACTGTCAACAATTTTCAGTTCTGGGATGTGAGTACTTGAGCTTTTGTTATATTATTCTCTGTGCTTCTTAGTACTTCTAACATTTCTTAAGATAAAGATTTAAAAAATGCAGATAAAACCCAGAATGACAGTAGATACAAGATACATGATTAAAGTAATTATTAATTACTATGAAGCAATAAAGGTAAACTTTTTTTCAGGAAGCAACTTGAAATATACTCTGTGGCTTATTTAAATTACTTTATGATTTACCAATATATACACATAGTTTAAAAAGCCTAATGACTAAGAGTGGGGGCTGGTAATATAACTACTGTATTGACTAAATAATTTATCACTGTTACATATTTTGAGAATAGTAATTATAGAATGTGAACTATAGAATGTGAAAAATTACAGAAAATGAAATAATATTATTTTAATTAAAATGGTGCTTTAAAAGAATTAAATAATGGCACGATACATATATTTTAGAAGCATGGGCCTCTAAATTTTAAGAAGTATTTTCCTCTTCATTAATTAGAAAATTAATATAGTTGGGCTGCCTCTATATTTAACCAGATACATTAAAATAGTCTTAAGATAATGTGGAACTTTGATGCAAACTATAAACTTGATTTCTTTTTGTGGTTCCTTCTAACCTTATCACCCACTTAACATTTTTAAACATGTCTAAGAAAAATGTAATTCATTTTGAAATATTTATTTACTGTGATTAAAATATTTTGTTGTATAATGTTCTAGGTCCATAAAAAGCTATTACTTATGAAAACTACCTGGCTTAAAATCCACATTCTACATGGTAACATTCTTAGGTTAAAATAGGTTAGCTTAATGGAATTTTGGTTGAATTACCTTGGGCTCATATGCCCTGCAGAAGACCTAGTTTATACAAGTTTAATTCAAATCAGCAGAGATAGTTGCCACTTGGATTTGTATGTCCCAGATGAAATTGGCTTGTGACTGGAATGGCAATGAGAAGCAGCAATTAAAATGCCTTCTGGAAGAACTGTGCTTAAGTAAACTGTTCAAGATAAATGACTTCTGTAGAGCTGCAGGTCAGCCACAGACTCATTTATATATCTTTCAGATGTGGTACTCTTTACTGTGTTTACAATAGGAGTTACATCTTAAAAATTCAGTGTTACTAAATTTGCTCATAAGAGCAGCCATTTAATAAGTATTCGCTGCACAGATCCCCCAGAGAGTTTCTGATAATTACATTCAAATATCAAATAGTTTATTCCTCATTTGGTCTGAATTAGAAATGAAATCAGAGAACTTTTATTTGTTTGACCATTAAGAGAGGCACTGGTGACCAAAGACAATACTTAGGAATGGAAATTGGTTGAGCTACACTCTGAACAGTGCTAAAGTAACTCAACAAAGACAACTAGCTCAGCAGTATTGCAGAGATTTACAGTAACAGAAAGCAGAGGGGAAAGGAAAAAAGGCAAGTTCTTGTGAGGGAGGAGAAGGATGGGTTGGAGAGGCTCAGGAAAACTTGTATCACTCCCTGACCCCCAACTAAGAATGCCTAAAGCAAACCCCTTTCAACACTTGAGGCTTAGTAGTATTATTTACAATAGTCAAAAAGTAGAAATAACCCTAATGTCTATTAGCTGGTGAATGAATTAAAAAAATGTGGTATATATCCATACAGTGGAATAATTATTTGGAAACAAAAAAGGATGACGTACTGATACATGCTTACAGCATGGGTAAACCTTGAAAATATCATGCTCAGTGAAAGAAGCCAACTCACAAAAGGCCATATATTGCCTGATACTGTACACAGGAAATGTCCAATGGGCAAAGCCACAGAGACAGAAAGTAGATGCATAGCTCTCGGGGGCCATGGGGAGGGGAGAATGCGAAAGGGGTGCTAATATGTAGAAGGCTTCTTTACAGGGTGATAACAACACCCTAAAATGGAACAATGGTAAGGGTTGAACAAACTCTGTGAATACACTAAAAATACTGAACTGTACACTTTAAAAGTATGCATTTTATGGTATGTGAAATATATCTTAATAAAACTATTATTTAAAAAGCTCAGGTTTTGCTGGTGAGAGCTCTGGAGGTCAAAGGGACAGAACTTTATCAAGCATCTTCCTGAAGTGGTATATTAAATAAGCAATAAACTGTCAAGGCACAAACATTCAATCTTTTCAAAGACTCTTCATTGTTAAAGCCTCTGCCTTCAGCTCAGGTCATGATCCCAGGGTCCTGGGATCGAGCCCTGCATCGGGCTCTCTGCTCCGCAGGGAGCCCGCTTCCTCCTCTCTCTCTGCCTGCCTCTCTGCCTGGTGTGATTTCTGTCAAATAAATAAAAATTAAAAAAAAAAAAAGTATCACCTGAGGAGGTTTACTTTGCAATGATTTAAAAATATTTGCTGAAGAAAAGACCTGAACCATGAAAAAGCCTTTTCTGCTACTGTTAGCCTAAAACATTTTTAGAATTTTTAATAGTATCAATGGAAGCCTGATAGGCACTAGCAGATGACCCCATAAAGTGTAAAAAAAAATATCTGAATGGCAGTGGGGAATCAAATCTTTTCATTAAAAAATAACAGTTCTTTGCTTAAGTGGCGATAAGAAGACTATTTGTCAAGATTGTATGACCTTTCCAAAACCATAAAGAATTCTATTTTATCAGGGCTTTAAACTAACTTGAAAGGAGAGATAATCTTGGGAAGAGTGTGAAGTTATTTAATTTCAATATTGCCACCCATTTTCCCCCTCACTCAGTTGATATGGACGGGATTTTTCTCAGTCTAGGGTAACTTCCTAACATCAGTAGTAGCCAGTTAAAGGATAGACAATGTGAAGGGACCGTTTCCGAACGGGGTCATCAAAGTTCAAGACAATGTACAAAAATCAAAATGAAAACTTAAAGCTGTACTTTGATTCCCAATGCTGAGATTAATATTTTCTACAATTATTAAAAGGTCCATTTTCTTGTATTTTTTTAACTTCAAAATAAATGAAAACTTACTATTTCATCTTAGTAAGTAGACAAACTATAATTTATAAGATAAAATTCATGGAACCAATTTATGTACCCTAAAGAAATAAACTTTTTCTTTCAGCTTGTTGAGAAGTAACTTTGTTTCTGGACAATGAATGGCAAGATTCCAAGTCTGCAATCAGGAATAGTTTTGAAATTCTGTACAAATAAAAGCTCAGAAATAGTTTCTTAAAGTCAAAGCTGGTCATATTTTCATTTACTGACTTTTCATTTCCAATTCCATTTTCTTCTTGCACAGCTGTTATCCAACAAGTTGAACCACTCATGTAATTTCTCTGCTTACATGAAACATGAAGCATAGGCCACACCTTGTATCCTTGTAGGCTGAATCTGCCCTGGAGTATTTCCCCTGGCTAAGTCTTCCTCCCACTGCCACTGGAAGGCTGTAATAATCTCTAAGCACTGCTGAATTAGCCACCCTAGGTCACTGGTTCAGCCTCAAGCTCTTTGTCTCATTGGGAATTCCTCAGGCAAATGGGAGCCATTAAAGTTTGGCCTGGCATGTCAAAGTGGGACTTTAGGGACAAGACACAAGGTTAGCCAGGGGGAATGGCCTCAAACATAAAAAAATAAACTGAAGACAATGAAGTGTAGCAAAAACATTTTAAAGTGGCTGTCTCTTTTTTGGGGTTAGTGGAAATGTTCTATGTGGTGGTGGTTATACAATGACATGCCAAAAATCTAAAAAACCATAAAACTGCATGTTACAAAGGGTGAATTTTACTGTAAGTAAATTACACTTCAATAAGCGTGACTTGAAAATAAAATGGCTGTCTCTGAATGGTAGAATTAGGGTTTTACTCTTTATATACTTTTTTGAATTTTACCAGTTGTCTGAAATGACCATTATTTAACTTCACAGTCAGTAAACAAACAAAATAAAACCAAAACCCAAAACAGAGGAAGAATACTGCTCTAGCCACCCCTCCCTCCATTTGCCCTCAGGAGCAAATGGAGGTGGACAGGGGAAATAGTGGGGTGGGGAGGTAGGCCCCTCACTCTGGGCTACTGGGACCTTTTAATGTCACTCTATCCAGTGAAATCTAACCTGGACTATTGTCAGATAATGCTGCAAGGAGAAAAAGAATAAATTCCATGCTCATCAAAGTCTGAATTTGAAGGCTGTTGTTAGCACATGGGAGGCAAGAGGATGAAGGAGCAAACTTTCTTCTGAGTTAACCATGATGAGATTCTCCTGAGATGAGCTGTACAGACCTCACATCCCATGAGGGACATGTCCCTTGTTAAGGCATGCACACCAGGTAGCTACACAGTGACCTGGAACACAGGGCACTTCACATGGCGGCACTCAATGCTACCATGACCGTACAAAGCGTGGCAGACAGCAGTAGTCATTGTGGCATGCTGCCTGCTTGGAGGACCTAAAATTAACCCATCCATCTACATATGCTAAATATCATCTTTGATCCAAACTACAGTGTCAGAACTGGCCTCCTGGGGAATTACTTCCAGGTGCTTTTCTATCCATTTATATTCCATTTAGCAGTGTAAGAAAGAGACCTATGAGCCTGATTTCGTACAGCGAGAGACTACCAACGATGCTGTCTGCCACATCATGAAGAGGTCTCTCAGTGGCGGCTCCCAGGAGAAACCACTCAAATCTTCGCCCTTGGAAAGGTAGATTGTCCTGAGCAACCTGGTTTGTTTTTATTTTACACATATTTTCAATATAATTCATTCATGTTTCTCTCTTTAGAATGGGTACTAGGTCACTCAGAGCCAGAGTGGCTCCCTACTTCTAGCAAATGCATGGAATGTTAGCAACATACAGTTTTAAACTACTTTAACATTGGTTTCATCTTATTTTTCTAATCATAATCTTCCATTTGCTCTCATTTCCTCACTTCATTTTTGGGTTTTCTATTTTTAAGAGATGTTTCAAAAACTTTTGGAATGAGGCAAAATATTAAATACATAGATAACCACAGTATACTCGAAACAAGGGAAGAAAAGTGGTGTCTTCTCTATTAACTGATCCCACAGCCCACTTTAAATGAAATGAATATTACATATATAAAGAACTATACTGCAGGCAGTACAAATGGAGAAAAGTCATAACTTCCTTATTAAGTATTTCCATAGCCTACCTTCAATGAGGTGAAATAATAAATACATAGGTAACTATAGTGCACTTGGCACAAAGCAGACAGGCTGTAACTTCTCTAGTAACTAACTTCCTAACTCATTTTCAGGCTTTTCAAAGTCACGATTATTTTTGACCTAACACATCATCTTAGGATATAAGCACCATCAATTCCAGATTAAGGATCATTCTATGTTGATGTTGCTTGGGTTATTAGTGTTTTTTTGTAGTAAATAAAGCAAATGAGAAATCAAACCAGAGATGGGGTTTTTATTAACCCTGTTTAGAACCAGATTTCCAAAGAGGCATTAACAGAGAAACTAAGTGATTACTTTAATCATTAAGATTTTAAATGACTTTTGTTTTTTAAGTTTGCAAAAAGGCATACTGCAAATAAACTGCCAAAGGCAGTTTACTTTTTAGGACACTGTTTTAAATAAATATAAGCAGAGTCTCAGTTTCTCTGCCTAGAAAATGAGAACATCTCATGGCATGGGTTAAAAAGTCATCGTTGGTACTACAAATGTGAGGGAACAAAACTGTTCAGTTTTAGAGCTACTCCTTTGGGAGTGGGCTCCGTGGCATATCATTTAGCACAATGTAAGAATCCTTTATTAAACAGGCTCTCATGCTACTGCCTCTGCCTTCTTATTCACAGGGTAAGGGCAATAATAGCAAATGCTTTGAACAACAGAAAAAGTTAATAAAAATATGCTTTTCATTTCCCTTTGGGTTATTATAACATCATCTTTGGACTAGGAAACCTAAGAAAATCTTACAGGTCACCTTACCAACTCTGCCACAGATCTCAATAAAACAATATGAAAGATAACTAGTTATCAAGTCCCCTGTTCTGCTGACTACACTGAATTCACATAAGAACGACCTGAATCCAAGGAGACTTCATGGCCATAAGCAGTGGTCGCACTTTTAACTTCCTTTGAGCAAATCAGAAGTGGCTGACAAGGAAGAGACCCTGGGTCTGAGAGCTAATTTCTGTTTTTCTGTATCTTTATAGAATCTTGTTCTGAGAGTGACAGTTGGTGGGGACTGGAAGACACAGAGGGGTCTCCCAAGTGACAAAAACCTATGCTCCCTTCACTAACATTGCTTTCTAATGGGCTCCTTGCTAGTGTGGAAACCTGGTGGTCACAGAGCAAAGTAACTCTGTCAATAGTCTTTTTGAGGTCCACCGAGAAGCACACTGAAAGAGAGAGCAGGTAGGAGAAAGGGTAGACAGAAACCCAAAGATGCCAAGCGGATAACCTCCCAGTGAAGCACACTTACTTGATGAGCTTAAAACACACAGGGCTTTGTTGAGGTTCTTTATTCATTCAATGAGCATTTGTCTGGGAGCCTGCCTGCTGAGCAGCAGGCACTGTGCTGGGGCTGTGGGGGTGGGGTGGGTCTTACCATCTCACAGGAGAATTGACAAAGGCACAAACAGCTATGAGTTCAGATGAAGAGAGATGACCTTCCCAGAGAAACTTGGGAAAGGCTGTAAGGAAGGGTTAGCATTATGTTGGGGATATCAAGAATATAGGAGAATCCAATGTGAGATGTGAGTATGACATTCAAAATGGAACACTTAATGATTCTAATTCACTGAATGACAAAACCAGCCTTTTCTCATAACCCTAAGATTCCACAGTAAATTCCTGGCCTGCTGCCTGGTCTCTTTTCATTCTGACCTATGCACTACACTACCAGGACTACTACCTCCAAATAAGAACTTTCTTTTTTCTTTCTTTCTTTTTATAAAGATTTATTTATTTGTCAGAGAGAGAGAGAGATGGAAAACAAGTGGGGGGAATGGGAGAGGGAGAAGTAGGCTTCCTGCCGAATGGGGAGCTCGATGTGGGGCTTGATCCCAGGACCCCCAGACCATGGCCCAAGCCGAAGGCAGACATTTAACAACTTGGTCACCCAGGTGCCACCAAAAACAACTTTCAATAGGTCTCCTTTAAGACCTAATGAAGGTTACTTATCTTCACCTTAGCTCCCAGTTCTCTAATCAGATGCCAGCTTTACCCTTCCAAACTCATAAACCGTTAGGTTCTTTTAGGATACATCCTAGGTACCTGAACCTCTTAGTGCTCCAATACAAACACAGTGGGGAATCCTATATTACCTCTCTGCCGGCTTTCCCTCTTTCTCTGGCCAACTCAGCTTCCCCTTCAGAAAAATCCATTCATTCACCCAAAAGTCACTGACGGAGCCCAGTGACATGTCACACACCACACTAGGCACTGAGATCCAGAGACAAAACACCAAAATCACTCAGAGTAAATACTTTAACATTTATTTTTAGTAACATTTTAAACAAACCTAAGATATTAGCTAATTCAACTATGTAACATTAGGATTATTTAATATTTTAAAACTTAAGGTTTAATATTTTAAAACTTAATCTAAGAGCCATGCACATATCAACCACCCTCCTCATTTAAATAAATGTTAATATTGTGTCATGTCTGCTCTAGATGTCAAATTTTAACTAACATGTTACAGATTTGGCTAATGCCTAATTTCTGATAGCTTCCTCCTCCCTTCCTTCCTAGAGGAAACACTATCTTAAATTGGTATCATTCCAACTATTTTTTATACTTTTACTATGCATACATACATTCCTGAACAATGCCAAACACTGGTTAAGTATTATACACTGCTGCTGTATATATTTTTAGAATGTTCATAATGATATCCTCCTATATCTTTTCTTTTACAGTTTGTGGTTTTCACTCAAGAAGTCTGTTTTGCAAAGATGTTTATATTCATACATGTAATTGAATTACTTCATTTTAACTATTCTTGGGTCCACTTATCCAGTGTATTTCCCATTTCCATCCTGATGGATAATCATGTTCTTTCTCTTATCTTACTTTTGTAAATAATGCTGTAATGAACACCTTTGTACCTGTCGTACTGTGCACACCTATCAGAATTTCTCCAAAGATAGCATGTTCTTCAAGTTTTAAATCGTAGTCTTCTGCTAGCTGAGACTCATGACTCAAGTTTTATAATACCTGATTGTGAGCTCATCTTTAGTGATGCCAGTTTCTCAGCTGGGGATTCTGAACAATGTGAAGAATCATATCCCGGGCTCCAAATCCACATTTGGTACAAGGTTGGGAGTTTACCACGGGTGCAGCCCTTTGAGGGCCACAGCTTAATACAGCAATCTTAAGTACACATGTACCATCTTGAATATATACAAGGCCTTATTCTTGGGTCACTGCATGGATATTAAATATAAGATTCCAGTGCTTTTGGAGGGGAGGGGTTGACTGTCCCTAAGTTTCCTGTAGAGGCAGCTCAAATGCTTCTGGGTCTAGCTTTCAGTTTCTCTCCTATTTCTAGTATCTGGGAATTTTCCTTTCTAGTTTGTCATTTTCTCTAAGTACTGACTTGCTTCATTGATATACCAAGTATTTCTGGGGGTTTATCAATCTATGTTAGTTTAATTAGCTAAATTAACCAGAATAAAAGTCCTAACTGAGGGGCGCCTGGGTGGCTCAGTGGGTTAAGCCGCTGCCTTCGGCTCAGGTCATGATCTCGGGGTCCTGGGATCGAGTCCCGCGTCGGGCTCTCTGCTCGGCAGGGAGCCTGCTTCCCTCTCTCTCTCTCTCTCTCTCTCTCTGCCTGCCTCTCTGTCTATTGTGATCTCTCTCTGTCAAATAAATAAATAAAATCTTTAAAAAAAAAAAAAAAGTCCTAACTGAATTTGTTAAATGTTGAATTAAATTTTCTATGTATAAAATTATGTATTTTTAAATCTGTGGTTCTTTGTCTTTGGAAATATATACAATACCATATTATTGAGTTTGTGAATTGTTCTTTTTGGTGTTAAACATCCAGATAGCTTTTAAAAAATATTGAATAAAAATAATGAACAGAATTAAAATTAATTTTAATAATATTAACTTCCTTGATAAATTATTTCATTGAGCAACTACAAAGCCAGAATTAGAAATATTTGATTTACAATTTTACTCATTGCTTGTAATTTCCCTTCCTAAAAAAACCCCACAAAACTGCCTGGATAACTAAAAAATGATCACATAATTTAATATTTGTTTTAAAAGTTTTATTAATCTTATTTGTTTACTTTATGCCTTACTAAACATACCAATATGCACACTCTTAAGGGTCAGAGATGAAAAAAATTCATGAGAACACAACTTATCAGCCTAATATTCTTAGATCTATAGCAATAGAATTAGACAGAACAGAGGAACTACAACAGCACTCTATTCACTAAGAAGGTTTTCTTGGCTAAGAATAATAGATGATACTGACAAGTAGAACAATAATGATGTTAGAAATAACTAAGAGACAAGTTACTGTTGGTACATACCTACATAGGAATAAAGAAACCAAGCTTAAAAATGTAAGCAACAGAAGTTATTTTATGGTAGGCCTTACTAGAATATGTAATTAACAAGAAAGAAATCCACAAATAGGATAAGCAGTGATTTCACCATTTGGTGCTTATGGCAGTAATTTTTTATAATAATGATGTTTTAAAATAGCTTCTAAGGCATTTAAAACAAAACAATAATTCTGATTAAACATGGATTTTTTCAGTAATATACTGGTTTTCAATTTATTATGTGAATACACTAAATTATTTCATCTAGTAATTATTTTGTATGGCAGTTTTACAGAGTTCTAGCAAAACTCAAAGTCAACTGAAGACATTTTTAAAAGCTACTTAAATGTTATCACTTAGAAATATTTCTTTGTTAAAAAAAATCAAAACCAGGTTTTCAAAGTCAATTAGCCTTGCCAAATAATTAGTAATTACTGTGAAAAACATCCATTAACTGTGTCTACATATGAGAAATCAAACTTCTAAAAGTAGCATACAGAAACTTACCAATGCCATATAAAACACTTTAAGCACAGGACTGAAGGACAACCAATATTGCAAGAGGCTTCTCAAATTAGGATAAATTGACAGTTTTGGTGTCCAATTCAGAAAGGCAAGTTAACAGTGACAAAACTAAGAGAATCATTTGCTACATGCAGGACAACTTAATAAGGCATGGAACTTGAAGGCATATAAAAAGAGCCGTTGGCCCTGTACCTGGTGCTGGCGATACTGGGGGATTCTGCTCCAAGCCTACATCTCTCTAGTTGACTGGCAACGATCTGCCTTTCCACTTCCAGTTCTCGGGTGAGTCGTTGAAACTGAAGCTCCTGTGATTCAAGGAAATAAAAGGCATATAAGGTGCCAAGACAGACATATATGTGAATGCACGTCACAGGAAGCAGGAACATGCCCATAACATAGCACTATATCTAGTGTGGCTTCGTGAAATAAAATAGTTTGGGTGGAATTGCAGGTCTAGATAACCTACCAATTTGTGTTTTTTTCAAACTGAAAGGCACTAGAATATTAAGTTTTGTTTGGGATGGGAAACACAGATATTTATTTGCTTTTCTGTCTGTTCTTCTAATTGAGGTTTGCAAACAGTGCTCTCTACTCAATGTTAAGATCTGCAGAGTCCTTAATGTGTCTGCATCAGGGGCCCACCAACCAATGTAAGCTCTACAGCCTCAAGAGCTACTTTTTAAAATCCTGCACTGTACTGAAAACATGTAAATTCCCATGATGAGAATCACTTTATCATGTTTGATACAGAGCCTTTTAATTGTTAAGGAAAAAAAATCCTTCCAAACCTCCAGAAAAAAATCTTGCTATATTTATCTTCAATAGAAGCAATAAAACTTTTCTATTGTTATGAAATAACATGTTCATTGTTCATGTGTCACTGTGTGAGTGAAGGAAAAATAAAGTCGGAGCCACAATATAGAATTTAAAAAGCTGGGAAGATTGTTTAAAGAAACGATGTTATTCATTCTGTGCTGCATTATGAAGGCAAGTAAGTTCTATCATAGGAAAAGAAGCTTTATTTGTACTTATCTCATTGTTACCTTGACAAGTTTTTAATAAACAGGAAGAATGCTATGCTATAAAACATCTATAGATCAAATCAAGTATACTCCAAAGGATTTAAGTCACAAATAACACCTTCAGTAACACCTCAAGCTCCCCGTACCATATTATCTTCTTACAAGTCTACTCAAGGCAAATGCCGAACTTTAAGTAGTTTAATTGGACAATGACTGCTAGTTCAAAATACCAGGTATGTGAACCCTAAACCTAGAAACTAATCAGAAATAAAACTACCTTAAAAACTGCTTATGACAACATATACATATTTGTTTGTCATCCAAAAAATTAAAACATTTTAACTGACGTGTATTAGCTCCCTGTAGAATCACGCTATTACTGACAGCACTGGCTTTGTAAATTCTTCAAACTATTCTTAGAATGACTTCTAAGATACAGTCCCTGAACTCCTTAACTGCTTTCTGATACTGAGAATACTTTTTTAATGAGCCCAGCTGGTGTGGGTATATAGGGCATGGCCTGAATGAATAATATTTGGCTCAATAATGTTGTACAATATGATCAAAGTGGGACGCTTCCTATCTCTGCTTAACATTTCCTAGACCTCTGTTCTTAATAATGTTTAGCAACAGAAGACTAGATAGATAATAACTTTACAACATTCAGTATCAGGCTAAGATAATTGATTTTAAGGGCAAAGAGTCTTATGCTTATCTCACATTTGGGTCTTTCTTTGCCCTTAAACAGCATCATATTTCTTGTGACACACTTCCATTCTTTCAATTATTTTACTTAGCTGTTTGCTACCTACTCTTACCCCAGAAGACTGGTTGCGTGTATCAAGCTGGGCCAAAAATGGACCACCTGTGAATCCAAAAATATTCTCAGAACCATCACATTATCTTTATGTTCTGAGTTCAGTGGCTACTAGGGATGGAGGGCTGCTGTGTTTTCTTCATCTGGGGATGGCCCAAAATTACCATGGTAGGATTAAAGTATATTTCAAATTAGAACAGGAAAAAAATTTCATTCATGCAAAAAAACTCCATTTCAGCAGATTTCTGTCATGTTCATGGCTGTCTATGACCTTTTGAGCATCCTTTCAAGGAAACGGTTGGGAAATTTCCCACTTGAAGGCAGAAGTTGGAGCTGACTGTCTCATAATTCCTTCCCTCAGAAGCAGAGATACAGTGACTTTGGCTCTGCCAAGATGTCAGACTGTGACTCAGGCACTAAAACTAAAACTCTGACATCAGAAGACACAGAAAACACATCAGAAGCTTATTTTCTCTTTCACCTTCTTGCTGCCCTGCAACACGTGTCAAGTCAAGTTCCTATTGCAGAAATCACCTCCACAAACTGCTATGTTGATGCCTGGTGGCAGCACTGGTGGTTTCTTTATCTACCCAATTTTGTGCCACAGATTTAGACACTGTTTCTGGAAGTTAAATCTCAGAGCTTGTTCTCCAGCCCTTGCAACAAATGTGGGAAATCACAAATATTTGCTTAATAAATGCCTTTTTCTGCATAACTAGCTATGTCAGTCTCTTTCTTGCAACTAGAAATCTTGACTGAATCACCTATAGAAACCATTTACAGTAGTCGAGTTGCTACAAGAATCTATGTACCCATGATATACCGACATTTTTCATTTAAAAGTTGGGTAATTCCTTCAACGTTCATACAGCCTGAGTAAAGTCTGCATTATATCACTACTAGACACGGACCCAGAATATTGAACATCACAAGCTCCTTTTATCAAAATCATTCTGCTCATTGTTTACTCCTGCTTCTCATAAGCAGGATGTCATTAAAGCCCTGAAAGCAGAGTATCAGGAAGATATAAGGAATGAAATTTGTAAAGGTTACCTAATACCTGTGAATATTTACAAGGAAAATATATGTATGCTTTGTTGTAAAATCATTAATATTACACCCACAAAATATAAATTGAACACCTATATGGGACTCACACCAAGACGGATGAGCAGGATATAAAAATTTGACTATTCTGTCTCTACCAGCTTCTTAGACTGCTTGATGAAGAAGATAGTATTACACAGTCAGACAAAAACACACCTAATCATTTCTAAAGTTAACAATCATTATGATGATTACACAGAGATACCACCTATAAATGTAAAATTTGTATTTTACCATACACTGTGGTTTATTAAACTTACATTGTAAAGGCTAATCTTTAAAACAGTATCCAAAACTGTGCATCTGAATTATAAGGGGACCCTGTATTTGTTCTCCTTTGAGAAGACAACGAAAACAACATTAAAAACATTTGCCAGGGGCGCCTGTGTGGCTCAGTGGGTTAAAGCCTCTGCCTTCAGCTCAGGTCATGATCCCAGGGTCCTGGGATGGAGCCCCACATCGGGCTCTCTGCTCAGCAGGGAGCCTGCTTCCTCCTCTCTCTCCCTGCCTGCCTCTCTGATTAGTTGCAATCTCTGTCTATCAAATAAATCAATAAAATCTTAAAAAAAAAAAAAAAAGCATTTGCCAATGATTTAGCATATGACAATTTCCTCTTAACTTCTGGCACACAAGACCATAAACAAACTTAGAAAGAAAGTCAAGGCTACTAATATGCTATAAAATGGAGTGTGTTCACATGTGTTTGAAAACTTTTTTTTATGTTCACCTCATCTCTCTCAGGTAAATACACTGATAAATAACTCTCACAGTGAGCCAAAGGAATCGGAGAAAACAAAGCTTCGTTTTCATGCTTTGTATGGTGGACAGAGCTGGGCAGGAAGCCCAGGGAAGCACTTGCTGCCCCAGCTCTCAGGCCCTCAGGGGTGCCTCAGCAGCAGAGAAGAGCTAGCTCAAGGGCATGCCCTCTGGGCAGGCTGCAGCCAGCCACTGACTGAGGTGGAAAGGCGGGGTCCATTGCTCCAGAGCTCCCCATGGGCTGGGCCAGCCTGCAGAGTATTTGAACTTTTCCTCTACCCAATTCTGCTTTTCCTTCCCCTCTCCTCCACATCAATATCTGTAGACACAGAACTCATTTATTTTCCTTGCTCAGCAGTATTCTATTGCACAGCTAGAGTGCGATGTATTTATGTTCTCAACATGATGAATCTTTGGGTTGTTTCCAATTGTGTGCAATTCTAAGCCTGCTGCCACATAAGCATCCTTGTACTTGTGCACGTGTGCCTGACTTTTCCATAGCAGAAACCTAGAAATGGAATTACTGGGCTGAAGGTAATGCATATCTTTATGGGATGATGACCATCACAACTATTTTCTCAAGTATTTGTACCAATTTATATTCCAGTCAGCAGTAGAGGACAGAGTTTGTTTCTCCACATTATCCTGGACGTCAATTTGTGTTTGAGGGCTTAAATACCCACTTCCTTTTTTTTTTTAATTTAAGATTTTATTTATTTATTTGACAGCCAGAGATCACAAGTAGGAGAGAGGCAGGCAGAGAGAGGGGGGGGGGAAGCAGGCTCCCTGCTGAGCAGAGATTCCCCATGTGGGGCTCGATCCCAGCACCCTGAGACCACGACCCTAGCGGAAAGCAGAGGCTTAACCTACTGAGCCACCCAGGTACCCACCCCCCCACTTCCCTTTATGGTAAATCTGATAAACATGGGAAGCTACCATGCATTTTTAAAAATTTTTATCTCCCCGATAACTGACATCTTTTCATATGTTTACTGGCCACTTAGATTTTTGTAAATCATAGGTATCAAATTCTCGCATGTATGAGAATGTTCCCTACTTCTAGCACCCAGGCTTGTCTTCCTCTATGGGGCAGGTTTCTTATTACCCTTACACTAATGTAGTTTTGTAAAATTTTAGCTTTGGGTAAGGGATTTCCTGCTAAGATTCCCCACCTTGGGAAGCCCTCCTAAGTAGGATGTAGCTGTCAAACGGCCTTCTCAAGATAACCTAGGTTTGGCAGGTACCTTCAAGGTGAAAGCCAGGTTTACTTATTGCTTACTTAGTTAAAGATTCCCACTCTCATTTCAGTTTTGGTTTCTGTGAATACTTTCTTTCCAGCTTAGCTCTGCTTTAAAAAAAAATAACAACAACAATGCAAAAGATTTTGCTCAGCATACTTAGTTTCCTTCAGGGAAAGGACTGGCTAGGGTATGTCAGAAATGAGAATCTTACCAGATTTTTCATATTTTCTCCTAGTTTCTCTGAGCTATATTTCGGGGAAGTTTCTCAGTATTACTTTCAACTCAGTACTTCTCTATGTGCTCTGCTAAGGTTTTATCTCATCGATTCTCCTTGTTTTCCATTTCCATATTTTCCATTTCTGAGAATTCTAGTTAGTTCTTTATCATATGTAGTGACCTGTTCCAACTGCTCATTGGCAGTGGAATTTCTATCTTCCTCTCTTATTTAGGTTTACCTTTCTTTACTCAAACTCCCAGGCACCTACCTCAGTCCTAAATGAGGCCTTGCATTGGTAATTCAGGGTTCTTTTCAAACAAGCACTATGGACCCTGCATATCTAGTCACGAGGCTATTGTCTACTTCTTCTGGTTTCCAGAAGCTCCAGGAAGCTTTTAGCATTATGTACTTCCCCTCTCACCTTCTTTAATAAGCAGGAAGAACTCCACCTTAGCTTCAAGTACTCTGCTCCTAGCACTGAAAACAGGGCATACCTTACTTTCCTTGGCCTCCTAGTCTCTGTCTTACCCTTCGTATGTCCTAATGGCCAGCAGTGACGTTATCTCCTGACTCTTTCCAACTGTGCCTTCTGGAAGCCTCATTCCAGTTTGCAAATTCTCTCCTTATAAACTCTTCATTATTTGCTCAGAATATTCCCCATCACTGGGTTACTAAGAAGCCTCGACAGGTTTTTAAGTGAAATATGGCTCTTTCCTGAAAATAGCGCTGTATCTGCGCCATGCTCTCTGGTGAAGACTATACATTCTTCACAGCCCAGACCTGAAGTACCCCAAAGTCCTGGCTCCTCACTATCTCTACTTCTTAGCATAAAGTTGTTTATAATATTTCTCATTGTCGTCATGCCAGTTAAGACCTGGAATAACATTTCTTCTTACATTCCTGATATTAGTAGGTTGTGCTTTTTTCCTTCATTGATAAAAACCATTATTCTTCCAAATACGTGCAAAAGCTCATTGTGCTTTGAGGCTCATGCAGTCTAACTACGGTTGCTCACTTGCATCACTATTATCTATTTTCTTCTAATTATTCCGATTTACTGCTTCAGGAGTAGATATAATAGTTATTATTGCCGTGATAATGACAATTGAGAGCGAGCAGTGGGTATCACAGCAGGCCATGAGCGATGATACCCCAACTTCCTTCCTGTTTCCACGTTCAACTAATCTTCAATTTTCTTCCAGACACAGTGGAGGGAGTGGTCCCTTCCTGTCTACAGCTAGCCTTTCCACACCCTCTGGCCTCCTCCAGGATTTTGCTTCTTTTTCCTGACTCTTCAGTGTTTCCTCTCAGTTTAAGGCTCAAATCTTTCTCATCAGAAAGCATCCTCTATCTGTCAAAAAAAATAAATCTTAAAAAAAAAAAAAGATTTAAGAAAGCATCTTCTTGATCTCAGGACTCCTCAATCTCTGCTTCCCTCCCCTTTGACCTATACTATCTTTTGCCAAATATTTTTCTTTAAATTGACTCGTTTTGAAAATGCAGTGTCTCAGGTATTAAAATAATTAAAATTCCGGTTTCCAAAGCTTTTTATAATTTTCTTAATATAAATTAAAATATGTGATAATTTTTAAAGGGCTTCATCTGTGTGCTAAAAATCATTTCACACAGCAGAACATGTACCACACACCACGGGTCAACATGCCTTTCTATGACTATAAATCTCAGCAGGAAATACTGAGTACTGGTTTGAAAACAGACATGATCATTATATGGTGCAATCAGTGGTCAAAGAAGAAAGCATTTTTATTTCAATCACTTTTGCTCAAAAATCTTCCAAAAAGTAATTTACTTTCTTGCCCTAGTATGCTGGGGGGGGAAAAAAAGTTTTGTATCACTAAGAGATTATCACCAAACAAAATGTTAGATTTTTTTAAGTATATAGGTTTGTGCTGATAGGTCCTGCTCTTAGGATATACTATAGCATTTTTTTTCTTTCTCATGTTCAAAATATGAGTAAATTATGGTCATGATCATATCTTTGAGGGTCTTGAGCCAGGTCTAGGGAACTATTTTAAAAATGATTATTTAAGAGCAAATAAGCACTGTTCTTTAATTTAGGCTGGTACAAAAACAAAGAAACCACATTTTCAAAGAGTCCTTGAACTTCTCAGCCTCCAAATAACCAGTCAGTAATGTAGAAGAGATTAAATGTCCTGACTTTCTATCACATTTTAATAACTGACAAATCATCAGAAGGTCTACTTGGCAGTCTTTAATTTGTACATAATTAATTGTAGAAACGCTAGGCATATCATGTCCATCTCTCTTGTACTGGCTAGTTCCCTTTGTTAAAAGGAAATTCAAAATTAAAAAGACTTAAACAACTAACACTGCCTTTCTCTAACTGTGCTCTGAGAACATTGGTGTCCCATAAAATATGCCCTGAAAGGAAGGGGTTTCCAGGTCAACACGGTTTGGGAAATGCTGCCCAGAAAATTCCAAATCTTGGAGATTCATGGCAACACTAGGATATTAAAAGTTCTGAGAAGTTCTATCAATAGGAAATCAGCTTACTAAGCACACTTTCATCTGCAAAGAACAACTATTAACATCTCAAGAAAACAATACTGTCTTGCAGAACACAACTTAGGCAATACTGAAAAATAAAGCTCATTTATTGTAATTAGGGATGGTTGAAGTTATATATTTTATACACTAGGAAACAAAATTTTAATTACTTTTGTTTAGACAGAATATTCACAAAAGGCAGGGTACCACAAAGGGTTAACCTTCAAATGGAAACTGCTTACCTCATCCCACTCTGAAGATATGAAGGGTACATCTGATTAGCACACCTCTGCTGGACTATGGCCTATACTATGCCCATTGCTCTTACATTTAGATCTTGTTTAAGATAAAAGAAAAATACAAGATAATAAATTACTGTCTGATTTTTTAGTTATACTAGCTAACATTCCAATAAGGATGAGCAACAATAAAATCTTTATTGTTTTATCCTACCAAACCACACAAGATTATACTAGGTTCTAGCTTTGATACCTTATCCTGAATTTTTTTTTTTTTTTTTTTTTTTTTTAGATTTTGTTTATTTATTTGACAGAGACACAGAGAGAAAGGGAACACAAGCAGGGGGAGTAGGAGAGGGGGGAAGCAGGCTTCCCACTGAGCAGAGAGTCTGAAGCAGGGCTCGATCCCTAGATCCTGGGATCATGACCTGAGCTGAAGGCAGACAAGTAATGACTGGGCCACCCAGGTGCCCCTCTTATCCTTCAGTTCTAATGAAGCAGAGAACAGCGAAGTTTACCAGATGCTCTAAATGTTTATTCTAAAGCTCAGGTTCATATCTGTAACACTGTCACCAAAGCTCCTTTATCAGAAGTCAAAATAAAGGAAGAGAGGTTTACATTAAAACCTGCAAGGAAAGCTTTCTGCCTAGAACCAGGTGCAGATGAGAACATCGAGGTAAAGAGGTGAAGTCTGAGCATTTTTTATAGCACCACTGATGGCTTTAAAAAAAGTATCGCCTTAATGCTAACTCATTGCTGTTGGTTCTTCAATCTCTCCCCTGGCAATCTGACCATCACACAGGTCCATACACACTGGTGACCCACAAGTTCACGATCTCTGGTCAGGTTCAATGTTTGGCTAAGTGGCTGTACCTGAAGATGTCCTCCACTCTGCGGTACCTCTCCTGCCTCCTGTGCTCTTGCTCTACTGCAGTGACTCTCCAAGTGTGTGCCCTGAACCAGCAGCATTAGCATCAACACTACCTGGAAGCTTCTTTGAATCAGAAGGGGTAGGGTCCAGCCACCTGTGCTTGGACAAGTCTTCCAGGAGATCTCATGCAAGCAGAACGTCAAGGACCAGTGTGCTAATGGAACAGCCTTCTCTTCTCACACAGGCTCAAACCACAAGTTTTTTCCACTATTTCCTTCCTTTTTTTTTTTACTCCCCCTGCTTCTCAAGGTAAATGTTTTCCTAAATCGTGTGACTCTCCCTCTCTAACATGGGTTGAATCCATTCCCTTCCCCACCATTCCTGCCATTCCTAATTCAGGCTCCCATTAACCTTGGACTATTGCAGTAATTCTTCTCTCTTGTCTTCACCCACCATGGTGGTAAAAGGCTTTGCCTCTGTTTCTCACATTTTTTCTGGCTATATCTGTTGAAAGCACAAATCCAATCACCAATAATCTCTATTCTATACTGAGAGCTGTCTGGGCTCCAGGATCTCTGCTAAATGCACTACTTGGTTAACTTCCCATTTAGCCAGCAAAGTAGTCAGGGTTACCCTCATTCCATGGAGGGCTGACTTGCCTCAGGTCATTCAAAATCAGGTGAAATCAAATGACCCTGACTCCTAATTCCATAGTGTTAACTATTGTGCACCATAACCTTCCTACCCCGCCCATAATATAACTTATGAAGTCAAGTCAGCTGTATTTTAAGACCCAAGGTGGTGTACCCTTCCACTCCTTACCTCAAACAAATACTTTTTCTTGGTTTGCTGTCACTCTCCCTCATGCACCTAGACTGAACTATTTACGATTTTCTATACCTACCACTCAAAGCTTTTTCTCATGTTTTTCTATAACCCTGAAGTATTACCCTCCCATGAATGTCTACACCCTTTTATCTAGCCTTTGGGCAAAGTGCTTGCCAATACATGTGCTCAATACCAAGCTGGATTCTCCTTCAAGAAGAGTGGAATCCATTTCATTGTCTTAGTATTCTTCCAGCTCCCTGCAAAAGCAAAACAAGAAAACCCTACTAATTCATTCAGGGTGAATTTTATATAGCACATTTTATTTATATTTATAATTGATTGCATAAATTTTTAAACTAACTGATTCCCGAGCATTTATACCAGAGATAGGCATAATATATTACGGCTGATCCTATTTTAGGCTCTTAAAGCATTTTGGATATGATAATAATCATATCCTTACAATGCAGGTAATTAATGGTACAAAATAATGTTCTACTTTTATTCAAAGTCATAGGGCTACGTGGGGGCAGAGCTGGGACTAGAACCTGGGTTTCCCATAATTTTGTAGACTGCTCTTTTAACAAATTATTTTTTTTTTCAAGATTTTATTTATTTATTTGCCAGAGGGAGAAAGAGAGAATGAGAGCGAGCACAAGCAGGGGAAGCAGTAGGCAGAGGGAGAAGCAGGCTCCCTGCTGAGCAAGGAGCCCAGGATGCCGGGGTCACGACCTGAGTGGAAGGCAGATGCTTAACTGACTGAGCCACCCAGGTGTCCCAACAAGTTAGCTCTATCAGGAATTTCCTATTATTCATGGTAACATGGGCAAATTAAGGTTTTATTTTTTTAAAATAAATAATGTACACATAATTTCAGTGACACTGTGATCTATTGCCATTAATATGACTTATCTCATGCCACTGCTTACCTCTCCCCACCCCACAACTGCTTATATCTACTTCTACCTGTTGAATTCTCTGATCTCTTGGGCTTCATACCCTGGCTCAGAGAAAATGAGGAGTTTCCCAGGGGTGGCACACCATTTTTGAAAACCTGCCCCCCAAGTGACCAACATTTTAAGTTGTTGAACTAGCAATGCCTTGTTTTATTTCCATTTATTTTCTCTCCTAAAAAGCAGAATATATATGTGTGTGTGTACATGTAAATATAATTCTAGTTGTCTTTTATTAGTTGAGGTTTTACTGCTGCTTAAAATTATGTATACTTGGAGGAATCCTAGCACTAAAATAAATATTGAGGAAGGGTGACAACATGGAAAATGGATACCTAAAGCCAGTGTCAGTTGCAGGTGACAATAACTGCTGTTGTCATTCTTCCAACAAGATAAGTTATTTGGTAGAATTAATGTCAAAACACAAGGAAATTTTTCTTTAAAATGTAATATCTTGAAAATTTTATTAGCAATTACTTCAAAGTTCATTAAGAAATTATGAAAAATAATAATGACAACATTAACAATTTATCTGGTTTTATAGTACATACATATTTCAAAATTAGTAAGATCAATGAGGCATATCACGTAATGTTAGATGCTTATTTGAGAGTTAATTGACTGCACAGTAGATGATAATAATGCAAATAAATCATTACTTGCTGAAACAGAAAACTGAGAAAAATAAATGAGCAATTTTCCACTTCCTCCATGTGGACTGGTTATAGCAAGCACAGCAAAACCCATAAAAATGGTAAAAGAAACCAAGGCTAAATTAAATCTTCCTTTCTTTGGTAGGTCTAATAAGTAGCACTAGAGAATAAGGCTAATTTAAAAAATGATTAATTTAAGATTTGGTTATTAACTTAATGAAATGTAACGGGAAAAGGAAACAAATACTAACCAGCACAGGTAGATCTTTTCTTATGATGATACTTTTTTAATTACTAAGCTTAGTGTAGCTGTTCTTTAAGTTTTGCAGATATTTTGTGGCTAAAGTGTGTGGGGAATTAGTAGAATTAGAATGTACATTTAATGGTTGGGCCCAGCCAATTAAATGGTTCACTGTAAAGGCCTGTTATCTGGCTCAAGAGGTATAAGAGGTGTTGAACTTATTTTTGTCTTATGAACTTTTTAATTTTACATTTTATCTGTATGGCTCTATAACATTATCTTGCCTTTCTAAACTTCTAGAACGTGTCCTGGGATTTGTGAGAAATCAGGTTAAAAAAATCAATACATTATTGATAGCCATAGGATATATCTAACCTACAAAGAGCGCTAAAGCCTTAGGATAGAACTGGGGCATGTCTAGTTAAAGGTCGAGACTCATGCCCACTGCAGTCTTCAGGTTCGCAGTGTGCCCTTTGTCATTCTACACTCAAGGTCTCTCCTTCTCTGCCTCTTCTGCTTTATTCTCTGATACCCTGCTCCTTCCACTGGTTACTATATAAAAGCAATTTTCATTTACTCTTTGTTACCCTTATTTAATAGCTGTATTTCCCCCACTTACCTAAAAAGCAAAGTTACATGCTGTTGCTTTTCTACTTGTGTTAGGTCTATATGGCTCTCATTAGGAAAAAAGATAAAAGAGAGACATGTTTTTAGGGGAAAAAAAAGGCCAGATTTGAATATGTTATTCTTATTGTTCAGATTAATATATTTATCTGAAAGAATCATTAAATTACCACAATTAGAATTTTTTTCTCTTGTATATAATATACACTTATGAAGAAATACATCTGCTTTTGTTTCAAACAGGTACAATTTGATACTAAACCTCTTACTTCCTATTTCTTGTTAAGTCATAGCACTAATAATAATACTAGGTACCACTGAATGAATGTCAACTGTGGGTCAGGCACGTTACATACATTTTCTCTAATCCTTACAGAAGTACAGAACAGTACTGAGTTGAGCAATCTGATGGTGGGAGAGGCAAAATAAATGACTTGCTCAAGGTTACATAATTAATGAGTGAAGAACAGGAATGGAATTCTATATTCTTGCTCCTTCTATTACAGGTAGCTGAAAAAATTGAGGTTGTCTCATTTTCTATTCCTGAAGGTTATATTTAGAACTGTAATAGATTTTCCTGTTTCAAAACTTTCTTCCCAAATCAAATAAAGTCCTGAAATGCAATAAGAATTAAAGAGCCAGATGCTAGTATATATGGGAACTTCCTAATTATGACAAAGGTAGAATTTCATTCAATGAGAAAAGAACTGCTGGTATAATTAGAGAAAACAAAATTAGATTACTATCTCAAACTGCTTGTGCACATACATATACACACACCACACATGTCCTATAATCAATGTAGAAAAACCCCAATTATGTAAAGATAAACTACAAGAATATGTTTATAATCTTGGGATGACAGAAACCTCCATAAGAAGACAAGCAACCCCAAAATCATATGGGGTAAGATAGGAATATTTAACTTCATAAAAATAAAACTTCATATGCCAAAAAATCGTGCAAATAAAGTCAAATGACCAGAAATGAGAGAAGTAATATTTATAATAAACAACAGACATTTAAAACCTCATATAAACAAATTTTACAAAAACACAGTATAAAGAGGCAAACGGTATTAAAAAAAGTGGCTGGGGATGAAATGTAAATGCTAATTAAAGTTATTAGAAAAAGCTGCTAAATTTCATTCATAAGGAGAAAGAAAATCAAATAACAATGAGATGTTATTTTCACCATATTAGCAAACAGTTTTAAAATGATTTATATATTGGTTTGAGAGAGTAAGACAGCGCTCACTGTCTGAGGAGAGGAAAGGGGGCACAGGGAGAGAATCTTCAAGCAGATTCCACGCTGAGCATGCATGAGATCATGACCCAAGTCAAAACCAAGAGTTGGAGGCCAACCCATTGAGCCACCCAGGTGTCCCCATATAAGCAAACATTTTAAAAGTGGTAACAACCAGGGCACAGTTGGTTAAGCAGCTCAGTTGG
The DNA here is from genome assembly GCF_922984935.1 of Meles meles. Lineage (NCBI taxonomy): Eukaryota > Metazoa > Chordata > Mammalia > Carnivora > Mustelidae > Meles > Meles meles. The sequence continues at coordinate 56,440,444 of NC_060074.1, read as the reverse complement.
TTAAGCGGCTGCCTTTGGCTCAGATCATGATCCCAGAGTCCTGGGATCGAGCCCACATCGGGCTCCCTGCTCAACGGAGAGCCTGCGTCTCCCTTTTCCTCTGCCTGCTGCTCTGCCTACTTGTGGTCTCTTTCTATCTCTCTAATAAGTAAATAAAATCTTAAAAAAAAAAAAAAGTGGTAACATCCAGGGCACCTGGGTGGTTAGGTGGGTTAAATCTCTGTCTTTGGCTCAGGTCATGATCTCAGGGTCCTGGGATCGAGCTCCGCATCGGGCTCTCTGCTCAGCGGGGAGCCTGCTTCCCCCTTTCTAGCTGCCTGCACCTCTGCCTACTTGTGACCTCTCTCTGTCAAATAAATAAATAAAATCTTTAAAAAAAAAAAATGGTAACATCCAGAGCTGGGGAGGAGCCAGGTAAAAACGTACTTGAACCTACTACTCATGTTAGTGTGATTTGCTACAACCCTTTTGGAAAACATCCGGGTAACATCTATTAAAATTACAAATACGTATTTCCCATGACCTTGCAGTTTTACTTCTGGATATCTACTCTATAGAAATAAAGGCAATCATATATATGAAATATTAAGTACAGCACTATTAGAAACAATTTGAATGTCTACCGACATGGCAATATTTTAACAAACTATGGAATCTCCGCACTACATGTAATGACTAAAATTAGTTATTAGAAAGAATAAGCTGAACTTTCATCCGCTGCCTCAGAAAAACCACTATATGGGATTAAGTGAAAAAAACAGTTGGAAAACTGAGTAAAACACACAAAAATAATAAAATAAAAAATACTTCATGAGTTTGTCTGACCATGGAGAAAACTGTGATAGAAATGTAGCAGGTCAGTATGCTTGGTAACTTCAGGAGGGTAGGATTGAGAAAGGGACTGAGATACTATTTACATCTTTATCTTACGGCTATATTATTTCACTTTTTGTAACTAGCACAGGGCTTCTTTAATTAAAATCTAATTCAGAAAATGAAGAAAGAAAAGAGTGCTAAAGAAGTGAAGTATTACTGGGGCTCCTGGGTGGCTCAGTCAGTTGAGCGTTCCGCTCTTGATTTTGGCTCAAGTCATGATCTCAGGGTTATGGGATTGAGCCCTGTGTCAGGTTCCACACTCAGCATGAGTGTGCTTAAAATTCATTATCTTCCTCTCCCCCTGCCCCGCCCCCTGCTTACTCTCTCTCTCTAAAATAAATAAAGAAATAAATAAATAAATCTTAAGAAAGAAAGAAGGAATTGTTTGAATAAACAGATCCTGTTTAAGAAACAGTCTAATTCCTGGAAAACGGTATTCTGATTGAGAAGAACTGTTATTTTTGCTTTTTTGAAGCTATTAAAGTACTCTAAGGGGCTCAATAATATTCTAATGACCTGTAAAGATTCATTCTAACAATGAGATAGGACTTAGAAGATTTCACAGTGTGCAGCACTGGGAAGGGTGTGGAGAAAATGTGCTGTGAGAATGTCAGTTAGTGAAACTCTTGGAGGGTAATTTAACAATATCTAAAAAAAATTTTAAAATGTAGCTACCCACTGGCCTACCAGTTCAAAGGCTGAAACTCTGGATACACTTGGAAAAGGACACAAAACCATCCATCAAATAAAACTGGCAGCAATCTAAGATCCATCAATGAGGAATTGATTACATACATTACATACATATATTAATAGGGCTGCATGCAATCCTAGAAAGGATTTAAGTGAATCCACATGCATTACTGTGGAATAATCTCCAAGAAAGATTATTCAGGAAAGGAGAGCCAGGCACTTATTTTTCTAAAGACTTATTTTTTGCTAGAGTATGCAGAAAATTTTTTGACACATACTCGAGAAACTTAATTTTGGGAAAAGTGTTAATGGTAGGGTAAGAGACCCCTACATTTGTAGGATGGCTTACTTTTAATTTTATACTTTTTTGAATAATTTTATCTCTTTTAGCTTGGGCTCGCATTTGTTATTACTTGTATAAGTAAAATAGAAAAAGAGTTGTATATTCATGAAAAACCACACCAAGATGCTAATTTTTACAATTAGATAAATGTTCTAATTTTGACCTATTAAAGAAGGCAATGTTTTAAGAATTAGTTTTCATGAAGGGCATGAAATACATGACAATGGTAGTAATGATCTTGTTTGAAAATATCTGATGTATAATGAATTGACTGATCTAATAGATTCCACTGTATATATATTTCTCTTGAGACTCTGCAGGACTCTTTAATAAAGCATTGGTACCTTTAGAAAGGAGCTTCTCAGCTTGCTCTATGGTTTTAATTAATTTTCTTCCATAAATTGTTAATAAGGAAGAAAAGATCAACTTATGCTCAGTGTAACCATAAAATCAAATTTATGCAGTTTTTCTCATAAATTCTCTATGTCAACATACATTTTGGAATTAAACATGAAAGAGAATGTTACACTTAACCTTACACTTAAAATAATTTCAGGGCCAAATCACTCAGGTACTATATACCAAACAGTAAATTTTTCATTTGATAAACTAAAGGTATTAATAGTTGACAGAGTAGTAATTTTATTGTATTATATAATTGATAGGTATTCTAAGTAAGATTTTTTAAAAATAGCTCATTAGTTATATATCTAGTCTTTTTATTGTGATAAAATATAGATACAGGGTGCCTGGGTGGCTCAGTTGGTTAAGCAACTGCCTTTGGCTCAGGTCATGATCCTAGAGTCCCAGGATCGAGTCCCGCATCGGGCTCCCTGCTCAGCAGGGAGTTTGCTTCTCCTGCTGACATCTCTCCTCTCAAGCTCTCTCTCTCTCTCTCAAATAAAAAAATAAAATCTTTAAAAAATATATAGATACATAAAACTTCATCATTTTAACAATTTTAATGTGTGTAGTTCAGTGGCATGAAGTACATAAACACTTCTGGGCAACTATCACCTCTGTTCATATCCAGAACTTTTTTGCCTTCCCAAACAGAAACTCTGTGCCCATTAAATAATAATTCCTAATTCTTCCCTCCAACCAGCTCCTGACAACCAACACTACATTTTCTGTCTCTACGACATGGACTACTCTAGGTAACCCACTTAAGTGGAATCATACAATATTTGTCCTTTTGTGACTGCCTTATATCATTTAATACAATGTTTGTTTTCAAGTTTCATCTATGTTGCAGCAGTCATCAGAATTTCCTTTCTATTTAAGACTGAATAATGTTCTATTGTATGTTTATGACACCTTTTGTTTATACATTCATTGTTGATGGATACCTGGGCTACTTCTATGTATTTTTAAAAACCCAAAATTCTACAACAAATTTAGGCCAACTTCTGCTACAAAGGTATCTTGAAATGCATATTTTTTAAATACTAGTTTCTTCTGTCCAAAACACCATTAATTTTGACAAAATTCAGTAGTGAAAGGCTTTATCTACAAGGATAAAACCAGTATTACAGCTTTTCCTTTGGTAATTTAAAAGACTAACTTGGCTGGGGCTCCTGGGTGGCTCAGTGGGTTAAGTCGCTGCCTTCGGCTCAGGTCATGATCTTGGGGTCCTGGGATCGAGCCCCGCGTCGGGCTCTCTGCTCGGCGGGGAGCCTGCTTCCCTCTCTCTCTCTCTCTGCCTGCCTATCTACTTGTGATCTCTCTCTGTCAAATAAAAAAAAAAAAAAGACTAACTTGGTTAAATATTCATTTGTTCAAACTTTGAGTGCCTACTAAGTGACAGCCACTATGGTGGGCGAAAGGAAGTGAGAGAGAGGAAGGAGAAGGGGGAAGGAGAGAGACAGAGACAGTCTGAGTGCATGGGTTTCAAAACTAGCCTCATGAGGTCTTTGAGCAGGAGGTGGGGGGGAGTCCCAGGAGCAGAGAGGACAAACTCTGACATGACGTTTCTCTCCATGACAATGAGAAATTGGATTACAACATTCAAGCTGAAATGTCAAAATAAACACCCACTTAAAGATGCCAAATAAAATTAAGTACCTAGAAAGCTAGTGAACATTAAAAGCTGTGTGGTGCTGATGAGACCACGTGGTTTGGCATCCATTTCCTGGTTGCCTGGTATAAGAAGGCAAACACCATCTGCCTTTCTAGCTGTTGGGACCATCAAAAGACCTAAGGTGTGTGTGTGTGAAAGCTTTCATGAATTTTCATGTTCCACAAAAAACTTCTAATTGCAGATTTTGGTACTGATATCCTAGAGCAGGAGTTGGCAAACATTTCTATAAAGGGCCGGACGGGGGCACTTGGGGGGCTCAACTGGTTGAGTCAGTTGGTCAGTCAGTCAGTTGGTCAGATGAGGTCATGATCTCACGGTTCTGGGATGAAGCTCTACATTGGGCTCTGCACTCAGTGGGGAATCTGCTTCAGGATTCTTTCTCTCCCTCTGTTGTCGCACACCCCCATCCTGCCCTGCTCTCTCGCTCTCTCTCAAATAAATCCTTAATAAAAAATGGCCAGATAGTAATATGTTAGGCTTTGTTGACAGTAAGCTAGGTTTCTGTCACAATTAGCCACCACTGTCCTGGTAGTATGACAGCAGCCATAGAAAAGTAACATAAAATGAGTGTGGTTGTTTTTATTTATGGACACTGAAACTTGAATTTCATCTAATTTTTCAAATGTCATGAAATATTCTTCTGATTTTTAAACTGCTAAAAAATGTAAAAATCAGACAAAAAAACAAACAAAAAACAAAAAACAAACCTCTGCTTGTAGGCTATAAAACAATAAAAAAAACACCAAAACAGGTAGAGGGCCAGATTGGCCATCCCAAACCCCAGAGTTTAAAAGCTTATAAAGCTTCTTTACAGGCCTATCCTTGAGAAACAATGATGGAACGATTAGGGGATTTGGAGTCCAACCTAGATCTGAATCTCAGCTCTATCACTTGGTATCTAGAGCCTAGATACCAAATATCAAATATATTTGATATTGGACAAATATCATTTGTCCAAGTGATACTGGACAAATCACTTTAACATTTAAAAACCCCAGTTTAATCATCTGTTAATGGGTATAATACCCACATCATATATAGGAGCTAGTGTGAGAGTATGAACAGATGCTAAATGTTGTGTAAACTGTCAAGCTGTTAGGCATTATAAAGTAAAAATATACATCACAAAAATGCACCATATCTTCCTCTGAGGATTACTTACCCCAAAATTGGGAATTTATTTTCAGTTCCTAAGAGGAAAAATGAAGTAATTTGGAGCAAAGATAAGATGTCTTGGATTTCATTTTTCCTAGGCTGTTAGCATTGTACGATGTTATAATACCACTCAGTTAATAATTTATCTTTCATCATCTGATAATATTCTGTTCTCAATAGCTCTGCTTTGTCATTTTTTGTCTCTCTTAATCTTCATTTAAGAGGATCCAATTTTATATATAAAATCGTAAGAAGAAAGCAGTGGCTGAAGTACCTTTCATAACAAATGACAAAGAGAGCAGTTGTTTCCTGCTACTATCATATGCTCTATTTTCGATTTCTTAAGTTTCAGAACAAGCAATCTCAGCAAATTCAGGGGCTCTCATGACTCTCACAAAATTAAAATGCATAAATTCTTTATATAGCCAGCTTGAAGATATCAAAATAGCAATGCCAAAAAACAGTATGGAGATGGTGGGTAAATATATTAAGTTCTTTAATATTCAGATACTGAGTTAAGGCTCAAAGCCTTTATTCAGTATCTTCTATCATCTTACCCCATTAAGAAATTCCTTAACTACACTTACTATGGTGATCATTTAGCAATATAGACATATACTGAATCACTACGCTGTACATCTGAAATTAATAAAATGTTATATGTCAATTAAATCTCTAACTTTTCAAAAAGGAATACCTTCCTTATGTCTATTTTAGGAACATAAAAACAGCAGTTTTCTTTGTTTTCCAAGGATATCTTGGCCAGTAATTTTCTTTTCTTTTCTTTTTTAAAGATTCATTTATTTTAGAGGGAGAGAGCATGCAAGAGCTTGAGCAGGGGGAGGGACAGAAGGAGGGGGAAACAGCCTCCCTGCTGAGCACGGAGCCAGACTGGGAGCCACCCAGGGGCCCCTCAGCTAGTAATTTCCATGCCCAAAGCTCATACATCTAATGGACAGATAGGAAAATACCAAGCTGAGTTCTTTAACTGTCTTCTCTCCTTCCAAAAGCAAGAAGCTGATGGATGTGGCAAGAAGACGCTTCTTCTAAAGTAAATGGTTGGTGCAAATGGTCAGTAGACTATTAGGTTCAGTCCAGGGCCTTAGGCACAGGTAAGCGGGTCTGCACCTGCCTCAGAGGTGCCCTCAACCTTTGGAGCTGGGACCATGCCTGCCTGCAAGGATCTGAGCAAGGACATAGAGACTGGGTCCCACAGGACAGAAAGGTTAACACAGTTTGCTACAGGAAACCTAAATCTACCAGCAGAGTGAATAAAAGGGCTGTGGAGAAGATCACCACAGGCAGGCTCTAGCTATTCTTTGCTCTCCTTGAATCTAAATCTAAATAATCAGTTTAAATCAACATCTGTGACATATATATTTTAAAATACTGTATGTAGAATTAAGATGAAACATAATAGCACTGGGTAATGAATGTAGAGAGTATAAAACAGGAGGTAAAAATATATGATTTGGCAAATCAGCATTTTCTCAGTAGTACACACTAAGTTGGTTTGAACAACACAGTGTTTCAGAACAGAACATACTTAGCTGGATAGATTTTACTTATGAAAGGCGACATTTTCATTGCAAAGGCTGCAGGCTGATGACTCTAGACCCAGCAGCTTGCAACTCTAGGACAGTATACAGAAGGGCTTGGATGTCTTCTGGCTCCCTATCCCATCTCAGTCACTTGGTGAAGATTTTTTAAAAATTATTTTTCATAACATATAATGCATTATTTGCCCCAGGGGTACAGGTCTGTGAATCATCAGGATTACACATTTCACAGCGAAAACTCTTTATTACAGAATTACATCAAATTTTAACCATTCCCTTATATTTTGCCCTACGTTTTTAAAGACTATATCTGGCACAGATTCATTTTAAAGAGTTATAATGACATTAGGATAATTGGCTATTATTTATTAGGTCTTTACCATGAACTAGATACTGTACTAATGCTTTCTCTGCATATTATAAATGATAAATACAACCAATATCCAATGAATGGTCTCTATGTGCTAAGCATTTATTCAATTTCTACAACAGCCCTATTATTATTACTCTTATTTTTGAGATGCAGGTCATAAATGTCTAAGGTCACACACCTGGTAGGTGGCAGAGAAGCGATATGAAGTTAAGAGGTATGATTCCAGAGTCAGTGCTCTTTATTACTGTCTTTTAGCCTAATACCATGACCTACAGAGTGTAGCAATGAAATTGATTTCAAGGTGAAGAAGGGAAGATAATAATCTCTGAAAAATAATACAAGCCTAGGTAATCCATCAAAGGTTTCACTGCCCAGCTTGTTACTTAACTTGGATGTGATCATCTCCTTCAATTTAATAACCGCAACTCATAAGCTCTTCTTTGGCATTATCTAAAGAAGATGGCACTACTGAATGGTCTGAATAGTTTGATGGTCTCAAACAACGAACACAGTTTCTAAAGTTGCAGGGAAGAAGCTGCGGATGGAGGAAATCTAGTTTGCAGTTCTCAGAGATGATCTTCTCCATGGTTTCCATCTGATGAACGGTGCCTTCTGTGATATCCAGCACACTCTACAGTGAGACAGTAATGCCTTCAGTGGATCTTGGGATCATAAATAAAAACTCTTAAGTGCAAGTAGAACAAGAAGGGAGAGCCACCTTGCTTCATTTATCTATCTGGATTTCTCCATTCTGAATTTTCTATGAAGATTTTTGTTTTTTTAGCTCATTATTGTCAATATATCTGATTGAGAAAGAAGCTAAACAAGTCCCAGGTGAGAATGCACCATAGCAACAGGCTCGCTATGAATTCTTCTGGGAGAATTTCACAGAAGTATTTGATTGCCTATTCACACTCTTGATTACAACACACCGAGCTGTTAAACTAAATTGTATGTCATTAGTGTATTGAAGGAACTTTAAAAAATAAACGACTCCGTGTAAAGATATTTTTCACACATACATTCACACTGATACGTGTTTAATTGCATGCAGCCTACTTCTCTTTTATTTGGAAAACAAGAGAGACATCTTTAAACTATTTCAGAACTTGCCAATGTCACAGTGTCGTAATGTGATAAATAAGGCATTACCCTCTATCACAGGTAAATATTGATAGTTTATAAATATTTGTTTAATGTTTCATTGTTATTATGACAGAACAGAAATTACTGTTCTTAGAATTTCTTCAGGAGTATTAAAGTACCTTGGCCAAAATAATTATAGAAAAAATAATCTGACATTAAAACAACGTCAGTCTCACAGATTTTACTGAGCCTATGGCTTAGCTGGGATAATAACACTGATAACCCCCCCCCCAAAAAAAAGGCTGCAGAGAAAAAGGTAGTTTATTGTCTGTGTTTTATCACAGAATGTCAGCCACCCTACAAATAATGTCAAGATCCAAAGTAAGACGAGATGAAGATACAGATGGCATGGGCAAGACCCCTCATAACCACCAGAAAATCATCTCAAAGCAAATCTAGATGAGACTGAATTATTACCCTCCATCTTCATGTCTGGATAGAACACATTTAACTAACTTTTCCCACGGTAACTATACAAAGGGCGCTAGAGACAGAATAAAATATTTTACAAACATTCAAATCAAAGGACTGAAGTGCATTCGTGATGAGTTATTTTTATACAACCAATTCTGTTACTTATGCTACTAGAGATACCCAATGGTGTGTGTCTAATCCAAATTATGTACATTTGGTTTTGCAATGCATGGTATAATATTTCTGTAGCAGACTTGCCTTTCTAATTGCATTTTGCTCTCTTGGTAAAATCAGTTTACATGTCCTTAATAAACACCTGCTGTTTGGGAAAGGTGGTTGTCCCAGAAGCCTGCTGGGCAGGAGGACAGCTGGCTCACAATTACAAATACGCCAGACAGGTTCTAGAGAAAAAAGAGGTGGTCGAACAATCTTAAACCGTAATTACTTTAGGAGCACTTAAAGTTTACATAAGATTGGTTTAAGTTACTTGTTTCTTTTCTTCCATTTTTGCTGATGTTGCATTTGACCTTCTTAGAAGACGGGGAAGTACCTTAAACACCTAGAGCACAACTAGAAATTATCATTTCACTAAATAAACATGTACTGATATTTAACTGATTAGACGTGGTTTTGAAGCAACAATTTTCTTAGAATCTAATCATATAATTAGAATATTCAGGACTATTTATCTCAAGCAAGATAAAAAATAAACCAAAATACAATGGAAACATGCAGTGTTGCAAGTATTACATAGTGGACCCCTGTGATTTGCCACTTAGCATCTTTTTACCATTCTTGTAGATATGGCATTCTGATGTTCCCTACCTTCCCTATGCTTGGACCATGTGAATTTGGTATGTTAACAACAGGGTTGGTTAAGGCAAGACTGATGAATAGGAACTTCTAATGAAGATGAAGGATTATTTCTGAAAGTGAGCTAAAGGACAGTGGTTTTGGTCTAAGAATACAAAATTTAAAGGAAAAGGCCACTCAAGGCGAGGATGCCAAGGGACTGCTCTATCACAGATTGGACAGGCTGTCTGGGTGGACACCGAAGTCACTTAGAGATGCACAGCATCTCTAAGTTGAGTTTTCAGTGAATGAGGCCGAATAACCAGAAGGCTGCTGAGTAATAGTAATGAGAAGGAAAGGGTTATATTCCACGACTTCCAGGTGTGGAAGTCTCAAAGGAGCAGGGACTTGTGCAGGGTGCCTATAAGTAAATGATTGGGAATTGAGGAGAAAAATGATCCTACTCCTCGAATTTGAGAAACTCAGAGGTTAACAGAATAATCAGATGTCCCTAGAGTCAACTTTAGGGCATATGGAGTCCCCCTTAGGAGACAGATAGACGGCTATTAAGGGTAAGAAGTGGGGAAGGAAAGATTTGAGGAGGTTGAGAATGTGGTGTTAGTGGCTGACCATAGAACAGAGGTTCCAGAGAACAGTTTGTCTCTGGGAGTTTGGGAGGGAGCATAGGGGAAAATGGGGGTTAGATTGGGCAAGAGAATAAACAGAAAGATGGGGATGGAAAATTGGCAGCTGACAGGATAACCAGACAGGAGTGGACTTCTGGTGTTGAATGAAATAAAGACAAAGTGAAGTGTCAGAGATGAAGTCCTTAATGCCTCTACAAGTACACCGCAGGAAATTGTGGATTGTTGGCAGAAAGGGAAGGAAAGAGCTGAGTACAGCTGTCTTATTGAGCTTCAGGTACAGGGATGGTAGGTACTCCGGGTTTTAGAGGGTCACAGGCCTCAGGGGGAAGAATTTGCAGTCACCTCTCCCTGGTGTCACAGACCTTATACCTGGCATCACAGCCCGAGGGTTAAGGAGGTCCTGATCGACAGCACAATCAAGTCATGTCTGCAGATTACTGGACTATGTAGCCAAAAGAAAACCCCCCTCTAAATATTCTTACATGGCAGCTCCAACCAGCAACTTCTGTTTCCAAGTTTTGCTGACATACCTAGACACTATCCTGCAGAGATTACCAAATGTATCACAACGAGAAGTGAAAAAAATCAAGGCAGGCAGAAATGAAAGAAGAGTGTTCCAAGCAGAGGGAAGGACAAGTGCAAAGGCCATGAAATGTACTTCGTGTGGGTTCACTGAGGAAACCTGGATATCTGAAGCAGCAAGTGACAAAAAGGAGAAACCACAGGTCTGATCAGGGAGGTCTTTGGAGGCCCTTGTAAAGACATCTGGCTTCTACGCTGAGAATGGAAAGTTGCTGGAAAAATTTTGGAGAAAAAGGTGACAGAATCTCTTTTAATATCATCCCTCTGCTGAGACTAGACAAGATAATGAAGGGTAGAAACAGGAGGTCCAGTCAGGAGGCTTCCCCGAGCCAGGCTGCAGTTTGACGAGGGTGGTGTGTGGACCATGGAGCAGTTGGGCAGTAGAGAGAGACAGTAGCTGGCTTCTGGACATATTTTGGTGATAGAAGCCCATGGGTCTTCTTGTAGTTCAAGGAACTTTCCTAACTAGTATGGAGGAAGCAGTGGGAAGGAAACATGAGGAAAAGAACATTCATTTCTCAGGTTTCAGCTTCAACGCCACCTCTTTAAAAAGGCCTTATCTGAACATTCATTTAAAGGAGGTCCCCCAAGATATTCTCCTGTAATATCTGTTCTTTTCATTTAGAGCACTTCTCAAAATCAATTCATATATCTATCTATACATATATTTTTTTATGTGTGACTTCCCCCATGAAATTGATTATAAGCCCAGTATGATCAAAAACCATGAAAAGAGAGGTGGGAAGGGAACCATCATTAAATAACAGGATAAATTTTAATGATTAGAATTGCTGAATCTGAGTTACATGAGGATAGGGACCATGCATTTTAAATTTTTCTTCATCACCATATTCTTACCAGTATTCATTCTACCAAGCATATGTTGAAGGAATAAATGTATAATTATTTGTCAATATACTTTTTAACTGCAAAGTATTGCCTAACACTGCCATTTAACTACAACTATGTTAAGTTTTAACAAGTGAAGTTCACCTCTGATTAAAACAGCCAAAATAATTACAGTCTTTTAGAGTTCTTTTGTCATATGTATCTGGAATACTCATAAGATAAATATAAATCAAGGTAACATTGTTAAAAATTACTTCTACCCAAGACTTAAGAAAAATAACAGGAAGAATTCCTACAAAAAGGAATACAGATTCTTAGATAAAGCAATACAAATATATGAAAACCAAGCATCACATTTTTAAAAAATCAAGAGTCAAGAAATTACTAAAGTCTTTTTTGACAAAAAGGAAAAAAAATATCTAAAAGTACAATCAAGTATTTCCTCAAGGGGTGCCCAGTGGCTCAGTCGGGTGGACCGGATCAAGCCCTGAGTAGGGCTCTGTGCTCAGCAAGGAGTCTGCTTGAGAGTCTTTCTCTCTCTCCCTCCCCCCTGCCCCTCCCTAACTCATGTACACAGGTGCTCTCTATCTAAATAAAACCTTAAAAAAAAAAAAAAAGAAGTATTTTCTCAAATGTTAGATGATTCTTAGTAATGACCTGGGATAGATCAAATTGAAATGGAAAATAAAGCAAACATTTACTAATGGCTAAACGTATAAGGGTCATTGTATTAGTTTCTTCTGTCTGCTTTAACAAATTGCCATAAACCTGATATCTTAAAACATCCAAACTTTTTATCACAGTTCTATTTTTTTTTTTTTAAAGAAGCTTTTTTTTTTTTTTCTCCAAGATTTTATTCATTTATTTGACAGAGAGAGATCACAAGTAGGCAGAGAGGCAGGCAGAAGAGAGTGAGAGGGAAGCAGGCTCCCTGCTGAGCAGAGAGCCTGATGCGGGACTCGATCCAAGGACCCTGAGATCATGACCTGAGCCGAAGGCAGAGGCTTAAACCACTGAGCCACCCAGGCGCCCTTTATCACAGTTCTAAAGTCCAGAACTTAAAGATCAATTTCAGTAGGCCAAAATCAAGGTGCCCACAGGGCCATGCTACCTGTGGGGGTCTCTAGAGGAGAATCCATTCCTTGCCTCTCATGCTTCTGGTTGTTGAATGTTCCCTCGTCTGTGGTCTCATCACTCCAATATCTGCCTTCACCTTCCTACTGCCATCTGTGTGTTAACCCCCTCTCCACCTCTCTCTTACAAGGACACTTGTAATGGTATTGGGTCTCACCTGGATAATCTAGGATAATTTTCCCATCTCAAGACCTTTAATCACATTTGTAAAGACATTTTCCAAATAAGGTAACATTTACAGGTCCAGGAATGAGGATGTGATATCTTCAGAGGTGGGGGTCAGGGGCTGGTGGGAGATATGACACAGCATTATTATGCTTACCACAGTCCATCCTTGGGCAGTCAAAGATTTGTGTCTGTCCCATGAGCAAAATATGTGGACCCCACCCAACATAATCCTAAATCTCAACTTATATAGATAACATCAATCTATAACCAATCCAGAAGAACCAAATCTCACAAGTAAACCTCATCTGCTCAAAGTCCTAAATCTCATCATCTAAACATTTAAATCAGGTATGGGTGAAATTCTGGGTATGATCCATCCTGGGGCACAATTCTTCTCCATCTGTTGATATGTGAAACTAGAAGGCAAGTTATCTGCTTCCAAAATAAGATGGTGAGGCAGGCATAAAATAACAGCTATGACATCCTCCACTCTACAAGGTAGAAAACAGAAGTCATGCAGTCCAAGTAATTTCACAATCCAGTGGGGCAAGGTTTCAAGGCCTGTAAGTAATATTCCATGGCTTGAGGCTCTACCCTTGGAGTCATTCTTCCTTTTTCTTAAGGGGTAGCACATATTTGCAGCTGAGTTGTTTTATAAGGCTGTTTTCTGCCTAGTCTAACAGCCTTCTTACATTTCATCCTGTCTCTGTGCCTTTCAAAAGTCAAGTTGGCATTGTTTCTGCTGATTTAACAGTCTGAAAAACCATGTGGATCTCCTGTGTATTTATGCCATTAAACATGAGAGGCCACTACAGATCTTTCCTGGAAAATCCCATCTCTGTTCCTGTTTCCTATTGAGATGGTTGAGGGGATCCATGAGTCACACACCTAATTCTGTCAGCACTAAAGACTGTCTAGTTACACCTTTGGCCTTCTCTCCAGAGCACACTTTCCGAACAATAAATCTCCTAATTTTAGTGTCTTTGCAATCTGGATAGACTGGAAATTTTCCAGATCATCAAGCTGTAGCTCATTTTTGCCCTGAGAGTTTTCCCCTCAATTTCTATCTTTCCTCTCACATTTCACCATGATCAGCAAGAAGAAACAAGGCTGTACCTATAGCATTTTGGCTGGAAGTCTTTTCAGCTAAATATCCAAGTTCATTGCTTACATGCTTTCCACACAACTCTGGCAGCCAATTTAGCTAAGTTTTCTCCCACTATATAACAAGGGTCACCTTTCCTCTAGTCTCCAACTGTATCTTCCTCATTTCCTTCTGAGCTGTCACCAGAAGCACCTTCAAAGTCCCTCATTCTACCAAGAGTGTGTTTAAGGCAATCTAGGCCTTTTCTAGGATATGCCTCAAATTTCTTCTGGCCTCTACCCACTGTCCGATTCCAAAGTCACTTTCACATTTTTAGGTATTTGTTACATCAGCATTCCACCTCATAGTATCAAAACCTGTCCTAGGCCTGCTGTAACAAACCATCAGAGATGGGGTAGATGGTAACAACAGAAATTTATACTGCCACAGTTCTGGAGACCAGAAACTTGAAATTAGTTTCACTTGGCTTTGGCTGACATCATGGTTGTAAACTGGGATATACTCATTCCAGAAGTTGAAGGGAAGAATATGTTCTTGGGCCCTTACAGCTTCTGGGGGCTACTGGCATACCAGGCTTGTGGCCACAACGCTGCAATTTCTATCTCCACCTTTACATTGCCTTCTCCTCTGTACATTGTCAAATCGCCCTCTGTCTCTCTCTTCCATAGGCAGTCTGAAGGCATTTAGAGCTGACCTGAATAATCCACGATAATCTCCTACCCTCAAGGCCTTTAATTACATCCATCAGGATCTCTTCTCCAAATAACCTTTTGGCAACAAGTACTGGGACTCACATCTTTGGAGAGGGGGATCATTATTTTGCCCACCATACTCACACTATAGAGGCACAGCATATTAATTTACCGTAACTCTATTATGTCTATAAAGAAGTGTTAAAATTGAATTTGGCTCTTTCAAAGTGACCATTTGTTACTTAATACTGCAATAAAAAGCTGCAAAAATTACTTTTCTAATGCTATTACATTAATGTGAAACACTTCTTCTGATTTTTCCTTTTACAGATAAGTGTAATTAACTTTGCAAACATAATTTTAAAATGAAGCTGACAGTACAGCTAAATACAGTAAGCACTGGTAAATTAGCAAATATAAATAGTTGCAAAGATTAAAAAAAACTTCTGCAGAAAGTCAAAAGACTTTAGGAACAGATATGCTTTTATTTCAGGAAACTACTCTTCAGGAAAATATTTTCTTCCTTTAGGAGTGGCTAAGTAAGTGGCCGACATCTCTCTTTTAAAACTTATTCAGGTTATATTTTGATTCTTTGGGATAAAGAATGACCACGGGTGATTAAATACCGATGGGTGAACAATGGCTGGGATAGTTCTGGTAGGGCAGCAGGCAGCCAGTCCTTGCCAATTTGATCAGTTACTGTAGGAGTGGCTTCACAGCCAAGAAATTAGTTTCCCAGTTGTTTGCTGCTATCAGAGAGAAGGGAAGACTCAGAGAAGTACTGGTAGTGTTAAACAAATTAATGCTTTCTCTTTAACCTAGAAGCAAGCAATTTGCAATTTTCCGTCTAGAGCTGTTAACTCTAAATGAAAACTGTGTCCTTATCAATAGTTTTAAATGTTTTGGTAAAGTTAACCCAAAGGTCACAAGCCTGGTGCAAATCTGAATACCAAGAAAGGATATGGTTCTTTTTCATTTAAGCCTAGAAAGCAAACCAGAGTTACATTAGAGAATGACCATTACTATTTGTTTAGTAAAAGGAATAAAGTTCACCAAGTAACTGCATTTGTAAAATGCTATTCTAAAACATAGTGATTCAAGCAAATCATTTGAGTATAGAGTTGTATTTTTGATGTAAAGAAGCATATATAAGCAGCAAAGCAACCTAATCTGTTTTCTCCACTATTCCCAGGTTGGTTAGCCCCAGAGATCCCCAGTAGGGCATGCCATTTGTTTCCCAGAAACTTACACGCTTTCTCATAAAGTACTTATTTTGTAAACTTAAACAAACAAAACAACAATAAATGTTCAATACTTAAAATACAAATGCCCAGTCCCGCACAAACGTAAATAAAAATCCACAGGTGGAGGACACTAGTGGTAAGAGCAGTTTCAAACACTGCTTTTCACTGAAACACAGAGTGCCGGAAATTCTCCATTGGGTCTGACTGAGAAGCAGACAGACTCCGTGACCCTAACTGCAAAGGTCTTACACAGAAGCTAAGCTGCCACGCTTACAGACAGTGCAAAGAGAAGGACTGGAGATCACCCCATTAGGGTCACAGCGGCAGTTGGCAAGTGCTTGTTGGGTCACACTGTGTGTGTCCAAAGATTTCAAACATTCCAACTACCTTTTGGAAACCTTTCTACAGAACATCTTCTGGGGTGATGGCAACGTTCTATATTTTGACTGTGGTTCCATGGCTGTTTTCATTGGTCAAAACTCATAGAACTACTCACTGAGAGGGTACATTTCATTGCATAGATAATACCTCAATAAACTTGCGTTAAGAACATTAACACACACCTCTCTATTCTCTTTTTATGAAGGTACGGCATTCTAACGTACAGGTGCCTTTCTCGTGTTTCTGGCAATACCGCTGTAGGTTCACTCACTAATCCACCTTGATGCACATTATGTTTTAGGCAACATCTCCCCTCATTAATAGATTGTTCAATTTAACTTCTCCTGGGAAACAATAATTTTTTCTTGAGAGATCTATAAACAGAACTTTGGAACTGAGCCACAGAAAGGGCCTCCGGAAAGTGAGATTTTGGTCCTCTACGTGAGCCTGACCCTTCTGGTGTCTTCTCCTCCAAGATGTTGGAATGATACTAACTACCATTAGCTATGCTGCTCTAAAGTAAAGTACTACTTACATTAGCTTGAATCATTTTAGAACCCTTTAAAAAACCATAACCATTTATATTAGTCATGCTCATAAGTACTTTTCACAACTAGATATTCTGTTTCTGTAAACTCATACAATTTTTTAAAGTAATGATTGAAAGAAAATAAGTTTTATCAAAATAGCTACTAGATCTTCTATAAAATAGTTTGTAATTAAATTGATAAAACTTTCTAGTTCTAAATTTTGTTAAAAAATGCAAATATGGGCATTGGAATATTAACACTTTCCAAACTGATTAACACTAAATATGAAAATACTGCACTATAAAGTGAATATCATTCTCAATGGAGAAAAAGTGAGAGCTTTTCCCCTAGGGTCAGGAACACGACAGGGATCCCCACTCTTACCACTGTTGTTCAACACAGTGCTGGGGGTCCTAGCACCAACAATCAGATAACAAAAAGAAATAAAAGGCATTCAAATTGGCAAAGAAGGAGTCAAACTCTCAGTCTTTGCAGAGGATGTGATACTTTATGTGGAAAACCCAAAAGACCCTACCTCAAAACTGCTAGAACTCAGAGCAATTCAGCAACGAGGCAGGATATAAAATCAATACACAGAAATCACTTGCATTTCTATATCCTAACAATGAGACTGAAGAAAGAGAAATTAAGGAATCGATCCCATTTACAACTGCATGAAAACCCATAAGATACTCAGGAATAAACCTAATCAAAGAGGTAAAGGATCTGTACTCTAAAAACTACAGAACACTTATAAAAAAAATTGAGGAAGATAGAAAGAGATGGAAGAACATTCCATTCTCATGGACTGGAAGAATAAATATTGTTAAAATGTCTATGCTACCCAGAGCAATCAACATATTTCAATGCAATCCCTATCAAAATACCATCAACATTTTTCACAGAGCTGGAATAAATAATCCTAAAATTTGTATGGAACCAGAAAAAAGACCCTGAATAGCCAAAGGAATATTGAAAAAGAAAACCAAAGCTGGGTGCATCACAGCGCCCAACTTCAAGCTATATTACAAATCTGTGATCATCAAGACAGCACAGTACTGGCACAAAAACAGACACATAGATCAATGGAATAGAATAGAGAATTCAGAAATGGACCCTCAATGCTATGGTCAACTAATCTTTGACAAAGCAGGAAAAAATATCCAGTGGAAAAATAACAGTCTCTTCAATCAATGGTGTTGGGAAAATTGGACAGCCACATGCAGAAGAATGAATCTTGACCATTGTCTTCTACCATACCCAAAGATAAACTCAAAATGGATGAATAATCTAAATGTGAGATAGAAATACATCAAAATCTCAGAGGAGAACATAGGCAGCAACCTCTTTGGCCTCAGCCACAGACACTTCTTGCTAGACACATGCTCAAATGCAAGAGAGACAAAAGCAAAAATGAACTTTTGGGATTTCACCAAGACAAAAAGCTTTTGCACAGCAAAGGAAACAGTCAATAAAACTAAAAGGCAACCTACAGAATAGGAGAGAATGTTTACAAATGACATATCAGATAAAGGGCTAGTATCCAAGATCTATAAAGAACTTATCAAAGTCAACACCCCAAAATCAAATAATCCATTTAAGAAATGGGCAGAAAAACATGAACAGTAATCTTTCTAAAGAAGACATACAGATGGCCAACAGACACATGAAAAAATGCTCCACATCATTCACCATCAGGGAACCATAAATCAAAAACACAATGAGAAACCACCTTATACCAGTTAGGATGACTAAAATTAACAAGTCAGGAAACAACTGTTGGCAAGGATGTGGAGAAAGGGGAACCTTCTTACACTGCTGGTGGGAATGCAAGCTGGTATAGCCACTCTAGAATAAAGAGTATGGAGGTTCCTCAAGAAGTTAACAATAGAGTTACCCTTTGACCCAGCAATTGCACTACCGGGTATTTACCCCAAAGATACAGATGAAGTGAAATTAAGGGGCACCTGCACCCCGATGTTCACAGCATCAATGTCCCCAATAGCCAAACTGTAGAAGGAGCCGAGATGTCCTTCAACAGATGAATGGATAAAGATGTGGTCTGTCGGTCTATCCATCCATCTACCCAATGGAATATTATGCAGCTATTAGAAAGGATGAATAAATACATTTGCATCAACATGGATGGAACGGGAGGGTATTATGCTAAGTGAGATAAGTCAATCCAAGAAAGACAATTATCATATGGTTTCA
Source organism: Meles meles (assembly GCF_922984935.1). NCBI lineage: Eukaryota > Metazoa > Chordata > Mammalia > Carnivora > Mustelidae > Meles > Meles meles. The sequence goes on along the minus strand of NC_060074.1, from coordinate 56,421,467 downwards.
CTCATAGGTGGAATAAAGAACAGTGCAGAGGACCGTAAGGGAAGGGAGGGAAAACTAAATGGGAAGAAATCAGAGAGGGAGAAAAACCATGAGAGACTCTTAACTATGGGAAACAAACTGAGGGTTGCTGAAGGGGAGGTGTGTGGGGGGATGGGTAACTGGGTGAAGGACATTAAGGAGGGCACATGATGTGATGAGCACTGGGTGTTACATGCAACTGATGAATTGCTGAACACTACATCTGAAACTAATAGTATACTATGTGTTGGCTAACTGAATTTAAATAAAAAAAAAACAATACAAAATAAAATAAAATAAAATATTGGGCTATGTAGCTGAATCAATTTCTGCCTTCTTCCACTGTTTATTAATACATTAAAAGAAGAAATAAAGTTGCTTGTATTCAATTCCTAATTTGCCTGTGTAAAACAAATTTTAGAGGAGGATAAAAGCTGTTTTCCACCTGTTAAAAGCTAGAAGGTGTTTGAGCTAGTCTCTGGTGATTCTGTCAAATCTTATATTCAGGGCCACTCACAGAGGGGAGAGGATGCTGGCTTCCACCCTTCTAGGAACAGAGAGCTAACAAATGTTGATTGCAGAATCTCACACCGACCACTAGACCAATGAAAGCACTGATGTTTGCAAAGTAAGTTCATCAAGGAAATGGATCAAGCATTGGTGATGAATAATATAACTTGGGAGACACGGAGGTCCTACAGCGATACAGGAATACACTGCCAATTAGCCTTAAAAAATCCAATATAGGTCTCTATGGATATCTGTGGGCCTTATCCCTTCTAACAGCTCCATCTGCAAACCAAAAATAATACTGCTCAAAACTTTACAACAGGTATTTGTACAGAGAGGCAAGCACCTAAGCAAATCACTTAGCTAGTTTATCTGTATGCTTTCAAGGTACAAAAATACATCAGAGTGTTAAAATACTATGGCATATAGCATAGTCTGAAGGAAAGCCAAAATTTTTGCTCCATATTGGAAATTATGGTCCAGAGACACTGGCTAGGACATTTTATACACCGAAAATATCAGAGGGAAGAAAAGTAGACCTAAATTTTAGCTTATTCAGATTCATCTATGTATGTTAAACTAAGGGGGAGGGGAAAGTAGGACAAGGCACATCTGATTTGTCCCATTAATGTTAGTTTGGACTTAAATCCCTTGGTTTAGATGGTCTGTGCCAGGTTTTCTCGCTGTTCAGCTCTTATTTTCCTTGGTAATTAATAATATATTGTGGGGAGATAATTTGAGACTATGATAATATGATAATATGAGACTAAGCAGATCATGTAAACAGATCCTGTTTCTCATACTTACATCCTAGTTTTAGCACCCACTGGTGATCCTTGCCTGAAAAAATTACTACTGTAGTAATTGCCAACTGTGCAGTCCCCACCCCCATTCTTCCATTTTCACAAGCAGACATAATGGATGACTCTGAGGAAGACGGTCTATCAACCACACTCCAAGAAATCCGGATCTGGTTTTTACTACCTGAAAGTAAGGCTGCCAGAGGAAGGCTGGACCAACCCCACTAAGAACCTCCACCAGAAGGAAACAGTCCCATTTGTCACAATACCAGGTCTGGTATGTATTAAGTACCAAGTGACTGCAAAACATTTCATAGGAAATTACAGGTAAATAAATGGGGCTGGGGTTAATTTTCTTCTCTCTCCAAGGACATATCTATATTCAGTTTTAAGAGGTGTGTGTAAGTAGAACACGATGCATTCCTTGGATTAACCACATTTGTTGATCCAAACAAGCCCATGAAACCAAATAAATGAACTCTTTGTAACAGGCAAAGATGAGCCCAATAAATTATTATGGTAAAAAAAAGTAGACTGAAATATGGATGACTTCAAACAAAGCACTCATCTCTTACAAGAATGTAGGTGTGGGGGCACTGAGAATTTTCCCCCAAACCCTTGAAAAGTATTGCAATAAAATTTTAAAGGACTAAAAAGCAGACTACACTGACTCAAGTTTATTTTTCAGAAGTGAAATAAAACATGATCATCCCCTGTAAAAGTACCCTTCTGGTAATACTGGAAACGTAACATTTATGGAGCTGTATAACCTAAAGCAATTTCTCCAGCGTTAACAAAGAGAAGCCAAATACAAATATTAAATTTTTCCACAGGGTTAAAGTTCTACTTGTCCACCCATTCTGTTTTTTCCCAAGTAAATATGAATATAACTATTTCAATCTTAAAATACTCCTGAAGCATAAGATGTTATTTCCATAATCTTGGCCCTCAAATAGATGAGTCAGGTTTGATTTTATTAAAACTACCAACACAGGCTTCTTTATGTTATTTCAATAAAATCGTTTCCTATATAAAGTACTCCACAGTTAATTGTCTGAATCCCGGTCTGCCATCCAAAAGACTTTATCTGTAATTCCACCCGTGGCAGATTACATTGCACACATTCCTTCCCAACAGAAAAATACATGTTAGGATGAACAAAACTAAAACAAAAATTTTATATCCAACAGCTTCATGTACCCTCTGCTAGACTGGAACTCTGGCCCTGGAGCCTTGCTGGCTGACCCTTCCAGGGAACTCTGTTCTTCTACTCCTAGCCTATAATGTCACCTTGCTCCTGTCGTTCACCTAATATTTATTGGGTGCCTGGTACCAAGCTGCATGCTGGAGGTTAAAAAAAAAAAAAAAAAGAAAGAAAAGAAAGTCTATCAAAGATCTGTGCTTTACTGAAGTTTGGTGTCTCAGCTAAGTCATACGGAATTTAAAAAAAAATAAGTTTATATTTTTTACCTTTAAAGCCAATGCTGTTGAAATATAACTTACATACCATAAAACACAGCCATTTTAAAGGTGTAGCTTGATGGGTTTTACTACATGTACATAACAATGAACCACAACTCAAATTACATTTAATTTCTCATCTCACCCTCTGAACACTGCCTTAACTCCTTTGTAGTATGGCTCCTCCCCCTGCTCCTTAGCAACGGTGATTTGCTGTCAGTATAGATGAATTTTGTCTGCTCTAAAATTTTATGTAAATGGAATAAATGCACTATGTACTTTTTAATGTCTGACTTCTTTAACTCAGTATATTTTTGAGACCATGTTGTATCAGTTTTTTCTTTTTTGTTGTTGTTAAGCAGTATGAACGTAAGATACTTTGCTTATTTATTCATCTGATAAAATTTTGATTTGGAGGTACTGTAAATAATGGTTCCATGAATATTCATACACAAGTATTTGTGTAGACATATTTCATTCATTTCTGGGTCATATCCAGGAGAATTGCTGGGTCATACAATAAGCATGTAAGTAATTTCATAAGAAACTGCCAAGCTCTTTTCTAACATGGTCATACCCATTTTACACCTACACCAGCAAAAAAGTATAATATCCACCTTAAACACAGGTCATGCAAAATAGGTGAAAGACCAAATTGGCTATAGTTTGCTGACTCCTATTTTGGAATTTATACATATAAAATCATGACTCCTATGAATCAAGACAGCTTTACTTTTGCTTTCTTATCTGTGTGCCTCTTACTTCTTTTTCTTGCCCTACTACATGGCCAAAATCTTAAAAGGGAAAGTCATTAGTGTTTCATCATTAAATTTACTAGCTTTAGGTTTTCCATAGATAGACTTTATCTTAATTTGTTGGAAGACTTCATTATAACTGGTGTTGATATTTATCAAATATTTTTTTCTTTATTGAGATAATAATAGAGGTTTTCTCCATCCTTCTATCAATGTGGTGAATTACACTGCTTAATTTTCAAATCCCAATCCAACCTTGCATTCTTGGGATAAACCACACTTGGTCATAATGAATTAACTTTTTATATATTGTTGGACTGGATTTTATAATATTTTGTAAAAGCATTTTGCATTTATGATTATGCAAGATAGTGATTTGTAGTTTTCTTGTAATGCTTGTTGATTTTGCTCTAAGTGTAATGTTGCACAGACTATATAAGTTAAGATATATTCGAAGTTCTTCTTAACTGTTAATCTGTTTTTCTTCTTTAAAATATGCAAAGAAATACAAAATTGCACTTCACAAGCAGTTTTCTGGATCAAATTCTAGAAACATACTTGCTACATATAAGTTACTACCCTGATTTAATTCTTGTCATTCTAAAATGAATTCAAAGTTCAAGACTGGCCAAACTCCAAAGGCTATTCTCTGAACTGCCATGCCATAGGTTACCTTGTCAGTAGCGAAGCTGGAATGCTAAGAAGTCTCGTGTCTCTTCTGAAATCATTCAGTGTACAGTGCTAGAATGAACATTAATAAGTAAATAAATAAATAAAAGCAGTCCATGACTTACTCTAGCCTTGTGCTTTGTGATTCCACCTTACTTCCCTTTTTTTTTTTTAAGATTTTATTTATTTATTTGACAGACAGAGATCAAAAGCAGACAGAGAGACAAGCAGAAAGAGGAGGAAGCAGGCTCCCTGCTGAGCAGAGAGCCAGATGCTGGACTCGATCCAGGACCCTCAGATCATGACCGGAGCCGAAGGCAGAGGCTTTAACCCACTGAGCCACCCAGGCGCCTTGATTCCAACTTATTTCTTACGTTTAACTACCAGTATTCTGATTTTTCAGCCATTATTGCATTTCTCCATTTCTGCTCAGGCCTATTTTTTCTTATACTGTCTATCCATAAATTAT